>NC_139725.1:12029712-12629712 GCF_964211835.1 Anser anser | reverse complement strand
TGCCGACTGCCTCTGCTGCAGCCAGGCTCCAGCATTTTCTTCGTGCCTGTGCTCAGTCGTTTCTCACCTTGTGCATCCATGCAGAACCAGTGTCTGTAGCCAGTCAGATACTAGCAATTAGTGGGAGAATACTGGGCACCGGGTTTCAAGTCGCCTTTTCTTCTCTGTCCACCTCCTTGGTGCTTTTTCTCCCACTCATGCACTGCTGCCGAGCCTGCTCCCTTCACACGTTTCTCCCAGCTCCGTACTACTCCTTCCAAAATACATGCCCATATCCCTCCTGCCCAGAGGTTTCTTTTGCCTTCCCTGCACTTGCTTTAGGTAATGCCTTTCTCTTCCAAGCCTCTCTGAACGTGCTGGTGCTCCCACTTGTATGCCAGGCCCTGCTAACAAGTGACTGAAGAGAAGCGAAGCCAGTCAGTTCCTGACTATTGTTTTGTTACTGGACCTGAGACAAGCTGTGTTTCTGACTCACAGCTTCCGTATGCTGGCAAGTGCTCCTGTAGCCAGCGACGTGGCTCAGATGACTTTATCGGCAAGTCTTTGCAGGTTTTTCGAGAGAGAAATGAAATCCACTCATTTTTAGAGAAACTGGTTAGTTTTAGTCCTCAGCTGGAGCAAAACTGTGCTTAAATTGCAGCGATTATATAATTTTGATGGCTAATTGGAAACTGCAGAGGGAAGCTCATCCAGGATTGCTGCATTTTTGCCCTGGGGACAAAGCCATGCAAGGCCATGTGAAGTTTACATCCATCCACAGCCCAAGTTTGCAGTTTTACTGAAACTTCTCAAACATCTGTAGATCAGATTTCACTTTGGTGCTACTTTCAATTTTAACAAGGCAGATTTCTCCAGATGTCCTTTTTTTTTTTTTTTTTTTGTCAGGGGTCTGTTTGATCTGACTAACAGACAGAGAACTCGTACGTTAATGTGCTTATATCACAGTTTGACTTCCATGATAGTGGGCTGGGATTTCTTGGAGGGAGGGGAAGAAACTACATGAGTAATGCTGCCAGAGAGGCTTTGCTTGACATAGTCACCAGCTTCTTATGTTTTCACAAGACAAACTTTCTGAACATGTGAGTACAATAAATAAAAGAACAAACTGCTGGTTAAAAAGCGTTGGTGACCTGTTCTTTGCAGAGCAGACCCTTTGTTCTTGCAATAGCAAGAACAGTGCATGAGACTTGGACATCACTTCTGATTATAACATTATGCTTTTATTTTTTATTTTTTATTATTTTTATTTTTGGATTTGAGCAACTGAACAATTTTTTTTTTCCATGAAAGGGGAATTTTAGAGGGTCTGAAAAAATCAAGTAGCAGGGAGAAAAGCTAATATCAAGATCTATCCTGTCCCTCCGTTCTTCTCTTTTGTACCTTGCCCTAAGGTCTTTGGGGGGGCTGAAGCCCGTTTGCCTAAGGTCCGTCCTGTAGACTGTTGCAGCATGGTTGCTCTCCTAGAACCTCTCAGGTTCCTTCAGCCATCATCAGTTGTAGCTGCTGTCTGCTAGGCACTGTTAGGCCAGGCTGTTAGGTTGGAAGTACTTTGGATTTTTAGCAGAAAAACAGTCCTTCCAGCGGGCAGGTCAGAAGCCAAACTGCTAAAGCAGCACTATTTACCTAGGCAGAGATACAAGTTCCCTGCGGGAAAGTTTCTAGGTGTTAAAGAGCAAATGGTTTCCCCAGGACGAAAGGTAAGATAGACAAAAGAGGACAGAGCTAAGGAGGAGGAAGCATCTGTACTCAGGAAACATCTGCTTTGGAAACAAGAACTGAATGAGCAAAAAAAAAATACAAGCTATCAGAATAATAAGCTGAGTGTTTAAAAGATTGCACCGCTGGTGCTACAGTGTGTTTGTGGTTCTCCCTGCTGGAGCAGAGGCAGTGAGATACATTCAAGGAGTCAGAAACAAATGGACATAGTAAGGCAGCCTTAATACAGCTAACCACAATTGCCTGTTACTGCCTGTCTGAGAAGTTACAGCGGCCAGAAGGATGTTACTGCGTACGCTGTTAGAAATCAGCTATAAAAACTCCTCAAATTCTTTTCAAGTTTTAGGCACCAGCGAGGTTTTGTCTTAACTATTCATGGTGATACTCAAGTAAGGGGCGACAAGAACATGAAAGTAAGCCCATTAGTAGCTGGGTTAGGTTGCAGTCCTACCTATGCATTTCCTTTCTGTAAGCACAGGAATCTCATCTTGTTCTCCAAAGTGGGAGGTGAGAACATGGTTTTGGAAGTGTCTGGCCACAGTCCTGGAGTTGTCTCTGTGTGCAGAACCTTGCTGGTTTTGTGGGACTTTATTAGCATTGAAGGACTTGATAGAATCGAGATTCAGAATTGAACAAAATAATGACACATGCAAATAATTACTGTATCCCTATTGTACTAGGAAACTGCTTTGAGCTGAGACAAGCTGTTGGAACTGGAATGCTGCTTTTGAAACCATGGCCCTTTATCATAAACTAGAGCATACATCTCTTCTGTTGTATTACAACTGAATCAAAAGCCCTTGACTTCTCTGCAGTGGGCTTCGTTGTCTGTTAGTGAAGCACCTGGAAGGTGTTCAACCACACCTCTGGTTAAGCCATTCATGGATTTTGGCAACTAGATGTTGGACAGAAAATGTTGTAAGAGCTTTCTGTAGAAGATTTCACATCACCGACACAGCCTGGTCAATTCTGTTTTCATGCCCCTCCCCAGAAGGCCTGGGGGGGAGCAGGTCGAGGGGTTGGGCAGCTCCTTCTTGGTCTCAGGATAAGGATACACGGTCCGGGCCTCTGACCAGCAGAAACAGTCTTGCTATGTGTCAGGCACGTGCAGACAGGCAGAACTGGGTGTTGCTGAAGTACACTGCCCAGCTGCTCTTGCAGGTGAAAAGATCATTTGTGGTTACAGTGGGGCATGGGTGGCAATTAGTAAGTTTTGTGTCTTATTTCCAGTTTGATTGTTTTTGAGTAAGTTACTGACAATTATAATGCTCTGCCAGGCCTGTTGCTCATTAAAGAAAGAAAATAGACCCTCTACCAAAAGGAGATATTATACCGTGTAAGCCCAGAGGTCTTTCACGGACACTTGGAAATCAGGGCTAGTCAAAAAAAATACAGACGCAGTCCTGTATTAAGAACCCTGACCGAAAGGTGCTGAGACGTTAATGGTTCAGGGTCAATATCACAGCTTTTACTGAGGTGATGCTATGATTAGAGAAAGAAAGGCGGGAGAGAAAACAGAGAAACCAACAAAGGCACAGTAGGGCTCTGAGCAGGACTGAAAGCCACACCATCCAGCAGCTGCTGGTCCCCACGGAGTGTGATTCCTGCAGGCAGAGCTGGCAGGGAACACAGCCCGCCTGAGCTCCTGTTGTGATGGTGATCACAGACCGTGTTATTTTTAAGTGAAACTCTCTTCTGAGTGCCTCTTTTGCACAAACATGGATTAAAAAAAGGCACGAGCTGACACGAGCGTCCTTGGATTGCAAACACTCGCTGAAGCCTAGCAAGTCATATGTGTCTGTAAATCAGGCCTTGTGTGTTTTAGGTAGAGCTAGAATGAATCTTTAGTGAGGAGAAGGTGGAGGGCAGATGTTAAACGCCCCCTTTTTAAATCCCCCTCTCCATTCTACCCTAGCCTTCCCTTTTGTGCAATACAGGCACTGGGTCTCATCCTCTGAAGACTATGCCGAGCACGTTTTAAATCTGTCTGGGTTTAACAAATTGCCTGAGCTCATGCCAGTAGCAGCTCACAAGACAGGAAACTCCACTCAAACTGTGCTTGTGGATACAGACTGAAATCTAGCAGTAAAAGACAAATGTGATTTCTCCCCCCCCCCTCACCACCCACCCCAGCCCTCCCAGTCACTCACACCCCCCGTTAAGATTCATGTTCACTTATAGAGGTAAGCGTCCAGCCATAGATCTCCAGATTTCTTTAGGGACCTGTGGGAAGAAAAAAACGAAGAGAAATTTGCTTGGCTTGTGGATCTTGCCTCTGTCGTTTTGTTCCTACAAAGGATTAGTCTGTTACTGAATCTGGGCATGAATCCTTAGGATACTAAATGTCTTTCCTCAGTATATCAGATAGAGTAAGAGGAGCTAGCTATTTTGCTCTTTAGCCCCCAAAAAGTTTCAGACTCAAAGAGCAAGATCTTCAGGTGATGCCCATTGTACTATCTGCAGTTCCTCCTATTCCAGTTCTGTTGGGGCCTGACAATGCTCAATTAGACTAATCTCCATGCTTTTAGGGAACAGGCCTTTGCTGCTAGCGTGGCTCAAATAGGAAATGGTACGGGCTGTAACCTGATTCATTCCCCTTTGAGTCACCTCAGTTTGCAGCCTGAAGATGTGCTGCCATCTTCCAAAGGCAAGAATCACCAGCTGTCAGAACAACATTTAAAAAGGATATGATTTAAAAAGTCCCTATTAAATCAGTTTAGTGCTGATCTAATCGCTGGTTTCACTAAGCACTTTGACAGAAGTGCTCTGGTTGCAGAAGCTGCTCTGGGGGCTACTTCTTTCTTCTCCCATGATGTAGTGACGCAGCTTCCCAGCTGCTGTCAGCTAACATTGCTCCACTATATCAGTGGAGCTGTGTCACTTCTGCTGAAAAACATTTCTGCAGGTATTCCTTGGATTGTGTTACGAAGGTTATTGCCCTAGTGAAACGAGGTTACAAAATACTGACATGCTGTCTTTCAAGGATCTATAGTGTCCTGAATTCTCTGTAGGAAAATACACAGGATGTTTATGTAGCAATGAATTGCAGGCTGCAGATGGTGTTAAAAGGACCTTACCCAATTATGTCTACAAATGCTTTTCCAAGAGGCTTCTCTTCATATTGGACTCCGTACTTGGCACATAATGACTTCACCAAAGGTTTAACTTTCCAGAAATTGTGCCGTGGCATTGTTGGAAACAGGCTTGAATAGAGAAAGAGAAAACAAACCTGAGAAAACTCTAGAGACTAATCCCAAGGGATGGGCATCTTTGTCTGCCTCCTCATAGGGGCTAATTATTAATGCCTCCTCCTCAAGCTGTACAAATAGACAAAAGAGGCAGAGAGAGATCCGTGCTTTATAGTCCTCTGCTTCCAAGTAGCTTGTGAAAACTGAATGCATTCATTCTGCTGCTGGTGTGTCTCAGAACAAAGCTGTGTTCAAGAGAGATAATGGAAGTCAGTTTATGAGAAAAGGACACAGCTGGAATGCGAGGGGAGCAGGAATGAGGAAACAGCCCCAGACTGTTGAGATAGCTGTCCATTTCCTTTGGGCAGAACTCATTCTTCTTGCCAAATCGGATAGTCAGTGAACCTGTTTTCCACCTCTGGAAGCTTATGGAACAGAGAAGCAGGTATTAGAATCTGGGATCACCTTGCCCTGTGCTTTTCAATGAAGATTTCCTAAGTTGGCTTCCAAAACAGTCAGCTTTATCCTAGAAGACATCTCTTTTATATTTTGATTTGTCACTGGTAATGGGAAGACCAGGCATGGCCCTGGTTTTAATATCTTTCCTGAAACCTAGTACTCAGCAGCGTGTGCAGTCCTACACAGCTGCCTCCAGCTATGAAACACTGAAGTCCTTTTAGTCCAATACAGGCAAATATAAGGTCCTGCACCTGGGGCCACATAATCCAAGAGTGTAGTACAGACTGTGGTGTTCTGGCATCTAAAGGGAGGCTACAAAGAAGACAGAGACTCTCTTTTTACTAGGAGCCTTGTGGAAAAGACAAGGAGCAATGGGTACAAGTTGCACATGGGGAGACTCTGATTGGACATCAGATGAAAATTTTTTACTGTGAGAACAATCAATCATTGGAATAACCTCCCAGGGATGTGGTGGATTCTCCAACACCTGAGACTTTTAAGGTTTGGCTAGAGAAGGTGCTGGACGATCTTGTCCAGGCCCTGCTTTTACCGTGAAGGGTTGGAGCAGATGATCTCTGAGCCCTTACAACCTGGGCTTTCCTATGATTCTGTCTCATCTCACACATGTCTTTAGCAGAGTTTTCCTTGCCTCAAGTACAGTGTTGTGACAATCTGGTAATGACCAAATGATTCTGGGTCCATACTCACTGGTGCTCAATTTGAAAATTCAGGTGCCCGGTGAACCAGTCATTGAAAAAGGACTGCTCGATGTTGCAAGTGGCTGCCAACTGTGAAGGCAAGAAAGCAGCTGTGAATATTAGTGAAGCCTAACCCTGAAATCAGCACAAAGCTCCTCTTCTCTGTGCCAGGTAAGAGAATGAAGTGTGTCTTACTCCACTGCTGAGCTGTCAGAGTGCAGCAGGCTGTCCTTCTGAGCTAGCTGATCGCAGCAAGGGGAGCTTTAATCCTCCTTCAGGGATTGCTGTCAGCTGTTGTGCTGACAGTGCCTTTACAGGTTTGAACAGTGGTCAAGGGACAATACAGGGAGACAGTCCCATTTGGTGACACATCAGCCCAACTAGAGGCTCCTAAATCAGCCTGTCTAGTTGAAGATCAGATGGTTAAAAACAGTACCAGGATGGGAAACTGAGGAAGAAAAAAACATGGACGCAGGAAGCCTACTTTCCGCATCCCATCTAGTTATTGTCCAGTGTGCTTTAAGCGTAAGATCTGAATAATAGAGAAATATTTCTTAGCTACCCCTGCTATTGTAAAAATACCTTTGATTGTCAAGTTAGGTAGTCTTTCTTAAAATCCTCTTGGACTTCTAACTGGCTAAGCTGTGACTTCTACATGGTTACCACAGGAGATATATTCTCCTCACCCCTGAAGTTCTCATAAAATTGCGTCAGTGTCAAAAAGGTTTATCTCTTTCTGTTTCTTTTTCTTTTTTTTGGTCATACCTGCATTTGCTCCCTGCCACATTTCTCTTGTTCATAATCTTTTGCTTTCATAATACCGCCCACCCCATCACTCTTTCTTTCCATAAGTATATAATCTACTAAGATTTACATGATTTACATACTTAATTTAAAATTTGCTTAGGTGTTTTAGTGAATCATGGCATAAGGGAAGGAAAGATAGGGGTGGGAAGGCTATACGGAGGCATCTGGACAGGCTGGGCTGATGGGCCGAGGCCTACGGGATGACATTCAGCAAGGGCAAGGGCCAGGTCCTGCACCTGGGGCACAACAACCCCAAGCAGAGCTACAGGCTGGGAGATGAGCGGTTGGAAAGCTGCCTGGCAGAGAAGGACCTGGGAGTATTGGTTGATAGTCGGCTGAATATGAGCCAGCAGTGTGCTCAGGTGGCCAAGAAGGCCAACAGCATCCTGGCCTGTATAAGAAGCAGTGTGGCCAGCAGGTCTAGGGAAGTGATTGTGCCCCTGTACTCGGCTCTGGTGAGGCCGCACCTCGAGCACTGTGTTCAGTTTTGGGCCCCTCACTACAAGAAAGACATGGAGGTGCTCGAGAGAGTCCAGAGAAGGGCAACGAAGCTGGTGAGGGGTCTGGGTCTGGAGAACAAGTCTTACGAGGAGTGGCTGAGGGAGTTGGGGTTGTTTAGTCTGGAGAAGAGGAGGCTCAGGGGAGACCTTATTGCTCTCTACAGGTACCTGAAAGGAGGCTTTAAGGTAGTGAGGTGGGGACTGGTCTCTTCTCCCAACCACCAAGTGATCAGACAGGAAGTAATGGCCTTAAGTTGTGTCAGCTGAGGATAAGGTTGGTTATTAGGAAAAAATCATTCACTGAAAGGACTGTGAATTATTGGAACAGGCTGCCCGGGGACGTAGTTGAGTCACCATCCCGGAGGTCTTCAAAAAACATGCAGATATAGTGCATACTGACATGGTTTAATGGCAGACTTGGCAGTGCTAGGTTAAAGGTTGGACCAGGTGATCTGACAAGTCTTTTCCGACATAAATGATTCTATGATTCTGTAATTCTATGAAATTGCCTGGCAGACTTTGAAAGCCCGTATTCAGGGCCCCACTAACAGCTACAATTACTGCTTATACTAATTAACGTGAGGTTATTTCTTCTCTCAGCTCAATTATACCAAATTCATATAGCCAGTGTCAAAGTTACTGCCACTGTCCTCTGGGTCTGAATGGGACTTGGTCCACTACAGTAAGAAGTATACTTTCAGTGCATTTATCTTACCAGGCGTTAAAGAGATTCAGAAAGCAGCTGGTTTTTATTTCAGTCCTTATTCCCTTAGAAAACTATAAACTTTAGAAATATACTGAGCTGTCTCTTCAACTGGGGTTGCTATATTTTCAGCACAGGGATAACACGTTGATTTACAGCAGCCAAAGACAGCATTTAGAGTTAACAGTTGATTTTCATTGAGGCTCTTCTACTTGCTCATGTGTGTGCCCACAAATACCACAGGAAGGTCAAATCGTGCTTGAACCTGATACTGCCTCAAATGAGAAAGAACAACAAAGAAATCTTTTGATTGTCAAAGCTAAAACAGAAGTTTGGGCTTTCATGTCTTGAATCAGCATTATTGACTCTGGGAGAACAACTTTATGGGACAGTTCATGGATAGAGACTCTATACTAGTATTTTGTATTTTTTTTTTTGGGGGGGGGGGAATTACTTGGAAATAGTGGTAATCCATCCATTGTTTTGAGTAAATTTCTAATCCAGTTTGGGGTGAGTGGAGGTAGAGATATTCTTTTCCCTCCCAGTTAGTTACCTGGGAGCTGAGCCAATCTTTGTGTTTCTCAAAATCAATTTCCATTGGAATGTGATTCATCTGGGTGACCCACACAAACCAGTGACTCTCCAGAAACCTATAGAAACAAACAGAGAAAAAGCACAACAATTTATATTGCAGACCAGGATCTGAGGTAATCTGGGGTTTACAGGGAGCAGCAGGAGATACTGCATGTGAGGAAAGTATTACTCCAAGGTATGGAAGTAAACAACTCTCTACCTAGGGAAACTACAGAGAATCACTTCTGCAATGAATTTCTGTCTGTCTTTATAACTCTGGGACTAATGTAATTATGATTACCTTTACAGAAGGACATCCTACTGAGCTATCCCTCTCCTTCCTCAGAAGTAGATTGATCGATCTTGCTAATTTTGCCTTTCTGTAAATAAGGATGATCCAAGTACTTGAAAACAAAACAAAACAACCGAGCCCTGATTAGAAGTTCTCTGAACTGTTTTTA
The DNA here is from genome assembly GCF_964211835.1 of Anser anser. Classification (NCBI taxonomy): domain Eukaryota; kingdom Metazoa; phylum Chordata; class Aves; order Anseriformes; family Anatidae; genus Anser; species Anser anser. The sequence continues at coordinate 12,620,607 of NC_139725.1, read as the reverse complement.
TTTTTCCAGTTGCTTGCTGGATACAGATTATTTTCAAAATTCACCTGCCCATTGGTGTTAACTTTATCACACTAGGGGGTCCCACCTTTGCTCTCTCTGTACCTTTACTGTAATTCTGAAGTCTGACCTGGGCTGGCAATCACTTTAAAGTGGCTTATTTGTTGCTTATGGTATTAAAACTACATTTTTAGCCCTTGTAGAACAGTCTGCAGCAATGCACTTTATCCAATGCAGGTTTTCTATGCTGAGGCTGAGGTGTATGTTGGCAAGGTAGTTATCCAGGAGCATCTTTGTTCTAGTCTTTAGGCTTGATTTCTGAAATAGCAGATGATCTGAATCTCTGCTTTCACCAGCAGTAATTGCATATAATCACAGACTGGAGTAAGCTAATTAAAGAGAGTGGTTTCGGAAATGTTTGGAAGTCTGGATTTTGATGGGTATTTGTTTTTCCTCAGTATTTCAGTCTAGCTTCTAGAGGATGAATGAGACTGTTTATGTCATGTATCAGCTATTTAGAACAATCTTAACTTTCTACAAACTACTTGTGTCTAGGGTCAAAACAAAACGACATGTTTTTGTTTAACTTTATGCCTTACATATTTTGATTGAAAGTGATGACCCTCCTTACGTATCCTTATTTCTCTGAGCAATGGGAGAGCTGAGTACAAAGGAACATTGTTTCCTAAAGCTCCTGGGGCTCTTCTCTTCCTGACTCAAGTATAACAGAGCTATTATTAACAGGGAACTATCTCCTGATGAATCTTCATGATGAATTAGAAACAATTTTGCAAGGGGAAATATATTCCTTCTTGCATTTTTAGCTTAATCAAAACATTAACATTTTTGAAGTAATAGGTCAGTTGTTGTCAATTTGTCAGCTTGATTCCAGACCAAAAATGTTGGCTATGCATTTACACAAATGTGTATCTTTTGTAGTTCCTGTTTTTCTTAGGACTGAAGTGTTTTGAAGCTATGAAAACTTAAGTCATGAACAGTGACATTAAATTTTTTTGAGGCAAATCTTCATGTTTTGTGAAGGTTTTTGTGCATCTGCTGCTATTTCTTTTTACTTTTTTTTTTTTTTTTTAGAAAATGTTGTTCACTGTGATGAAATGTTTTGCTAATACTAATACTGACTGTGGGACTAAATACCATTCTTTGGTATTAGCCAGAAGAGTTGCAGATATTACATACAAGACAGAGATATGTATTCAGTGCTGCTATCTGGAATAGCGTAACCATCCAGTGAGTAAGCTTCCAAAGTTCTGCCATGCCTGATTCATTTTGGCAGTTCATGTTTTTGTGTCTCTCACTGAATTTTCCATTCATCAGTCATACAGCAGTAATCAAATTAATACTGTTTCTATACTAAGAGCAGCTCTTCATGAGATCTGCTAATGATAAATGGCCAGAAGACCAGCCAAAAATCAAGATACACAGCAAGCACTTCTCCATAGATATACTGAGGGGTGAGAGGCAGCTTTGAAGGGGTCAGACTGGAGCGTAGGGGCAGGAACACTGATCTGTGGTGTGAAACAGCTTCCAGAGGCCGTGACCTCTGTGAAGAAGCAATGATGTATGCATGTAACGTACAGGCCATGCACTCTCCTGCACTGGGAGAAATGGTGAGCATTTCACTTACAGTGCTCAGGAGAGGGCCCGTGAATTACCTTCCCAGTGAGCTGGGAAGGGGGAGGCTTGAGGCACTTTATCCAGCCTCAGACGATGTGGAAAATGCATGGAAGTGTTGGAATCAGGCATCATGGGGAATGAGGAAAGAAAGGAGAATCCTGGCTGAACCATCAAAAGTGCTGAGCACCAGCTCCAGCTCTGCTGAGAGGAAGTAGCACTGGGAGATGATAGGGAGAACATGAGGCAGTGGGAATACTCAGGATAATGCACAGTGAGGTAAATGACTGCAAAGAACCTAAACAGGGAAGGCATGGGGCCCCACAGCAGAGCTGAGACTTGGTTAGCCCAACGCTGGAGGGAGGGGAGAGCAGCAGGGAGCTCCTGTATCTCCTACCTGACAAAAGTGAGGAGAGACAGGGATCCCAGAACGCCATAGAATGGGATGTATGTGATGAAATAGCGCATGTAGTAGCTGAAGGCCCAGGCTAGGTCCTAGGGGAAGAGAGAAAACATCAGGCATCTCTTAGGCTATTTCACATAACATGGCTTTGCTGGTAATGGAGAAGACTCTGGGAAATTAGCAGAAAAAAGTGTGATCCCTTCACACCCTCCCTTTACCAGGCCTCTTTGTGGTGGAGAGATGACTGGCCTCTCTCCCTACTCAAGTGTAATTTCCTACGAGTCAGCTGGACCCCACAAACACTGAGAGAACATTTCACTCACCGCCCAGAACCTGCGCTTGATCATGGTTGAGATGATTTGGATTTGGAAATACACAGGGATGAGCAGAGGTGGGAAGACTGCAAAGCAAAGGGAAATATTTTGGACATCAGAGAGGCAGAAAAGCGCATGACATGAGAGTGACTGAGTGATTTAGGAACTGTTTCGAGGGAAGTCCTAGCACTGGTAAGAGAGGTGATGTACTGGTGATGGGGGCAGTTGCTTTCTGGTGAAGAAAGGAGGCTCTGGTTCACAAGTGTTCATCTTGACTTATCAAAGAGCATCGACAGACCACATGCAGTCATTACATTGAGCCTCTCACACAGAGATTACTTCCCAGTCTCAATTGCTTGCCTTGCTGGCAACATGAAGGATGCTTGGATATCAGTGAGAAATTCCCAACTGATTTAGAGACCCGCGCAGGTAGACCATTAATGAGACTGGAGGTCTTAGGAAGGGCAAGACGAGTTGAGACTTTAAGGAGTTGCTCTGCTAACACAGGAGGGGCTGGAAAGTTCAACAGACTTTCAGGCTCCCTTCACCAAAGGGAAAAAGGAGGAGCACAGTGCAGATACTCACTGAGGAAGAAGTACTCATGCTGGTGGTTGTAAGGCAGGTACTTCAGCTTCTTCTTGCCATACTGCAGGACACAGATAAGAAAGTTCAGTCTTGGACTATGACCCCCACATGTAAGAGAAGATTCTGTGCAATACTTCTTTATTGTCTGGAGAGTTCTGATTGAACTCCCACACCAGTAAAGCTAGGAAGTGTTTTGCTATGGTTAAATATCGTGACTTCATAATAGTGCTACGTGTAAATTCCTTTTTAAAGCCTCCTGTCTTGATATTCAGATAACTTCTTGTTGTGAGCCTGGGGGCATTTTCATGCATTTCTACACCTTCTGCCATGCCTGTGGCTGTGCTAAGAGCTGCTATTGTCTTCGTTATTAACAACACAAATGTAAGGCATAAAGAAATATGACCTTTAGTAAGTCATTATGCAGGATACCAACGGCAGAGCAAGGCAGTGAACCTTGGCTAGTCTTCCATGCAGATGTCCTGCACTGATCCATTTTGGCTTCTGCAGCCATCAGCCCCGCGAGCCCTGGTGGCTTGTAAAACCTTACTTTAACAGCAGTGGGAAAACTAGTGTGGCCCTTTGCTCATATGACAATAATTCAAACGGATGTGTTTAAATCTACAATGTCTGCATCAATAGTTTGATATAAGAATTACAGTGCTGTCACTGAGAGCTGTTCTGCAGCTTGCTGTGTTACTGTGGTTCACCTATGGGCAGCAGATGCAGAGAAGTGCCCCCAAAGGCAGGTTTAGACCTTTGTTGCATTCTTGCAGGTGCCCATTTCTCTTCAGTGAAAACAAGGAGCCAAGAGCATCTGGTCTCCTAACCTTCTTATCTAGAGCTACACAGAAGTGTCTTTTTTTGAGCTCTAACAATGTCCATACAAGGAACTAATTTGCTGTGAGCTCACATTTTTTGCTTCCAGCATAACAGCTTGCAGTGAATGTAAGCCTCGTAGCACCAATAAATAAGCAGTAGCATGTGGAACTTAGAGCAGTGCATTCAGGTGCCTGCATCGTGTAATGCATTGTGCTGGAAGTCTGCTGCAATCAGGAGGTTACTGGTATCAGTAGATTTTGGAAGTAAAGATATACTACTAGGAAGAGTGGCAGGAAAACAAGTATGTAAAAGATTAAGTCTGAGTAGGGATGGCTGACTGAAGAGGAATTGAATTTCTCCCCATAGTTCCTAGTGAACAGCTGCAACTGTCACATTAAACTTCGGGATGGGATATTCTGGTCATACAGTAGAAAGAGCTTCCTTATAATCTTGGGGGTTGAGCGTGGGACTGGAGTGCCCAGTGAATTTCCAATATGCTTGCTGGTCAGAGCAGACCGAAAGAACAGGGACTATAAACAGTACTCTTTCCACTTATGCTACATCTCCAAAGCCAAGGTCATGGTGACCTCCTGGCCATCTGAAGCAAAACAGCTGGCTGTTCCCTGAGTGTCTGTGCAGATAACTACATAACTGACCCCTCTGGTGTTTCTGACAGTCCCTGTGCTGCTTCTCTTTTTTGCGTTTGCCCTCTGACATGCATTGCCCTTGTGGGTCTCCCGCACAGGGAGGCCCTATGAGTTTTGCCTGCTGTCCTCAGACTTCAAGTCACCTGAACTGTGTTATTGTCTAGCAGAGCTCCCTGACGTTTTTATTTTATTTTTACTTTTGGCCTCTGACTTGCTTCTCCTATTGCTTCCCTCTCCACTTGTCAGATCCTTCTCCCTGGGCTGATCACCAGTTCTATGATGTCCATTCTCCTCCATTCTGTTTTCCCATGTCTCTCTCTATTCTAAGTCTATTCGTGACCACTAAAATCTTGTAGCCTGCAGGCAACAGTAACTTTGGGCACTACAAGATTACTGAAAAAGGAATTCACTGTGTTCTGAACTCTAAAAGGCTGTGTGCTAGGCTTATTCTAGAAAAAGATTATGTGCAAGTGTGAAAGAATATTGAGATACACAGACCTAACATTTCTGATATTTTGTAGGAGAGAGATCCAGTTTTCTTTGTTGTTACAAATGTCTACATCCTCAGTTCTTCCTTTAAGTGGTAGACTCACAGTCTACTTTAAAAAACAGTTATCAGGCACAACATTTTCCAATGGGATGTACCAATACAGTGAAGAGCTTAATACTGATTTACATTTTCTAGATAGTGGCTTTTGTATACTCCAGAAGTCTTCCATTTTAGTCATATACAAGAGACCTTTATGCCTCTTAAAAATTGTGTGTGTAAGACATTCTCTATACATGACCATACACCAGCACGTATGTCCCCAGCATATGTCTGGGGTTACTTTCTTAATAGGGTAAAAGCTGAGAAAGCATTAGTTTTTTTTTTCATTTTATATTTCCCTGTGCTGTACTTACTGCAGATGTGTTGGTTTTGTTTTAGGTAGAAATGCTTGTTCAATTTTTTTTAAAGACCAACGTTTTTTTTTCTTTGTGTAGGTTTTTATAAAATAGACGGTAAGTATTTTGGCTCTAGGAGTGGACAGGTGGAATCAAAATACCTTAACACGGCCTGTTATTCATTGTGCAGCATGTTGGTACATAGTGTAAGAAAACGGTTCTGGCTGATGACTGCAGTAACCTAGATTAACCCGAAGAGTTCACGTTTGGTTGGGCTCTGACCCCAGTCTTTGTGTAAATTTTAAAATTCAGGGCTAGATGATGTCTGAACATCTCCACAGTGAGGTGGGAGTGTGATCATTTGTGACTAGCTTATACCAGCAGAAACTTTCCGTATACTTCACCTGCCCAAATCAGATTAGCTTTGGTGTCTTACACTCTCAGATCAAGTCAAAATCTCCACAGATTGTGCTTCATATAGAAGAAGGGAAAAAAGAGGAAAGGAAAGGGGAAAAAAAAGCAGGAGGAAATTTCTGTGTGTATGCAAGCAATACAATATCCCCGCACATGCATGGCAAAGGCTCCAGTGGAGAGGACGTTGTCAAGACTGTCTGGAGCACAACTGGAGTAATATTGGAAGATATTTTATGTGGAAATGGAAGATCAGTTTTGAAATATTCTTGATGAAGTACTGAGAAACACCACATTTTCCCCTTATGTCGATATTTCTATGCAGAAGAAAGTTTTCTTTTTCAGCTTTCTACTTTCTTTATGGTCCCATCTTCATTTGCTTTTCCCAAGATATCCCCAGATATTTTTTCCTGTGGTCAGCGTAGGAAATGGATAGGGAATTATACAGTCAATATTGCTCTTCAACCCAAGGTTTGGGAGGGTGTAAAGGCCAAACTCCTGTCAGAAACCAATAGATAGATGAAGTCCCTGGGAGAAGCACGTCCTTCTTCAGCATTGCTGGAAGTCTTGACTCTGTAAGTCATGTCCAGCAACGCTGACAAATTCCTGGTTTTGCACAAGCATTCTCTGAAGCCCTTTAGGACAATAGTTTTCCACTTTTTTCCCCCTTTGCCTTACCTCAACAGGCTGTGTATCTCCAAGGACAAAAACATGCAGCATGTTCACATCTGGGTCTTTCTTGAATATGTTGGGCTTGGCATGGTGTTGGAAGTGACGGTGGTTCCACCAGTTTGCAGAGGCGCCCTGGGCAGATACAAGGAGTTAATCCATGCAAAAGCGCAGTTCCTCTAGTGGCAGTTGCGTTAAAACAGTGCCACTCTGATTGTGCCCAAACTAATATTTGCTTTTATAATAGCAGTAGGTGGCTATGGTGGCAGTTACTATGAGACTGCTGGTTTCAGAGGGCCCATGTCAGCTATGCCAGGCTGTTTTGCCCTCACTAAAGATCAAATAATTTGAAAGAACAGGCCATAAATATACACTCGGTGACTTGCATCTCACAATATCTTCCTACAAGTGAGGTTGTTATGAGTAGCTGAATGGTAGGCTATTTCCACTTGGTGTCTTACTGATTGTTGATGCTGCTTTCCCTCTACTGCGCAGGAGGAGCCAGGCAATGCAAAGTAGGTTTGGGAGAATGGGCAAAGGTATGTCCTACCCCGCTTAAGTTCCTACTGCAAGTAGGTGCTGAAATGCTTGTCTGCTTTGGACCTTGCCCATGATATAATTCTGATAATACCTTGAATGGATGGGATATATCAGGATGGGACACTTAAAAAATACTAAACCGTAGTGGGAAGCATGTGGAAAATATGACGGTGTTAAAATAGTGTTTTATGCAATTTAATGAGCTCTGTCCTCAGCTGCTATAAATTAGAGCAGTTCTACTGAGGTTTGTGGAATTACTGTGTTCTGTAACAGCTGTAGTTGTGCTCTCGTATCTCTCTCTTCTATGCAACAGCTCCATGTGCAATTGCTCCCTAACTTCTCCTCCCTGCATCTGCTCGCTGTGGAAAGGCTAAGAGCTGCAGTTTCCTGCTTTGATGTAGTCAAAGCGACTGCAGCTATTTCCACAGTGCCCTGTGTCCCCAGTGACCTTTACCTTCAGGTGTCCAATCACAAACTTGTGGACAAGATGGTTCCAGGAAGACTTCTTAAAGACAGACAGGTGTCCAAAGTCATGTTGCAGCCACCCTGCCTGGGCCTGGGATGATGGAAAATAAATCAGTTAGAGAAGTGTTTGAATGTTGGCAGGCTCAGTGCTGAGACCACATCCCTTGGGAGCCCGAGTGCTCGACCACCCTCTCAGTGAAGAACCTTTTCCTAACGTCTAGCATGAGGTGTCATAGATGGTCTTCAGGGAGAAGAGATCAGTGCCTCCATCTCCTAGAGAACAAAAGGCCCAAGAGGCAAAAAAAACGTGTGATGCAAAAATCACCAGGGGCAGCCAGAAGGCACCGTGGGGGAAGATGTGGATGTTTTTCCTATTTGTATTGGTCTAATAAGAAAAGTTCAGTGCACGTTGACCTCACTGAGTACCCGGTATGCTCTGTGCCTACTGCTTCTTACCTGGGAAGTTGCAAGGATGAACGCAAGGAAGAGAGTTGTGATCCACCCGGTACCGAAGTATGAAACCAGTAGCCAAGCCAAAGCTTCCATTGCAATGATATGGGCCAAGTAAAGAGAGAAGAACAAAGGGCTTGCTCTGAATAAATTCATGTCCTCCGCTGTCTTCCTCAGGGTCCGGAAATCCTCCACCAGCTGGGACTGCAAATGGACACGTAAGACACAGCATGCAGCTTGTGAGTAAGTCTGAATGTGTCCAGGGAAGGCTCCATCCTAAGGACCTTGGCTGTTTCTTGCTTTGGTTGGCTACTCCAGAAGTAAGGAAGTTCTAATCTCCGTATTCACACTGCTTTCTAGCTTTTCAGAGTACTTTCCTATGAATAAACACCCTGGCTGGCCTCAGCCTGTGTCCTGACCTTTTGCACCCTGAGCTAGGAGAATTCTGTGAATCAGCAGCACTACCTTGCTATGTGGAGAGTCATATCTGTTGATGACTCTAGTCTGAATGAGCTATGCAAGTATTAGAGACAGCTGGAGAATGAGAGAATTCAGTCCTATTACTTAAGCATAATTCCAAACCTTCTGTGATGAGCACCCAATATCAGAGCACCTGTGGTCTATTCAATACGTGGGTTAGCTGGCATGCAACTGTTCATCAAGAGCCTTCCAGGGTTAATACTGCTTAGCATTGTCTCTTCTGTTGTGAGTGATACACATATATCGATAATCATGATCAGCCATAAGCAACAGGATTGAGTTTTGTAGCAGGAACCAGTCATGCTACACACAATGCCTGAATAATGAATAAATGAACTGTCTGGGAGGGGTACAGGGGCTGGCTTGAGGATATGGAGCGGATGGAAAAGGTGCTTGCTGGGTTGCTCCTTTTAAGCAACCCCAGTGAAATGAGACATCTGTTTCACCTCACCTACGCGTACCTATTGCTCTGCCACTCATGGCACAAATGCTTGTACAGAAGTCTGAATGTTTCAACTCCCTCTCACACACATTTTTATCTATGCACATTGCTGCACAGAGGTGTTCAGCAACAGAGCACCTTTCTCTGGAGCTGCCTGTAGTGAAGACATCTGCACAATCTGTCTGGTGTTTTTTCCACGTCCTGGAGGACATCCTGAGAGGGAAAAAAAATGGTGGAGCATGCCCACAATAAACCCCAGCTCAGAAAAATACTCACATTTTTATCTCGGTCTTGGCTGGGTTCCCCTGGAGCAAGCTCTCCGATAAGTAACGGCTTGAGAAACTTTTGCACCAAGGTGGGATTGATATGGAAGGCCTGGAACGCATCCTGGAATAGAAATGTGAGTAAATGTGAGATTGAGGACTAGCTGGACTGACTTCCATCTCTGGGATTCAATGCAGTACTGCTAGTAGAGAAGATATCTGCTAGAGGCTGCTGAATTTGCTTACCTGGTAGAAAATAAACGGCGAGAACTGGGATGCTATCTAGACAGATAGAGAAAGGCACCTCAGGAAACTTCCTAAGCACCTAAATACCTAAGTCCTGCTAATTCCCTTGGAAGGCAGGCCAACAGGAGTTTGTGCAAATCCCCTCTAGGATATAAATTCCCTTTGAAAGTCTGCTGCCTGGAGGCAATTCAGGAGAGGTGTTTTTTATAGTGTGTTTGATTTGATGTTCACCCAGAGCATACTGCAAAGCGGAGAATGAATTCGTCTAATAGATCACTATAGGTTTTGGTTTTACAGAACAAGTGCTTTTACATACCCTCAAGGGTATTGATAATAAGTGTAAGTCCTTTTGTACTGAAATCAGAAAAAAAAAAAAAAAAGCTTAAACCTATCGAGGTACTGTTATGTATTATTTTTAATTCCTTTTCTTCACATCTAAATTTTCTAAAATTGATCATCTCAGACCCTGATTATTCCATGCAACATCATTTATGAGTCTGGTGCATTAACCATATCTTTTTTTTTCTATTCCTTCCTCATTCTGTATCTTCTTGTGTATCTGTGTCCTGCAGATACCTCTTGGGAGCATATATTTGATGCATTTGCTGCTAGTAGTGAAGTCTTGCACATCTCTCCTTTCACGTGGCATGGCTTGGATTTTAACTCCAAAGGTAGCAGCAGGGACAGAAAGTTCACCAACGTCAGAAACCCTTACACGATCCTTACTGCACAGAACTGGAATTAACTCTAGAACCTAGAAGAACTGTAAAGATGTAATTCCATGCTGTTTTATGACTGCCTGCTCTCTGGGTCCCCACGTTAAACCACAGCCCTCCTCTGTGAGATGGTCTTTGGCAGGACAGCTCCAGCTATGAGGAAGGCTTATTTTCTTTTGCTCACTGTGCTCCTTCTACAAGTAAGATTCAATCACATCTGTTGAAACATTGACATCTTTCATTTCTCATAGAGGCGCAAACCGATGGACCTCATGGAGTCCAGAAAGCCCATGATTTTAAAGGAGGGGTAGTTCAAGAAAGTACGGGTTCATCAAACAGCTTGGCTAATGATTTGTGCTATTATGACCTCCTTTTCTCATTGTATTGAAATCCCTGTGTTGTTCATTTTATGAGTAAGTAAAATAGAACTGAAGTATGGTCAAAAAAAGAAGTCAGGAGTACCATGCTTCAGCCTTTCTTCTTTTGTCCCATTTTCTAACCAAGGACCAGCTAAAATCTCACCCCTTGTTCTGAATGGGAAAGACAGATTGGAAAGTGCTCATTGTTTCTAGCTGACCTTCCTGTGAGCTGAATTCCATTAATAGGCCAGCTCTGGTGTTCATAATTACCACCAGCAACTTTGGTTCCAAAGTCCTCTGAAACTTTCAGCTTATTCCAAGATTTGGCACTGAGCTTCAAAGTAATACTTGGACCATAGACATTTCACTTGTACGAGGCAGGAGAGTGAAAGCTGGTCTCTGCCATTTAGCTTGAAGTTAAAGAAATAATATATGAGAAGAGGAGCAACAGAAGGATGGGGAGAACAGGTTTATTTATTTATATATATATATATATATATATAAAATTTATAAAGATTAGAAAAGCCTTAAAATGCCAGAGGCTATGGGGGAAGATGCAAAGAGGAGAAAAAATGTCATTACAGCACATGGGGGAGGCAAACTGAAATGTACTGGACTTTTCTAGTTACTCTCAGCTCTCATGACATTGCTAAGTGTCCAAACCATCCCATTCGGAAACAATTTCAGAAACAAAGCGATATCTGTTATCACGGGGGAAAATTTGGATCAGTTTGCCCTGTTCTACTCAGGAAGACTGCCACACTGGCAAAACTTACCCCAATTTCAAGCATGAGTGAGACCAGTGCTTTCTGACTGCACTGTTGTCTATTGGTTTTACCTTACTGGTGCCAAAATGAAGGTAAAACTCCAGGGCCAGCAAAGCTGATACTTACAGCCCTGTTCTGCAGACAATTTGAGTTTCCCTGGTATAATTTGCAGAAGATGTGAAAGGGGAGGGAAGACCAGAATAGTGGGGAAGTGAGTATCTGACTGTGCCTGCTACAAGGTTGTACCATTTTGAGATGAAAAGTATGACAGGTGGAAAAAAGGAGAAGGGTAAAGAGGGAGAGGGTGAACACTTAGGAAGCATTGAAGAATATTGTCTCAGTATTGTTCAAGTTAATGGAGGAAAACAATCTTTGGAGGTCTGGCTGGCTACCTCTTTATCTCTGTGATGGAGATCACTCAGGTTTGTGTAGTGTTAGCGGCAGGGTGACTCAGAACAGCAGCTTCTGCCTCACTGCCTAGAAGGTATTTCTGTTCACCTAAGGCTTCCCCGGCAGTAGCACATCTGTTTTCTAAACATGCTCTGTCATGACTTTTCTGGGGAGAGGTCTCTTCCATCTCTGAACCCTTCTTCCTTGGTTGGATGAAAAGTAAAGGTTGAAACTGGTCAGAGATGTAAGCATGCATGTCAGAGCACGGTTGTTACGTAAAACTATATACACATGTATATACTATATACGATCTTCTACTTCCCTGCCCTCTTGAACCTATTCCATGTCGAAAGTGCTGTTAGTAGGAAAGTTTCACCTTTACTGGAGGTGGCTGAAAAGTAATATTGGGTAGAGAATGGGATTTTTCAGTATAGTCTCCAAGCAGGAGAGAGAATAACATATCCTAATATTCTTACCATCATCAGAGAGAAAGCTATAGTGAAGGAAAAATTGCTTTTTGATTTGCTATATCTCAGGTGTCTCCTTTACAAATAGGTCCTGAAATTTGGAATTGTCCTCAAATCTGTATTGGAGGGAGATAGAGAGCAAATGCTGTAAGATAGACTCTGGAAAATGCCACGAGATATTTACACCTGACCTCTCAGTTTGGTGGTCTATTGTCCAGATAAACTGATGTGTCTTATGAGAAGTGGGAATTATCCCAGCTGTTTTTGTGAAAAAAGCTTTACTTTTGTTGAGGTATGAGCTGTACATAAGCATTGAAGCACTCAGTGCAGTCAGTGCAAAGACATTTTTTCACATCCTTGAACCTTTCTAAAACAGAGAGGCTGGAAGGTGCCTGCTCACATTTTAAGTCTTGTTCATTTACTGAAAGCAACTGTGCATGATGTGATGTCAGAACATGTTCTCCCAGTCTGGTGTGCTGTACCAGTATCCTAAAGTATGGCCTAAAATGAATGAATGCCTAATATTGTTAGTACTTGTAGGGGAAATTCATGTGTAAGCTAGCCTGGGCACTCTTGACTTGATCAGCATCAGCTGAGCATAAAAGCTGTCATGGAGCTTTTCAGTCAGCTATCTTGTGAGCATCCTGAAATGAATTAGCTCACGCATCACCAACCGAGTTATTTAAGAACGTGGGCGTAGAGTTCAGTGAGTCTGTCTGTGGGCAGTTTGTGATAGATTGGTACGCCTGATCCTCTAGAGCATTGGTAAAAGATAAATGGAGAAGTGGCTGAAGTTCCTTTGGTGGACCGTAGGTCCTAACTGCATGTAATGCTAAGGGGAATTCCAGAAAGCCAGAGCCATTCGAGAACTAGGAATGCAAACACCTTGAACTGAGTTTTTATCATTGCCTTTTCCTCCTCCTAAGCTCTTCCATTTGTGATATCTCGCAACTCAAAATGAGACGTGTTAGTAAAGCCTTGACAGACTCAAGGACAAGGATTTCTCACTCTGAATGCGAGATTTTTTTTTGGTATTAAAATGTGATTCGCCATAGAGAAGTTGGAATCTAGATACCAATTCCATTTTAGTGCTCGGGATGGAAGGGACAATTTCAGAGCACTCTTAAGACTGTGTCTTGTTGGAGTATGCTCTGAGTATAGTGGGATGCAAGGTACTCTGGAGAGGTGGTAAGAGAAGTTAAAAGGATCGGCAGTAGCAGACTCACAAATCTGTTTCAGTTTCCCTTGCAAAGATCAGAGACAAACACAATAGCAGATGCTTTTTGATTTCTAGTGGAGGTATTAAAGTAAATTCTTGGGGACAGGAGCCCAGCTCCTCTGATTTCAGCAGTCCCTGCACTTATGTAGCCCAGAGGAAATCCTCACCCAGTTACTTCTTTTAGAGGGAGAAAGCTTTTCATTCAGAGGTTTTACTGGAAGGGGACAGGAACACCAAAATGCATCTCACTGCTTCAAGGAAACCAGTGGAAAATAACCACAGACCTCAGGCAAATGGAGAAGGAAAGGAAAACGTAGGTAATTCTTGCCGATTAATTCTGTCACATGCACAGCCTCCTTGCTAAAAGTGTTAAGAGCCGTGGCAGATAAACAGTTAAAGTTACAGCTCGATCCCTTCTGCTGCTTACCATGCCCATGGAAAAGCTCTGAGGCAGTTTAAATTTGTTAACTCAGGGCCGGCATTGGGGGTGAGAACACGCTCCCTGTATGCATTTCTGAAGTAGGTGGCTTTGGGAGAAACTGCAGACAACACTTTCTGAAACACTTTGTTCCTTTTTTTTTTGTTTTTAAAAGTTGCTGAAACACGAGAGGGAGCTGAAACAAGCCAGCTATGAAGCGTAGGAGCAGCTGTAGTGGCAGCAAACTTTTTTTTTTTTTTGTGCCCTGTAGAAACCTGCAACAACATTTTCTCGAGAATTCTCCACGGGGAAAAAGCTAAAAAGCTCCTTGTTTTAAAGCCTCAAGCTCACCCTGTTCAACAGAAGCATCTTTGAAACGCGGACCGGCCTCTTTTAACCCTTTCTTGTGTTTGCTTTCGGTGTAGCTCGCATAACTATGCACTGCAGAGGGGAAGACTCCCGACACTTTGGTTACGAGGCGTCGAAAGACAGCGCAAAAAAGAGACAGAGACAAGCGGCAGGGCTTAAGCAGAGCCGAGCAATGTTTACCACCCCGCTCTTCCAGCTGTTATTGCCCTGGCTCGGGGGGGTTGGCTGCCAAGGAGTCGCATCAGTGCGCGCCGAGCGCCCTGCTCCTCGGTGCTAGAGCAGAGATGAGCTGCAGGTGTTAGAGAGGGGGGGGAGAGGGCGGCAGGCAGCCGGCTGTGCAGGGAAAAAAAAAAAAAAAGGCAATAAAAGCTCCTTCTCAGTAACCGTGAGGGTGGAAATGACCTGTCAGAGGCTGCTGGTGGAGCTCGGAGGCAGCCACGCGTGTGTCCGTGCGGGGGGTGCTTACCGTGGCATCTTCCCCGGCGCAGTGGCTGATCACTCGGTGGCCCCCCGGGTGCCTGTTTGCCCACCGGGTGACATTGTACACCTTGCGCTCTATCACCAGCCACATGTCCGTCCTCAGGTTGTGCTTCTGGATCTCCTCCCAGGTGTAGAGGGGGATCTGCGCCTTGCACTCCCCCGACTCCTCGCCTTTCTCCCCCCCTTTCCCCATGGGGCTGGCTGCTTCTTTGTCTTCTGGCCAACGGGGGGGGGGACCTGTCTGCGCTGCCCAGGGACGTGCCGGCAGGGGAAGGGCTTTTCTCGCTCGGTTCCCCTCAGCTGATCCCCTGTCCTCTCCCTCTCCTTTTGCTCATGTCCTCCCTCCTCTTTGTCTCCCGCTGCCTGCCCCTTACGATCTCTCGGCTCCGTCGCTTGCTCGGAAGTGCCCCCTAGGCTAATTTCCCCGGCGCTGATGTACTTTCACCTCGCGCGTAGCCTCCTTTCGTGGGAGGCTCGGCCCATTCCCCCCGCACCCCCCGCATCCTCCCGCGTTCAGTACCGGTGAGGTTTCCCCAGGCATCAGCAGAGCTCCTGCACCAATCCCGGCCCTCCCGAGGCCGGGCTGGGCCCTGCCATTGGTCCCGGGCGATCTTTCGAAGGGAAAAGCCGGCTGCCGGCCAGCCTGCGCCGCCCGCCCGCTCCGGGGGGCGAGCAGCGGTGGGGCCGGCGCCCCCCTCTTCCCCTCCCCAAAGCTCCTTTTTTTTTTTCCTGTTTGTTTTCTTTTCGTCAGGACTTTGGCTCCTGCTTTAAAGAGCGTTTTTTCCCCCTCATTTTTTTTTTTTTTTTTATTTTTTCCCCCCCGAGAATCACTGCCTTGTTTCTTAGCTAGCGGTGCACTTAGAAAGGGGATTTTCGGTATAGGGAGATTTTGGTATGCTGCCTGAAATGTACGTTGTTTACCTCCGTTTGGACATGCTGCCTTACAGACTCAGGGGCTGTCAGACTCAACAGTTTCTTCCATCACAGGAGACCTGTTTGTTCTGCTCGCAACAGGCTCGGCTAACGATCCCCTGCTCAGGGCAATGCTTTATTAACAGGGGAGAAAGCGCTGTCTTTTCTTTGCCGTGGGGCGCTTTATAATAAAATAAGCCTTGCCGTTAGGTTATGCAAGGCGTTGCAGTGCAAGAGCAAAAACAATGGACCAGCATTTTTGCTGATGTCTATCTCACGTCTGGGGATATCCGTGGCTGCTCTCCAGGGCAAGGCAGTCATGATCCGCAGCTTTCCTGGCAATAAGTATCCTTACTTGTGACTGTTTGCTTTAGTAAGTGGAAGGCTTATTATTCCTTTCTCTAGAGGCACTAGCTGATTTCAAGCAGACTTCATACACAAGCTGTTCAAATGTTTTAGGCTACAGATTGCCCGTCTTAAGTTACAGCATGGAAGTGTTTTTCTGCTGTATGATCAAATCTTAGGACAAGAGCAATGCTGGGTTCGGTAGCTTGGACCTTCATTTGTCTTGTGTTTCAGTAGCCCCGTGTCTGCAAAAGTAGGAGGAAAAAACCATATGGTAAACTATTAAATGTTTTAATTCTATGTATTTATTTACTCTTTAGCCTTCTACTCCATGTCTCTGCTGAAAGAGGGGGCTTATACATACGATAAGAGACCACCTCCTTCAGTGAAACTTCAGGATACATCTCCAGCCATGGTGCTGTTGTGCTCCTGTCCAGAACCAGCCTTAGTTTAGAGCAGGCACAGATAAGAGTGCTCTGGTTTTGCCTGCTGCCATGGGCTTGAAGAAGCTGGGAACAGTGACCAAATAATTAAAAATCTTTTTCTCCTCTCCTTCTTCCCACCTACACTCCCTACATGGGCTATAGGAATGGAAACTGAAGTGAAAACACACGCATCGCTTCTATACCAGTGGGAATCACTTGGTGCTGTCCTCGTGCCAAGGCATGCTGTAGGTTTCTTCCGCTTCTGCCTGGTCTTATTGCTGCATGAGAACCTCAGACTATCAAGCAGTCTTTTCTGTGGTGTGGGATAATGGAAGTCAGAAATGAAAGGAATGTTTTCCTAAGACTTGCTAGTTTTATTTAGTTTGGTTCAAAATAGACCTCTGACATTTATTCATGTCAGAAGGACGCTATTTAAATGGAGCTGAAGCTTGCTGCATGTCACGTGGGAAAAGTTTTCCCCATTAATTTTTGTGCTGTGTTCTTTGAATTTCAGGATTCCAATCCCACCGGTTTTGTCGAACAGCACGCTGGATGCTTTAAGCCTTGTAGTGCTAAGGGTGTGCCCTCACAGCCTGCCTTTTGCTCGTAATCATGCACCTGGAGGCTGCCGTCGCCGTGGTTTTTCGGTGGAGTCCACGTGCTTCTATCTTTGCGACCTTGCACAGGTGCATTCTAAAACCTTGTTCTTTCTGTTATTTCTGGTTTCTCCTGGGAACTAAATGCCATTGATAAGTGATTCATTCTTCTTACCCCCCCTCCCCTTTTTTAAAAAAAAAAAACTTTTACCTTGTAGCTTTTAGTTTATAACTTCAGAGCCTGCTAGATAATATAGTAGGTAAATCATTTATAAATCCAATAAATATCACTCTGCAACATACGTCAAGAAGGCTTGTATGTGCGTGTACATGTGCGTTGGGCATGCAGCTCCCGACCTCATGAAGTGTGCTTCAACCAGTGCTAACATCTTCTTAGGCAGGATCACCGGTTTAAGTGGCTTTGATTGAAAACTGTTGTTTAAAAACCAAGCAGGTTCCCAGAGAGGATGTCCAGAAGAAGACAATTGTCTGGAAGACCCCATTGCTTCTGTCCTTGTCTGGTCATTAAGAATATGGTTTTCCTTCTCTCTCTTTCTTCTTCAATCTTTTTTCTTTTTTTCCCTTATGTAACTTTGAGGTCCATGTATGCTGTGCATTTTGGATCTAGTTAAGAATAAATAAACTGTGCACATAACCCCATCTTAGCTTTCCTCGTTCACCATTCTTTGTAAAATGATGCTATAAACAAAATTAATCATTGTTGTTTCCTAGGAAGAAACCCTGCCAGCAAATAATTTATCCATCCAGCCTGGAGGATTTGGGGCTTGGTGATGTGAGATGTTGAGCAGCCTCAATGACCGATTACAGGGGCTGTAATGACTTGTATAGCAAATAATGGATCCTGAAGCCTGGGTTAGACAGGTGGACTGAGACTGCAGGAAAAGAGCACCCTCGCCCAGAAAAATCCAGAGGGAAAGAAACGTGAAAAAAAGTGATGGAGTCTGGTGGTAAAAGTGGAACTGAATGAAAGGGACAAACAGAAACACTTCAGATATATTCATTTTGCATTTAGGTGCTATCATCCTCAGAATGTTTCTGTTTAGTAAAAGGAAATATATAAAATGGAAAGGATGTCGTGGGAATGCCATAGGCTAGGTTAATGTGCCCAAATTTTTCTCTGTATTTGAAGCACACCATTTATTTGAGAGTTTGCAACAGGAATCAGTAAAGATCAGGAGCAGTGTTGTGAAGTATGGGATTTCATACCAGCTTGTCTGGTGCTTTGGTACACAGCAGGGTAAGTGAGGGAGAGCTGGGACTTGATAACTACGTGCAGTCAATGGGATGTCGCTGCAGGAGGGGGAGAGCAACCAAATATCCCAGCAATTGCCTCTTTGGGAAGTCGGAAGGGGTAGTCATTAAAAATAATATTGGTGTACTTCTGTGAAAGGAATAACTATCAAGCTATTAGCCTCTTTGTCTTCCTCTTATTCTTGTCCTTTCTCCTATTGATAAAGTGGCTTGATAATTATTTGCAAATGCAGCAAATCAGTCAATCAAACGCACAGAGACATGTTAGTTTGTTTTCTCGTGTTTTTGGATGGGGGCTTAAAAATGTTTTTTAGTGAACCCTGCCTGATAGAGCATAGAGGAATTTAGTATTGAAGTTGCACTTAAAGAACTCCAAATGTAATGAAATGAGAAATTATGTATAAAGAAACATAAGCTTTTATCAGCAGTGAGAGTCACATACTTTTTTCATTAATATATATTCCTGCTTTTTTTTTTTTTCAGGTCAACACTTTTTCACCTTTTGCATTCTGCTGATCTTTTAAAAGAGAGCTCCACCATGGAAGGCGAATAGAAAGAGGTAGGGGCAGGTAACATGTCTGAATGTTTTATTTGGGAGCAACTCTGAGACACCTCTATTCTCTTATTACTTTGATGCTGTTGTGTGACGTATCTACTGATATTCTGAGTTTCTGCTTGGGAGTATAATGTAATTTCTCTATGGATTTTTGAATTTTCGGGCTATAGCTCTGAAACAGGGCACTAACTGTAAAAGTCAGGTTGTTGTAAGTGTTGTTTGCTAAGAAATATGGTAGTACAGCCCCCACACCATGAAATGACCTTTTTCGTGCATATGAAAATTCATTTTTGGTTTTCATCTCTAATTTATAGCGTATCTGTGGGGTCATTTGAATTACTTTAACACTTCCACTTGAGGTAGCAGTTCAGAACAGAGATCTGCAGCACCTCTTGCCCTGCTGCTTCTGCAGAATGAGATTTTGCACAGCTTTAAATTAATGAATCCAAATGATTTTCCTGTTAATAGCAACTCAAGATCTGATTTTGTAGATTCTTTGACTCTGCTGAGGGACAGTAGCTCTCCTTTGAGCCAGGAGGTTGGACTGCAGCCCTCCAGAGCTCCTCTCTAACCTATATTATTTTATAATTCTGTACAGAAAATTGCAAAGCTGAAGAAGATAGTGATGTCAAACAAGAATAAGAGGGCCATTGTGCAACCCAAAAAAAGAAATAAGAAAACACACTATGATTAATTATCTTAGGATACATTTCTTCAGACTTCCCTAAGGTTATTTTATTGTTAGAAAGAAAGAGTGTGTGGGGAAATCCACTACAAAGCCAGATTTTTTAAAAGGAATTTACATTTGCAGACTCATGAAATATTTTTCCTCGTTCCGTGTCCTAATTAAAGGTTATGTCCTCTGTATCCAAAAGTGGTTTCAAAGTCACGGTTTCTTTTGACCTTGTAGAGATAAAGATATGGATTGTTTGTAGCTCACAGCGTGAACTGATGGTCATAGTCCATCAGATGACTAGTCAATAAAAGAAAGGTATTAGAGTATTTTGGTGGCTATTTATTATTAGTCATTATTCTGTTTATGTAAAGCTTTTCCAGGTAGTCCATGGAAGTTCATACTTCAGAGTTGAAGACTTTAAGCAGTGGATGATCAAAGCAGGGCTGGCTACAGATGGAAACTCTGGGCTTGAAGTGTAGATTTACCTAAGCACGTCCTCCACTGGGAGAAATGAATTGATAAGAAGGTAGGTACATTTTGGAATTGGCTGTCGTATCTGTGAGATGGACATTGATACGAAGTCTGCATACTGATCTCTTCATTTGATGCCCTGGATATTTCACAGATAATTGTGTAATAACTTAATGGCAAATTGTTGAAAGGTTCCTATCAAAAAAACAAAACAAACAACCACCAACTAAACAAGAAAACCACCACCAAACAAACAGAAAAACCCGGTGATATCATCTGTCTGTAGCACAGCCTGTAACGTTGGCAAGGCTTTATGTGGCACTTGCTCTAGGGTTTGTTTGGCTCATGGGGCACAAAACCAGCCAAGGCAATGAGAGAATGGGTTGTTCTGTGGCCAACTAGGTGAAAGGCTGCATTTGTTGTGTGGTGCAGCTTTAACAGCATGGAGAATTTGTGCAGTGGACACAAAGGCCCTGAGTTTGATGAGAGTAGTCAGAAAAGAGGGGCAAAGATGGTGAGAAACACAACAGGCAATAGAGCATGGAAATTGGGATATGGAGGAGTGCAAAGTTTTTGTAGGAGAAACACATAGATGGGGTACATCTGTTCTTCAGAGTAATATAGAAATGTATAAGCTAACGAGTAAGTGAAGGCCATCTTGCTGAGCTATCATGGAAAGGGGAAAGAGAATGGTAGTTTAGGTATCTGCTCTGTGTTGTGCATTGATTTGCTGGTGTAAAGGAAAGAAACTGAGATTCTGAGGAATTAAAATATTAGAAAATACATGTTTTGTGTTGGTTGTCTTGTCCCTTTACAGAGCTCAGTGGAGAAGTTAAATAATATATTTTTAATTTGCCTTTTAGAAAGGATTAGGGTGCCTGGAGGATGGCTTTGGTAGTGCCCTACTAGTATTTTCCTGGCACTGAGAGTGGCTGGCAGTGGCGCATAGCAGCACCCAGCCTGGCATGAGCGCACACGAGTGCACTGCAGTTGTGCAGTGGCCCTCAGAGATGTTGGGAAAACTCCTTTCCCCCAACACAAAGAGCATGAGATCCATCACTGGCCAATTATTAAGTCTGGTAGGCTCCACAACAACTGGTGGGAAATGGAGCAGACAGGAGAGAGCAGTGAGTGAAGGGCGTGTGGGAGGAACATGGAGCAGGCGTTTGAAGGGCACAGAGGATGTTTGGTTATAGCTGAATAAAGACTGGGGATGTGTGAGCTTCAGAATGAAGCATGGGCATAGGATACACAGTGCTGAAGAGCAAGGAACACCACCACCCTGAAAGATTTCCACTGTTGCATAATATGCAGTCTGACTGCAATTTTTAGGATACAAAAAGAAAAATGATTAGTATTTCCATTGACATATGCTAGCATTTTGAAGAGAGTTGGTGACACTTTTTCTTGTCTTGGCTGAGAGCTGTCTAACTTTACAAGGCAAACAAACAAAAAAATCCAGAAGCTCCTGTTATACTGCCAGCACTGGCATCAATTTCACCTTCTGCAGTGGATCTTGGACTGGCCATGTGGGACTGTCAGGTCAGGGCACACGCTGGTCCGCATGCCAAGGAAGCAGACTACATAATCACCCTTAATTGGTATGGGAAGCAGCAGGCATTGCAAATACCCATCAGGATGAGAAAGAGGAAATAAATGTTCTGTTTTTAGTGCTGCCTTATCAGTATAAATTAATTTGTAATAATTTATAATGAAGAGGCCATCCTACTGATGTTCTCCTGCTAGCAGCGCTGGATTCTTTCATTTTCTCTTTCCTCAGATTTTGCTTTGAAATGTGAAAAACTAAACAATTACTGTCTTACTCCCTCAGTTACTAATCATAATTTACATATTTTGAAGGACAAAAGCACACTTTTATCTTGGCTCTTCCATCCTTATAAATACTTATTTCTGGATGATTTTTCTGGCAAGATATAAACTTCTCCCAGATCACTGCTTTCCTCCAATAGTCCCTGCTGTAATATATCCATTTTTTCCCTCTGTTATGCATAACTGTTGCATTTAAATTTTAATATTTCATAGGGCAGAGTACCAGAGCAATATTCCATGCAATTAACATGGACATATAAACGCTGTTTATATGCAAAACCAAGGATTTATTGTCAGTATAATTAAAGTCTTAGCAAGCCAAACGAGTAGTTCCAGGTCCAATACTATTTTTTCTAGCCCAAATTATTCTACTATTACAGCTCATTTCCAATAATGGTACAGTTGACAATGAAAAAGGAAATCTTTCTAGTATCTACCCCATTTTCTGGGGTTATGCTAATCCTTCCAATGTTCCTGTGGGTTCTAAGCCTGGTGGCAGAGGGGTGCTACAGTCAGCTGTAACGGAGTGATCTGAAACTCCTGAGTTTCAAGCTCTCCCCTGCAAGGAAAGCGATGCTAAAGTTGATGCTTTCCTCCTGCATATGCTTCATCAGAGTAACTGTTTTAATTGCACTGGTTATGGTCTGCATCATGTAAATCTTCAGCTTTTCATTCTGTTCAAACAGGAGCTGCTCCTGATCCTAACATTTTCTCCTTTAACACCTTGATCCTGTTCTCAGCCTCTTTGCTGACATGCCACAGCGCACATGCATGTACTTAGTGATCCCTTATCACCGAGGTCACCTGGGTATCTGAAACTGCTACAGCCACATGATTGTAGGGACACGAGGAGTTTTAATATCTCTCTGACTTGCGGTGATCCCCAGCCATCTAGGCTGTTAGGAATGAATTGCAGCCAGGTCAGAAGACTGAAACAAAGATCATCTATCTTCCCACGGGTGTTCAGTGGTCCTTGATAGTCTGGGAAGCTGGGTCATGGCTAGAACATGACAATAAGGAGAAATGAAGATGGGAGTAGTGGAGGTAAAACAAGTTAGAGCTCTGAAAAGAGGGAATGCTGCTGGAAGAACGGAGCAGCCAGGTCTGTTTTTACCTAGGTGAAAAGCAATTAAATTAAATATAAGACTGACTGTTAATGCAGGTAGTCACAGCTGGATGTAGGATGTTAGTAAGTGTATAATGGCAGCTTTTTTTTCCTTGCACTCTTTATTACAAAGACTTCATTCTTGCCTATGTGAGGCCCATTGAGATCCTGGGTATGGCAAGTGCAAGAGAACCAGCCACTGCTGACAAATGGCAGCTTGTAGCAGGACATTGAACCCCTCGCTGCCTACACTTGGATGGTTCAAGTAGCCTGCAAGATGTCTTGGACTGAATCATTTACTGCGGGAACAAACAAAGCCACGGATTTTATATCAGAAAAAGCTTTAATGTTAATTCCATTACATAATTTGTCTGGGAAAATCTGTAAATAAGTTGTTAACGTCACTATTAGCTTCTGGTCCTCCTGAAATCAGAGGAGCCCTGTAAGGGGAACAAGAGTGCACTTTATCAAACTCAGTTGTATTTTTTTTATAACTGTTAAGATCCCTTAAAACAAATTTCCCAAGGCTTGACTTGTATAAGAAGAACAATCTTTTTTTTTTCTTTTCTTTTTTTTTTTCTTTTCAGTTGTGGTATATAAGGAAAAGAAAACTGTGCCACCCATATTCATAACGAGAAGCCAAACTGAAAATATTAACTAAATTTGTGACAATTATTCATTTGTGCAATAGATAATCATAAAGAAGTAGAAATTATTCCTGCACCATTTTGAATATAATGGTTGAATTTAAGAAGATACTAAACATCATTTATCAATGCTTTTATGGTTATGTTTGCAAGACTGTCAGCAGTCAACATATTAAAAAAAAGACATTTGTTTTTTGCTGAGATTAGGAGAGAACCTTTTCCTTCAAGGACAACAGCGCAGATGTGTATAAACAGAGATGCCTAACTTGAGGTATTAGCCATGGCATTGCTAAAGGAAGGAAAAAAAAGAAGAAAAAACAGATATTTGATCTAGTGTTTTGTGCAGGCACAGAATTCCAAGCTGGAAAGACTTGGTGTAGTAACAGGGTGATGTTCAGAATGAGGGGATGCAGCCTAGTGATCCCTTGTTTCTATGGTTACAGACAACAGTAACTGCTCTATCTAGGTCAGATGGGAAGGTGTGAGTGAAAACAAAGAAATTTGGAATCAGCAATGAGAGTTCAGAGAGAAGGCTTGCGAGGGAAGGCAATTAGGGAGCTGAACGTGGAGGCAGTCGTTTCAATGTATATGCAATGTATATGTATGAATTCCCACGATTATTCAATAGTCTGCTGCTGGGGGTGTTTGTTTGAAGACTCATTCTCAGCTGTGCAAGCAGGGATATTATCTGATATAATGTGATACGTGGCACATCTAGCCGTGGGGACGAGACGGGCTGAAGGGGGAGGCAGGAGAGACAGAAGAGAGAGACAGATGTGCTGGGAAGGGGAAACAAAACCGAGCAGGAGCAGGAGTGATGAGGTGTCCTCAGTCCAGAAGTGATGAGAAACAGGTTAAAAAATTGTCCTTCCTTTTAGGAAGCAACTTGGGTGTAGGTAGCGCCGCACAGTCTGTGCATCTGGCGTGGCTCCTTGGTCTTTTCTGCTTTCTCCGAATCCTATCCGTGGTATTTTCTCAAATGAGCAAATAATATCAGTTTCTGTGTCTTTACCTGGCATATAACGTTGACCACCCAGCCTCTGTCCTTTCCAACTAGTAAGTAGTGTAGGACTTTGATCCTTTTGATCCTATTTTGATCCTTTCCCCATGCTTTTTACCTGGCAGTGCAGAACTCTGCACTTGCTCGTGTGAAACTACCTGCTGTTCTTGCCAGCCTGCCCTTGTGGCTTGCGGAGGGCCCTTTCCTACCCCCCGTATCACCTCGATATGATGCGACACAACCAGCAAATTTGATCAAGCTGCATCTCTCCCATTTTCCTGATTGTAGGCAGAGGCAGACGAACAGCACTCGCGCCAGTACCGACACCTCGAGGAATGCGACTTGCAGCCAACCAGTCCTTAAGCAAGCCAAAATTATTAGGTAAATAATATATTCTGAGTATTTTATATATATATAATTATGCAATACATTATATAAAATAATATAATACACCATGTAATATATAATATATAAAATAAAATAATACATGATACAATATAGCATATACTATATAATAATTACTATTATCAATATCATAAACTATATTATTACATATTATATTATTACACATATATTATGATACATAACCATACAATACATTCTATTGTAATCATATATTGATATATAAACAATTATAATTGATAATTAATATAAATTATAACCAATTATATCGATAATTATTACTATTAATTACCAATTATATCGATAACCAACACCAATATTAATGTTATACTTTATGTTACATATAATACATTCCGAATTATTTCTCCCCCAGCTGCAGCGCAGCAGCAGCACGCGATAGCCCTGAGGTGGTTTTAAGCTCCGGGCTGGCAGCAGTTTTGGGCCCATTTTCCCCAGTCCCCGGGCTCCCCAGAGCAGCCCCCGGGGTGCTGCCCCCTGTGCCTGAGGGGGCAGAACGGCCGCGGGGCGGGGCGGGGCGCGAAAAGGGGCGGGCGCACCGCGGGAGCGGACCAATGAGCGTGGAGGAGGCGGGGCTTCGGCGCGTAGGCAGCCAATGGGGGGCGGGCTAGCGGGACGGGGCGAGGGGTTCGGAGGTGGCCGAGCCCAGGCGGGCCCGGAGCCGCGATCGCGCCCCAAGATGGAGGCCCCCGGGCCGGCCCCGCAGCCCCGCCGCTTCACCTGGGAGGAGATCGCGCAGCGCTCGGCCCGCGGGCCGCCGCCGCAGGAGCGGTGGCTGGTGATCGACAGGAAGGTGTACGACATCAGCCGCTTCCACCGGCGGCACCCCGGCGGCTCGCGGGTCATCAGCCACTACGCCGGGCAGGACGCCACGGTGAGGGGCGTCCCGAGGGTGCTTGGTCCGGGGACGGGGAGGCTGGGGGGGACCTTGCTGCTCTCTGCAGCTGCCTGGAGGGAGCGTGGGGAGCTGGGGTCGGCCGCTGCTCACAGGTAACCGGTGATAGGACCAGAGGGAATGGCCTCAAGTTGCACCAGGGGAGGTTCAGGTTGGAAACGAGGAGACATTTCTGCTCAGAGAGCAGTCAGGCGTTGGGACGGGTTGCCCAGGGAGGTGGGGGAGTCACCATCCCTGGGGGTGTTCAAGGAGAGGTTGGATGTGGTGCTTAGGGACATGGGTCAGTGGGTGACATCAGTGGTAGGGGATGGTGGGGCCAGGTGATCCTGGAGGGCTTTCCCAGCCTTAATGACTCTGTGATTCCTCTCTGGAGGCACCGAGGGTGCAGGGTGCTGCTGGGGCTGTGGAAGGGCTGGCATCACTCCTTCCCTTCTAAAGGAGTAACTGAGATGTGTGCAGGTACGGTGTCTGTGGCTGGCTGTGTAAATCCAGGGAGAAACAGTCGGTTTTAGGACACAGACAGACGGTAGAAATGCTCCCACTTTATACACACCTAGCCACAGACCAGATCTGAAAAGAAACACCTGAGCTTGCCGCTATGTGCTTTGCAGCTATAAGACTTAGCTTTTGAAGAATTATTCCTTGCAAGTCTAAGACCTAGCTCCTCGAAGAATTATTCCTTGCGACTGTAGGAGCACGGTAAGCCCCTAGCTTCAAAAAGCCAGCACAGTGTTTCCACGAGATTACAAGTGGGCGAAATCTTTTTGAAAAATCGTTTTTGTCTGAATGCCAACGGTGAGTAATCATTGTTAGAGTTGAAAGTGGGGCGTGTGGTAGACTGTCTGTGTGGTTCCTCTGTTTGTCTGCTTGTCTTTCCCCCCCAGAATAAAAGAAGCGTGCATTTCTCCAGGTGTAAGTAACTGGACCCTGGGGCAGGTATGGGATGTGAAGCTCCATCTCGAGTGCTTTTCTGGACTACTTTTCAATTCCTTTTTGTCCCTTTTAACACTAGGCACTGAGTAGAAAAGGATGGCACTTGAGACCTAGTGCTTTCCTTCACTCCTTAATATCTTTGTAGCGTAAAGCCAAAGATAATATGTGAATTTGCACATACTTCACGAGGTCAGGACGTGCACATGCATTTTGTAAGCTCCGTTGCCGTTGTGTGATCAGAAACGCGTTGCTCGTACTGGCTGCCAGCATGTAGGGCTGAACGCAGCCGGGTGGTATGATTGTAGCCGACTGCATTCTTTAGGCATTATGATCTGTGTCGCTGCTGGGTGCAATTGAACTGCTGTCCTCTCAGGAACCTGAGCCAAGTAAATTCCATTAAAAAAAACAACACAAAAAGCTATCTCCCCCCTTAAAAAAAAAAACACACTGAAAAACAAGTAAAGAAAGAACACTTTTCCTTCTAGTTTGCCAAGTGCTACTGCAGTGCTCTGATTTCTAGAATGTAGTGGTCCGTTTCTCAGCCTCCCATTGAGACTGCTCTGCCAGGTTTTACAGCCTGCACTGATTGTAATGATTGGTCTAAATGTGTGGTACCATCCTTCTCTGGCCGGCCCACATACACCTCCCTTTTTTTTTCTCTTTCAGTGAGAAAATGCAAATGAACATTCCTCTCTCTTCTTTCCCTCCTTTATTCACATTTCCTCCCTTATTCACTTCTTTTCCTTCTTTATTTGCATATGTGATGGTACATCTGAAGTGCAACAGAGCTGACCTGGAGCTAGCCGCATCAGCCTCCTTTTGAACCCATTTCTTAGAGATCTTTTAAAGGAAGGATGGGCGTTGGAGATTGCCAAGAAAGCACGTTTGGAGCAACGTGGGGCTTCTGAGAGACTGGTGTGGGTTATCAGGACCATCTGTGCCCTGCTTGTTCCATTATTCTTCCCAGTTCAGCTAGCTACTTGAGTTTTTGTGCTAATATTTTCCCCTTCTCTGTGATCTGATCTTTTTTTCATGGTATGTAGTGTGAGTACAAATAAGACAGACACTTAAGGCGAAAGAGAGACAGGAGTATGTGGTTGAGATGATCTTGAGATTCAACAGGACATGAAATTTTAAGATTCAGAAGTTAGATGGAAGTGAGCTGATGTTTCTTGGTGACCTGTGCACAGATGGTTTGGGTTGGAAGGGACCTTAAAGACTATCTAACTCCAACCTTGTGCCATGGGCAGGAACACCTCCCACCAGACCAGGTTGCCCAAAGCCCCATCTAGCCTGTCATCAAACACTGCCAGGGATGGGGCACCCACAGCTTCTCTGGGCAACCTGTGCCAGTGCCTTACCACCCGCAATGTAAAGAAGTTATTCCTAATATCTGATCTAAACCTACCCTCTTTTAGTTTAAAGCCATTCCCCCTTGTCCTATCACTGCACTTCCTGACAAAGAGTTCCTCCTCAACCTTCCTGTAGTCCCCTTTAGGTACTGGAAAAGACTGCTATAAGGTCTCCCTGGAGCCTTTTCTTCTCCGGGCTGAACAACCCCAGCTCCCTCAGCCTGTCTTCATAAGGAGTGGTGCTCCAGCCCTTTGGTCATTTTCACGGCCCTCCTCTGGACTTGTTCTAGTATGTCCATGTCTTGTGCTGGGGGCCCTGTCATCCATAATCACAGCATTCACATAGAAGCAGATACAGAGAATTCAGCTACAAGTGGTCATTTATGGTGTGAATAAAGCAGTACAATTTGTGGCAGAAATATCTGGTCCAGCCAGATCCATTAGTTGGGTTGCTTTCTACTAAACGTCATGAAATACCTTTCTTTTGCTATCACCTGAAGTGATGTTTTTCTCATCCTCTTCCTGTATCTGTATTTCAGGATCCTTTCATAGCATTTCATCCTGACAAGGCACTGGTGAGAAAGTACATGAGCCCCCTCTTGATTGGGGAGTTGGCACCAGATCAACCCAGCTTTGAGCCCAGCAAGAATGTAAGTATCTTAAAAACCTGTTATTTGTGTCAAAACTCTGCTGTTTACTTTCTCTTATTGGCAGCCTGAGATCCCTGTACATAAAATAGTGATACTTCATCACTAATAATATTGATAGTGTCTTGTGGAATCGTTATCAGTTTGAGGCTTCCCCTTGACCTAATGTCATTATTAATGGCCTAGAGTTTTGGGGCCTCTTAGCCACGTTCTTAGGCAGCTTTCCTGTTGCAGAGTGGCAGAGGAGCTGTGCTCAGAATCACAGGTATGTAAAGGAAAATCAGACTGGCAGAGGATTTCCTTTATTATTTCAGTATCTGTCACCTGTGGGTAGGAATTGAGAGGGTAAATACAGTCAGCTAAAGAAACTATGCATTGTCACAGAGGTGCTTGCATACTCAGGGGTCATAAAATAGCTACTGAAGGTTTGTCTCTTAAGTGACTGACTCTCAGCTTTAACCCACGGCCACATTGCTCCTTGAGAGGGGAAACAGAGCTCCTCTTAGGGTTCCTGAGGCACTTCCAGGCCAGCACACGCTCACTCTTGGCTCTCCCTACAGAAAAAGCTGGTAGAAGATTTCCGTGAACTCCGTGCAACTGTTGAGAAGATGGGACTTCTCAAACCCAACCGCACCTTTTTCATGCTGCATCTCTGTCACATCTTGTTGTTGGATGTTGCAGCTTGGCTCACCATCTGGTATTTTGGATCATCCACAGTGCCTTTCCTCATCTCTGCAGTGCTTCTAGGCACTGTCCAGGTAAGCAACTAGGCACTGAAATGGAGGGGAAAAAAAAAAACAGCCCCAGAAACACCAAAAGCTAGTCTTTGAGAATGAGGACCACGTTGCCGTAAGCACAGGGGAAATCTTGATCTTTGTGGACTTCTCAAAATTCTGCTTCTCCCTGAGTTCCACGGAGGGGGCTAAGTTACAGTACCATGACGTGATTTTTAGGTAGAGTGGGCTTCCCACTGCTTTTTGCTTTCCGTAGTCTGTCAAAGCCCTCCTTATTCCCAGCCTTCTTCATTCTGTGTAAGCCATGCTACACTTCTGAGGTCCCTTGTGTCAGAACTCTAAGGAACTGTGCATGAGCCAAGTTGCTGTGTTCCCATGGGAACCTACAGTGAATTAGAGAGAGAGCAGAACTGCTCTGAAAGCCCCAGCTATTTCTTCTGTGGCCAGCTGATCCTCTTGGAATTACAACTACTCAGAGGAGGCAGCAGCAAGCTGTTCCTTAAAGGAAACTTCGTTGCCAATTCCAGTGCAGTTTTGTAAGAGAATAAAAGCTGTTTCTTAGCTGCGTTACATTTTTTGTGATTTTTCTTTCCTCGTGAAAACAACTGTCTGTGAGCAAAAGTCATTAGGCAGAGTCTGGACTGCACTGGTATACAGTAATTGATAATTGTTTGGATGGGGTATTAGTAATGGAAATGCTTCTCTGTGACAGTGTGCTCTTGTTAACCAGTGATAAAGTCATGAGGAGAGTGGGAATAGTAAGTGAAGAGAGCCCCGTTTTCAGAAGTTTCCAACTCTTCTTTTTTCCTGGCAGCACTGTTTTTTTTGTTTGTTTGTTTCTTTTTTTTTCTTCCCCTTCCAGGCCCAGGCTGGCTGGCTCCAGCATGATTTTGGACATCTTTCAGTCTTCAGCGAATCCAGATGGAACCACTTGGTGCATAAATTTGTGATTGGCCATCTGAAGGTGAGCAGCCAGTGCTGAGAGTGACTGCCAGAGACTAGCCGAGGAGTCTCTACAGTCAAAAACAATCTCAGTACAAGAAGGAAGGAAATGCAAGGAACTACTTGGGAGGGCGGACTAAGGGCAGAAGATACATTTTTTTTTAATGGTATTATATTCTCATCCCTTCCTGCAGGGAGCACCAGCCAGCTGGTGGAATCACCTCCACTTCCAGCACCATGCTAAACCCAACTGCTTCCGAAAGGACCCTGATGTTAACATGCACCCCTTATTTTTTGCTTTGGGAAAAACACTCTCTGTAGAGGTGAGACGTGGCAGAGTCTGCGAGGTTGCAGCATGCAGCTCTGGAAAGCTGCAGAGAGCTGGGAGACTAGTGACCTGTTGGTTTGGTCTCAGTATTTCAGGAATTTGTTGAGAGTGCGTCTTGGCTTTAGTGGTCTTTGAAAAACAAGAAGAAACTGATGCATCAGTAACTTCCATATACTTAATGCTGCAGCAGTTTTCTATGTTTTTTTTTTTTCCTTAATACATTCTTGCTGTGGGTTGAAATCTTCCAAATTTTCTCTGAAGGTTTTAAAAAACCACATGCTTCTGTAAAATGAGTACATCCAGAAAATGGCTTTTGTAATATAATTAACACTGTTAGAGTTGACCTGCTTTTTTATATAGTACTACTTTGCCTTCCACTAGTCCCTAATATTCCTTAGTAATCCTTCTAAGATTTTTATAGTCTTAAAATTTCAGTAAAAGTAACTGTTTTAAAATGAGGTGAAATATTTGTCATAATGACAAGTTCATACATCTCTGATGAGAGACCTGCAATTGCATGGAGATAAAGTTGCAAGTTTTTCTCTTTAACCAGATCAGATTGACTAATTGTAGCTTTTTTGGGAGATGAAGCACCAGTTCACAACCAAGGATTATTTGGAACATTTACACTTACTGATCAAAGAAGCTATTTCAGTGGTTTCAGTCTCTCAGTGAGTGTCAGACTGGGTCCGACCTGGAGTCCAACTCTATTTCTAGTGCAACTCTGAAATCAGTTGAATGGTTTTAGCATTCGCTGGTCCTTTTTTTTTTTTTTTTATTTTTCTTAAAAAAAAAAAAAAGTTATTTGAATGCATATTGTCACCTGGCTTAAATTCTCTGATTTGCATTGAAATTAAGGGTCTGAAAATATGATGTGTATCACATTTTAGTTCTTAGCTTTGCATTATGTGGATAAATACTTCAGGCATGTGTATAACTTTAGGTGAATCCTTACACACTCTAAGTTAAGTACATTAAAGCCAGCACAGTGATGTATATACCTGACAACAGAGCTGTAAAAATGCTTTCTGAATCAGAACATAACCCTCCTGTCTTCATGATTAATTCAAATTGGGATCATAATCAAAGTGATCACTAGAACCACCACAAAAGAAGAGGCAGGAACATGTGGCTGCTGGTAGCAGCTACACAAATGTTGAAAAGAGGGCTGCTGTTCAGAATGAGTTTGGACATGTGCAGGGATGTACTGGAGTCCCTCGGGGAAGTCAGTGATGTGATCTGTTACGTTTATACAGTGAACACTGAAAAATTAGCAGTCTTAGAGGGAGGATAATCTGTTCACCCATGTTCCTGTAGACACAGTTTAATGTCTAGATGCAAATTTCTGTGCTTTGGAGACCAATTGTAAGTAGGTGGGAGTTCGACACGCTGTCTTTGTTAATAGTATCATAGGTTCTTCTTTTTAATGGAGCTCTGTCCTGGCAGCAAACTGTTCTCTGTGCCTTGTGTGGTTTTTGATGTGAATGTTGTTAAGCAACTGTGCCCTCTGTAGGGAAAGAGCTTCCAGTGCACTTTGCTGTTTGTGGTGCAAGGGACTACCCAACCGATTGTGCATCCAACGCGTGGTGAGGAGGTTCTTTTTGGAAAACATATCATAGTCATAGACTGAAGTACCAGTGAAAAATGAAGCCAGTGGCATGGTGGATGCTGGTACAATTTGGTAGGATAGCTGTTTTAAAGGTTAGGAGGTATCTAAGCATACACTTCTTTGAAAAAGTAGATAGGAGTGTATACACAAATGTCTTTAGATGTCTTTGTGGCCTGAATAGTTTACTTGTTTTAACAGCTTGGTGTCCAAAAGAAGAAATTCATGCCTTATAACCACCAGCACAAGTACTTCTTCATCAGTGAGTAACCCTACCTTTATGCAGTTCTATGGACAGTATTTGCTCAAGCCCATAATTTTCCAGTTTATCTCAATGTTTTTATCACACTGGCATGGTTAACGTCTCCGCAATCTCTTTCTTCATTATAGTTGGTCCCCCAGCTCTGGTGCCTCTTTACTTCCAGTGGTACATATTCTACTTTGTGGTACAGAGGAAACAGTGGGTGGTAAGTTAGCTCCACTTTGCCAGCGGTGACTTTTCCTAGTTCAGTGCATACATTTCAGCGTAGGAAATGAGGCATTACTGGGAGCAACTCTGAGCTGTTTGTCTCTGTGTCAAGGAGGTGGGGTATGTGATCAGGGAAATAATGTTTGCTCGGGGAGAGAGCCTACCGCCCATGCAGCCCTTCTCTTCTATAAAGATCCATTCATAGCTGGGTAACAAAACGTGTTCCCAGAGGGAACTGACTGATGTAGCTGCCAAATCTCTCTCCATCATATTTGAAAAGTCCTGGCTGCCACATAAAGTCCCTGCTGACTGGAAAAGGGGAAACATCACTCCCATTTTTAAAAAGGGTGGAAAGGAGGACCCTGGGAACTATAGACTGGTCAGCCACGCCTCTGAGCCTGAAAAGATCATGGAACAGATCCTCCATGAAGCTATGTTGAGGCATATGGAAGACAGGGAGGTGATTTGAGAGAGTCAGCATGGCTTCCCCAAGGGCAAATAGTTCCTGACCAATGTAGTGGCCTTCTGTGATGGACTGACTGCATCAGTGGACAACGGAAGAACAACTGATGTCATCTACCTGGACTTCTTTGACATGGTCCCATACAACAGTCTTGTCCCTAAATTGGAGAGATATGGCTTTGAAGGGTGGGGTATTTGGTGGATAAGGAGTTGGCTGGATGGCTGCATCCAGAGAGGTGCAGTCAAAGGCTAAACCTCCAGGGGGAGATC
Source organism: Anser anser (assembly GCF_964211835.1). NCBI lineage: Eukaryota > Metazoa > Chordata > Aves > Anseriformes > Anatidae > Anser > Anser anser. Next base: position 12,587,281 of record NC_139725.1, on the reverse strand, counting down.
AGTGATGAGTGCTGTCCCTCTGGGGTCCATACTGGGACCAGTACTATTTAATATCTTTATTAATGAAGTTTTATCTGTTCCTTTGTTACAGGACCTGGCCTGGATGCTGACCTTCTACATCCGATTCTTTCTCACCTACCTGCCCTTGCTGGGTGTGAAGGGTATCCTGGGGCTTCATCTGTTAGTCAGGTATCATTCAACTTCAAATTCCTTCATTTCTTCTACTCGGTTCCCTTCATGTCAGCTCTTCAGCCTCCTGGTTATCTTGTCCATCTGCTCTCTATTCTTCTGCACCCTTACTCCTTTCAGCAAGATGGAGGTGGTTGGTTTGGTTTGTGCCTGTAGAAGGTCTGCATAGGCCTCATCTACTGATAAGATGTTTGGGGTTCCTGGTGTTAACTTGATCAAACGATGACCATCTTAAATGAATAAAGGTGTTTTGTACTGACTTGTTATGGCACAGGCGTGAGATTAGTGATGTTTTTTGTGTGTTTTGTGTGCACAGGTTCATAGAGAGTAACTGGTTTGTCTGGATCACACAAATGAATCACATCCCAATGCATATTGATTATGATAAGAACGTGGACTGGTTCTCTACCCAGGTAAGACCTTATTTCCAGGGAGCTGTGACTTTGAATGACAGAGGTTATTGATTGGGGTATGTAATGCCCAAGAGAGTTGATCATAGCAGGGGTGAGAGCTGATAGACAAGCTGCTTATGTTTTCTTCTCACTGTGTGAAGTGAGTGATATGTTCAAAGAAAGTAGGCGGAAGTGGGATGGAAGCTTCAGATGCTAAACAGATCTCTCAAGGAAAAGAACCAGAGACGCTACAGTGGTCTTCAGATGGAGATCTTCCCACGTGTGAAAGATGGATCTCTCTTTCTCTGTGCTCTGTCTCATTTCAGCTCTGAAGGCATTACACAGTTTTTTAAAGTGAGAGATGTGAAGGAACCTGTACAGTGAGTTCTGGTTGCTTATCTTACTGGGGAAGTCGTCTGTTCTCCTAGATTATGTCCCTAATAATCATATACCACATCATGACCATCTATGTTGACTAGAGATGGCTCTTAGAGTTGCTATATTCAATCAGGAGGCATGTGATGATAAGAAACTTGTGCCTGCTTACTGTTGTCTGACAAATGTAAGAGAAGGCGCGTTCCTAAAATAACACTTAAACGTTATCTTTTTTTTATTTTCCTCTCAGCTCCAGGCAACCTGTAATGTTCATCAGTCCTTATTCAACGACTGGTTTAGTGGACATCTGAATTTCCAAATTGAGCACCAGTGAGTTGAAGCATGGGCTGGGGTTGTGAGAGAATTTGGGGGAGCGCTCGTTATAGTAGATCTAAAGAGCCTACAAGGGCCATCTCTCTCTATCAGCTAAGACAAGAACAAAGGAAAATGAGGGTAAATTTTGTGCTCTTCATGTGGGGAGGAAATGGGAAATCCAAATGATGGTCATAAACTTTTTGGAGCACTGAGGAGTACCAAATACCAAATACCACTTTGAATATGAGTAGCATGGCACAGGAGTGATTGAGAATTGCCAGCTTCCTGGTTAGTGCTGATGTTGAGTGAAGTGGTGTGAGAGGGACCGCTACAGAGCACTAATGGCTATAGGCACAGAGGGAGGTTGAGTGTGCATCCTAAGCTTAGGTACAGAAGAGGTGTAGGAATTCTGTGGGGCAATGGATGCCACTGAAATCACCATATTCTCTTCCACAGCCTTTTTCCTACAATGCCTCGACACAATTACTGGAAGGTGGCCCCTTTGGTGAAGTCCCTGTGTGCCAAACATGGCATTGAGTACCACTGCAAGCCACTGCTCACCGCCTTTGCAGATATAGTGCAGTATGTATCAACCCAATGCATTCCCTAGGTGAAGGGCTGTCCAATTATTATAGAGTGAACAAACGAGACACGTGGGAAGCGAAGAGGCAGCCAACTTGAATCACAGAAGTCCTGTGAATAGCTGTAGACAGTATGGCTGGCTGTGAAAGGGACTGGAAAACTGTTCAGTCATGGCATTGGTTTCAGTAGCAGCAGGAGAAGGTATCAGTATTAATGACCTAACGGAGAGTCCCTTTTCTTCACTTCTGCTTTCAGTCAGTAGGATGCCAGATCTAGTGCCTCTATCTCAGAGTATGCTCCGGGGAAAGAGATGTTTTCAGATAGATGAGTTTCAACTGTCATTCATACTCTTTTGTTATCCTTTCTTTCCCTCCCTCATCCTCCCAGATATTTCTTTTTCACTTGAAAAGTCATAAAATAATAGAATATCCTGCGTTGGAAGAGACCCACAAGGATCATAGAAGACAACTAGTGGCTCTGCACAGGACCACTCAAAAATCAGACCATATGTCTGAGAGCATTGTCCAAACGCTTCCTGAACTCTTCGAGGCTCAGTGCTGCGACCTCTTCCTTGGGGAGGCTGTTCCAGTGCCTGACCACCCTCTCAGCAAAGAAAAACATTCTTAAAACATTCTGAGGCCACGCTGGTGCTCAACAAAGCCTGAAGAGGGGAACCCGCCTCCTTTCCCCTGTCCTTCAATAGCATGTGTTTCTCTTCTGCCATGCTTGCTCCTTTAGTCTTAATTCTACTTAAGTTGTTTGCTTTAACCTTCCAGTCTTTGTCTGATGTAGACCATGTGGTTTGTTTCTTCTTCATGTTTTCCAAGGAGCTGTAGACTACGTTGCCTTGTCTCTAAGGATTTCTTTTACTTAATTTATAGATGGGAATTCGTCCCACAAGGTTATGTTCCCTGGATGCTATATTTTATTATCTTGTTTCTAAGGAAATGTGGTTCTCTCTTGGCAGCTCTTTGAAAGATTCAGGGGAGCTCTGGCTAGATGCCTATCTACATAAATAAGAAGCAGAGGATCCTTCCAGAGGAATTCCCCACCCTTGGTGCCTCCTGTGGTGATCACCTGGAAGATACTGCACAAAGGAGAGAGAGCTGGCTAAGCCAGAGGTGGGGAGGTGACACAGCTTAATTCTAGTGATGAATGTGATTTAATGGACTTTTTTAAAAAGGTGTGTTCTTAATTCTTCTTGTGCTTTTTTGATTTCTCTTCTCTGGGGTTGAGTTACAAGGAAAAGTAGAACGGAGGAGCTTATGTTCCATCAAGCTGGAGAGGCTTCTTTGGGACTGGGAACAGATTGCCTTCTATCTGCTGATACTGCATTTACTGAGTATATAGTAGGGAAGTCTCTTAAGTAACATAGTGAGGTGGCTTTCATTATGAATGTAGTAAGAAAGTTGAGACAGCATGCGATGGGAGTTACTGAAATGTGGAGGCAAAAAGAAAAAATTGTGTAGGTGCTACACTTTCAAAAACCCACGTGCAATTAGCAATGGCAATGGAAGTACCCAAACCAAGGGGACAGTACAGAGCATATGAGAGCTCATGCCAATATGTATGTGCATGGGTGAGGAGGAAAAAAAGGTGCAGGCAGCAGTTCTGTAGGAATAAGCATGAAGAAATTAGAGACCTAACTAAGGCAGAGAAACAGGAAAGAACAGGTTATTCCCCAGGCCTGTAAATGTGAGAGCTGGGCATGCCCTTGTCTGTGGGAATGCTCCCCTGCACATCTCTTCTGTGCTGAAGGCCTCTGAGTTATTTGCCCACGTGTAATTTCCCACGGAGTCTCTGCAAGTGTCCTTCACAGTGCCATACTTTCGTGTCACTGAACCAATTACTAAAAGTGAGAAGAGACAACAGAAATATGGAACGTCCATGCTCACAACTCAGCCCATGTAGGGATCCCTAAGGAAACAAAAGGATAATCAGTCTGTTGGCCACCTGAAGCTTCACGTATATTTGAAACTCTGGTCAAATGGATGACTTGTTAAGCAGAGAGAACTCGGAACTTCTGGACCAGGGAGTATGAGGTGTTTCTGTCTTACCTGCAGACAAATTTAATTGAGTTGTAAAAATGTTAGGGTTTAGGATACTGTTTAAATTATTTTTAACTTTTCAACCAGCAAAAGTCAGCAGGCTGCATGCCCTTAGGCACACATCAGCCAAAATATTACTGAACTTTCTCTGTTGGATGATGCGCATTCAAAATACACCTCACAAAGACATGCACTATGTGATCTATTGTAATTAGCCTTAGTGCCTTCCCTGGTGTCTTTTCCTTTACTACACCAAATGGGATATAGCTCTTGGCATACCAGTAATGAAGATGTCTTCATTACCTTTTTGTCTTTAAGCCTTTAGCTTTTTTCTCTGTGTGTTCTGGGACCAATCCTTTTTTTTCTATTGTCTCTCGTGTAGATAAACAAGGTAATTTTCCACCTGTTTGGTGTTCTCTTCTTTGCCAATCTACTAACTGTTAATACAGTGTGCCTGACAGCTTTCCATGACCTGTTACCTCAGTAACAGTGGGTTAGTGTCCAAAAGGGGTTGATTCTGAGGAAGATAACGGTGCCTTCCCTGGTCAGTGTCAAAAAGGAGTATGGCTTGTGAGGGAATAGAAGAAATGCATCTCTTCAGGCTAAGGTTATTGTTAAATGCAGAATAAAATTGTAATGGAAAAAATAAAAATATCATTAAATCATTGATAAAGGTTGATTAAAAAACTATAAAAAAAAAAAGGGCCAACAAAGGCCCAACTGAGGCCCCACAACTCTTTTACCTTGTTTTTCCTTGTGTGTTTTTCTCCCTCTTCTTATTAGAACTATTGATGGAGGAAATAATAAAATTCCTTATCTTACTAATTACTTCTGCCATCACTGTAAAATATATTTGTGCAAGATTCATCACTCCTTAAAATGTGGAATAAATGTCCACAGCTGCAGAAAGAGAACTGTCATAAAACTCAGCGTTTATATTTCAGAGGAAGGGAACACTTAATTAGCTTTGTCCTTTGTAACTTGTGTGAAGTATGCAGTACAAATAATAGACCAAAATGAATCTTATAAAAAAAACAAAACAAAAAACAAACATACCAGTTTTTCCACCAGGATGGTGAGAAGTAAAAATGATTCCTGACTCCTAGAAGTTGCACTACTATATATGTAGCAATGTACATGTTTTACGAAATCAAGAGCTGTTTTAAGGACTTTCCTTCAACAGGCTGTTAGGTCTCAGGTGAAACTTCAGAGTGGCTCTGTTTATCTCAGCAGCAGGAGCAAGCCTCATGGCTTTGGCTGTTCTTTATTTCCTGGGCAGGATCACCCAGTTGTGGAATGGAGAGTGGGTGAAATACTGGTGTTTGACTGCATTTTAAATCATTTCAGCGCGTAAGAAGTCATTTTTAAAGATCTGTGTTACTGAGCACTGCCAAAAGTTTTCTCTGACCTTGGAATGTTGGCCATAGGCCACAAAAGACAAAAGTCTTGTTATGTTAGGACAGCTATTGTTTAATGTCTCAGCTCTATAATGGAATATCCCGGGCTAGGCTCTTCATGCACGTGGAAGAAGTTGGACAAGGATGTTTTCTGAAGATCCTCTAGAGGGATTGCATCTCCCTAACTCAAGTTTCACACCACTGAATTTTGACTATTGGATGAACCACACAGATAATCCTGGTAGCAAGTGGAGCTAGAATGCTATGTCTTGTATTTTGGCTGTAATTAACAGGTTTGGAAGTAAAGTTCACTTCTGCTTTTTTCTGGGGACCAGTGAATCTTTAATTCAGATATGTAAGTAGGATGGTTTCAAGAGGCAAGAAAGGAACTTTTCCTTTTTTGTCAGGACAAATTTTTGATCTTTGACGAAAGAGGGACCTGACCTTATGTTTCTCTCGTTGCTGGATAGTGTGTTCTAGTCAAATATATACTTTATAAGGATGTGAGTACTTCCAGCATGTTTTGGAGGCTTCAGCTCAGTACATGAAGCTTTGAAAGTACTTATCAGATGGATTGTGACAAGAGAGGTAAGTAGGAAAAAAAATGTGCTTGTATGTCAAGTTTCACCAATGTTGAAGTGCTGGTGTTGCCCAGCACGTGGCTTTTTATCTTGAATGCCCAGAGTCAGAACATTATTATCTGGATGTTTAATTTTGAAAATTCAAATCAATTTAAGCTACTCCCGGGGCTAGGATGACCTAAGAATTAACAGCTTTGAAGACAGCAATATGCCTAAGTTCCATTTAGTGCCTAAGACTTTGGAGGCTCTTTTGTCTTCTCTGTCCCTGTAAAGAGGAAACGTCCACAATACAGTAAATCAATTGCCCAACTAACCAGGGAAAATAACAGGATGAACTGATTCACATCCAAAAGGGTAAGACCAAAAGGGAAGCTGAATCAAGATAAGTAGTTCTGCATACACTGAATTGGCTAGAAACAATCCAAGACAGCTTAAGTGGATAAATAAGGTCTATGACAACTCTTCAATTTTTGTGATCAGTCTTGGCTGTTTAAATTCCGCAGTGGCAGATTACTCTGAGACATTTGATATTGAAGTTTTACAATATCAAAGTGCAAGTCGCAAACCCCTTTCAGTTTCTCGGAACGTGCACTGGAATACACAATTTAGGGACACAAATTTGCCATTTAGTGGAATCCCTTTCAATTCATACATGAAACACAGAACCTAAGCACTGCAAAACAGCCACTTGGTGGCAGTAAGGCATTGAAAGGGACATGGGGCATCACAGCCTCACAGAGAACTGAAGTTTGAGTGTTTAAAGGCTCCAGTCTTGCTGTTACTCTACTGATCACTTAAAGGAAGTAACTATGAAATTAATTATAGACTCAAAGAATCATTTTGTTTGGAAAAGACCTTCAAGATCATCAAGTCTTCTTAACCTGACCTACCAAGTCACATCATTAAACCACGTCCTTTAGTGCCACATGCATGTCTCAAATACCTCCAGGGATGGGGGCTCCAGCATTATACCAGGCAGCCTGTTCCAATTTTTGCTCACCCTCTTCATGAAGAAATTCATACTAATCCAGTCTAAACCTCCTGGCTGCAACCTGAGAGAGTTTCCTTGCATTTTGCAAGGAAACCTGCCACCTGAAGGAGAAAAAATTCATTTGCCACCTGAGAAAAAAGGCTGGTATCCTCCCTGCTGCAACCTCCTGTCAGGTAGTTGCAGAGAGCAATGAGATCTTCTCTCAGCCTCCTTTTCTCCAGCCTAAACAAATTCAGCTCCCTCAGCCATTCTCATAAATCTTACTGTTTTTCATCTACTTCCAGGACTGTCTTTTACTCCATATCCTTCTTTCCCCCTCCACTACAGCTTTGGAAGACATGGGAGGAATCAGGCAAGGTTAGTCTAGCAGCCTTCTAGGAGTGGCGTAAAGTTGTTCTCTGCTTTAGGTTAGAATACACCTCTTTAACCTTAAAAACTACCTAAAAATGAAGCATTTTGGCTCCCACTACAGCCATTGGAGGTAAAGGGGGCCCTTTCAGATGAGCAACCTAAGAGAAATACAATGAATTACTTCTGGAGATGCTTGCTGCTCTTCAGGCTCCGTAGGAAGAATGTATACAACTAGGTCAGACTAAATGCAGCTCTGTTTTTTACTGCTAAGGTTTGATGACTATTACTGTCAGATCTCAGTTCTGTGGGAAGAGGATTGTTTTTACTGATACACGTTTCTTGACATGTAAGAGGTGTTGCTAACTTCTGCTGAAGGTGATCTCTGTGGACAGTCCAAACATATCCTGTATGGATGCCAAAGGCAGTATTTTTCTATTCCTTGCGGACAACAGGGGCTCAGGACCATTCCGAATCATAGAATTGTTTTTGTTAAAATGGACATTGGGAAGTCTTCTAGTCTGATCTCCTTCCCAAAACAGTGTCATCGCTGAGTTCAGGCAAGTTTGCTTAGTGCTTTGTTCAGAGGGGGCTGGGAAACCTGCAGGGGCAGACTCAGCAGGCTTTGTGGGCAACGTGACAACTTCTGTCAGGACCTCCCTTGTTTCATTTTATTACCTGCTCCTTTCTTCACTACTCAAAATCCTACACAGCCATAGAAAAAGGAGCCCTCAGTGACAGACATAGGCCCTAGTAAAAAGCATGTGGAGGTACACGGAGTGCCACGGGCTACTTCCTTGGAGTGCTCCCATGCAGAATCGTGTCTGCGTGGCTCATTGCTGAAATACAGAGCCCTATTTCTCCTAAAATATAAAAAGAACAACACCCTTTGTCCTGGTTTCAGTTGGGATGGAGTTAATTTTCTTTGTAGTAGCTGGCATGGTATGGATTAGGTTGAGAATAATTCTGATAACATGCTTTAGCTGTTGCAGAGCCGTGCTTACACTAAGTCAAGGGTTTTTCAGCTTCTCATGCTCTGCTGCCAGTGAGGTGTCTAGGGGTGCACGAGAAGCTGTGAGGGGACAGAACCAGGACAGCTGACCCCAAACTGGCCACAGGGATATCCCATACCATATAGCATAATGCTGAATAATAAAACTGCGGGAGTTGGCTGGGCAGAGGCGCAGCTGCTGCTCGGGGACAGGCTGGTCAGTGGGCGGTGAGCAACAGCACTGTGCATCACTTGCTTTGTATATTCTTTAGTAATTACTGTTTTCCCTTCCTTTTCAGTTCTATTAAACTGTCTAAAAACTGTCTTTATCTCAGCCTGAGTTTTACCTTTTTATTTAGTTAGTTATTTTTCTTTCCTGATTCTTTCTCCCATCCCACTGTGAAGAACTGAGTTAATGGCTGCGTGGTGCTTAGCTGCCTGCCAGGTTAAACCACAAAACCTTTCCAATGGATATCTTAAACTCAGTTTGAGGAGAATCAGCCACTGGTGAGAAATGCAATCCATTTTGCTTTTCTGATCCTTCCTAATTATCTCTCTTATTTAAGCTCATGTCTGCACTGAGAACAAGTCACAGCATCAGGTAAGTGAAGTGTCCATAAGGTAAAGGGGCAGTCAAAAAACAAGAGAAAATATCAGACTCCTTAATGCCTTAGCAGAAAATATTGACTCCTTAATGCCTATGAGCTCTGGTTGTGGTTTCGTAAGAAACGGTGACTGCTATCTTTAATACAGTGCAACACTGATATAAGGCAAGTAAGAGAGAACGGTAGTCTCAGAATGATGCGAAAGGAAGACAGGGGTAAGACTAATGAAGAGAGAAAGCAGAGCAACTTCAATACAGTTTTTTTTTCTTTTCTTCTGAAGACTTCCTGTCCTCGTTCCAGAAACCACTCCTTGGGTCCTTCCATGGTTATCAACAGCACTGTGAACATCAGCAGAAAGTGAAGTGAAGGACAAGAAAAAAGGGGGGCTCTTTTTACTCAGGATATCTTCTCTCTTACAGAGTGTGAGCCACACTTTTTTCCTAACAGCAAAAAAAAATTTGAGTCATGGAACAGCTTGTCTGTTCTAATCTAATTAGCTTTTCTTATTGAGCCAGAAACAGTGTAAGTAATTTTGCTTTCTGTCAAATATTTAACTCTACAGCTGTCCAAAGTCAACTAATAAGTAACTAACCACTCTATCTAGATTTAACATCTGCTTCTGTATCAAATTTATCACATATATGTTTCCATGCATATCTCATGTTACTCCAACATCAATATCTTTATTAATGACGCAGACAGGAGGATCGAGTGCACCCTCAGCAAGTTTGCAGATGACACCAAGCTGAGAGGTGCGGTTGACAGGATAGAAGGAAGGGATGCCATCCAAAGTGGCTTGGTCAGGCTTGAAAAGTGGGTCCACGTGAAGCTCATGAAGTTCAAGACCAAGAACAAGGTTCCACACCTGGGCTGGGGCATTCCCAAGCATCAGTATAGACTGGGGGATGAATGGATTGAGAGCAGCCCTGCACAGAGCCCCAGAAATGACGAGAGGGCTGGAGCACCTGTTCTACAAAGAAGGGCTGAGAGAACTGGGTTTGTTTAGCCTGGAGAAGAGGAAGTTCCAGGGAGACCTTACTGCAGACCTTCAGTAAGTAAAGGGGCTTTTAAGAAAGATGGAGACTCTTTATCAGGGCAGGTAACAACAGGACAAGTGATAATGGTTTTCAGCTAAATGGAGGTAGATTTAGATTAGACATCAGGAAGAAATTCTTCACTTGGAGGGTGGTGAGATGTTGGAACAGGTTGCCCTGAGAAGCTGTGGATGCTCCTTCCCTGGAAGTGTTCAAGAGTGGGGCTTTGGGCAGCCTGATCTGGGGCAATATGTTCCTGCCCATGGAAGAAGTCTTTGGAACTAGATGAGCTACACCGCAGCCCCAGCCAGCACAGGGCAGCAGTACGATGGCATACCTAGCTTATGCAGCAGAGGTCAGGGCCCAGGCCTGCCCTAATTCCAGGCAGAGTGTTATAGCCACCCAATTCAACACAGGAATGGTGTGACTGTGTTACTCTGGTGCTTCACCAAGGTAAAAATCTTTTTGCTACTGATTTTTATCTATTTTAAATACATGTACGGTGTTTCAGTGCATTTTATAGATGTGTCCTTGGTTACTACAATGGTACAATATAATCACGAAATCCATTAAATATTCCAGAACAGCAGGATGAAAAATTTCCGTGATGTAATTGGCACCAGAAATTGTCCTCATTTCCACAGAGCTTAATGAGCTCCATCAGGGTTGCTTCTTAGACCCATACTATTTATTAGTTCCAGTAAGTACTGTTAGTTATTTTTATTAATAAAGTTTGGGAGAGTAAATAAGTAAATTCTGTAAATAAGAAGGGTAAATCACAGATACGGTGCAACCTGGATTATCCAGGAAGCTGACTACAAGCAAAAGAAATGCCTTGGCACAGCCAAACATAGAATTTCACATCTAGGAAAGATGGATCTATATTACTGTCTGAAGATAGGTGATACCATCCATGTCTTTAAAGAAAAAGACATGGAAATCATGGTGTGTTGTCTGTTGCGTATGAGCTTCCAGATGAGTACGGCATAGGTTTTGGCAGGTGTGTGGGAAGTTGTTGCAGAATGCTGAGTATGCTGCAAATTCACTTTAATTGATTTCTCAATACTGTCTCTGGGTAAACATGCCTGTTGTGGCTTTTGCTAGCTATCTGGGCTTTTCCAGAGAACTCCGAAATTTGTTTGGTGGCCTGGGTAATACAGGCAGAGAAAGCTTCTGCTTTCAAATTGGGAAAGGATGTGTTTCAGTCTTTTTTTTTTTTTTTTGGTTATGCAATATAGACAGACATTACACGACCCTCTGGATGGGATCTCAGTCTAAACAAATTCAGAGATGTAGTACTATATACATTGTTAATATAAAGGACTATTATCTTAAAGTTCCCAAACTTAATTTGTCTAAGTAACAACAGTGGTTTGCTGGATATTGCACCCGCAGTGTGTTGACAGTGAAAACCATGATTACTGACTGTGTATAGGCAGAGACATTCCATATTTGTTGACTCCAATATTTTCCTGGCACAGGAAAGGACTTTTTTTTTTTGTACAAGTGGGTGAAGGAAAACAGAGTCTTGATGAAGTGTCTATTTCAAAGGATGGAGAAAAAGAAGGAAAATACAGGAAAAATGACCAAGAAATCAATAGAATGACATTTGGCTGCATAAGATGAGGAAAAATTCCACAAATAATTATCTGAAAGTAGATTTTCCAGAATTATCTGCAAAAAACCTTTGATTTACAGGATTTCTCTAATTTGTTTGTCACTGACAGAAATAATAAATTTTAATTAGACTATTTGCTAAGAGTTGATACTGAATTTCTGAATTGTCATGTGTGTAGTAAATGCATGACCAGAATTAGGACATAAACTTATAGTACGGAAACCCAGATTTATTTCTCATTATGAAAGACTTTCTAACTTCAAGAAAGTTGGTTATTCCTCAGTTTTCAGTTTGTAAAATAGGATAGCACTTCCTAACTCATAGACCAAAATGGATCAGAGCAGATATTACTCACAAATCATTTTTTTCACCCTAGTTGAAATGGAGGCAGAAAAATACCTAGTGTTCTCAAATGAAGAAAAACTTATGTGTCTCCTTTGTTTTCTTCTCCAGCTCTCTGGCAGGTTCACAGGCTGGCAGGTAAAACACTGATCTAAAGTGCAGGTTGTTTTTCCACTGTGCAGAATCTGGATAGGATGATGTGAGATTGCAAACAGTGCTGCATCAAGAGTTGACTGAAGAAGGGGCACCATTGCCCACCAGCCTCTGTCACCTCTCTCACCAGCCTGTAATCTTCCCTGTCATTCTTTTCAAGTAAAACTTGTGTATACCAGCTCACTGCAGTCTTCTCTAAAAAGAGTTAAGCATGCTGCCCATGCTAAAATTATTTCGATGAAAACTGTGTTGTTAAAGATTAATGTGCCAATTTTAAATGTACACAACTCTTTCAGCTGATGTTTTGTGCCATGCTGTAATGAGCTTGCTGCAGCAATAGGGACAAACATTGAGGCTGTCCAGCCTAACAACATAAGTCCAGACAAACCAAGCCATTTTGGTGATCTGTGTTGCTGTCTCCTGCAGTTTCCGTTACTGGACTTCTGCAGGATGATTGTAGGAATACAGAACATTTAGAATGTTCCACACACCGCCCCCCCCCCCCCCCCCCCCCCCCGGCTGTGCCCTCCCAGCATCTACAGCCACCACTGCTAGGGAACTCTAGCTCAAGACTGTGTTTAGATTATCATGCTTTATATACACACATAGGTGTTATCAACAGTGAATTTGTCTGGTATGAATGGGTTCAAAGAATGACCTTTGATCTTGTGGTATTCCCTGCTACAATAATAGTACAATCTGTTTTGTCCTCATCATGCCTCACTATTACTTTTGTACATTTTAAACCCTATTCCTGATCATTTTATTCTTGTGTTATGAAATTGTGAATATAATTCCATCCTTTTCTCAATGCTACTCATGAATTTCAAAACTCTTTTACCTGTTACCCCTTTTCCAAGGTAGTCTTCTAGTAAGACAGCTGTTTCAGAACTTTCACCATCTTTATTTCCTTTGTATAGTTATACTACATTCTTTTGAAGACAGAAGGACCAGAACTACATGCAGTCATTCAGCACTATGGATTTATTTCATCTTGATGACATTCTTATTTTTGATTTATTTTTTTTTTTAATTCAGCTAATCCTTATTATTCTCTTTGTTTTTAAAATGCTGCTAAATCCATTGTTCATATATTCTGAGAAATACATACTTTTACATAAAAGCAGAACTGGAAGATGTCTCAAAATTTTGGTCAATACAGTTCATAATTGTATATATATGGTGCAAATTATCTTCCTCTATATGCATTACTTTGCAAATATAGACAATATGCTTTGCAGAGCATTACACCGATGTCAGATGTTGGGGGTCAGGGACATTGCAGGTGATTTCCTAAAAGTTAATCTCTCATAAGATGTTAATCAGAACCTAAGAGCAGAGAGGATAATCAACATGTTGCAGGATGGAAAAACTTTCATTTCTCAGATACAGGTCTGTAATACTGAAATTGTGTATATGAACTTACGCATAAAAGGCTTCTGGCTCCTTTTTTAAGCTACTGTATACTTAGTGCTTTATTCAGTTTTAGAGTTCCTGGGAAGACGAACCTACATAAAAATGTACAAAAAACTGTGGGATAAGAAGCACAGAAACAGAAAGATTTCCCTAGACCTCTGAGTCATGACAGGGTTTCTGATTATTCACCTTGACAAATGGCCACTAGGTGTCTGTAGAAAGCTTACGTGTTCAAAATTGCACCTTTCTCTGACTTCTAGACTAAAGAGCTCAAAGATGGGCCTTGTCTGAACAGAGAGTCAAGAGGAGTGACAGACTGCACAAGGAAAATTCTGTTCCTTTCCAGAAGTGTGCAGATTTGTTTTTGTCCTGACTAACAGTTCATCACCATTTATTATTGGAGCTAAAATAAGCATGAGCGTGGGTGGTCAGACACTGAGGGTTTTGCAGTATCTACTCTTTCTGGAAGATAAAGGAGTACGGTCAGTGTCTTCACTTTTCTTCTGGAACATTCATTGAGGAGATGAATTAAGAGCTGTGGCTTATCTGGAGTTTCCTGTGGTTTTTTTCTTATCATTATTCTTATTATTCCATATTTTGTATTTCATTTTGAAACTGGTACTGTGAATGGTTCTTGAACAGATCAGTTTGTGTCACTGGTGTAATTCAGTTGCCCAGAATACCAATTATTCTGAAAACAGGGAACTGTAAGAGAGAACCAGTTATTCCTGCTGTGTATGGAACTTCAACGTACATTTTCTTTGGCCATAGTGTAATAAAGACAGGATTTCAAAAACATCATTGTATTCTAAGCACGGCAAAGAGACATGTCATTCACTGAAGTGTTTTCCTGTTCCTGAGTCCTATCCATAGGGCAGGGCTGCTGGCTGAACCCTTCTAAGGAAAGTCTTGCTTCTAAGCAAGTCTTAGTAGTGCTGAAATCCTATGTTTGCCCAGCCATTCATGAAACGAGTGGAAGCTCTGGGTTTAGAAAGTCTTACACTTTCTAGATGGTTACATGGAAATTATATATATTTACTGTGGCAGTCATAGACATACGCCGTAACAGTGTAGTGGGTTTACGTGGCAAGGTTTTGGTAGCAGGGGGCCATAGGGGTGGCTTCTGTGAAAAGAATCCAGAAGCTGCCCCATGTTAGATACGGGCCCCGCTGCTGACCAGAGCTGAGCCAATAAGCGATGTTGTTTGCGCCTCTGTGAGAGCATATTTAAGACAGGGGAAAAAAAAACGCTGCTACACAGCAGCTGGGAGAGTGAGAGGAGTGAGGAACAGCCTTGCAGGCACCAAGGTCAGTGAAGAAGGAGGGGGAGAGGTGCTCCAGGCGCCGAAGCAGAAGTCCCCTGCGGCCTGTGGCGAGGACCATGGTGAAGCAGGCTGTCCCCCTGCAGCCCATGGAGTACCACGGTGGAGCAGGGTTCCACCCTGCAGCCCGTGGAAGAGACCACGGTGGAGCAGGTGGACCTGCACCGACGGAGGCTGCGGCCTGTGGAAGACCCCTGCCGGAGCAGGCCCCGGGCCAGACCTGTAGCCCGTGGAGAGGAGCCCACGCAGGAGCAGGTGAGCTGGCAGGAGCTGCTGCCCGTGGGGGATCCAGGTTGGGGCAGTTTGCTCCTGAGGGATGGACCCCGTGGTACGGAGCCATATCTGGAGCAGTTCTTGAAGAGCTGCTGCCTGTGGGCAGCCCACGCCGGCTCAGTTTGGGAAGGACGGCATCCCGTGGGAGGGACCCCACAGCACAGGGGACGACAGTGACCATGAAGGAGCGGCGGAGATGAAGCGTAAGGGACTGACCGCGGCCCTCATTGCCTGTTCCCCTGCGATGCTTGGGGGGGAGGAGCTGGAAGAGGGCAGAAGGGGGGAAGGCGTTTTTGATTTCTTTCCTTTATTTCTCACTTCTCTAGCTTGTTAGTAATACGCAATAAATCTTACTGTCTCCCTACGCTGAGTCTGTTTTGCCCGTTACGGTAATTGTTGAGTGATCTCCCTGTCCTTATCTCAACCCTTGAGCCCTTTGCACTGTATTTTCTTCCCTTTCCCTTTGAGGAGGGGGAGTGAGAGAGCAGCTGTGGTGAAACTCGGCCACCCACCCGAGTAAAACCACCACAGTCCTTTTTGGTGCCCAAAGTGGGGCTCGAGGAATTTGAGATAAGGATGATAGTTGAGAGAAGTAACAGGCAAAACATGGACTGGATGTTTTTATAAATGTAATAGTTGTGAGGAATTTAAGAAAGCAGTACTTGTGAGGAATATGTTTCATGGTAGTGTGGTGAAGGGACAAGGGGTGGAGTGTGTGTAAATTGTCCACTTCATCGGTGTTGTGATGATGTTATGCTTATTTTGGTGCAGGAATTCTTTTTCTTTTTGATGTAAGTGAAGTTTGTGACGATTGTGATGACTGTAAAGTAAGAGTATATTGTGATTATTCTTAAATATGCTGTTCACAGAGGGGAGGTGTGGAATGTGGTGGGTTTATGTGGCACGGTTTTGGTAGCAGGGGGCCATAGGGGTGGCTTCTGTGAGAAGGATCTAGAAGCTGCCCCATGTTTGGTAAGGGCCCCACTGCTGACCAGAGCTGAGCCAATAAGCGATGTTGTTCGCGCCTCTGCAAGAGCATGTTTAAGACAGGGGAAAAAAACACACTGCTACACAGCAGCTGGGAGAGAGAGAGGAGTGAGGAACAGCCTTGTGGGCATCAAGGTCAGTGAAGAAGGAGGGGGAGAGGTGCTCCAGGCGCCGGAGCAGAAGTCCCCTGCGGCCTGTGGTGAGGCCCATGGTGAAGCAGGCTGTCCCCCTGCAGCCCATGGAGTAACTTGGCTGCCCACCTGAGCAAAACCACCACAAACAGTCATATTAATTGTAAAGACACTTTGCTGCTACAATAAAATCCATATCTGGCATTGAGCAGCTTTGATGGACAGCAGCCAGGAAGGAAGTTCTTGCAGTCCTACCTGCTCAGTGCTGCGTGGTGTTTCTTCCTCAAAGCAGAAGGGAGAAGAACTAATGTTGTGGAGTTACAGAGGCTCTCAGGAGCAAATTAATACAACGCTGCTGTGATTCAGTTTCTCTGGTGATCCTTTTGTCTTCTAGTTCCAGGTGGACTGGTTCCAGCATGATCTGGGATGCTGCTCTGTCTTCAGGAAGCCTAAATGGAATCATCTGCTGCAGATCATTGTGATAAATGTTCTGAAGGTAATTGCCTCACTGTGGGAACGTTCTCTGGGGCTAATCTGGTCGAAGCAATGAATGGGAGTGTCACTACTTTCAGGCAGCACTACTTGTGAGGAAAGTGCAGTGCAGCATTCAGTAACAGGTGAATAAATAGTGATGGAATCGCTGATATTGTTCGAATTTGAATCCCTGGTCTTTGACTTTTCCTGCAAGGATTACCTGCTATCTGGTGGAATCATTTGCACAACCAGCACCATGCTAAACCCAACTGATTCTGCAAAGCCCCTGAACTCAGTGTGCGCCCTCTCTTGTTCAGCTTGGGAAAGATGCTCTCAGTGGAGGTGAGTGTGGGGGCATCTGGACAATGCTAAGATGTAGCCTGTAGAAGCAAATAGTCATAAAAAGATTATGCCATAAAAGATTCTAAAGACAGAAAGCTATAAACTGAAGTATAAAAACATGGATTGTCACTTTCTGCCTAAACCTGTGATAATTTCCAAAATGTTTGAAGGTCTGACAGTCTCATGGTCTATCATTCATGCCAAGGTTCCAGTCTGATGTATCTACCTTAAGCACCTACCTCAGACCTGTTTATCATGATGCTTAGGCGCTAGGTCCTGGGAAGTAAAGTCAGTACTTAAGTTCTCTAAGTTGCTAGAAGAGCACGGTAAGCACCTTGAAACCATTCCAAAGAATGAGTCAGTCCACTTGATTAGTGTTAGATGTTAGTGATATTGCAGATAGTGAGTCAGATGTTCCCTTGTGGTCTTTTTGGTTGTGGGAGCTGCTTTGCAGCTAAATCTAGCACCACTATAGCACAAGCATAGCAATTTATTTCTTAATCATAAATTTTTTACTTTCATAAAAATTAAAACCATGAACACAGCTCTCCCTCATTCCTGTGATTTGAGATATCATTAGAATAAGTAAGGTCTCTTTATCTTTTCTTTCTCCAGCAATTCTGTTTACTCACAGGGCGAAGAAAGGGCCTCTTGGTTAGCTAAAGCATTCTCTTTAAATTGTCTTTCTCCTTCAGCTAGTAATAGGCAAAGAAATTGCAGTTTTCCAATGCATGTAGAAAATCCGAGCTCCACTGTCTCAGAAAGACTCCTGGGAAGAGAGCTTATACAAAGTATTTATTCATAGAAAACTGTTAGCTGAAACCTGGAAGAATTTAGCCAGTTATCTTCTGAAAGAACTCTCATGGTTGTATATTAGAATTAACATGCAGTATCTAGAATGGAAGTGTAGGAAAATAGTTCTCATCTCTTTCTGCTTTTAACGGAAGTGAGTCAGGCACATTGTGGATGGGCAAAATGGGTTTCAGTGGTTTAATTTAGTTCAATTCGATTGGTTAGTTTCAGTTGGTTGGATCCAGTGTAAATATTTTTGAGGTTTTTCTCAGTAACAGGGGAGCTATGGAAATAGTTTGCTCTACCTCATTATTTTGTCTTTCAAAGAATCGGGAGAACAAAATTTGCAGATGATACCAAGAATCCTTTTGTGTGAATAGTGGGAAAAAAACAGACTGTGAAGCAATAAAAGTACTTATGCTATAAAAATATTTAATCTCTTTGCTGTTTCATGAAGTTAAAATATTTGTCAAAAAGGCCTTTATCGAGTATTTGCTACTCGGATCTTGTAGAAACATTTTTACAGTCATTATAGGATAACATCGAAATTCTTACGTATTTTCTGACCACTATCTTCTTTACCCCTCAAAAACCTGGGATGTTCATCACCATCACTGAAAACTTCTGCTGCAAAAATTCAAATGCCTTCTGAGCATTTTTGTTATTTTTGAGTGTTTTTCTATCCTATCATGAGTTTTGGAACTCTTCCTAAAAATTGCTGTGTTCTGATATCTGCATATATTGATATCTGGATGTAGAAGCTCAAATGAAATCTGTTTCTCTCCACTGCTTTGGGAGTTCAGTACCTGCTTTTCAAGAAGAGAGGTAGGATTAGACAGCTTTAAGAGGTAAATTAAATAAGTTCGTTATACAGGAATAAGGAATATCTCATGAAGTATCTCAGTTCTCCAACTAGCCCATTACAATGTCTTTTTTTTTCTCCCAGCTTGGAAAAAAAAAAAAGTTCATGCCTTACAATTATCAGCATAAATATTTAATCTGTGAGTATTTCTGCTTTCTTCGAGTGTGTTTGAATAGAGGTCAAAACAGTAATGAAAACTAGCAGAGAAACAGATCAAGATCAGAAAATGAAAGGTAAATACTGTCTAGAACTGACAATGTAGAGTAAAGCAAAGTAACAAGACAGAATTCTTGCAGTTATGAAATGGAGGGTTTAATTCATCTCAGTGAAATGCATTGATCTGTGACATTTTGGAACATAAAGCACAAGCAAATTGAAATAAACAAAAATGTGAAGCAATATGAGTACTTTATTGTAGCTTGAAAACATACAATAACAAAACTGACAGCACTGTATTCTAAGAAAACTTACTATTTCTTCAGAAATAGCTCCCTTTGAAAGAGAATTTCAGATACTTTTTAATCGTCTCAAAGTGAGTAACATCTATTTTGCCATAATACAAATAACATCAAAATGTTCAAAACACCACTAGGAAACTGGCCTAAGTCAGAACACTCTGACCTTTACCACTCTGTGATCCATAAGATATCTCTGTCTTAATGGGACAGTATACTGAGTCTTTCAAGATTCAGACTAAAATATGGTAAATAGTAGTTTAAGAAACAATAATGTTCCTTGAACAGAAGTTTTTGTCTTTATTTGCTCTAAACGTAAATCTAACTTTATCACTGTAACTTTTTTTAGGCTATTCTAAGAATTTCTTAAGATACAAGTTTGGAAGCTTTTTCTGCAAGGTGGAGAATATTAAACAAATGCCCTAGTTTATTAGCGATATGTGATGTTTTTGTTTTCCTTGTCAACTGTTATCTGCTAACATCAACAGCAGACTCTGTTGCATCCACTTCTCATTCGCATTCTTTCTTTTCCGCTTGAGTGAGGCCACCAAAACCAATTCCTTTGGGACCAAAATTTTTTGCATAGCAAACTGCAAAAGAAGGAGGAGGGTAAATAATATTAGGAATGTTTTCATGTCGAGGTAAAGGACTTGTGTCTTTAGTACTACTTCCAAATATAAGTTAGTAAAAAGAAGGAAATGTGAGTGTCTTTCTTGATAGTGCCAACAGAGTCTAACAGTGAAACATATTTGACTTAAATGGAAGTGTCATATCTGAGCTTCTCCAAAAAAGTCAGAAACAGTATGTATTCAAGATTTAACTAATGTTTTCTTTAAAACTGCTTTCCCATCCATACAGACTATTTTCAGAGGGGGTTAAAAGAACTAGAATGTAGTCCAGCCAGCTTTTGATGGTAGTTTAAGCAATGCCGTGCTAACTGTGTATTGCTAAGTGTATGCATGTTTATTTATCACAATTCGGTTTAAGTAATAATGGTCAGCATATTTCTCAAAATATGCCTATTTGACAACATCCTGTTGTCAGCCTGTGCCCAACTTAAATATTTTTTAGAACTCTCTATAGAGTTTAGCCTAGGATATGAAAACTTGGCATACTTTGCTCCTTAAGCTGTTTCACATAGTTAAGTGAAATCTGCAAGCTTTGTTGATCTGAGAAGAATATCTGGATGTATAATTTAGCATGAACGCATTATCTTCTCTACAACCAATATAGCAGAAGTATCTTTTAATTCTTCCTGGCAAGAATTCCAATTGGGATCATGACCTTCAAAGATCTATCTGTATATTTGTGATTTAGTTGTTTTTTTTTTTTGTTTGTTTATTTTGTTTTTTAATGAGCAAGTGAGATTGTGTAGGTACAAAAATTTGCCCAGCAGGTATGGCTAGTGTTCTTGTTAGGAGGTCTGAGGATGGATCAGAGAGGGTGTTTTTGTAGAAAAATTACAAATTTAAAATTTAAATGTTCATAGCAGAAGATGCAATTGCAATTTTGCCATAGTTCTTCCTTTGTTTTTGGAAAGTTGTTAAAAAAATAAAATGAAAATTCATGTAGTTGTTAAACATGCAGCAGTAAATCTTGATGGCGATACTAGGTCTAAAAGGAATAATCTTACGCTGACTCGATAACCCAGTTGAGGTCATTGCAATCCTTACCTTTACAGTAGAGCTCTCCATCTTTGTCTGTAACATTGGTAGATTCTAAACTCTTTCCACAAATAGCACAGCGGAAGCATGTCTTATGCCAAGGCTGAGGAAATGAAGACAATTCATTGTGTTACAGCAAATGCACAGCTAGCAGATGCAAGAAACAAATAACAGTTGCTTTAGCCTAAAACTGTCTTCTTGCTCTTAAGGCTTCCACTTTTCATCCTTCTAGATTTTTTTTTTATTGATTATCCCACTTTATTATCCCACTATTATTTAACATCTTACCTAGCAACTTGCTTGTTAATAGAGGTCTGGTAAAAAGCAGAGAGCTTTAGATAGTGGCCTCTCCCTTCGTGCGCAGAGGTAATATTCTAGTGAGAGTTTAGAGCAGAGGGCCAGCATGTCACGGGATGCTGGCTTTTCTTTTTTTAGTCAAAGAAAATAATATAATCTTTTAAATATAATCTTTAGAATAATATAATCTTTAATTTAATCTTTAATCTTTAATTAATTTAATCTTTAATTTTAGCTGCATTTGCCGCTAAAAACAAATGTTTAAATTATAACTATTCCAAAAGATGTTAGTAGGATGATGGTGGCAGAGGAGGCAGCCTGTACAGTAGCCAGAAAGGAAGGGTTGTTCCACAGACATCAACAAGATGCAGAAAGTCCGGGTTTATGCAACAGCACATGACTTTAAACCTGATAGGCGTTACATCAGGCTTTACCAAATTGTTAATTCGTCTTCATATTTTCTTCATCAAGACTGAGTAAAAACTTCAGGGAATGATTAGCTATAGTTTATCTGCATTTGAAAAGCTTTTTTCCTAGTGTTTTAGTAACTACTTACTTTTCCTCCCCCCATTATCTTCTCTGCAGCGTACACTGACTTGCCACAGCGGGGACATTTATCCACATCGACAATCTTTTTGGCAAACTTTGAAGGGTTAGTTGGTGTAGAAGGGCGAGCAGGCTTTGGTGATCCCCTAAAACAGAAGTTTTCAGTGTTTTTAAAATATTGCTTAAAATGCTATCTTCATTTAGAAATATGAGGTCATGGTGTTTGTTTTTGTTTGTTTTGTAAGGGAGAAAAATACTAAATTTTAAATTAATTAAATTAAATTAATTAAATAAAAGGTCTAGGACATGCAAAAGAGAAAAAAAAAAAAAAAGAAACCAGAATTGTTACAGAATCACAGAAGTATTTAGGTTGGAAAAGACCTTTTGTTGTATTGCATAGTTGAAAAGCTGATATTGTAGCCACTGATATTTCCTGTATTGGCCTGAGCACAAGGAGTTAATGCTAGCCACTTTTAATGAAAAGTGAAAGTAAAAAATAAATTTTGTTTTTGTTGAGAGGCAAAAAGAGAAAAAGAAGCAGAAGACCCCCACTTCTTGTAACTGGCTAACTGCTAGTACTCAGTAGCGAACAGATCTTGAAAGGGAGGGAAAAAAAAAAAAAACCAACTCAATTTTGCATGCTCTTTGTTGTTGTTTTATTTTTATTCAATGCAACATTTTGACAAGGAACCAGGCTTCTCAGGTGGCCCGGGGTCAAAAGCATCAGAAAAATAGCTTTGCTATTTCTAATAGCTTTGCTTTATATTTCTGAACTTTGTGCTCTATGTCCTTGTGCTTGCTTAAAGTCATTGACAGAACTACTTGTGAATTATCGGATTGTTGGACTGCAACAGGTCATTAAGCCTACAGGACATAACAGTCTTGGATACAGAGCTGTGCCCACAATGGATGCATATCTCACATGGGGGTACAGTTAAGTATGGTATTTGAGCTTTTATTACCTGCCTAGCATATTTGTTGATGAGTTCCCTTATAGTAATAGCAGAAGAAAACTTTTTATTTTGAAATGTGCAGTTTTGAGAATCATAGGAAAATACTATAAAAACCTACTGTCAGACATAATTTCGTGGAGCTGAGGCTTTTTGAAGATGCTATCCCATGGGAATCCCTTTGTTCAGTCATGTTCTTGGTGTGCTTGCAAGTATTGTTCAAGCCACAGGGAGGATTTAGAAACATTATTTCTGTATTGAGAGGAGTAACAGTGTGTGGTATTGTGATTATTTCTGTAACAGTAAAACTTAACTGTATCTTAGCCTCTGATAAGATGAAGAAAATTCTCATGTTCTACGATGAATGTGATTTTATCACAGTGCTACTCATGGCAAATTACAATTGCAGTGATTGCAGCATAGGTTCATCTTGACATAAAAAGGCTGCTGCTGCCTATTGAAGGAGGAGAAAATTCATGAAGAGAGCTTACAGAGACTGAAAATTATTAAAAAATGGTACATTGCTGTGTCCACTGAAGAAAAGATTGTAGGAAGTTCTGTTCAGCCACTCATACCATGTGTTGTTTTAGGAACAGAATAAAATATCTCCCTGTACCATATATACCCCAATAAGTGACAAGTGGTATCAGAAAAACAGACAATGCTCTCAGTGGGATTTAACTCACTGTTGCAGATTCAAGCCTAGATGATCCCCAGTGTCAGTGCTGAGACATCCTGCCCCTTGTCCAAAGCCAACACCTTTGGGACCATATTTTCTTCCATAGCAAGTTTTGCAGTAGATTTCAGATTCGTGAGCTGCTACTGTGGTGCTGTCCAGAGCTTTTCTGCAAGCCACTAAAAACAGGAAAAGAGAGGCACAGATAAACATTTGCATATTCAAAGTTGAATTACTGTGGTTCAGAATAATTACAATTAGTGTTTATTTTTGTTCGTCTTCAAAAAATACACAAAAATAGGGGTATTAGTGCGTAGTATAAAGTTTCACTGGACTGTTGGTAACGTAATTGTTCATGCACACAATGTTTGTGCTCTCCAGTTACACTCTAACCCCAGAAGAATCTTGGGCTTGTCAAGACAATTTTTCTAGATCTGTGAGGCCAGAGATGGATCTGAGGTAATCATCCCAAGGTCCCAAACCCTAAAAACAAGGGAGAGGTTGCAGGGGTGTCGATTCTACTGTGCATCTGCACCTTTCAGAATAGTTCCTCTGAGTCTGTAGCGGCTTTCTCATGTCAGCCCATCATATTTTAAGCTGGCAAGTTTTAAAAAGAGAACGTAACATACTTGCAGTGTCCAGTCAGAATCAAGCGGGATATATAAATATATATATATATATATATATATATATTTATTTATCTCATTGCATTTTTTTGGGCTGTAGAGCCAGAGGAAGCAGTGACTCCAAATACCTGATTTTTTTCAACTTCCTCCAGGATGACAAGAATATGATGATGCAGATTCTAAGACCAAAAGGACCTCCTGCTAGTTGTATTTGTTATAGAGAAATACTGCGTGGCTTAGCTCACCAGAAAAGGTCTCAGAGACTTTTGGACAGAAGATGCCATAGGAGCACCACACGCATAATGGAATGCAAGTTATACTCTCTATGTCACTACTTTAAATCTAGTCTCTAGCTGAAGGGATCAAAAGTTAATGAGTGCTAACAGCTGCTTATTTGAGGTCTCAGTAGACAAGTATCTATGTTTTGAGAAACACACCTTGAGCTAACAAACATAGCTAAGTTCAGTCTTGTGCATGCTTACTCTCAGCAAATGTGCATGGAAGGTAAGGCAGATAAATCTGGGTTCTCTGGGGTGCTTGCTTTGCTGATCTGAAATCTGATCATCTTTTTATGACCAAATCCTGTTACCAGGCCAGCGTATCTCCTTGCTGTATATGCATGGAAACTTGGACAATAATGAAAGGAAAAAGTAGTAGTGGCAGTCTTCATGTGCTTGGTGACTGTGTATGCCACACTGGTTTGGAAACTCAGTGTGAGACAGTCCCCACCCCATCAAGAGAGGATGAAGCTTTCAGTTATGAATGGCTATTAAAAAGAAAAAAAAAGATTTTGTAGTATACTTAAAAAAAAAAAAAAAAGACTTCTTACAAATTGTTTAGTGTGTCAACAGTAGTTACTGGGGGAGGCGAGTGGGGTAGTGTAGGGAAATAATGTTCTCTTCAACTTCCTTTGACCAAGTGCACATACCGCAAAGGGCTCTCCAGTCATGCGTGTCCTGTTGATAGCTTGGAAAACAGTTGCTTAGCTCATGTAAGTAACACAAATCTGTGAATTGCACGAGTGTTGAAACTAGATGGAAGATCAAGCCTCTAGTAAAGCTATCTGAGTGTTTGATTTGTCCTTTTTTTCCCCCCCTACGTTTAACTGTCCTGCTGTGAGGTTTTTCTCAAATTCATTCAAGTCAGAGTTTAAGGATTTAAGGTGATATTGGAGCTTTGTTTCCATCACTGTAGTGTGTAGAGGGGAATATAATTCTCAAGGACTTGTTTAATTAACAGAAATGAAATGAGGGGCTTCTGTAAATGTGTGAACTTGATCACTTTGTGCTGCAGTCTCTTCTGCTTTGGGATTATAATTATGTTTGCTGCGGGAGTTAAGGGATGATGGAAACTCTAGCAGTAGATAAAGTGTTTCTATTTCTGGCTCTGTAAGGATAGAGTATCAATTCACCACAACAGATGGAGCAAAAGCCCTTGAAGTGCTATTGTTGAAATAACTTTGAGACCTGTCATCTGCTAACAGATACTGTTTGCAAGCTGGCAGTAAGAAGTTTCAGGTTTATGGCGAGAGATCCTGCCAAATGTCCGTCACAGCTGTGTTTTAAGCAAAAGCTGACAGGGAAACAAGGTACGTAAACAGCAATCTGGGCAAGGAGAAAGGTTTGTTGGAAAGAAGTTTTAAAAACTGTCTGTAGGGAAAAACTATGGAGTACAGATACCAGGATTTTATAGTTCCACTTATCTCATTTTTACTGTCTTAACAGGTTGGTTTGAATTGCATGTATTTTTGCCCAAATTTAACTCTGTGGCCCAAAAATACTAGTGTTTTTCATGTGTCAGGTCAAATATAATACATGCTCAACTACATGGATTTAAATTGTTTTTTGTACCCAAGAGTGGGTACAGAGAGGACTGTTTTTCTTGTCTTGAGAAACGAAATCCTTTAACTGATTCATTGAAAAGTCCACGAACATGATACACGATATTGAATTATCTGGTCCAAAGCTAGTGTATGTGAATCATGGGAAACATAAAGCCAATTAACATACCTCTCACATGCCAGCTGGGCTTAGCTGCATCTTTAATTTTTGACCTTAGACATACTTCTGCTGGGAATACTTTTTTTAGTATCTAACCTATCTATAATTTAGTTCACACATGAGTACAATAGGCAAAAAAATAAAAACAGCAGACCTAATGAATGCATGTTGTTTATCGTGAGACATTTAAAAAAAAAAATCAGCTGTGCTAAGAATGAAGCTTAAACTTGTTTCAATATTAGATGTCTGAGAATGATAGCTTTTTATTTTTATTAGACACTGGAGAGTCTATTCATTTGACATTGATATTTCACATATCACTTCTATCGTTGAATAAAGCATAAGTGTCAATTAAATCTTTTATCATAATTAACACATCCATGCTTCTCTCCCTGTAGCTTCTCTGATCTATAATACTAATTGTTATAGGCAGCACATGGAAGCAATAAACAGTCTCTAGTTTTTACCAAACTAAGATTTTAACCATCTGTAAGAATTGGCTGAAGGCTGTCAATTAACTACAACATTTTTTGAGGGAATTCAAAGGCATCACTTGCAGGGTCAGGGAGAAGGTCAAACAAGACTCATGTATGCCCTTTGAACTGGTTCTGTACAGTGCTGTACTGTCATCTAAGCGTGTAAAAACTTCCTCACTTCTGAAAAGGAAAATTTTCAACCTATCCAGGAAAGGAGGGTAAAAAACCTAAATTCAGTAGTATCAATTGTGCTGAACTTCATAGTGCAAAGGTCCTAAATCTCAATTGTCTGCAAAATACATTATTTAGCAATCTTTAGTTTTTATCAAATTGTTTTCTCCCTTCACAAAGGACAAACAGAGGTGAATTGATACCTTCTCTCTCATTTTTCAGGTGTTAACTCATCTGCAGAGAATGCTGTCTGCTGAACATTGAAGACGCTTGGGGAAAACAGTAAGTGAAATGGGACTGTAGGAAATATGGGGAAGGAGAAGACTGAGTTACTTGCAGGGTGTTGGTGGGAGATTTTGATGCCAGAGATAATCTTTCAGCTTTTCCGTGTGTATTTTTTTTAGGGTTAATCATAAAAGTACTCATCTCCTGTAATATCCTAATAAGACATACCTCTGTCTCAAGAGCACTGTTTGTGTAGTTCCTCTAGATTTTTTAACTTGAAACCTGTAGTATGCTACATTGTGGGACAGAGTAGGATTTCTTCAAGATTTACCTAGTTACCATATTTCTGCAGCACTCTAAAATCCCTAACAAAAACCATCATGCTTGACAAAAGAGAAGTCAAGATCCTGAGAGAGACATTGCTCAGGGGTAAAAGCTTAGAAAACTGAAATTTGATGATTAAGAGCTGATGTGGAGTGGCAAACTGGTCTTTCAGAAAGTTGACTGCTGTTTCTGAAAAGTTGCAATTGTTTTCTATCCTTCAGTTACTTAAAAAAAAAAACAACCAAACAAACAAACAAAGAAAAACCTGTGGTGGTGGGGGAACCAGTTTTCATCTTTAGTGGATTATTGTCTCTGGGAGTAAACTGATTAATCATCCTTACAGACAAGGATCCCTCAACTCAAAACTGACTTTCTACAGAGATTTAGTTAAAACACACTGCAGTTGAACAAACTCGCTCAAGTCTTCGCTCCCTCCTCTCGTTCCCCTCCCCAGGGTTGCAGGCAGTATGTGCAACGTGTGGCTGCTTATGGTAGGAGTATTTTCTTTGGCCCCATGGGATCCTTAAGGTTTCAAGAGAGTCGTTCCAGAGTCAGCCTTGCTGTGCTGTGCTTGAAGTAGGAGTATTAGCGCGACTGCTCTCTCCTTTGTTTTCTCAGAAGATGTATAAGCCTTACAAAACTTTCCCTGTGTGGAATTGGGTCTGACACAGGTTGTGGCTACTGTCCTGTATGTGGGTTGAGCTGTTTATGACCTGCTATAGGTGTCCCATGGGCAAACATGTTGAGTTAGGCCAAATATGAAGCTTCTTTATTGTGTTTCTGCTTGGATGCAAGTTAATACAAAATAAATTACTAGCTTTAAGTGACGACCCCTACAGAGCTATGGAAATAGTGTGAAGTTAAAATGGTGTAGCCCAGCTTACTGCAGAGGAAGCATGTCTTGTGAAAACTCCTTCCATTGCATTGAATTTCCTCAGCGTGGTACACTGTCTTCTCGCAGGCACCGCATTTGGCTCCACCTCCCCAGTTTGGCATCCTTGTATGCGAAGGGCAACCTAGAAAATCAAATTGCATAAATAAATGCAGTGAAAAAAGTGAGTTATTTTAAACAGAACAGCTTGATTTATTTTTTTTTCCCCCCTTATTGTTCCCAACACCATCACCAGTGAACTGCTATTGCAGGGTGGCCCCAAGCCAGGATCTGCTCGGGTGAATTGTACCACAGCACTTGTAAATTATCTGGTAGCAGAGAGGTGAGATGGCAGCTGAGAGTCAGCACAGATCTGCGTGCCAGGTCCTGCGTAGGAAGGCAGACCTGGGGAGACCTTCCGTGCGTGGCTGGTGTAACGGCTCTTGGAGGAGACACGCTGCGTATCTGTGCTGTAGGAGGAATGTCACAGCAGACTGATCGCGGGGTGAGGACACTAGCCTGGTGCTTTGGGGGGGCAGCCTCGGTCCTCTGCATGACACACTGTTGTAAATAAGGTTGTTCTTTAGCTTGGAATCATGTAAATACGATACATGGTAAATATGTTAAATGATTGTGAGGTGTTTCGGTAAAAAGATGATAGGGTCATTCTTACCTCTTCTGGAGGAGTGAATCTAGGATGTATTTACAACAAATAGTCATTCGATTTCAGTCCCACCCTCCCCTCTATCCTAGCACAGCCTTTTCCCTTCAGTTCTTGCTTTCTTTTCATCTCTGCTGATACGGTTTTGTGAGGCAAATTTTAGTGGAGGCTAATAAACGCTTTGAAGCTTTATGGGAGTTGAAAAGCAAAACTGTGGACAGAATTTGACCTTAAACTCTCTACAGAACAATATTGTCTGTAGGTTCTGTGAAGAGACACTGTATTGTGCTATTTATGCATTTCTAAAGCATGACCTTCCGCAATGATATATATATATATATATATAGGCAATTTTCTCTGTCAGGATGATGTCACGTTCTCCATTGCATAGCTGGATAAATTCCACCTTGAAGTTGAACAACTGTATGATGTTATTTCAGAAGACACTGGAGTAGAAACAAGTTATTTGTTCTTTTCTGAGTTCCTTATAAAACACGGTCACCGTGCAGCAGGATTATTGCTGCACAGTTGTTACAAAGTAATAACAGCTGTGCTTTCCTTTGTCAATTGTTGCTAAAATCTAAAGGTGGGAGAGAAAGACAGTAGTGCTTACTGTTGCAGTTACTATTGAAGTGCCTTGCCCAAGGTCATGTAGGAGGGCAGTGACAGAGCCTGGAGCTGAACGTACACCACCTGACTGCAGGCACAGTAAGTGCCCTTCCTGACGATTGTGCTATCACCCATCTGAAATGACCACAGCCTACGGTTTGCCCTTCTGTTTTCTTGTTTGAGTCATCGTTTCTGGAAAGACTGGAACGTCATCTTGTCATCTGCACGTCGTATTATCAGGTTGTTCCAGGCTCCTGGCTCAGGCCTCCTTTGTCCTTCTTGGAAAGCCAGTCATTTTCTTATTATAGTTCTTTCAAAGCCTGCTTGTCCCAGTTGTATTTGATTAAATCCACTGTCAGATATTCTTAAATAAGAAAAGGATTTTCACTACTGAATCAAGTCTGCCACCTGAGACTTTTCTCCTGATGTCATGTAAGAGGGGAAATTATCATAGCAGTGATGTAATGTAGCTGTTACTTTAAACAGTTTGCATTATACCCTAACATTTTACAGTGTCTGTACATATGACTCTAACATCCCGTTTACTCATAATCTCAGTGACTTCTGTACCATATCTGCTAAATTTCAGAATGAAATTAATATTTTCTACCTGCCAGCTCTACAAACTTAATCTGAAGCTGAAGGGAGTTCTTTCTGGCTACTAATGCTAAAAATCACACAACTAGAGTAAAAGGCAACAGTATCAGGCAAAACCAAGATAGGACTGTAGCATAGGAGCGTGTGCTCATGCTGAAGCAACAGCACTGCAACACTGCAACAGCAGTGTAGGCATATTTTAACCATCAATGTTTGATAACAATCCAGATATTAGCATATCTACAACGTATCCGCTGTAGTACTCTGGTTATTAATATATCCCTAACCCCATTTAATCCCCCATTCGCTGTTGTGACTGTTACCTGCGGTAGACAGCATTTCTGATATCCTACTGCAAGACCCAGTCTCTCCTTTGGGATTCTGATTTAGGCTTAGTGGAACCAGCTCCTTAGCCCCATCAGCCTAGTCCTCAGCTGCCATAAAGCAACTACTCTATTAAATTATTTCAGACCCTGTCAGTTCTCCTGCTGCTCTGACAGCAAGAAAACACTAATGATGCATAAGAGAGAGGAAAGCTCAGCTTGCCTCTGTGTTTATTTGTAATGTAACAAGAAAGAAGCAGAAATACGATGTAGAGGTCTGATGTAGTTGAAATAAATAAGAATAACTGTATGCAAGGAATGGATTATAAATTTGTTTCCCTCTTACTCAGGAATGCTTTAACGAAATAGTGCTGTTTAAATCTTTTTCCCATTTCTTTTAAATGGGAGAAAAGGGAATAGGGAGAAATATTTCGCTTCGGTAAAATCTTTTCTCTGCCATTTTATGTTCTCCCTTTTTTCAAGTATTTTTGTATCAGTGTTATTTTTTCTTTTAAAATTAGAGTAATACTTGTCAAAGATTTTAAGAGAAGGAAGAGCAGTGACAGAAAATTCAGTGTTGTGATTGAAAATTAAAACAAGATTTTTGCATTCACAGCGTCTCCTTTGCTGCCAGCTGAATCCTGTACCTGCTGGAGCAGCATTGGTAGCTGCCTGGGGAGAGTGTGGTTTGCACCTCTAGTTACCGACAGAGTAAAACTGCTTCTGCTGTTTTAGTTCCCTTCAGAGACACATACAGTATTTCAAACTGTGGCAACAGGAGACTTGTTGGAAACTAATTCTGATTACATCATTAACTGAAAGAAAAAAATAATCTCTGAAAGTCTGATAATGCTTGATAGTTACAGGCTGTGGTTAGAGCTCTTAAAAGAACCATTGCTCCTGAGGCTAATTATAGTTCCATGACTGGGCATGCATACACATTTTCCATGCTTTTTTGGCATCACCTGATGGGAAGCTGTAGGAGACAGAAGTCATGGTAAAAATGTTCCCGTAAGGATTCTGGCATAAGAATGGCAGTGGATGGCATGATGTCTGCACTGCCTGGCTTAATAGCTGGGTGAGGGACCAGGGCAACTCCACAGTCTTTGTGTTCTTGCTTTGTTCATCTCCCTGAATGCAGAACTGCGGTGGCCCTCCCTGCAGATGCTGCCTGTGCAGCAGGATTACTGCAAGCCATTAAATTCTATCTGTCTGCATTACCTGCAAATAGAACTCTGCCTCCTATTTGCCATACAAAAAATATACTCAAAGTCTTAATTCCACTTAATTTCATTTGATGCCAGTATCTAAACTCATTTGAAACCCCCGGAATTCTTTCATCTTAATCTGATTAATTTACAGGGACTGCTAGCCACATGGTATTTCTTTATTTATTGATTGATTTATTTTTACTTTTTGGTGATCTGTACTAGTGTTACTCCTTGTTGGCAGGCACTTCTGGTACTGTTAAGCTGGAGGAGCATGCTTGGTCTTGCTGTAATAGTATTCAGCAGCTTGTATCATTCCATTTCAAAATGCAGCTACTACATGGAGTAGAATTTATTACACATCGGATGTGCAGCCAAGGATACGTGCATCACTTTATTTAGATAGTAACACCACTACATAGGCTTGCCTCAGACCAAAGGAGCCTTTGAAGTGTTTCTGTGCTCTTCACAAGCATGAAAAAAATGTGAGTTGTCTTCTCTTGGGCTATTAGGCATGCTGTACAAATCTGGATGTAACATGACTGTCACAGAGTGTGTGTCACTGATCAGAGTACTATTGGTAAGAGTATAATCCAAAAATATATTTAGATCCATTGATCTAAATAGGAAGTGGATGAGGTAGTGGCCCTAGAAGTTTCCTAGAGGAGCAGAAGATAGTGATAGACAGTGCAGTGTAGGTGAAGAAAGATGTTGCGCGTAATTTTGGTGTTTGTTTGCAAAATAGTAGGTTTTCCCTTCTAAATGCTGCTGTGTTTGATAGTCTAGAGCTCAAGTAATTTCTGTGTGAATGGCAGAAATCATTTATGTGGCTGGAAGGATTATCTCAGGGTGCCACATGCTACAGGATGCCTTTTAAGCAGATAAACAGAATGGGAAACGTAGGTCTTCACGATCACTTCATTGATCCTGCTGTGGTGTAGGTGCTGAACCATGGCTGGCAGGAGCCATGTGCCTTGCATCTCTGGTTTAGTCCTAGCTAGAGCTGTTTGGCCCAGACTTGGTTAGGAGCATAAGAATTCTGATTTCTTTTATAAGAAACAAAGAATAATAATATCAAATTAAATTGCTGTCTACGCTGAAACGCAAGTATTGAGGCTATGCTGGAAATTCTTTGCCCTGTGGAAGTCCGTGGGAAATGTCAGTGCAGGCAGGACTTGGGTCTGGTATCTAATCACAGCGCTGCTGCTGCCCTGTCCTGTGACCGCCACTGACTCATTCGGCCCTCCTTAGTGCTACTCACCTCACCAGCCCCATGGGGATAAAAATACACGGCTTCCTTTGTGAAGACCTTTGAATAGCCTTGACAGAAAAGGTAGAGCTGGATCCCGTTATGTATACTTGGGGATCTTGCGGCACATCGCGTGCTGTTCCTGCCGGGCCTCCGGCTGCCGCCCCAGCGAACCTGGTTCCCTCACCAGCCTTGTCTTGTATCTGTTGGCCTCATAGGAACGTTTTGAGTATTTTTGGACATCTAAAATGGTACCGAGGGCAACTGAATTCTATCTATAGTGTCTCTTCTGAAGGAGGAGTAATCTCTTTTGATGTTTCTAGTTGATTTTTTTTCCTCTGTCAGTTTTACTGTTATTTGGTGTGGCCTTCCTTATTGGCAAAAGGTTTGTTTGCTTTAAAAATAATTTAAGCATTTCAATTCTGTTTGAACGTAGCGATAAAATGCCACTACAGGTTTTCTCTTTCTCTGTAACTAGCGCTCAAAATGTTCTGTTTTATCTTGATGTGTATGCAGTGTAAAGCACAATTCTTGCCACAGCATCCCAAAACGCCCAAAGGTGTTTTGGTCAAAATCTAATCCATCGTGGAAAGCATTATATGTCTTAGCAGACTAGATCTACAATAGAGAAAATGTTTCTATTTGAGGAGTGAGCTCATTTAATGAAAGACATGATATTGTTATATATTTTTTTTATATATTGTTATATGTTGACAATCATATTTCTTACATTCCGATGCATTCAGTGGACTATGGATTATATCTATATATCTATATATATAGGTATCTATAGATATATATATATAGATCTATATATATCTATATATAGATATATAGATATCTATATCTATGGACTATGGATTTATACACATAAATTTTAGGTCAGTTAGTGTAATATATTCAGCCTCCACCATGATCTCGTGATGGCTAGCATTTCTTCCTTTATTTCTGTGGTAAACCAACGTGTAGAGATGAAGGGATGGGATCTTCCACACTGAAATGGGAAGATGGACATGGTTTTTTCATTGGCACTGGTCACTCTGAGTTCCATGAGTGCTTTTGAAACAAGGAAATTTAAGTGACATGACATGAAGCACATGATGGGCAAAGCTGGTAGAAAAATATGAAGTCCTGTGCCTGAAACTTCTGCTTTAATCTCTGTGTCCTTCCTAAGTATCTACTGTTTTCTCTCGTATTAATGCTGTATTGCTGTTAAAAATTTCTTGATGCAAAATTTTGGAGAAATTTAAGCTGACACCTCCAAAAAAAAAAAAAAAGATACCCCCGACACTAGAACCAGGTAATTAGTTGTGACTTTAAAAAGGAACCTAAACCCCAACCCTTCCTGCCCCCTGCACACGTGCTCACCATTTCACATTGATTCATGTGGATTCATGTAGAAAGCTGCATCCCATTGTACAAATGAGATGTTGCTTTTTCCAGAGCTAATCCTCTGCTATCAGCTTTCACTTTTCCTTTCTTTCCTTCACTATGCCCATAGTCATGCACTAAGTCTTTTTGTGGCAAGCAAAACTGTTACAGGCTGTAAAACATTGCCATGATAATTGAGATTGGCCACAATTATTTTATATAAATGTAAGGCTTTATTCTTTGAGATAATTTGATCTTTAGATGGATAGCTTTTCAAAGTAAGTAATGTTTTGTTTTTTAACGATTGTGGCTCTTCTGAGTACCTTGCTGATCATGCTGCCCTTTAATGCTTGTGTGATAAGTGTCTGAATTCTTTCATTCCACATTGTTTTTGTTTTTTTTTTTACCTTTTTCTTTTTAGCCAGTTTGGATAGAAAATTTCTTGTGTGATATAAAACCGATTAGTGACTGATGTTAAATACGCTGAGTTTTTTTTTTTTTCTTTCTAGAATACTTCTGTCTGAGAAAGTCTGAGAGCAGGTAGATTTTTATGCTTTAGAAAGCATATGTACACGGACTACCTGTGGAAAACACAATTCTGTAGTTTTGGAACATTTTTAAAGTTTCTGAAACTTCTGTTATCTGGTCCCACATGTAGTCAACACACGCCTCGTTAACAAGGATCTCCACGGCCCTGTTCTTGTAACACCAGTAGCTACTAAGTAGGCTGAGAAGCCCAGACGAATCTCTTATCAGTTGACTACTACAAACCTAAAATACTGCTGTCAGCTCTGTAGGGCTCGCTACACGTTTTCTTAAGCAATAAGCAAGTTCTACTACCTGTTGGGGAAAAAAACCCAAACCCTTACCAGCAGAACCCCATATAGCGTACTTACCAGAGTAGCTTGATGTTTTTCCCTGGTTTCTTACGCCTCCAAGGATGTGAACTGGAAGGATTCCTGCACTCTTTAAATGCAGTGGCCACCACTGCTGGCCCTATAGGCTGGGAGGGGAGGGGAATGAGAGAGGGCTTCAGGGATCTGAGCAATGCCATTGCTATCATCGAGCTGAAAATAACTTCTGACAAAAGCCTGGCATTTTGTTCCCTTATGTCCACTTGTGAGTAGGTGGACAACAATGCAGCCCCTCAGATGACACCTAGAGGGCATTCCTAAATGCAGTCTAATAGATCATAAATAAAGATTAAAGTTTTGTAGTCGCTATTGCATTGCTTAAATGTGAAACATAAGATAGTGTTTCCTGAAAATGAGGATTTAGTCATGAATGGTCACATTGCAAAAAATAATTTGCCAACATAACTATAGCTATTCACATATAAAACTGTTTGTAGGAACCCCTCCGGGATTCAGCAGCTTTAAACCAAAGAAAATTTCCTTTGGCTGAGCAGTTCATAACTTGATATCTACAAATGGTTTGTCTGATTAAGCTTTTAGAGTTCAGGGATGTCCTTCTATCATTTTTTAATTTTTACTTTTTTTTAGGCATTAAGATAGCTAGTTAATATGCATGATGCTTAGCATGTCTTATCACTGATAACATATATTTGCTGTGCCTCAATGAGCCCCTAGGAAATGGATGATGCCACAGCTGTATGAGAAATGCAAAAACCCAAGTATGAAGCACTTAAAGTTCCTTTTTGACAGGTGTTTATTTTAAGAGCTTTGAAGATCTAGAAGCTAATTCTTGTTTGGTAAATGGGCTTTTAAATTGAGAAACTTTCTTCGGTGTTGTGGATTTTGTGGTGTGTGAAAGGACCAAGCCCTTGCAGCTTAGGGGTTGAAAACTGAACAGACTGACGCCGAGGGTCCCAACTCTGGGACGTTCAGGGAAATGCAGGAAGCTGAGATGCCAAATCCATGTCAGACCTTAGGATTTTAAGGGCCTGTTCACTGAGACTACTTTGAAAGCTCTTAGGAGCCTGTAGGATCCCTTGACTGCTGAGTCCGGCAAAGATTTTGTAATGCAGAGACAGGTCCTTGATGCAGAGTTGGGACCTGTTTTTTCTTGGGCAGGAGACCAGGACTTGACCTCTTCTTGGTCATTCTTCCTGGGCAATTCTTGAAGTCTTTTGCCTATATCAAATAAGGCTGAATGCAGAGGTGACGCTGCAGTGTACATGCAGTGAGCGTTTCTTGTAAGCCAGTAGCAAGGAGGGCCTGGGGCGTGATTGAGCTCACTGTTAATGTGTGGCAAGCACTAAAGCTCTCCATGAGAACTTAGTGTTTGCACCCTTGGTGCTTCATAAATTGGGATCCTTGACATTTGAAAGAGTTGACTGTTTGTTAACCTTCACTCTTGTCTTCAGGTAGATCACGTGTTTGGATGGATTTGCACCGTGTCATAAAAGAGGGACTTTGCTAGAGCTTGGCAACAGTAAATGAGGTAGTCAGCTCACATCTAAGGATAGGTTAGACAGGTAAAAAGAGCAGCGAGCTCGACTAGTCAGAGTGAAATGCAGGTCTTCTGGGGAATAGGGTATGGAATGGGGAAATGGTAGCTTTTCAGCCTGCAAAGTGAACAAGAACGGAGTGCAAGGTATTACAAAGCCTGCGTGAAAAACTGCAACTGCATTTTGAGAGCAGTCAAAGGACACTGGGCAGCAAGTCGGAATATACATCCAGCTTTTCACAATAGGGCACTGTTTGTGACAAGACCTTTTTTCAACCCTAATTACTGCAGTTTCTTGTTCTGACAGCTGTGCTATCCAAAGCCAAAAATTCTGTACTTTCAAGTAATGCAGGTTTCTACAAACCTTCACCTTTATACTTCTACAATTACATTGATAGAATGAGGTGTGAGGAAGAGTGGTCTGATCAGTGATCATGCTGGAGAAGAAAAAGAACTCTATTCGCTGCTGCAGTGAGAATTGCTCAGTTTTCCAGCTTGTATTCTTCTTTCCCCTTTATGCAGGAGTATTTCCATAGTTATCCCATCAGATGTATTTTGTATGATAAAATAACTTCATGCGATTAAAAAGCAAGCCAGTCAATTTTACTGTTAGCTGTTTTAACTGTATTTCATTGCCAGTCCAATCCTGAATCTTGGGCTTTACTGTAGTAGTTTAGAGAGCCTTTCTCCTGCCCTCGTTTGGGCAGACAGGCACGTTTCACAGGGGAAGGCACATACACTGGACTTTGCTTAAGTTTAAGTTATTCCTTGTCATGTAAGATGAATGCGAGGCTTCACCTTTCGTCCTTCAGCATTGAAGAGACTCCACCGTATGTATTTAAATGCATGTGGCTTAACTGAAACTGTTTAAAATTGCGGTAGGGGAGAAGCAACACTCAGAAGCTGACGTTGATCTCAGCTAGAAAGTGGAAACGAACTGTGCTGCCTCTTGGCTGAGGCAAGACCTCTGTTCTGTGAGGCTTCTCTTCCCTTCCTTGTTGATGGTTTAAGTTAAAATGTTCACTATGTCCCCATACAGCACAGTAAAGGAAAAAAATGCCATACACGTACTACACGTGCATAGCATTACTAGAGCTCCTGCTTCACAGCTGATCCAGGCAGATTAGGGCTAAGAACAAGGTAAACATTTCATGGAGCAGAAGTATTACAGTTTCTGCTGTGGCAGGCTTTTATGAAAGATTAATAAGATAGTGTTATACATTGATCCGCTACTAGGGTAAGCAATAGCAGTGTTTAAAACTTAAGGTGGACTGAAGGTAAAGGTAGTGAAGATATAACCAAAGTTCTGCCTTAAGAATTCTCTGTTGGGAAAAAAAAATAGTTTTAACAAATGAAGGAATTTAGGGAGACAAGTCCTTGAATTATGTAATTCTGTATGAAACTAGTAACTTTTTTTTCTGTTCAAGTATTTGCAGCGCAAGATGGTTTCTCCTTTGTCACTTATTATTTTGGGGGCAAGAGAAGATAGAACATTACTGAACTTGAAATAACCTAGCTCATCTCTATAATTGTGAGTGGCTTTTCTGAGGTTCAAACTTTATTTTTTTTCATGCTACAGTTTATTCTACCACCTTTCTTCTGTACCAGGAGTGGCTTGGGGATGATCAAGAGAGGTGGAACTCCCTCCTTCTAGAAGCCAGACTTTACACTGCAACACTGATTAGCTAGTGCTACAGTAACTGTCTGTGTGATTTCTGTCACAAGCAGTTTCAGATAAACACAAAACCTTTGGGCAAATACTGAAGGAACTTAATCTTAGGTTCTCTTGATAGCAGACAGGCTTCAAGCCTATTTGCTGCTTGTAGCACAGCAAACACCAGGCTCACATTCTAAGAACAGAATAGAGGCAAGGTAACATGTTCATCATCTGGTCTTACTGAAATTGGCTGTTAGCATGAGGCCCAAACCACGTAACGTCTCACTTCCCTAACACCTCAACTGCACTTCACAGAATATTCTAGCTACTTTTAATCCCAAATATCACGAGCATTTTCCTTTTTCTTATTGGGAATCTCTAGTGAGAGTTCAAAAAGGGAGACTGAGGCACTTACATGCACCTTTTTGAAGAAATATCATTTTGCCTTTCTTCAGAATACACACACACCTCATCTGACCAAAACCAAAAAAGAGTCCAGTACAGTATTACTCAACTCCAGTAATTTAATTTTATTAAACAAAACAACTGTCAAATTTTGACAGTTTGATGTAAGTTGAATCTGAACAAATTGATTTTACAATACAGTATAAATAATTCTTAACTTATATAAAACTTGATTAAGATTTTTTTTTACTAACTTTACAAAAGAGCATTATTGAACATAGGAGCAAAAGAAATTTTAACTATGGCCTTTTTGTTAAAACAAAAATATGTACACACTCACAGTATTTTCTTTGTGCAAAATATGTACTGACTGATAGGCTGTACCTTTCTGTACAAAGGCAATTTCAGTTACTTTGCATAGCAGAAAAGCAACACAGAAAACACTAGATACATAACGTTGTTGCTATAATACTTTAGGTAAGCCTTTTGGAAAAAATATTAGACATTAACTTTCTCATTAAGAGCCAGTTTGAATTGTAAAGTATTAAGGCTATTCCAGTATTGCAGTCTTGCCAATACATGCCTAAAACACACTTTGTCCATCAGACAATTCATTGTGTGTGCAGCGTGTTATCAGTAATTATGCCTGTTAACACAGTCAGCAATTTGATATCCCTAAACTAGTCTTCTGATACTTCAAGTTTTCGTTGAGGAATATATAGGGTTCCTTGAGAGGTTCTATCAGTACCATCTGAATTTGCAGACAGTGAAGATACTGTGTTTGGCCCTCCTGGTGTGCGGAAAAACATTTCTGTCGTTGTCTGGGGCTCTTCTGGTTTCTTTGGAACGCTAGGCTAAAGAGAAGAAAGTTTACTTTCATTTAAGGAAAAAAAAAGTGAGTTATAGTTTTAGGTTTCTGCAGGATGTTAGCAAATAAATTCCTGAAATTTAAAAAAAATCTAACAACTCTTTACAGAGAGAAATAAAACTACTTATTTTCCTTGAAATATGTATATCTATATGAAATGGATTAAATAGGGATAAACTGGTTTCTCAAATCTATCTCCTATTTTTAGTACAAACAGACCTTAGCCAATACAGTATTATATATATTACACAGAGAAAATGTCATGGGAAATAAGATTCTGTTAAAATCTTCTGGAAAAAAGGTACCATTAAGTATAAGAAGTTGAGAGTAAGTTAGGAAAGTATTGACAAGGAAAGATAAAGTAACAAATTTTCTATTTGTTACTTTAAGGATATGTTATCTCAGGTTCATCCAAAATCTTCTAAGATAGTTGTCTCTTTATATCTTGTCATCCTCCAGCT
This sequence comes from Anser anser, assembly GCF_964211835.1. NCBI lineage: Eukaryota > Metazoa > Chordata > Aves > Anseriformes > Anatidae > Anser > Anser anser. The sequence continues at coordinate 12,547,623 of NC_139725.1, read as the reverse complement.
GGCTCCACATCCTCAACAGTTAGGATACGTGTTCTTCCTTTCTAACCTCTCAATTATATTGTACTTATGCTAGCCTTCACTGCTTTTTGTGGTCACTACTGATTTATAAATCAAGATTGAAAAAATATTGGTTTAAAGAATTTACATGCTGAATGGAATTGCTGCACTATTATTTCCCGTTGGGTACATGGTCAAAGAAGTTGTAATGTTTTTACTTACCCTTTCTTCTTGTAAGTTCATGTTTTCTGAGCTGTGGTTACTATTTTCTGCTTTTGGAGAGAGTGGTATATGCTGAAGAACAGGATTTGCAGGAACTTGCATACCAGCAGGTATTAGTCCTACATGTTGCAGTGTAAAGTTCAGAACTGAAGAATTTGGATTTTGGGCAGAACTGGTGTTGCTTGAATTGAGACAGGAGTTGCTTAGTACAGGTGCAGCAGCAGCTATAGAAGTTGGTGACAGCATTATATTCAAGGATGTTATATGAAAAGCAGGAATGTTAACTGCTTTCAATTCAGATGCCGTCACTGGAATGACACCTGAAACAGAAAAATCAAGTGTTGAGGGAATTCAAAACTGAGACTCTTGCACTGTGTTTTCTTGACCAGAGTAAGACGAATCCGGCTCACAGTCCTTCTAACCAGACAACTGTGTACCTATCTTGTTTAGTACTCACCAGCAGGGGGTGAGCTGAAGGAACTGTGCTGTAATGAACATATCCCGGTTTTCTCTCCATTAGAAAGGCTCGCCTTGTTGCCATGGTGGGTGCACTGAGTAAGAGGAATAAGGTAGCCAGATGGAAAAAAGGTCTGAAAAAAGAAAACAAAAACACACCTTTACCCCAAAGACGCAACAAACAAGGAAGTATTTCTACCAAGTTGTATTCCCTTTGCCACCGCCTTATTCTTTATCCTCCATATGACCAGGATCCTACATTCCATGCCTGTACTAGCTTCTGTCTGAAGCTAGCCTCAGCCACACATTGCAAAACAAGACTCTTCTAGTCCACAGAACTCAACTGGCTCAATTCCCAGATGATATCCTGGGAGAGGAACTGTCAGTCCGCACAGTACAATTAGACTTGACAAAAGAAATCCTTATGTGGAATACTTCTTTTGGACAGAAGAAACACCTGGACTCTGTAGTCATCATGTCATGTCATTCTAGGATTGTGTTTTTCTTATGACATTGTTACACAATCCTTTTGCATTTACAAGTTCTGTTTTTGTCAACAGAACTGTTCTTGAATATCAAGTTCTCTGTAGCAGGAAGTCTTAAGTGCAGAACACAGAATTTTATATCAATTCCACTGTAAATGAAAGTATTTGAAACGAAAGGTACACAAACAACGGTCTAGGAAGGTATAGTATCTTAGCATTGCCTCTGTCTGCTTAGGCTTAGTTATCTTCATCCCAGTCGAAGCCTGAAACTCATTTTACTACTTCTTATTTGTGTACTTAACTCAGAAATAGAACGGTCCTACATTAAGTTTTTTTCTTAAAGCACACTAAAGATAATCCAACTCAAGGCAATCTATATAGATGCAGTTCATTACAGTTCTGTTTCTTTTGCAAATTGTTCCAAGTGGCATTTTTCTAGGTAATGACAATATATGTTACGGTGTCTGACAAAGCTTACCTCATGAGCAGGAATGGCAAATGCCACAGGAATGTCTTGTTCAGGTTTGGTTCTGTTGTCATCTTCTGGAGTATCTGCTCTTTTACATTGGTCAGAGCAACTTGCCACGCTTAGGTCTAATGTTTCAGATTTGTTCTGTTTCTCTTCCTGGAAATTGTCCATTTCGTGATTCATTTGTGAGCCACGGGAAGGTGGTCTTTCATTTTTAACGGACTCTCCCTTTTAAAAGGAAGTATATATGAAAACAAAGGTAGACATTGGGAAGGACTTGATGTTCTTGATTACAAGTCTATGACAACATTCATACATTTCATAAGTTAGAAAAGAAAGTTTGTGCTATAAAAACTTGTAGTCAATAAGAGAAGTAGTTCCATGTTATCCCCTCTTGTTCCTTCACAGCTGGCAGATAGTTGATGCCACACACAGCCACACCAGTCTGGTAACATTTCACGACTGTTTTGACAAGCACAATTTAAAGCAGACTGATAATTTACAGACCCTAAAACATTCAGCAACTGAGGAGTGGAAAATGATCCAGACCTAGTTTCTACAACCACATCAAGTCTCTCTGAACCTCTTATTCTCTTCCTGTGCTGTATCATTATGCCTAAAACATTAACCAAGTACGACACTGGATAGAAATATTTAGAAGGTGTCAGGATGTGGGGGATGTTACCTGTCCAGCAACTCTTGTGTGTCCACTTTCCCTCCCAACACCTTCAAAGCCAAGAACGAATGTCAGCCCTTCTACAAAGATGAGTAACCTGAACTACCCCAGAATCACTGTATAATAGGTAAGTCTTGAAACAATGTTTTTGGAGTTCTTTCTGAAAATATCTGTACACTTTGACACCTTCTCAGAAACAGTTAAAAGACTAAGTTATAATTGTCTGCTGTTTGCACGCCCTCCAAAATTATTCCTCAAAGGTAAAAGAACAGGTATTCTGAAATTCCAGCACAAAATATTTATACTACAAGAGTTATGCAAATCTATAGCACAAATGCTTCTGTAGTCAGCTAAAGGATTATGTATTTATAAGGTTACTCCCTTGTCTGGCTTCTTTACGATTAATTTACAAATTGGACAACATCGGGCAGGCTCCTAAATCACTTTGAAATGAGAAGGTGGCATCATCTTTAGGCTATAGAACAGGTTAAAAAAAATAACTTACCACAGAAGTATCAAGGCTTTCCTCATCACTTCTATACTTTTTAATCGAATTATTCTCTTGTAATGCCTGTGATCTTTTAAGGCACCTCTGTGATGAAGATTCAGATTGTATATCTGGTCTTTCTTTAGCTGTCAAGGACTTTCGTGGATCATCTGCAGCTATGTGATTGTCCCCTTCCTCAGTGGTTATTTCATTTAAGACTTTTGAATTAATACTTTTAATTCCTGTCACATTAGCACATGGTAGAGGCTGCAACATGAAACTTGGGCTGTATGTTGTCACAGTGTGGGCTTGGGAAGGATGCAGATATATCGCATATGAAACACCAGAATGATTCTGAGGTAGTATTACTGGTGACACCGGACTGTGGCTCGGAGGTAAGACACCTAGTGGCTGAGTGAGAACTGACTTCTGAGAGGGTGCTGCAGTGTGAGTTTCGGGCTTGGGGGCCACCTCGGGTGAGGACAGATTATTTTCCAAAGTAGATCTTGGCAATTTCATTTTCATCTCTTTTGCTTTCCTTAAAAAAAAAAAAAAAAGAAACAAACAAAAATGTCCAAACACGTATTTTAATACCTTCATGCAGAAATGCCCTGACTAATGTTTTTCTGTAGTACTAAGACTTAACATGAACTTGTGTGTCTCAATCCACTGAACAGAAAATAGTAAGTGAAAAAATAGTCTGCACCATCAGGGCTTATTGGTTTTTGCAGACTATATCCTGACTCAAAAGAAGCATAGTTTAAACTTAATGGTCAATGACAATATAACACTTCTGCAAACTTACTTTGATGGTCCTTCCAGCTGATGTTGAGCGATCGCTGCAAGCTGAGACATTTTACTTGTGTAAGCTGATAAATTTTGATCAGTACCTGCTGCAAGGGGGGAAAGAAAATGGATGATGTATCAAACATGTAAGTTTTCTACCTTGTGACTGCATTATTTAATGTGGCATACACATTTAATGCGAAGACACTAAAGCTCCATGCTATCTATAAACTCCAACCCAGACTTGATTTGATCAATTGGATGGTAACATATCAAAAAAAACACATTAAAACCTCAGCTTTTTCTTTTTTTCCTCCAAAGAAGACACCTAACAAGAGCACAAACATGGATAGGTAATTTTCTGGCAATTTTATGGAAGACAGAACTGCTTAGATAGCAAGATACAAAATGTAGCTTCTGCAATAAGCCACGACTAGAAGCAGTTCACAGAGAAAGATAAAACATCCAGAGAATACACTATACTACACAAAGTTTGTAACCAGTAATATTTACATTGCAACTGCAACAGCACAGCACAGGCTGGGATGGGATTTCATCCATTAAAACTAGAAAGAGTTCTACTAATCGCAGAGCTTATTCACTGAACATGGTTTATTTAAGATTTGTTTTCACTATCAATATTCTAACGCATCAGTTTTACAGGCAATATGTATTTCTGCCATCTTGTCTATTTCTGACTTTTTTGAACATGTTTTCGTTGTAAGCCGGCACACTCACGCATCCACATCTCCTATGAGACGATGGCAAGCCTGGATATTTAATGTGAAACTCTACATCCAATTCAAAAACATACATAGAAAAAAAATATATAGTTTTCAGCTACATACTTGTGCTTATTTTAACTGGACTGGCTGGAGCAGATTGGATCTTCCTTCTATCGTTTTCTATATTTTTAACTAACTTCATTAGGGATGGATGCCGAGTGAAGTTCTGCTTGATGCTTGAAGGAAAAAGATTTTTTGAACACTGTTCTCTGGAAGCGATGCATTCTGAAATATGTGGAATGTAGGTCGCAGAAGTTGGTTCAAGTTTTGTGTGTAAAAAGCAGAAGAAACAGAAGAGTAAGTATGTATCATATGCAGAGCCAGTAATGAAAAGCAATTATTTGAACCTGGCTTATAAATACCGAAATACTAGCAGCAGCAAAAATGGAAATGCAAGAGTCACAATATAAGAGTATGTACTATGTGGAAATATATTGGACATTCCAAGAAATACCAGTGTGCTATGTCGTTGAGGACCAAGTACAATGTGACTGTCAAAGACTTTCTGCCTAGTTTACTCTGTCTTTTGGTAAAAGATTTTCAAAATGAAGAAGGAAGCACAACCATCAGCAGAACAAAAGAAAATGACACGTAACCTACCCTGAATACTTGGCAAGACCTCGGGTCCCGTCCATTTGAATGCTGGTTTTCTACCTCTCTCCTCTGTAACATGAACTTTCTTGATAAGCTCAAGGCTACTGAGAACATTTGCTATGTCATAAAGTCGTCTAATTTTGGCTGAAATAAAAGAAAAATGTAAGCTGTAGCAATTCTTACTAACAAGTTACCATAGATCAGATTAAAAATCTGATGATGTCCTTTTAGCAGCTGAAAGGAAAAACCTTCTTTATTTCTTTAAGAGAACGATTTTGTGGAACGGGCATTTGTACTATGAAATAACGTATCATATCATAAAATTTAAATGTAAAGTGGAATGACATACAGATCTATAAATCTATATAATGGTAAGGATATTATGCTAAATGTAGAAAAACATTTTCAAAACAAGGCTCTGTACACTGGCCAAACCTACACAAATTCTATAGGAAAACAAGCAACTTCTAAGGTAGGTGTACAGATACGACGAAGAACGTGGAAAGTATGGAGAAGAGACGCACTGAACTCCAACAGGATGAACATTGTGCGTGTTTTTTTAACTGTGTTCAGGTTGAACCATTACAAAAAAGTTTTAAGCAGCAGTAAAACTACAAGTGAATTCTTTAACCACACAGTGAGGGTGCTTAATCCAAAGCTTCTGCTACTGAAAATTTAAAGTCTAGCAAGTCACAGAACGTCAGACTGCGCTTCTTAACTAAGAAGATGGTAAAATATGTGATACCGTAAGTATTAACACATGGATGGCACACCATGAAAATGCTTTTAGTGAGACATAGATGTTATGGAGGAAGAAGAAAAAATGAAAACTAACAAACAACCCTACCCACACACACTGTTTTGCCAAGATGCAATGGAAAGGAAATTATGAACTGAAACCAGCGAGGATCAGTCTGTTGCATAGTTTCACAAAAAAAAAATAAAATTGTCTGAGAAGCAAGGAAGGGTGTAATTTTCAATGAAATGTGAAATTAATTCTTAATGCCTCAAGAGCAGGCACATTTTCAATTAATATAGATATACCGGCCTGGACCTAGAAGTACCTTTACATTTGAATGGAGAGCAAGAGGAGGAAATGTGCAGGGAACTGAAAGCAGCGTAAAAGAATGAAGAAATAATTGGCAGTTACAACATGGGGTTTCGCTTCCTCATGTGTTTAAGCTATTAACAAGACTTTTAAAGCATTTCTTTAGATTTCCATCGAGTAAGTTATATGACCAGAACGTGGATTTGCATGATGCTAAGACATGTTTGCTGAAATGATGCCAGTATCTGTCACAGATTGCTTGAGACTTGAGAAATAGTTACCAATAAGCAGACATGACTTCACCATGAAAGGATCCTATGGACTTTTCTTACATGGTGTGTATGAATGACAATGTACAGGTGGATCCCTAATAAAAACTGTGCACGGAGCTTATTGGGTTTTTGGAAGTTCAAATACAAATGGCAGGAAGGAGACGATAACATTTTATACTACGTAATCTTGTACTAGATGTAGCTCATTTAGCTTACACTGGGTGTTTCTATTTAAAGCATGATCAAAAACCAAACAGGAACAGCAGCGTTTTACTTACTTTTAAACTTGCTTTTATCTAAGTCTTCTAACTGATCTTCTCCAATCAAGATTTTAGCAGCAACTTCAAGGCTTACTATTTGAGGAGTTGATACAAGAAACAGCATCACAAATTTCTGACTCATCACTCGTAAAGACTTGTCTTTCCTGCTGTTTACTGATGCTGCAGCAGACAGGAAAAAAGGATTAAAGCATTAAGTGATGTGGCAGCTACAAACACTTTTAAAAACACTGAAGAAATTTGTCAGTAATAATGCTGAGAACAAACAATACGGCAACTAGGCAGAGCCAACACGGACTCCAGAATTGAGTCTCTACATGGAAAGAATCAGGTAATTAGGTGGATACCATGTCTAACTACACAGCAAAGAGTGTGGTGTCTCCCTTGGTATACCTTTCCTATCATCTGACTTGTACTCTCAAAGATGTTTGACTGTAGATTGTATAACATATTTAACAATTGTTAGTGAGCATTTCTTCCATGAATCAAACCTAAATTTTAAAAAATAATAATTAATGGTGTCATGTATACTTTTGCTTCTATAACATCCTGCAGTTTGATTATATGTTGAGTATGTTTGTTAGTTTCACCTGTTGTCCCCTCCTTGTTCTTGCCCCCTAAAAGTAAAATACCTGTGTAAGAATTGAATAGGACAACTAGAAGAAGGTAGAGCACTTCCTCCAGCCATGAACAGATGTGGTGCTTTTCAGGCAGTAGCATTTTAGAAAAAAAGACCAATAAGTGTTTTTTCCATGGGCACAGATATTTATAATATATTTATATGTATTCTTCTTGGCATTGTAGAGAAATATTACCAGCACGAAATTCCATTCCTGGGAGCTCGACAAAACACATTTCTGAATGCTCATTTGAAACAGAAGACCTCTCCATTTCTTCATTTCTTTCACCATCTAAATCAAATTCATGCTCATACTCTCTTTTCTTGATCATCTGAATTTGTTGTGTGTATTTGTTCTCTTCTCCAACTTTTTTCAAGGTCTGCAAGGTTTTGGTGAGATTATGTCGCCCATGCCAAGCATATCTGTTTTTGGCAAGGCGTCTCACCATGTGTAGGCTCTCTAGCACGTTCACGATATCATATATTCGTCTACGTTCAACATCTAAAATAAAGAAAAAAAAGGAAGATCAACATGGTATCTTTACTACCATGTTTATTACTTTACTTTTCATTCATTTACCTGATACGTGGCTTGCACAGAAAAAGGAACAGTTTCCCATACTTCCCCCTCAATTCTAAGACATTTTCACCAATTCTTAAGTACCAACTTCACTGAAAATAACTCTCACAGATCTTGCGGGCAAGAAAACAATTCTTGCTTCAGGCATGGCAAGGACTTGCCCTTCCAGACCAAGTTGTTCTTGTACTTGTATGTCTTGTACTGTAGACCAAGTTATTCTTGGTCTACAGTATAGACTAAGAACTAAAACTTATTATTACCAGTAATGCCATTAGATGGGTCTCAGTACAGCTTAAAAAAAAAAAGCATTTTTAATTATTCACTGCATCAATTTCAGATTGCCTTGTTAATTACTCTTGGAAATGCACGGTAAACAACTGTTTTGTAACTTGCTTTCAGTGCTATTCTGTTAACATACTAGCCTTTTCTCTGTTGTCTATTCAATCATCATTTTTGAGCAGGTGTTTTCTAACAGATGATATTTTGTACAAAAATGTATCGATAGAATTTGCAGTTCATCCAATCTGCAGGATACTGTATTCTCATAGCTCTTACAGAAAAAAAGCTTCAGCTGCTAGCAACTTGGACTCTCAATAGATCATTGGTGTGATACAAGATAGCAGAAAGTAGTTTCTTGCTTTGATGTTACGATTGGACAGGAAACCGTGGGCTCAGCCTCAGAAATGCTAGCTCCTGACAGAAAAAAATCAGCCACGAATCTTAGCCATCGTTTCTAGGTTCAGAAAAACGCAACTGGTTATTTGCGGTATCTGCAGTAATGTAGACGTTTAATCTCAAACATCATTCAGAGTTTCTTAATTCAGTTCACTGAGCAAACTTTAGCTTCTTAAAAGAACCGTGGTAAGAACGAAGACTTTAAAGCTGCATTTAGGTAAACGTGAGAGCATACAGAAAGCATTTATAGTTTTATGGAGCTAAAAAGTACTGAACACAGAAGGGTGGTTTATTGGCACATTTGCATGAGGACGTATAATGGCATATACAGCAACTTACTAAGCTCTTCAGCTACTTCGTCAAGGCAAATATAAGTATTCTCTGCAGTGCTGGGGTAATCAGGATATCGAGCTAAGAATTTATGACACAGTAATCCTAGGCTTTTCTCCTTGCGACTTGGTTGCGATTTTTCATATTCATCTCCCGATAAGTGCTCCTACGCAGAAATAAGAAAAGAGAACTTGAAACGTTTTTACAACAAACGTGTAAATATATACATTTAACAGCTTTGTTGTGGGCACAGTCAAAGCTCAACGTTCCCCCTTGGTCCACAACAGCTGTGGAAGAAGAAGTTTGCCAGTTGTGTGTAACAATGTGATGTTGTCAGTTACATTTGTAAACGCTACAAAATCAGAGCTGGAAAGGAAAAGTTGCGGTACGTTAGCTTGGAAGTTTTAATACTGAATAAACAGCCTTCAGCTAAGTTTTTTTTTTTTAAAGAAAAGAAAAAGAGGTAGAGAGGAGACCTTCAGAGCATACCTGCGAGCAGCGTTTGGGCTGCAGGACCTCACCCGCGGCGTTTGACAGCTCCTTCCTCTGCTCCCTGCTGCGGATCTCGGGGCTGGCGGCGCTGATCAGCATCTTGAGGTTGGAGGTCGGCGTCCAGGGGTCCGCGGGCAGGCTTTCCTTGGGCTTCGGGGGCGTGGCCAGGGGCTGACAGCCGGGCTGCATCTCCGCCAGCACGGACGGCGAGGCGGCCGCTTGCTTCAGCGGGGTGCCCGGCACGGCCCCGCGCGGCTCGGCGGGCCGGTTCTCCTGCGCCACGGGAGCGGAGCGCCGTGAGGCGACGAGCCCCGCGGCTCCCGGCCTCCCTCAGCCCCGGGGCCGGCAGCCCCCCGGGGGCCGGCCGAGCCCTGCCCGCGCTCACCCCGCCGCCCCCAGCCCCGTACCTTGTCGTCGGCGCCCGGCTCGGCGCCGCGGGCTGCCTGCATCCTCGCGGGGGGACCACGCTCCGGCCTGCGGGGCGGGAGGGAAGGAGGAGGGAGGGAGGGAGGAGAGGGCCGTGAGGCGGCGGCGCCCCCCCCTCCGCGACCCACCGGCGCCTCCCGCCTCTGGGCCCGGCCCGCGCCCGCCGCCCAACGGCCCGGCCCCGCCCCGCCCATTGGCCGCCGCCAGCGGGCGGGGCCTCGCGGGAGCCGCTTTAAACACCGGGCGCCGCGCCCGCGCCAGGAGCGCCCCTGCGCGGAGCACCAGGGGCCGGCACCCACCCACCCGCCGCCGATTTGAATCGAAGGCGCTGAAGCCGCCGCAGCGGGGCGGGGCGGGGCGGGGCAGCCAATGGGCGCGCGGCACCGCGGCCCGCCCGGCCAATCGGCGCGCGCCCTCCTTCCCTCCTCCCTCCCGCCGCGGCCAGGCTGGGGGTTGGCGGGCTGGCGGCGCGGGAACCGGGGCGCGCGGGGCGGCGGCGAGGCGGGAGCGCGGGGGGGGGGTGAGCGCGCGGCGCTCCCCAACGGCCGTGGCGCGCGGGGCGGGGCGGGGCGGGGCCTCCCCTCAGCTCCCCTCAGCTCCCCTCAGCTCCCCTCAGCTCCCCTCAGCTGGGGCAGCGACCGCGGGGCCGCCTCCTGCCCCTGAAGGCCGTCCCCTGCAGCCAGCCGTCCTGTCGGCTCCTGCCGGCGCTGGCTGCCCCCGCCACGTCTGTTTTTTAACTAGAAAAGCATCGCGGTTGGCACCAGTGCCCAGTTAACAGGCGGGTTCCCTGACGCCTCGCCCCGAAAGCCCTCACGCGGTGGTTCTCCTGAGGGGGTTCTGCGTGTGTTTGCCAGCTCCGAGCCCCCGCTGCCACGCGTCAGCGTCCCGCCGTGAATACACAGCCTGGCTGAGCCGAAGAGTTACTCGGAGCATCGTCGTGGGGGTTAAAGATTGCGTGTGGCGCGCCTTGGCGGTTTAACCCAGGCCAGGGAACGATAAACCGGGATTACAGGGAAGTTGGTAAATGAGTCAAGAGTGCCTAAATTGCAGTGCTTCTGCTGCCTGAACTCTAGGTCAACACGCATTCTTATCTTCTCCACAGATAAGTTTTTTCTTCAACAGCATAGCTATGCGCTATGCTAAAGAAAGCACTAATCTGCTTTGCGTGCCCTGCTTATAGTTGTACTTCTTGTACAAACACCTTGTCAACGGCTTGGTTTGAGTGTGGTCACAAGGCAAAGTCCATCACTTTATAGCTGTGTACTTTCTGGATGTGATGCTGTACTCCTGTCAGGTTGAATTGTAACTACTGGCTTACGTAACGAAATGCGTGAAGAGTTGCACCGAAATAACTCTTACCAGGTAATTCTGTGTATAAGATCTTACCGCGAGCTCCCCAACACTGCATGAAGAGGCAGCCAGTCAATTAATGCATGTTATCTCTTTATTCTGATTAATGCAACTCTTTTAATCTATTCTACAGGCAAAATGCCAGAATTTGAACTCATTACAGAAAAAATAATAATTCTTACACATCATTCCATTATCCTATCTATGTCTGTAGATGCCTGAAGGGAAAGTGCAAGCAAGGCAGAGCCAGGCTCTTCCCAGTGGCGCCTGGTGACAAGAAGAGGCAATGGGCACAGACTGGCAGGCAGAGGCTCCCCCTGAACATCAGGGAGCACGTCTGTGCTGCTGACTGTCCTCCCTGAGTTGTTCACGAGCTGCTGGACATGGTCCTGGGTACCCTGCTCTTCTCTGGGTGTCCCTGCTTGAGCCAGGAGATGCGGACAGATGGACACGGAGGTGCCTTCTCACCTCAGCCATTCTGAGACTTGTAATCATCAGTATTGCTGAGTGCATGTCTCCACCGGAAAAGTGAAAAAGACAGCACTGATGTTATGTGAATTTAAAAGATTTGGTGGTTTGTACAACCCAGTGGGCTTTCCTGCCCACCGCCTGGCTGTTCTTTCAGGCTGCTTTCCTCAAGGAACTGTTTCACAATCACCCTTTCTAGGGCTGTGATTGTGAATTTGCAAACAGCAGCCACCTGTGGAAGCAGGAAAAGTGCCTGAAATTAAGCATCCAATTCCGTTGGTGAAATACAGCTTGTGGGAATCCTTGCAAATGGTGCTGTGATTACGTGTATCTCGTAATTGTTTTCTTGTAGTACTTCATTTTCTTAGACAAGTGAATTTTAAAGGCAATAGGTAACAGTCTTAAATTATGCCTTAATATGTGCCTGATGGGCACCTAGGTGAACCTACAATCTTCTGCAGGTATGAATTCCTAGTCAAGTTCATGATATAAGTATACCTTGAAATACCGCAAAAGTCTCCCAGAGTTGAAACAAGTATTTGGTACCTTAAGTATGGATAAGAAAATTCATTTATTCAAAAACAATGAAAAAAGGAAGAGTAGATTCTAAACTAAAATGTAGTGATTGAAAACCACTATATTTTCCTTATTCAGATGTTTCTGTAATGTTAATTTCTTCAGTCACTTCAAAACTCTGTAGTAACTAGGATTATAACTTTTATACTCTGTTGTTCTCATCTTTGCTTGGGTTATGTTGTAACAAAAATATATATTTGTTTCAGAACTACCGATAAAGTTTTCCAGCGTGTAAGGATAACTTAGGACCATCTCTCTCAGGAATGGCATCATCACTTGGGCTTGCTAGAGGTCAGATTTCTTTTACTCCTTTGTGTCTACTAAGAGACGGCTGATATATCACATAGTTGTGCTTGAGGTGCTGTTACATGTCATACTACCCAGAAAAATTACACGATTAATTTCATACAGCACATAACACAAAATACTTAAATTATTAAAAGTGACTTTCAAAGATGAAATATTTGCAGTAGAGAATCAATGGCAAGCAATGTGATAGGTGGGTTTTTAGTCAGCCATAATGTCTAAAAGTGATCTCGTGTATTCTCTCCACCCTGTATGTCTATAGGCAGGGGCATGCAGCCCACACAGCCTGGGCAGTCAGTAAGATCAGCTGTGCTAGAGACACATGCAAATTGAGTTGTGTATAGGTACCCAGAGGAGTCACTGCTGACGCTTTCCTGCCCTGGAACTGGTGCCCTTGAGGAGGGAAAATGAGACTAATGCCTGGCAGCTCCAATCTGGCTGCTGCAGCAGCATGGAGGCAGCTGGGTGCGGGTTGCAGCACCCCGGGGGCGGTAGGTGGCAGTGGCTGATCCAGAAAGTGCTGCGGCATGCTGCTCTCTAGCCTTACCTAATTTTGTATTCATTAGTCTGTGTGAAATTAAATCATTTAAGGCATGTTATTGCATGACTTGATTCAATTTTACTTCAGTTTATTTGCTATCACTTGTTACGTTATCTTCTGAAACAAGGGAAATTAAATCAGTTGGTTGAAATCTTAGGTGAAAGCTAGAAAGGAAACAAGCATTGCAGAAACTGGAATTCCTTAAAAACAAATGTTTTTTTAAGCATGCTAATATCAGGCAGTGCTAATTAAAGCTTAATGCATGCACCAGAAACTACACTGGAAGAATATTAATAAGATGGTAAAAGAAATGTAGTGCTTAGGTGCTTCACTTCTGCAGGTATGTTCCATCTGTTGTGATGGTTTATCAGGAAAAGAATATAACAGCACAGAACCAAATGCACCTGAGGTGCAACAGGGCACTGAGCTGTTAGCATTGTTACAGGGCATACAGAGCAAAGAGGTCGGAGTACTCAAGGTACAAAACATGTTTCTACTTCAAATGCCTTCTACTCTTTGTAGTCAAAAATCTTACAGGAATCATATCTGAATTATTTTAGTGTATTTAACATAAATTTTGTTATTTCAACATTTGAGAGATGAGCTAAGTGAGATTTATGGCCAGTTAAGTGAACTGGTGTTTTTAAGAGTGGAGAGGATTGCTACTTGCCAAAAAGAAACATACAGACAGATCTTTCACTGTAAATGTTACTTCCTGATCCAAATTTAAAGCACAAATTTGAGCAAAGGCCTGTTTACTTCATGTCCTTCAACTAGAGAATTACATTTAGATGTAATAGATTTTTAAAGGGAAAACTACATTGTGTGGTTTCCACCTAACTTTCTGAAGTCAGAAGTTCATGGGTCAGCCAAAATACGGGCTCATCGCTCTTCTGAAAATAAATTGTTCTAATGGTGTCAGAACCCACAGCACTTCTACAAAACCTGCAGATCCATTGCACGTTTCATGTATTGGTCGTACAAGGATCTATCCCGAAGGCTTCCGTGTTCATCAGCCCAAGCTTCTGCACGTTAGATATCCTCTCAGCAATGGTGATTGAGAGAGTGCTCATGAAGAGAGGAACAATAAGAAGGGGCTGAGAATTGTGTAAAAAGTGAAAAATGTCAATATCGTTTGTATACAAACAAAGAAGTTATGAGGGGCTGTGACGGTACTCATTTCCAGCTGTGGTACGTTGAAAAGAGGTGTTCTTTCAGTGCTAGGTAGATAGCACCAGGGAACATTGTTATAGATGATGTTACAAGCTTTGCTGTGCTGCCCTGAAGATTATTGTTACATACAGGTCAAGCCCGTGTGATGTTACTAGTGTCTGACTTTGCGGTTCCAGCAGAAATTTGGAATGTCTATGCCATTAAAAGGTAATTCCCTGCCAAAATGTTGTATGTGGTAGAGCAAAAATAAATAGAGCTTGTTTATTATATTGTTGTTCGCAGGAGCCTTTGGAAGACCTGATTTCCCTAAGTGTTTGTGCTACTGAAATCACTTCCATTTAATTTCATGTAGTTAATGTAATCAAAAATGGATTCTTATAGCAGTCTACAAAGTATTTTTTTTCTAAAGACCTGATTTTTACTAGGTTCTTACCAAAAAAACAAGTAGTGTCTAGGTTTATTCAAAAGGTTTCTTACTGCATGAACATACCGAGAAGTAAATATTCTTTCAAACAGCTTCCTAGACATATCGCAACCCCTCAGTGCTTTGCTGAGAAATGATACATAATGTTAAATCGCATATCATTGGCAGATACTTTGTACTGTTAAGATTAACAAAACAGTCCGTACTGACGTTGTACAGACATTCTTTACACCTGTGGTTCAACTGACTACATTTACAATATTGTTGCACTGAGTTGTTTGGTTTAACTCATCTGTTGGAATAATGTTGCATTCACACCAAGGAAGAGATTTTCTTCTAGGGCAGACTGACTTGTTTCAGAGGATTTACATTAAGAATGAATTTGGTTCAAGAACGTTAATAGTATTTTCTGTTCCAAATTTTTCTCCATTTCAATGAAATTCTTCCCCAGAGTTTTTGTACCATGTTATATTTGAGGCTTGCTTCTTTGAGTTTGCTCTTCACATGTCTTGCTTTAAACCTTCTGGCCAGCTTTGCCTTTCACCTTTTCATCATGAAGTGCTTCTTGCTCTAACTTTTGATGGCTCGTTTGCTTCACACTGATTTTCTTTTAAGCCTGTTCTTGGAAAAACCCAGCTGCGAGAGGTGTGTTCTTGCAGTCTGTCAGCACACCGATGGGCACATGATAGGTACCCGCATGGGGGCATGAGCGTGCATTGTTAATTCGAAGTTTGAGATATACTGGTGAATGCATTGAGCAGGGAGTCAGCATTCCATCTTTCTAGTTGAAAGGATTACTTACTGAATGACACTGAAACTTGAGAAGTCTGGATTTTTCAAAGGTACTCAGCACCATATGCCCTGTGTTCACTGCGCCTCATAGTAAATATGTCTGAAAGACCACTAATTTGTGCTGTGGATTCCGCACTGTGGAAAGGGTAATAAAATTCCTTATATCTTGGAAATGACATGTATTATAATGGCATGAAGGAAATAGAGTATTTGGAGTTTCTTCTGTGTACAATTAAACTCAATTTTGTTGAGTTAAAAACACTTTTCTTTCCATTAGCTAATTTTCCTCTATCTTCTCTGTATGGAGGGAATTATTCAGTGCTACAAAGATAACCTTTTTCTTTTTCCCCTGAGAGAATGCTGACTGAGTGCAGTAAATCCACCACAAAGCCTGTAATATCTGAAATAAACTTTACTTGCACCTGCCATCTTCTGTTCCAAATGCCATCTCCATTGAAACACTTCTCTATATTCTGGGTATAGCATCTTAACCAAGCTGAATTATTTCATCTGCCGTGAAGGGATTAAACATGTCAACAGTAATTATCTTTGCCGTATTCTGACAGTTGTTTTTCCTTAACTATACTCAGAGGTTCATTATGACTTCCTCACTAAATCTCTTGCTGCGTAAATCTATCAAGGTATAATTTGCTGGCATAGTAAGAGCAGAAATGTGTGTCCACTCTTGCAAAGAGAAGATGGTCAGGGGGTACTTGATCATAAATTCTAGCTTATGTTGTTGTTAAAATCCCAGCTGAGCTTATGCTCTGCTTGGATAATTGTTAGGCTTCCATTAAAAAAACATAATATATATATATATATGTAACCTATGAGAGGACTGAGTTTTGTTATTTGTAGAAAATACTTAGTGCTATAAATTCTAATGAGTCAAGCTGTACTTTAACTATAAGAAATGGTGGAGACGAGGAAAGAAGAAAAAAGAGCAAGGAAGAAGAATGACTAAATCAATCAAAGTTTTATAGACTTTTCAAAGAAACTACCATCCAGCAATAGTCTCTTAGGCCCTGTATGTTTCAGTTTATATACTTGAATAATATTTTGTAGACAATATTTCAAGCACTATTTTTAATATTGTTTAAAATAGGTATCATTTCATGTTGCTATTAATCAACATTTTTGTCACTACGGGGACAGTAAAACGTCGTCTTCCAAAGCCGATGAAGATTTTGATTAAAATATCACAAAAGGTGAAATAAATGGAAATTATTAATGTCAAGTTTTAAGAGTATTTTTTCAAAAAGATGAAAGCCATCTTTCATTTCTTTTGAAAACTGTTTAAGGAAAATATTTGGTCAAATATAAATTAACCTAGAACTGTATGAGAAATTAGCCTTTTATTGAAAGGAAACTTGAGTTTATTACCTTTTCACTGTATTCCTGCTGAGAGCCTAGCAATTAAGGCTAATAACTAGACAAATACATTTAGGGTGCTCTCTGGGCATTATAATATTGCAGATGAGGTCATTGGCATAGATAGTACTATGCAGTACTGTATACCCATGCTCCAAGAAGGCACAGGGGATGATAAATACACATTGCTGCATGCTCGTCAAAATGAAATCCAGTTTGTTTCATTTGGCAGCCTCATCAATTCTTCACAGAAGCAATAATTCTCTGAGGATATTTTCTTGTGAAGATACAAAGAGAGAAAAAAAAAACTTAGATGCATTTGAATATTCATTTTTTAGCTATCTTGTTCTGTTTTGTTTTGAATTCCGCGGAGAATGCAGGGAAATGTGTGGTGCTCTAACAAAGAGCCCTTTTTCTTCTGAATAATCTGGCACAGGGAAATTTTGCATCCAGTGAAGATTATGATTAACTCGGGTTTTCACTGTGAATTCCCTCCTGGCGCTACTCCAAATCCTGGCCTGCCAGTCAGGTGTAGAGGATTCTGCAGAGCCTGCTCCTTTTTCCCCTGAAGGGACCGATACGGGGTTTAGCCACAATGGAGAGTTGTCCATTAAAATGACAGGGGCCTGGAAAGACGCTCGGCATGCCACACTCACGAGATGAAGCATAATAGACTGTTAACAGTCATGTAGGCACCTTTTTCAAGGGCCATTTATCCTGAAGAAAGCTTGCTGTGCATCCTCTCGAGTAAAGGGCACTTTTGCATTGTTCGGCTGAGAAAGGGAAGCCTTCTCTTTGTAGCACGGCGTAGTGTGAAATGATGCTCGGCAGCGTGTGCACGCACCTGACGGGCTCAGCTCCTCCACCGCTGCGTGAAGGGCTGTCAGTGGGCTGGGACTGTCACCGGCTGTTCTTGCACCTATTTGCTCTTATTATTTCTTGGCTGAATTCAGTAGCATCCGGAAGCGTCAGCTGCATTGAAGACTCCACTTTGGTATTCTGTTCACAACCACTAAATACACGAGGAAGGTCATCCAGTAATTAGGCAGCTTATTTGAAAACTGGGTTTAGATTTTCTAAAATCCTTGCTTAACTTAGTTGTCTGTGGGCTTGCGGCACCGAGTCACTGAGGCGCCCAAATAGCTGCCTCGTTATGTCTGGGATTGTTTTAAATCTTGTGTGATGATGTGTCAACCTGATGTTATAGGTAAGGAAATGTTAAGCCAAAGAGTGAGAAAGAACAAGGCTATGCCCTAGCACATTCAGTTGTGAGAAGGTATTCCTGGGGTCTGGTGCTAACTCCAGTGAGTATTTAACTCAAACTGCGTGTGTATTGTTTGGCGTGGGGTAAGAATAGCATGTGCGTGCCCTCACTTTTCAGTTGGAAGGGCTTTCCTTCTCTGACGTGATAAAAAGTCTGTTGTGCTGAACGAGTGAAAGAGCTTCAATGGAAGGAGTATGTTCTCCTGGTGGTTAAGGCCACACCGAGGAGATAGGACAGGGATGTTCAAGTCTCATTGTGCAGAGAACTTTTGAAGCGTCTTAGCAGGGAGGATTTCTAGCTGCGTTTTGTGGGAAACAGCAGTTCTATCTACTTAAATCGAGAATATGGTATAGACTGAAAAATCCTGAGGAGAAAGCAGTGCTACTCATCAAAATTAGAGGCCAGAGAGGGGTGGAGGTGAAGCTCCCCACCTCCCTTCTTTGCACGTGTTAGGTGGAACTCACTGCCTACACCTAATCCTGTGCTGCCTCCTACTCAGTAAGCCTGAGGTAGTTACAAGTGTTGCCTTAGGATCAGATCTTGCTTCTATTGGCAGTTTAATGCTTAATAAGTCTCTGTTCTCTGTCTGTAAAATGAGAATAATAGCAGTGCATAGGAATATAAGGAGAGCTAATAAACTGAAGATTTTAAGTCACTCAACTGCAGTGTCAGTGTGGTCCGTGTACATATTTCAATAACAAAAGACAGCCTCTGACCTTTTGAACAATTTAAATAAAGTAGATGTACAGAAGGAATCTGTGCCTATTCCTATATGAAGTAGCATGTTACATTTGGAATACTGAGACGCTTTATGCTACTTCTCCTTGCCCTGCAGCTAGTGATAATAAAAATTTGAGTGTATGTCCTCACTGCTTTTCATCAAACTTCTTTCTGAGATAATACGATAGGGGTACCAAAATAAACATAATTCAACATCATTACATCTAAACCTGCCTGCCTTTAAAAGTATGTTGCAAATATACAGTGTACAAAAGTACAGTCAGACTGCAGATATAGAAAAGACTCCTTTTCATCTAATTGCCAGTAGAATGTGAATATTAGATGTTATGCTGACAGAGAATATGATAACTTCTGTTCAAATCACTTGGAGGGGGGACTGTAGTTATTATAGTTTCCTTTATGAAATCTATCTACTGATATTTTCACTCTCAAGACTTACCTTGCTAAATGGTGTAGAACCTTGAAGTCGTATGTTTAGAAGTAGCTTATAGTTATTAAATATTTAATTATTTGATGAAACTATTATCCGTGAATAGTAATGTCTGTTTTCTGCTGGCACATACAGTGAATTTAAAAGGAAAGCAAAGGAAACAACACAGTTATCTGGAAAGAAAAGATTTTAAATGAGCTTATGTGTTCTGGTAAAGTGCCACAAGCTAATAAACATAGACAATCATTAAAGGTCTGTTGTCTATGGTGAGAATACCGATCACAATTAGTAGCTACGCTAGTATATGATATTCACAAGACTGTATGTGCTATTGAAAGTTAATAATTTGATTCATTTTTTGTGTTTAGCAGTATTAGTGACTACAAGAAGACAATTAATGTGATCATATCCACAATCTCATGGTCTTTGCTGACAATATATGTTAGTGAAAATCATTTTTCACATTACAGTGAAAGAGTGGGGGAAAAAGTTATTCAGTTTCAAGATGCTTAAAAGATTCTCCCAGCAGTATGTGGAAGGGTATTGAGTTATACTCTCTTTTCTGTTTGTGCGATCATTTTTATATGTTTTTGTTAATGGAAAGTAGCACACAAGAAATGTCTTTCCATGGGGACTGACCAAGTCTGATCAAGGCATAAACTTGAATAGTGGTGAATTCTGGAAATAGCAGAAACCATGAGAGTAAGTTATGGCTCCTCAGTACCAGGCATATCAGCACTAACCTGAATACACCTCACTTATATCACTTAGGATTTAGATCTAAATTTTTGTCCAAATTTTCCTAATTTAGGGTCAAATTTAGGGGGTGAAAATGGATGTAAGTCTTTGATTTTGAGATGTAGGCTTTCTCATGAGAACAGGGCATTCCAGGGCAAAGTTCAGACTTAGATCCAGATCTAACCTTCCTCACTGTCACAAAGTGCTAGGCACGTGCTTTTTAACTCTAGCCCATATCCGTAAATATTTATGGAAACTGTTGCAAAAGTTGCAGGAGCATAAAATGATTTGAAATAATATGTTAAATGCCTAGGTTTTCACTGACTCTTGAGTTTGTAGATACAAGAATGTGTACCCTGTACGCATAGCTTTTAGTCTATCCAAATTACTTAAGATTACTTAAATTTGCTTAAGAGAAGTCAAAATGTGGGATTTTTTTTTTTTGGGGGGGGGGGGGGAGAAGAGGGGAGAAGGGACATAGAGGGGGAGTGTAAGATTCAGGCACATCTGTCTTGCTACTTTCTGAATTACCAGATTCAAGAAATCTAGAGAAATTTTGAAAAAGAAAGCACTGCTGCTGGTTTTGATTTCACTTCTAAACAGACGGATTTCATATTCAAACGTGATGAAAGATAGACACTATCAGGTGGGTAAGGTTCAATATTTTTCCTTTTAAAATTGCAGTATCTACAAACTAACAGTGAGTGACATGTTTTAAGCAAATTAAATACCTTAATCAAAACCAGGGTTATGTTTTCATTTGAATGGGAGATGTGGGCTGACTCAGAATGCAGGGTCAGGTTCACTCAATTATTAAAAGACAAAAGCTCCCAGTTCTGGGAACATTGGCCAATGTGATCTTCAATAGAACAATTCAATGTGTCTTTAGTAGAACAGAGATGTGGCTCGCAAAGAAAACTGAGTCATATGGTTGATGGGGTCTTAGCATGGAAAGCTGCTGTTTGTGTTGGAACAGGCACGATGAAACCTAGTACGTACCAAAAAGCAAGCCTTTTTCAAGTGACCGTAGTGACAGCATGAGTGGTGCCCTAAGTGGCCTTTATACATGGGGCAGATCGGTCTCAGAAGTTTTGTTTTCCTTCACATAATTGCCTGAATGAGGCTGAGGTGGTACAAAGCCAGTTCTTTGCTGCTGACACGGGGACTGTTTGCTGGGATGATTGGCAGTCTGCTGGGTTAGGGAGAAGCATGTTTCTCCAGTTGTTTGCAGAAAGTCCTGCCTCATGTTAAATCATTTATTTCTGTAATCAGTGAATCACAGATCGAGATAAACACTTGTGCAGAGTCAATAAACATAATTTTTATTTTTATAATTAAATCTTAAGAGCCACCTGATTTTGCATTGAACAGAGACTATAATTTCAGCATAAACATCTGATATTTTATTGTAATGAAGAAGCTGAGAATGAATAGAGCCACATTTTTGATTAATTAGGATTTTGTTGCCAGGGAATTAATCTGTTTTCCCTTCTCTGGGAACAAAAAAAAAACAAACAAAAACAACAACAAAAAAAGAACTCTCTAAAATGAGTTTCTCAGCAGGGATAATTATAGGAAATGTTGAGTGAACTCCAGCAGCACGTGTTTCAACATTTCTTTGTTTTCTCGGATTAAGAGCGTAAACGGGGGAAATAGGTGACCATTAAAAGAGTGAATGATTTTTTGTTCTTGGACGTGAAATAAGAGAAATGCCAGCTCTGGACCCAAAACTTCCTGGTCGCTAGTTTTGTTTGTTTGTTTGTTTGTTTGTTTTCTGGGTGAAATAGAAGAGCGAGATTAACTCTAACTGCACGTACTGATGTAGAAATGGCTCCAGGGCTGAAGTCTGTACTAGTTAGCTGCTGCTACAACAGCTGAGATGCTGCTGTAGTAATACCTTATATGACTACGCATCCTTAGATGATCTCCCGTCTTCTTCTGAGGCAACGTGAGTCAGTGCTTGCTACATTCCTCTTCCCTTTTCCTCCAGTTTTGCCATGGTCTCCATGCCCGCAGCATGTTGCACCCTCAACTTCAGCATACAACCCACAATGACAAAGAGGCATATCACTTGTTCTTCCTCATGCCTGACTAGAACCATAGGCACAAATAAACTTCTGCCTTTGGCTAGTTTTCTGATTGATCCTGTCCTGATTTCGCCTGAAATTTATCAATATCCAGTTACCCCAACATGTGTTCAGCCAGTGTGCTAGTGAAATGAAACCAGCAAGAACCTCAAAGTAAATGCTGAAAAAGATTTTGTTTGTACCTTAAAATCTTATTATCAATTTTTGTTATAAAATGTAAGGGAAGAGTCCTCAAATTTAGAAAAAAATGCTATCAGTTAGTGAGTGATGCTAAGAGAGCTGACAAGCCGAAAAATGAGTTCACTATACAGACTTAAACTTTACTGAGTTACTTGTGATTTATAGATGTTAATCCATTTTTGCACATGGCAAGCTAACGTGTAATTTCTGTGGGTATGAATAAATAGAGCAGCTACTTAATATTTTGAAAGGATGCTTTCTGTCATCACTTATGGCAGCAGGGGATGCATTTCATTTCTTTTAAGTTTAAAGGAAGAAATGTTTTTTTCTTCGCTGAGAAAAGCTACCGGTTACGTGCTTTGTAATAAATGATGTGTCATTTGCCATATTCCTGCTTTAATATGTCTCTTTAGGATGCAGAAAGGTATGTTCAAAATAATGATAACCAGACAGCGTTAGAAAATTTAAAAAGATACTGCCTCAGTATCAGAAGTGGGGGATTCAAATGTCACAGTTCAGGCTCATCAGTATTGGTAAGTGTTTTAGATGTGAGTAATTGAAACTTGCTGCTACTGTGTGCTTTCTAGCAAAGTGTGAAATTGAGGAATCAGAAGACAATACCCAAATGCATGGATGCATGACTGCAGTTGGAGTGCTTTCCTTGTGGGTGACTGAAGCGTTTTATTGTCTAGTTACCGCAGAGTAGAGAGTACAGAAATACCTTGGGACGAGAACACTTTGGGTCCTAAGCTTCACTTCCTTGTTTTACTTTTAGCAAAAAATAACAAACACAGAAGCCCCGTGTAAGGCAGGTGAATGGTATAACAAGCAGTTAGGTCTTCTCGTTAGTGTAGTTGAAACTCTACTCATATTTTTAAATTGCTTTCTCTGGAAGGAATGTAGTGTATCTACATATACAAGTGATCACATATATGGATTAAAAACTCAAATACAGTGATCTGGACTATTCCCAAAGAAAATGTTTGTGTTTAAATGAGGACTGGTCTTTTTTGTCCTCCAGCTTGCGCTAAACAGTGGCTGAATATTTTCTCCCACATTGAAGGTTGTCTCCTGTATTAATCATCCCTCCAGTTGTAGGAAGAGGGATGAAGAAGCGAGAGTAGGCTAACTTGTTCCTTTAAAAGCCATTTAAAGTGGCATTAAATAAGTTTGCTCAATAATCGGAGTTCCTGTAAATGAGATATTAGTTCTTGTGCACTAGGTTCTTAAATATTGGATGGCAAATCTAGTAACTGTAGAAAAAGGTAATAGATGGTTTTGTGTTAATGAAGTGGTTGTATAACAACTTGAAAAACTGAAGTGTTTTTCTGAGTGTGATTCAGTGTGCAGAGCCCTGGTTATTCAGGAAACTCATCTTCAGCAGATTAGATATCCACATGTGAGTAGAGGGAGAGTATGAAGAGAGGACATAGCATAGTGGAGTTGCATCCGATCTTCCAGTTATTCAAGGTAGAAGACCCTGAGTGTAGTTACTTGACAAGAAGTCACCCCCCCAAATGACAATTGATAGCTTGCTTGTTTGAACGAGCAGACTATGGTATATTTGGATTTACTAACCTTTGCATAAACCCATCTTTGTATCCTTGTAGGATTGGCATGGCTATTTTTCCCGTCTAGTCAGCTACATTTGTCGTGTATGAGCAGTTAACAAATGTTATTTAAATCAAGGTACCTCAATATATGTAATTTTATTGACAAGTATATCTATTTATCGCTTGCATCAATACTTTTTTAAAGACAATAAAACGTTGTATACATGTCAGGAATTGCAGCCAGTGTCTTTTCACTTTAAGAGGAAGTCTTGAATACAGTAAATCCAAATCCAGATTTCTTCTGCTCCTTCTTTGGAGGGTGAGCCAGTTCAAAATTTGGGTATTCCACTCAAATCCATAGTCTACCTGAAGTCTGAAACCTTGTAAATATCCAGTTACGAAGTAACGCAATCAGTAGGTTTAGCATGACAGGTAACTTATGGATATATTCTGTGTTCCTTTTTTGCTTGCTCGTGTTAGCATTTCCGTCTCTAAACAGTGCTGCAAGCATTATCGTGAATATTATTCTAGGAGCTCTATCATGAAAGAATGCCAGACTGTGGATGGGGAGGACCTTTTGAATAAATTATTTCCTTTCGCAATACTTCTATGTTCTGTAAAATAGGTAAATGTACAATATTTTTCCTGGTATTAATGATAAAAAAAAGGGTGAAAAACTGTAAAGCAAAGGAACACTTTGACTCTAAACAGTTGCATTTGATCTACCAGCCCTCAAAATAAAAGAAAGGCATCAGAAGCTTAAACCAGTATCCCTTCATGCTTGCTAACAAATTTCCTTCTTTCACACTTCTGTCATAGATCTGGGCTTTAACCTTTCTGGTGTTAATTTCTGCTTTAAAAAGAAAAAAGACTTTCAGTCAATTAGAGTGCTAAAGTATCATTAAGTATCATTTCATTTCAGTCTATCTCCTTAAAAGGTTGTCACAGCAGTAGTGAACCAAAGATGAGTTAAATGCAGTGACAATAGTAATTTTGTTCTTAACATTCCTATATATACAAAAACAGGCAACAAAATAAAATTTCCAGCCCACTGAAAATTCTTGCTCTGTTACATCTTCTTAACTGACACTTAGTGATTGGATTATCATCAGAACATAGGAAAAAAGATTATAGCTTTACATTAGAGACACTAGAGTTATGGCTGAAGAAGTGCTTTCATTCTAAGCCTTCATTTTCAGGCACTTACAGCTTTATGAATATATTACCCTTTGGGCTCCCTTTACACACGCTTGCTTTCATCCCAAAGGTGGTTTGTGGCATTTTTGCTTAGTTTGTTTTCTTTATTCTTTTATTACATTTTCTTGGCTATTTGTTTGATACCTAAATATGTGGAAAGGTATGTTCATTTTTTTCATCAGTCGTTTAGATTTTGTTTTCTGTACCTTGATATTGGTGCTTCTGTAGAACATCTGCCTTTGGTACAGTATAGGAAAACTCTTGTATAGATAACTATTCAAAGTTCTTAAAACCCACCTGCTTTGTTCTGGCTTTTACTCTTAAAATAACTGAGAAATTCTAAAAATAAAAAAAAAATAAAAAAAATCCTGTAATGTGATATCATGGTTAAAAGTGTAAACGTGTACTAACTTATTCATGAAATTGCCTTGTGTGAATAGTGGCTATGCATATCTGAGTAATAATAATAGATTATTTTTGATGTTTTAGAGCATGTGTCTAATGAATCCACTCTCCTTTATGATGTGGTGGGAAAAAAAGCCTCTGTTTCACCAAAAAATGCCATAAATAAAAGCTAGAGTTCATTTACAGCTTCAGTTTCGCTAATGAACCCCCCTTTGTTTCTGTACAGTTTAGATTAGCAGACAATGTGGGAAAATGATGAGGAACAGGGAAGGTCAAATCCACTGCTATGGCTTCCCAATGGAGCTCCTAACTGTCAGCCCACAACAATAAAAATTTCAGTCTCTTGGCTTTCAGTGTAAATGGATTAACTCAAAAGATGAATTAACATTGAGGGTTTTGTATTTCAGTGAGAAACTACTGTGTGCATGTGCACATGCACAAAAGGAATGGAAGGTCAGCAAAAAGAACCAAAGATCATTAAAAACAAACAAAACCCAAATCCTGAGTGGGAGCTTTCTCTATCATGACCATGTCTGGTCTACAGTCATTCTTAAGTTATTTAAGATGGTGAATGTTGCTTACTTAAGAGAGTGCAGAGGCTCATTATTACATTTTTTTTATTGCAGTTAGGTACAGATTCAACAGTGTATCAATATTGCCCATTTTAATTCTGAAAAAAAGGTTTTAGTAGAGAAAAAGCACCTGTATAAAGCAAATAGTATTTTTGTTATCTGTTTCCCTAGGGCCAAGTTTGTGCTTGACCCAAATGGTACTGGTAGTAGCATCTTGAAGTAATACACACAAAATGTAACCCAGCATGGTCCTTCTCACCCTCAGGGTTCCTACAAAGCCATAATTTTACAGTGGAAGTGGTCCTGGCAACGGTGGCTAATGATGATCTCGTCAGGACTGGGAATATGTTTTTCTTTTAGCTTTTTCGAAACACACAGAGATCTCAAAAGATCTATGTCAAAGACAGTGGCCTTTTACTGAAAAGATGCATTCCCAGGAGAGGAACATAAACTGATAAGTTCACAGAAATAGTCTTGGTTTTCAAAGCCACCATAGGGCATTATAAGGAGACACAGATCAGGGAAAATCCGTAGCTATGTAGCACTGTATGCTGTGAGAAAAATCCTGCAGCCATAAGCCTAAGAAAGCCAGCTGACCACTGTGAAAAACAAGTGTCTGTTTTGAAATGAGGGTTAGTTACGGCAGAGATGGCATAAAAGTGATGGCCTTGAAAATACGTGGTTTACTTTTAAAGAAATGTTAGGTGTGAGATGAAAGTGTAGTTTCATCCTTTCTCTTCCTTCTTCTCCATCTTCTTTTCCCTCTCCCCTCCTTCAAATCTCTCACAATAGCTCGGTCAACAGCATTTTCTTGCTTCAGTGGTTTTGAAAAGGACTTGCTGCTCCCTGCTGTTAGATTATTTCCAGGAGACTGTCTCAGGTCAATAGTCATAACATTCTTTGCTCAACTCTTTCCCCAACCCAGACAGGAAATAAATAAATAAATAAATGAGGAAGTGAGAAGGGAAGCATATTTTCATTTACCTGATTGATCTAGAGTATTTCTGGTAAAGAACCTTCTTTTTCTTTACATGTACCCATTCTCCACATGCAATTCCTGTAAAGAATTTTCTCCTACGAGGTGTGAGCAGTAGCGACTGCTTCTCAGGTGAAAACACAGAAAAATAGAGGGATATTTTATCGACACTAACGTTACTACAATCTTTGAAAAAAAAAGATTACTTGCTCCAAGAAGTCTGTAAGACATTGAATGTAAAGAAGGCAGTAGCCAAAATAAATGTGATCCGGTTGTGGTTATCTTGGATATCAGTTCTTCAGTCTTTAGATCTCATTTCTACTCTCCTTCAGCTTTATTTTCACAGTTTATAAAATGGCAGAAAGGTGTTCACCTCAGGTGCATGTTTCCCCTGATGTGAAGCTGGTTGTGAAGCTGGTTGATGTGCATCTAACATTGCTGTTATTTATACAGGTCCCTTCAGGATCATGCACTTAGGCGGCGGCCAAGCTGCACACCTCACTGGGATGCTGAATGCCTCACTTAGGACTAAGAACACCTGCATTTTCATCTTTACCTTATTCCTACTTTCTTGAGTTTTCCTGGCCAATCTGTGGCACCTGAGAGAGCAGAACTTCTAGCATCAGTTGTATTTTAGAACAAGTGTTTGAACTTGGTAGTGCTAGTGTCATGGAAATAATTAAATTATAACTGAGCATTAGCTCTCTGAGTGACTAATACAAGCAAATCCAATCCATGTTCACTGTCTCCCTAAAAGTATGGGATAACAGCGAAGCCAATCTTAGTAGTAAATGAACAGATGCACAAACTGTGGAGTTAGTTCGATTTTGAATGGGTGACACAAAAAGAAGGAAAGGTGTTATTTACAGCTTTTAAGCTGTAAATCTGCTCTTCTTAGTGTCTCAATGTTTGGATTTATGAATTTGGTATACGTTCTTTTTTAATAAACAGCAATACAGGAAGAGCATGTTGCATTCTGACAAAGGAAACACTGATTTCTTGGGTTTTAGTAGCTTCTGTCATGAAGACAGAACCAGCCATCCTTAGGATTCCTTACATTCCTTTTTGAATGAGCATT
This sequence comes from Anser anser, assembly GCF_964211835.1. Classification (NCBI taxonomy): domain Eukaryota; kingdom Metazoa; phylum Chordata; class Aves; order Anseriformes; family Anatidae; genus Anser; species Anser anser. Next base: position 12,519,724 of record NC_139725.1, on the reverse strand, counting down.
ATTCAGTTTAGATGTGGAGTTTAAACACCCTTGCTTCTGTGCTCTAAAGGAGAGATTTTAGAAGTAAAAAACAAAGGTAAGGGAACAGCTTGTTAGAAGGTAAAAATGCATCACTTACAGCACTCCAAAGGTATTTCTACACATCAGAACAAAGAAACTACAGCTGAGATCTGCAATTTTCTACCTTTAACGATTTTCAGGTGTGGATTAGAGAGACTGCCTGAGCTGATGTGGGGGCTTAGTGGTAGTATTTGCTCTTAACCTGGGATAAGCAGTGTCTTGACCAAAACCTTTTATTTGTTGCTAGTTGTTAAAACTGTTAATTCAAGTTTTAACTCGTACTTTGGAGCTGAAAAAATCAGGTTCTGTTGATGATGAGCTGTTACTGCATAAGCATCTGTGACTCAAAAGGTGTTTCTTAAAAAATATATATTTTTGCTGGGATAGTCCTTATTTCAAAGTTGGTGGCACTTTTGCTGTTGAAGTATATGAGAGCTTACTCAAACCTGACAATTTAAGGATAAATGTATTGAATAATTATCTTATCCATATATCAAGAAAATGTCTAAACCTAAGCTAAGGAGACTGACCAAGTGCATGTTACTGGCCTGATAACAGACAACATACAGAATAGAGGAGTTTGGGCTACAGAAGATGAAGCTCCAAGCCTTGCTTCAAACCAGGAAGAATCGAAATCCTTTAGATGTGGATCTTTTGCCACATCCTAGTGCTGGCTAATCAAGGGTATTTCACAGAATCATGGAGTAACTGAGGTTGGAAAGCAGTGCTGGAGATCTCATAGTTTAACACTTTATTCACTCAGGGTCAGCTACAGGAGGTTGTCCAGGATTGTGCCCAAGGCTGGAGACTGCACGACTTCTCTCAGCAACCTGTTCCAGTATTTATCGCCCTTAAACTAAAAAGACTTACAAAGTATTGAAACAGAATTTCTTGTACTTCAACTTGAGTCCAGTTTTTCTCGTCCTTTTACAGGGCACCACCGAGAAGGGGCTCGCTTTGTCTTCTCCCCCCACCTAGTAAGAATTCATATGCAATTTCACCAGTTTTAATACAAACAGATGATAAAATCATGTGAAACGCATGGGTGCCATCTGTCTTCAGAGGAAGACTTGGGAGTATTCATTTACTTTCTTGCCTCATACAACAGCTAGAGGGCTTCATCTGGCGTAGGCTGTAAGCCACAAGCTGCTGGAGAAGGGAATGGACAGTAGAGCAATATAACTGTGCTCAGCTTGTTCTTACATCTTTTCGCAGTCTTTGGTTATTGAGCACTATTAGATGATACAGAACAAAACAAACTTGGCACGACTCAATATATCTGTTTTTACATTTTAATACTTTGGGGTAATTTTAGAGGGACAGATGCTGTTGGCTTTGCTATAATGCTGTTATTCCTGGTTAGTCTGCACAGTGATTTTGCTTTGAGGGTTGGGTGTTTAGCTTATAGATGTTAATCTTGAACCATGATTACCACAATTGTAAATAAAAGGTAGTATCCATGTATTAGAATTCAGGTCTTGTTTGCTCTTTACAGTTAGTGTGAAATGAGCTAATGAGCTTCCACTTGTTAAGTACAGGTATTCTTGATTGATGTGAACCTATTTTCTCTGTAAGCAGATACTTCACAGTTTCTAGTTCTGCCCAGAGTATGAATAATCAATTACTAAAAAGAAAAAAAAAAAGCCCTTAAAAAAAAGAAACTTGTGAAGAGGTTAATTTCCTAATGCCCCAGGACAGCAAGAACTTCTGAGCTAGGAAATTACATGCCCTTAACATAATTGTTGACTCTTTCATTGAATGAAAGCTGTACATCGAGAGATCTCTCATTAAATGATTACAGCACAAATTCTTCTTAGAAGATATACAGCACTTTCTGTTTGGGTTCTACTTATGCCTTTTTTACGTCTTGGAGAACTAAATAATGCTTGAGAGGAAAAGTGTATCTGTGACCAATGAAAACATAAAAGGGGAAGAAAAGATGCAAGGCTTCATAGAATACCTGCTCTCCTCCTCAAATTCTAGGATCCCATGCATCAAAGACTTTGCATGCTTTCTGAAAAATACTGTTTTTATCATTTCTCAGGATTTTTCATCCTTTGGGACAAATTCTGCTAACTATCAAGGTAATTATTTATATATGAAACATACCAGGTTAGCAAAGGCAGAGGAATTTGGGCATGAAAGGTGTAAGTGCATCTTAATGTATTGTATACTGTGCATTTTCCCTGCCTCCATTCCGGTGAGTGCCAAGACTCCTTCCATGTGCTGTGGTCTCTGTGAACATCTCTCTAACTCCACTGGTCTTTTTTTTAAGTTATTTCATATTTTCATCAAACTATAGTCTGTCTGGGCTTATCTTCCTCTTACTGACTAGTCCAAAATAGTTACCAATTTTCAGTCACTGTGATGAAGACTTGAAAATAAGCAGGGATTTTGCCTTTTTATTATAGTATTGTAATGGTGGGAAACTTAAGTCAGGAGCTTTTTCAATCTGCGTCTGGCTGTTTTGATTCATGGCTAGATTGAGGAGGATGTCAAGCATCCTAGTTTGCGAATCAAAATGCGTATCAATAGCATCAAAACAAGTAACAGAATTCCAGAGGAAGGTGCAGTCCTAAACTTTGTAATTTGTAAAGCAAATCCCTTTCAGCACAGATGTACTCTGTAAAATCTGTTGTTTCTGTAAATTTAATATGTTCAAAACAACTTTTTTTTTTTTTTCTCAAACTAATCTATTTCTTGTCTATTTCTGCTTCTGTCATTGTATCCAAACAGATTTTGTCTGTATATAAGCAGTTGTAAACATTTCTGAAAAATTTTTGGCAGTATGGTGAATTGCCTTGAAGGTGCATAGGATATAAATAGAGCAAAATAGTGTGTTTTCCATATGCTCTAAGTGCTATATGAAATTTTAGGAATGCTATTTCCCACTTTTATCCATTAATCTCTTTGAGTTACAATCTTTCAATCATTACCTTTTCTCTCAGGACTGCTGTGAGGCTTAATTCATTAATGTCTGTAAAGTGCTTTGAAATCCTTAGATGAAAGGGATTATAGAAGTGCAAAATATTAATATAAAAGCAAAAATGTGAATCCACAACTGCTCTCCTTCTGTCCCTTAGCTCACCTGTTCCGTGACTTTTGTAGTGATATAAACTTACCTTAGGATTGAGGCAAATACTTTGTCCTTTGATGTACAGATAATGTAAGGTTGTAAACGCCTATTTTTTTAAAGACTTTTTCTTATTAGCATAGTTAATGTAAAAACTTCTTAGCAATGGTTTAAATCTTCTTTTCACAGCCTCACTGCTTCCCCGATTAAAATGGTTAAATCCAGCTGAATCTTCTTGGACTGCACCAGTGCTGAAAGATTCATACTACTCTCCATAGGCTTAGATTAGGAAAACTATCAGATTTGTGTAATTTTAGACTGTAAAATAACTGGCATAACATAGTCTTTCCAAAATGCATAATTTGTTTTCTGGGTGGGAACCATCTTTTCTATCCTAACATCAGCATTCATTTCTGTAAAGCATATTCTCTGCTTTTATAGGTTTGTGGGATAATTCAGGTTAGAATGACCTCAGATCTCTGGTCCAACCCCCTGTTCAAAGCAAGGTTAGCTTGTAAGATCAGACCAAGTTTCTCAGGGCTTTATCCAGTCAGAGATTTTCTTATTCTGCCAGCTTCTGTATGGAGCCACTAGATCATTCATGAACTCAGCTGCTTCTGTTTCCATTGCAATCTAAAACCTGTAGAAGCCTCTAGTCATTTTAAGCAGAATTAATATCCCCAAATCCAACATCCCATAATAATCTTCTCAAAAACTGGTGCAGATATTACTACTGGGACACAAGGAATTTTTTTTTCATCTTAATTTCTTTCTGTAACCACAAGATTGTCCAGGGACCTTCCCAGTAACTTCTTTTTCCCTGCAAGGAAAATCAGGTAGAGGGTACAAACTGTTAATGAGCCTGTGGGAAACAAGCCAGCAGCCTTTTCAAGACGTTGCAGTACTGCGCATTTAAGGACAGAGTTAGGGTAAGGAAATAAGGGCTGCCTACTCAGCTTCTTGTTTTGGGTACTGAAAGTCCTCCTCTCTTAGGAGGCTGCTTAGACAAGAACTTTCCTCTCTCCTGTAGCCATTAATTAAAATCTGCAGAAAGTTGTTTTTCTCAGGCATTCATGAGTGCCCTCTTAACCCATACCAGGCATCCTCATACTGACTGGCTTTCACTGTCCCCGAGAGGAAAGGATCAGTTTCCTGCCTTCTGAGCCAGTGTGAAAAGACCGACCTTCTGCAGGAGGTTTCAGTTTTCTCTCCAGTGCTGGTCTTACGGCTCCCAGCTGGGTAAGGCTTTGTGTTATTGCAATCTTTATTGACAAGTCGAAAAGAGAAAACTCTCTCGGTGCAGACCCCCACATTACCACCAAACCTGCATTCAGAGCTCAGTTAAAGCATTCACGATGACCTGATTCCAGTTGTCCAGAGCAGAGTAGCTAGTCATATTTTTAAAAAGATATCGCAGCACCCGTCATCATCCCACTGGAGTTTATATGAACTTTTCCAACCATAGCTGATTTATTTCAGAATAATTCCTTTGTGCTGCTGTCGTGCCATTATTCTGCTCTTCCAGTTCAGCCATTTAATGTGTGTAGAAAACTCTGGTAACCTGTTTATTATGCAGACAGAGCAGATATCTACAAGCCAATTGTGGAGAGTAGCTAGTTTGAATCTGTATTCAAATACTCAAATAAACGTATGTTTATTCAGATTTCTCTTTAAAGTTCAGACTCTGAAAGTTTCTCCTGTATTACATATGCATGGTGTTGATATAATCTGGAGTTCTGAGTTCTTGTAATATTGCTACTAGATATTAGACTCGCGTTGTTTTAGCACCACTTCTTCCTCAAAGGAAAATTAATCATTTACTAAACTAGAATGCTAACATGAATGATTGTCTTGTTATGCATATGCTGATTTGTTTAAATTTTTCAGCCTCCTAGGTCCCTTCTGAAAACAAGCTTAGCCAACCAAACTTAACAAGCTTTTACTTGAGTGTGTGTAAATGTTAAATAAACAAAATATTTTTGCTGCTTATGCTTGCAGTATTCAGCTTCATTAAACATGTTTGTATGCAGTCTGTAACCTTTTACAGTGTAACAGGCTGAATGACTAACTTGTAAGACAGATTCAGATAGAAGAAGACATGGAAAATGTGCTTTGGACAAGTTGTTTGGATGTAGATCTCCCTAGACACTCTCAGGGTTCCCTGTTCAAGCAAAATAAAGATTTCTGTCTCGGAAACGATGAGGCGTATGCCAGGTCAGGCTGGCTTCTCAGAGATGGACTGAAGCTGGCTGGTTTCCCTTTCCAGGGAATAACAATTAATAAGCTTTTTGCACTGTGAAGTTATCCATGGTTAAAGGTGCCCCTACAGCCAAGCACGAATCCTCCGGTAACAATGCAGTCGTGGGCCCAGGCTGGCGTGGTGTGAGGTTTGTGCATCCCACTTCCTTTGACAGCCTGAGAAAGGGTTTGTTTCCAATTAGGCGGCTGGGCCAGGCTTCAGAGGCCAAGGACGTATTAACAGCAGAGAGAATTTTAAGAATGCCACCACATCTGGCAGATGCTCAGGGAAGACCTTGAGAGCACAGACAAACAACTGATGCCTGCTTTTAGCCTCACCTGCCAAAGTAAGGATTAAACAAATGTGAGCAAATTGCATAATCTCACCTTTGTTTTATTCCAAAGCACACTGGCCAATATCAAGATTTTGAAGTCCTTAGGCACAGTAAGTACTTGCTTATTCTGAGAATAATGCCATCGATACCGATGGAATTACAGCGTAGCGAGATGCCACTTACTAGGAAATTCTGATATCCTGAAAGAACATATTTGCTGGTTAAAGGAACAAGCAAGTTGCTTCTGCAGTATGGAAGTTGTGGTAAATCTTGGGGCAGTGGCTCACAGTGATCCTAACAAATCCTTGCAAAAATTGTAATCATGACAGACCACAAAAAATGCCAGCTGCTCATGCATACAAGCCATGCATGACATTATTTACTTTAAGGAGATGTCTTCTAGTCATGGAAGTCAAGTCACAACTCTGAGAATAAAAAAAAATGCTGGCTAGCAATGCAGTAATTGATCAAGAGGGTTGTCTTAAAATGTTTCCAATGTAAATACAAGGCACTGTGAAACACAGTCTCAGTTCAGAAAAAAATACTGTAGAAGCATGGTTTTATGGTATGTTATGACATCTAAGCATCTGTCCTTATGAGCTATACTGGGGAATCTACATAAGTACTTCTTCCCAAAGAGGTCAGGGTACCCGCTTTCTAATGAGTGTTGGGTGGCCATAAGTCATAGTGAACAGCTGCCCCTTCTCTTTCAAATCTCCCATTTAATTTTAGCATTTGAACTTTCTCTTTTGTCTGATGGTTTTCAGATCATAGAAGTAGTAAATTGGTGAAGCAGCTTCTAAGATGTTAGATACCGATCTTGCTCCGTTAATAAATGAGCAGTTGACTTCATTTTGTATAAAGAAATCTTTATTAGTTAAAAAAAAAAACCCCTGGAAAGAAAAAAAAAGAAAAGAATACAACAAAGAATGACAGCATCTGTCTGTCACAGAGTAAATCTATTAGCTATCTAAAGAGTTAATCTTTCAAAGACTAAACCTAATAATATTGGATTTCATAGAGGTAAATAGATTCTCAAAAGCAACAACTCTTCTTAATGTACATGCATTATACAATACTATTTTAAAAATGCTAATTAAGATATTTTTAAGAATTCATTGCTGTAATTCGGAACTTATATGAACATTCAATTTGATTAGCTATAGCCAAAAGCTAAAAGATATGTAACAGAGCCTGAAAAATTAATGAAAGCCTTGCTATTTTAGTTTAACATCCCTGTTTTTTTGCTCTCTAAACACCCCTACCATTGCAGCCATCGGTTTCATAACGATGTTTTACCAGACCTTGAAGCAGACGCACAGACAAATGAACTCAAAATTGTTCTGAAAAGTTTGTGAAAACACCTCAGGAAACGTTGACTCTTACAGTCTAAGGATCAAAGCTGGATTATCTAAAGTTAAATTATTTAAATTCCTTAGACGATGAATTGCATGTAGCTGTTTATGAATGTTTTGTTTTCTAATTAGGAAGCTTACTTCTTACTTATTCTAAAATGCTAGTCTTTTAAGAGTATGAATACTACTCAGCATTTTTAGGCATCTTTTACTGTTTTATAACTGAACTTTCAGTGACATTTTGTAGTGTCAGAAAATATGCACTTACAAAGGAAGCCTCATATTTCACACGTATGGTGAGCAGTGCAATTACGGCATTGTAGTTTTCATCTAATTTAAATTAGTGTTGTATCGCAGTGGTAATTAAAAATGCACTGGGGCAGATACTACTGTCCTTGTGGAGCCCACAACCCCAAAGCATGTTCGGTGTTATTAGTTTGCTCTTAATTATTGTGGACTTGGAAGTTTCAGCGAAGACCAAGGGCTTATTTTGTTAGAATTCATATGGAGTTTGTGGTAAAAGACAATCTTTGATTTACTGCATTTACAGTGCAAATCCCCATGATAAGCATTTAGCTTTATCCTGTGGGACCCAGTGTTCTCCACCAGTAACTGGTGTGGGTTTAGGAGACAGAAATCTGACAGACTTGGGAGCCCCGAGTCTCAGGCTGGCGCTCCTACCGCAGCAACATTTCATTTCTGTGAACATACTGGTTGGCTTCTTAATGGCAATTGGGATTTGAATGGCACTCTGTCTGAACCAAAGGTGTGCATTTAAAAAGTGTTGTTACTGATTTATACAGGACAATGACTGTTAGCTGTTGTTTTATAAGGATTCTTAAATAAGGAAATGACTACTGTGTTAATGCCCAGTGAAGTCATGAAATTGCTCCAGGTTTCAGTTCTCATCCCTGACATGAGAACTTGGGCTTTGATCATTATCTTTTTAGAGTCCAAGTCTGTAATTTAACACGATTACTTTCACCTATCTAGCAGGCTGCAACACATCAAAAGGGTAAGCACCAACAAGAAGGGGAATAGCCTGTGGTTAAGATGCTGGTGTTAGTTTAGAGAGCCGATTTTGGCAAACTCCTTTCATCAGTTCTGCGCCACAGCTTCCTGCTTCTAAAAAAGAGATTAAAATGTGTTTTTTCTTTTTCCTCTTGTCTTTGCCTGTCTAGGTTGTAAGCATTGGTGAGAGTACATATGTGCAACATCTTGTGTGTTACTGCTTCTTGTGCAGCTGCAGCATTTAATCAATACAAACGTGCCTTGTGCTCCTTTGATTCATAAAACGCTGAATGTCTCGCTAATCTGAGCCAGAAAGGAACATATATTTGCAGATGACCTTTAACTGGAAAGCGTAGAAGATCACTGTACTTGCTTTTCAGTTGAGGAGTACAAAACCGGTAATGCAAATGTTCAGTTTCTTGGCATGCAAATCGACAGACGAGGTGGTGGCACACCTGCCTTTTCAGCGCTCAACACATCATGCGTGCAGAGGAAGAAAATAAAGAGGGTTATACTTCTGTAGTTCTCAACAGTCAAGGATTCTTTCAAAGAGAAAATCCATCACTTTGAAGAATTCACAGAAGAAACCCTCCGCAGCAACCAAAGCTGCAGGCAAGCAAGCGAAAGGCAAAATAAAACTGCCGAGAAAAATAAATAAGGGCCTTTACAGCAGTCCTGTTGAAGTGAAATTTCCCTTTATCACCGACTAGCCTACTACAATCTCCTTTTCTCCACTCTCCACATATGTTAAAGGATGTTCTAAAAGCAGCAATCTTGTGCAGAAGTGGAGTTCCTAATGCGTTATAAAACATCTCCTGTACTAAAACGCCACCGGAATTGCATGATTTGGTTTAATTCCTTGTTCCTGGGGCCTCCACAGGAGCAAGTGCTCGGTGGGCGACCCCTCACAGAGGTGCCGCGCTCCCGGCCCGGCCCGGCCCTTCAGCGCCATTTTGTGCCGCAGGGCGGCGCTGCGGGCCGGGGGCGGGGCCTCCCCGGCGCGGGGGCGGGGCCTCCCCTCCCGGTGCGCGCCTCCCGCCCGCAGCGCGGCTCTCATTGCCTCGTGCGGCCGCAGCCCCCGCCCGCCATTGGCCCGGCGGCCCCACGTGGGGGGCGAAGGGGCGGGAGGCCGGTTGCCCGGGTAACGGCAGGGCGAGTAGCGGCGGCGGCAGCGCCGGGCGGCGGAGCTCAGCCGAGCCGAGCCGAGCGGAGCGGAGCGGAGCCGGGCGGCCCTCGCCCTGCGCTGCCCTGCGCCGGCACCGCCCAGCCCCAGCCCCAGGTACCGGCACCGGAGCGAAACTTTGTCCCGGCGGCCGCGGGGCTCCGGGGTACCGGGGGGGAGCGGAGGGTACCGGGGGGTGCAGGAGCCCCGCGGGCGGTCTGTGAAGAGCCCCCAGGGAGGCGCTGAGGGACATTTGGGGGGCTTGGGCGGGCGGGCAGGGAGTATCAGCCGCTACGTGCCCTGCTCGCAAACCGCTTATTTGTTTATTTTTTCCTTTCCCCCTCCCCTTAGGTGTTGGTTTGGCTGCGTACGAGAAGAGGATGACAGGCGTGCGCGGCTGGTTTTACGTAATTAGCACCTGCTAGATTGGCAAAAGGCAATTATCGCCGGGAAGTGTTTACATTGATTTATGGGAGGAAGGCGGCCCAGGAGAGGGATGCTGATAATCTCAACGCAGTGGATTAAATGCACATTTACACCTTTATTGACGTATAAATTATCCGTGCCAGCAATGCACTGAAAAGGCTGCTGATGGAGCAATAATGTGGCACAAAGTACTGGGTTCGGATTCAGCTCCGTCATCCTTCTGTAAGGCATGGAAATGGAACCCCATGTCTGAGCTGAAATAGAAGACAGAGGCTCGCAGGGGGGCTGCCCGGTCAGATAATGAGCACTGATGGCAAACAGGAACTGAGAAGGATGGCAAAAAGCACGGACGAGGTCTGAAGGAGTCCGCTTGCTATTTTTTTTTAGTTACTTTTAGATTTTTGTTGTTGTTCGTGCTATGGATTTTTAGGGAAAGCTGAGAGAGGCCGGAGGAGTATGTGTAGCTGGGAAATGGAACCTGGCTCTGAATCCAGCCAACATCAGAAAAGAAAGCCCGTGACACATGGACTGGAAGATCAAAAAAGGGTAAGTGACAAAAGGCCTCTCTGCTTAAATTGTTGGATGAGATGCAAGTGGCAGAAGAGCTCCTTATAACTCTTCTGTCAACTGCAGTTGCTGCTCACTATGCCTAGCCCGCAGCAGATCTCTTCTCATTATATATTAAAAAAAAAAAAGTTGTCTTTCTGTTCAGACTTTTTGCAATGTATGGAGCAAGGAGCTGAGGGGAGTGGAAATGGCAATATGAGTAAAGTGAGGGAGATACCTCCAGAATGTTGGATAGTTGCTGATGAAGAGAACTGTGGTGTAAATGATGTACATTGACTCTTGCTAAGTCTGCTTAGATTGTTGATTTCTTGTAGCTTTAACTCTTACTGGTATCTCTAGAGAGACTAAAAAATTGCTTTCTTGGGATTTGGCCAGTAAATTTGCTGAAAATGTGGCATAGTTGTCGGCGTCCTTATTGTCCTGATGATAATGTTATCGTTTTTGTGTAGTTCCCAGACATGACCAACTTGAAACAACACAAAATGCACGGTGGAACATACTTAATGTCAGCTGACAGATCCCATTTTGCGCAAGTGCTTTGTGGAAGCCTGGTGTGTCAAGGTGGCATTGTATTATTTAATGATAATTGATTGGCTCTGTGTATTAAGTTGACCTAAATGAAGTTGCCACCTCGGAAAAACGGTAGCTTGCAAACAACTGGGGCTTCAAAGTTGTTTTCTTGGCACCAGTCAGTCAAACAGACTGAAATACTTGACTTGCTTCTACTGTACATGTATCATTTGTATTGTTTTCCATGCGGATTTGTTTGTTGGTTTAAAACAATGAAAAGAACAACAACAAAAACCAGCGCTGTTACTTGGCTTTGTGTGAAGAGCTCCCTTTTCCTGTAGCTTTTGTACGTGATTTGTATTTCTCTTGAAATAAGTTGGGGTGGGGGGTAAGAGGGACCATCAAATATTATTTTGCTGTTCAACAGTGCTCTCTAATTTTGGAGAGGAGAAGGCATGTGTCACAAATTCATCGAGTCTACTGAAGAGCCAGCGTGGATTCTCTGTCACCCCATTAGAAATCAAAGCAGCTTGGAAAACTTTCAGAAATTAGATAAAACATAGCTGTTTCCTGAGAAGAATAATGTTTAAGGAATACTTATTTGGGCAACCAACTAGAAGTCCAAAATAGATATTTTAATTGCACCAAGCACGATCTGTTACCTGATAAGCTGACATGGTCTTCCTTCTGCTTTTTCAAGGAAGCCTTTTGGAGCTGAAGAAAATCAATAAGGGCAGCAATAAAATCCTTCTATTGACTTTATTTCTGGAGGCCACTCATATTTTATTTTTTCTTCAGGCATACAGTAGCGTACTGTTTATCAAGTAGATGGGAAAAACATTTGGGACCTGAGACACCAAAGTAGACTCTGACTGTTTGGATGCACCAAAATTAATATGCCGTGATGTCTGCCTCTCCTTGCTGATAGGTATAGATGCCTACATCTCCCATCTGCTCCTGGCTCAGGGTATGTGGTGCACATGTAGTATGGGGTCTCTGAAAGTATAATATAACCCCAAGTGAGGCTCAGTGGCAGCTGGGATAACATCAATTGGTCATGCTTTGCTGACATTCATTTTAACTTGAACTCTAGCCGTCATGGAGATTATTAAATTTATAATGATATATGTAAGATCCATTTTAATGACTCTTCATGCTTGGGTGATCTCTCTCACTTCTGTTTGCAAAACAAGTCTTAATAGAGTATTACATTTCATTTCCTATTGAATTTTCCAGGGAAAGGTTTCTGAAGAGAGCTTCGCTTAGACTTGTGTTTACTGGGAAAAACAATTTTGGAATAAAAGTGTTGAGATGACGCAGTTGTTATGGTGGAGTTGAATAATAATATAAACTGTGATGTTCTTAAGCTTAAAATTCTTTGATTTCTTATTGGAAAAAAATGTGTATGTGATCCAGGGCCGTTAGAAGTGTCTACTGATGATTAATTCTGTTACTGAAAAATGAGACTAGTACTGGAAGAAATAAAACCAAGCTCATTTTAAATCAGACAAATGCATATTTTTTTTATTAATGGTATATTTTATGGCTATAAAGTCAGCCTTTCTTTAGTGTTTCTGAAGCGGTAAGCAATCAGTGTGTGTATATATGCCAATCAATGATGCATCTGGCATATCTTCCCCAAGTAAAGTGCTAGATTTGCATTTATGGTATAGAAATAAAGGCATTGCTTGATTTGCTTTTTTCTTCCTGTAAACATATTTCTAGGTATCTACTTCATACCTCTATTGATTAAAGCGAGGCAAGGTTTGGTATTTATGTTTATTGTTTAGTGGTACGAGGCTTGGCTTTTTGCAGTTTGGCTGATCTGCAAGAACTAGAAATCGAGCTCTGTATGGCACCATGGAAATCAGTAGAGGCAGGTTCTTTTCGCTCCTCTCTGTATTAGCTTTCCAGCCAGACTTTAAAAGTACTCTACCATGATGTTCAGGGTAGCATAGCATCTATCAGCACAACTTAGGCTGGCTCTAGTGAGAACTACAAAGCCGGATTGCTTGGAACTTGTAATATAGCCCTAAAAAATATGATCGGGTTAAAAACCGTGCAAGTGGTCCAACTGAAGGTAGTCGGATTACTAATGTGAATGAAGCAAGCGGTTTTTACGCCAATATGTGACCTTGGCAACAAAGTCTTTCGATGCAAGAGATGACATAGCTGATACACACAAATTCAACAAGCCTCTAGTACGTTATTTAATGTTAGCAAAAACGGGCAGTCAGTCATTACCAGTAACTTGACAGTTAGGTTTTTCTTTGCAGAGGAGACTTGAGGGCGTCACGGTAAAGCAGGTGAAAGACATGGCTACAGTAATCTTGTCATATTTCAGCTGTCCTAGATCATGGAAGACTTTTCATCCCTGTGTTCTGATTTAAATGCGCTTTCTGTTGAGGAATGAGAGGAAATATTTCTTCAGTTGACTTCCAGCCTTCATTCCCAGTCTTTCTGATTGCCTATTTGGATTAGTAGCTCTGTTACACTCGCATTAGGTTAGCGGGACACGGTAAAGAAATGTGTTCATGTAGTGGTGACTGAAGTGTCTTCTGCTGTCATTTGGTGACCACTCTTGTGATTGAACAATGAGGAAAGTATAATTGTGAAATGAACTTGTACTTAGGAATGACCTAAATGTGCATTTTATATGCTTATTTGTGTTCTGTTGTCCAACTACGCTTTGGGATCTAATGTAAAAATGAACAAAAGAAGGCAATATAAGCAAAGATTTAAGTCTGCCTTCCTGGACTGGTAGGTTTTAGACAGGTCCATCCTCAGGCCTGTGGCACAGAAGGCAGCATGCAGGGATCGCAGCTCGTGGGTGGATGTTGTAGGCACCCATGGGTGGCAGTATCATCAGCAAGAAGGGGTCACCCATCACTTGGAAGCGCCAGTCCAAATTGCCCAGAGATGCTGCCACAGATGCGTGCTAGGTCTGACACTGTACCTGGCTAAAGCTTTTTCATGGGTGCGTCTTCTGTTTGGTTTTTGTTGAAACTACCTTCATGATAGGTATGACTGAAGCCATATGCCGTATTTTTCTCTTCGGTTTATGTTGCATTTCCTTAGGTTATATTGATGTACGTTGGAGTTGCTTCAGGGTACTTTGCTGCTCCCTTCTATCAAAGTCATCTTAAAGAGCATAAGTGGTCTCGCACGTATTGACCTTCTGTTACAAAGAACAAGTAGTGTTTAAGGTGGGGTAACGTAGGCTGCGTACCGTTTTGTTGGTGGGTGTTTGTGCCGAGACATTAAAGCGGTTGATTGCTGCTGAGATGTCAAGCCAGTGTGAAAGCACTCAAGTATAACCCCTATAAACTGCAGCAAGCCTTAGCTTATGGAGTTAACAGCAAGCGGCTGTGTGGTGCTTTAAGAACGTCGCTAATTGGGCTTGTTTGGAAAAAGAAATGCAAGAAAAATTCACCGAGTGAAAGAACTGAGGAAAAAGTGATGGTCATGCCTTCATCTAACAAATACTGAAAACCTTCTATAAGCACAACAGTCTATGTAAGGTTTTAGTTCTTAATTGAGGAGTTTGTATTTTTTTTCCCCTTGTAATTAAGATCATTGAAATACCTACTTTCAACTTAATATCAATAAGTCAGATTTGGGACTTGGTTGCATGGATAAATCTTGGTGATCTCTCTCGTGCTCAGCTTCTGCATGCAGGTCATAAGTTTGATGTATTTAAGATGCTCCTGAAACACATTTTGTGGACGTGCTGTCTGAGACTATTTCAAGCCACTCTTTGTTAAGAAATTGGCTCAAAGAAATAAGTGGTTCTGCTCATATTGGTGATGTAAAATTGAATCTTTGTGATTGTTACAGGGTACTCTGTTCTTATTTTTCTTCTTTTTTTTTCTTTCCTCTTAAAGTTGTTTCTATAGTGGTTTTAATGAGGAAGCTGTAGGAGTAAGTGTGATTTCCTTATTGCAAGTCCTTTCCTAATCAGGCTAGAGTCTTAACGAAATTTCTTGGATGAAGAAACAGTGCCAACTACGACTGTCAAATGTATTTATATAAGGTAAACAGTGAATCTTGTCTGTTGAGCTGATGCCTGTTGTAATATCTGGCTGGTAAAAGGAATTGCACTTGCGTAAGTTTTTGAAAATTGGGTGTGACTTTTTCCAACTTGTGTCAATTTACATTAAGATGTGGTCCAAAGGAGCTGCGCTGATTTAGACCTGTCAAAGATAAGACTGCGAGCGGTGAGGTGCTTGCACTTGAGATGGCGGTGGAATCTTGTCTCACCCAGAGCTGGCTCAGGTGTGGTGCCGGCAGCTGGTAGTGTCTTTGCCCTGTCCTCTTCCCCCAAGTCTTCTGCGTTCATGTAAAATGAAAAAAGCTCACGTGTGATTTCTTGACGTCTTACCAATACTTGTGCAAATGACAGGTCTTTACCTCTGTTCTGTTGTGTGAAAGTGAGTGAATGACATGCAGCATATGTACGTGTGCTGTAAGTTGTTATACAGGTACGGACAGCTCCTAAAACAGATGGAGCGTGTACGGGTGGGCTCTGTAAGGGAGGTGTGCTGGGTTATTTATTTCTGTTCCTCTTGGTAATCACCTTACTATTGAGACTCGTAAGAAGTTCAGTGTTTCTGTGGCTATGTGGGTAGCGTTTTAGGTGGTGTTCAGTGATCCAAGTGAAAGATCAAAATCCACCTTCGTTTTAGGTTGAATTGAAGTAGATCTGTTCACGTTCAAGGACTAATGTTGGCATACAGAGCCTGAAAATGAAAAAAAAGTTTACAACTACTGCAAAACTGGAGAGAAGAGAACAACAGCAATTCCCATTTATGTCCTAATGATTTAGTTGCTAACATGGCACACAAACCTCTTTCATGTCAACTTTTTTTTTTCTCTCTGATTGAAATTAAGTTTCTTGGTAAATACCTGGTATCAAATTTGTCTTTCTCTCCCGGAGAATGAAGCTATAGTTGTGACAGTGTCAGAACCACTTCAGTCTTCTATATTAGGCATGATTTTGTTTTTCAGTTGCTAATGTTCTGGAGCCTCCTTCCAAACAATTATCCCTGAAGGGGTCCCTCCCAAGGTATTGAAGATGTCAATTCTGTGATATTGTAAAGAGGAAAGGGGATACCTCAAGAATAGATAACTAAGTCCAAATAATGACTTCTGCCTGATCTGCAATGGCTATCTCATATCTGCCAAGCTGTTCGTGTTGCTACATTATGCAGTTTGTGTTAAGAGACAAGTGCATCAGATTAAATCTATCTTTAAGGAATCCCTGTGTGTTGGAGTGTTTCGGGGTATGTGCATTGGCATGCTTCCATCCTCTTCTTGCCTGACAATGCTAAATTAAATTCTCAAAGGCATTTGCGTGATGCAAAAGGACACTTCTTACATTGAGCGAGAATAAAATAATGAACAAAAAATCCTGTGCTCACTGGGACCCTTCTTTTCCTCACCTCAAGTGAAGCTTATTAGCTTAAAATGACTTTGCCTTGACTTAGGAGTTCATCTGAAGTTCTAAGGATATGAAAAGCATCCATTTATAAGCACAGCGTTGTTGCACAACAGTGTATTTTACCTTTCTCAATCATTTGGGTGTGCTTTGAATATCCTGATTTTATGGATGGGTTAAGTGACGAAGGGCAGTATTGGCTTTCCACGTTAACGCATTTTAAAGCCTCTGTTAGAGAGAGTAAAGTTGATGAGGAGATGCAGCCAGCTGAGAGACGAGACTGACAAAGAGCTGCTGCTTGTTGTGGCTCTGTACTGATGGACCGGTTGTGTGAAACGTTACACTGCCGAGGAGAGGACTCTGGAAATCCGTTAAAAATGTTTACAGTGCCTTTTGCAAACTTCCTGATGGCGCTGTTCTAGTGGAATGCCCGGCTCTGGGTCTTCATCTTAACCCAGGGTACGGCAGGGGGATAGATCAGACTACGTTCATCAGAGCTGAGCCCGCCTCTCTGCCAAAGCAGGTGGTTTTATTCCCAAATTCTGGAAAGCCTCTGGAAATGATTGTATGGAAGAGCATTTACACAGGGCCATTTAAATGGAACCATACAAAATTAGGTAGAGATGACTTCTGTATGCTGAAGCTCTGCACTGAGCCACACAGGAGTGCTGATAATTTCCAGTCCCAAAGGGGTGAGGGCTGGTGCTGACAGGACACCCAGACTGCTGCCTTCACCTGCAAGAACGTCCCCGCTTGCATGTGTATGCATCTCTGTAGCATCTCGTTTTACGCTGGCCTTTTTTCCTCTTGGGTGATGACAGATTAGGAGTACGCTGGTGTGATCTGCGGGGACAGATCCGCAGCGGCCTGTGCGGTGAGCCGTGCGCCCGCGGCGCTGATCGATAGCCGCTGTGCTGGGGCGGCGGGGCGAGCCAGGCCGGCCTCAGGCCCCCGCTGACAGGGTCTTCGCACCCCGAGGCGTGAGACACCATTCGCCTGATCTCGAATGGCCACGGGCTCTAATGGGCATTAATTAGCCAGGACATTTTAAAATTCAGTCAGGCAGCTTGGTTCGGGGGGCGTCTCCGGTCAGCGGTGGGCTGTGCAGGTGGGCTGTACTCAGCGCTGAGTGCTGTCTTCTCCATCTGCCCAGCTCCTGACTGGGGCCTGGGGAATGGAGGGGACAGCTCCGGAGCCAAGGCTCTGATGTTGGACTCAGTGGTGCGGCTCTCGGTGCAGCCCTCCCCAGGCTTTTGGGGTGTTCGATTTTTGTTTTCTCGTTTTTTTCGCACATGCCATGCAGCTCTTGCGTTGGGGCTTTTCACAGTGCCATCCGGGTCTGTGCTGCCCAAGGTGCTAAGTGTGAGCGACCTTGTTGCTCTAACTGCACGTCCTGCTGTAGAAGTGAGGATTTGATTGCTAGGACCCTAACAGCTCCATCAATCTAATTTCAAAGATATCGAAGCCAAATGTTTTAGCAGTAAATGTAAGTACTATATAGTCTAAGTAGTCTTTATAATACAAAGAATACATCATACATATATATTATAGCATAAAGAGCACTCATTTCAAAATAAAATACATATCTAACCCTGAAAAGGGAAAGCCTGCTGCACTCGTATCAAGCGTGGATTATAGGATGCTACAGAGAACTCGCTGCCTAATAAAACTTCTGGTTCTGGTTAGATTGTCAAAACTTATTCTGGAATGATCAGGTTCCAGACTGTCCTTGGAAGTGTTTCTCCAGCAGCGAAATGCGCTCATCCGTTCCTCCCTTCTTTTACAGTGCTGATGAATCTGCTGCTGAGATTTAGCAGAAATGTCCGCATTACCCATGTTTTTCTGTTTGATGTAGCAAAACCATCTCTTCTGTGCTACAGGATGCCTTTCTACTGATGCGCAGCGTACGTAGCCAGCCTGCTCCTGCAGTCCTTACACATGGGAGTAGTGCAACGTAAATAAATTAGTGCATTTCTTCAGGTTAGTCAGTGTTGTGAAAGTGAGCCCTATGTTTTTGTTTGTTTAATAGAGCAGGTGTCTGTCTCAGCCTGTTGTTTAAAAGGTACGAGTAGGTAAAAATTAGAGGTTGTGTTTTTAATTAAAGTATTTTTATACAGCAAGTGTGACTTTTAGATAACACGCACTAGAACTCATTAGTGTGTAGTTTGCCGCACACCTCTTTAGAAAAATGTTCATTATTATGCAAATGGATAGCCCCTGGCTTTATAGTAATTGTTGTATGGAATAATGTGTGGGCCGTGATATTAAATTCTTTAAAACCTAAATAGCTGGGAACCTCATAGTGGCCAGATATTGCCTGTCACAGTGTCTGTGCCTGGAAGCGAGTCTGATACACCAGAGCTCAGCTATCTTTTTTGATATTCCTGGTGAAGGGAGTGGTAAGAAAGGCAAAGACAGTGGGAAGAAGGAGGGGCAGGAGTGCAAAGGGAATAGACTCTGCGATAATACTGACTTATTTACTAATTTCAGGCCTTATCACAAGGCTAAGCTTACCTCAGGGGTCTGTCGGAAAGGCAGGCATTAGAGAGAGAGACATGCATTTATTCAGTATTTGTTTTCAGGCACTGAATGTTAGGGTTTTGTTGTTGTTTTGTTGTTTTCTGATGGCTTATAGTCTAGTTTGACAGATGTGGCATAAGGTTATTTATGCTTGCATATTGCAGCAGTTCTCAGATATTTAAGAAAAATATTAGTAATGACTTCAAGTAGCAATAAAGCTATAATGTATTCTTTGACAAAGAAATTAAATTTGGGTTGTCTGTAGTACTGTATCTACATCTTAAAACATATTGATGCGTGTTTGTGGCTCTGTGTTAGTGCAGATGAAGGAGATTTTTTTTGCAAGTGTGAGAGAGATGCATTTCTTGGCCATGCATTTCTCTTTGGAAAGCATTGTATGTCTGTGTCTGAATTTAAGTTCATGTATAATTTTCAAAGGACTGCTGAAAGAAGTATCTAGAACGTAATACAACCTAGTAGTAAAATAGCTGTATTAGAGGTGAAAGCTGATAATTCTTTTTTCTAACATTGTTCAAAGTTACATTGGCCTAACTCGAAAGTAACTGGTAGGAAACTGCTAGACTAAGTTATCTGAACTTCTCACCTGCAACCCGCTTTCAGAGCAGTATCTTACTGGTCTTCATGTTTTCCAGATCAAGTCAAAATTTCCTTTTTCTTTGCAGATGAAAACTGGAAGGAATAGTATATCTATGAGGCTTTTTTTTCTTTTTCTGTGGCACTTTTCCCCTTGACCAGTTCACACTCTTTTTTTCTGGCAATGCGAAGTGACTCAGAGGTAGGACAAGACAGCAAGCCACGGTCTTAGGTGGAAATGGCAAATGTATAGTATTACAGGAGAGACTGAGCCAGTGGAGATATCTAGACCTTCCTGGTATTCCTCAGAAGCTTGCTGCAGCTTCTGATAGGAAGCAGACCTGTCTTTGGGAGTCTGAGGTTGGCAGGAAGAGGCTCCTGGCACATTCCAATGGCAATAAAACTTGGTGAGAGAACAGTCTTTCTTCCTTTTGCCGAAGACTGTCAATCAACTGCCTTACAAATTAGCCTGTCCTTACACCATTAGGGAAAAAATAGCATGGTATTGAAGACTGTGATTCCTTTTCTTGCTAACCGAATATGATACATGGATGTCTCTTGAGGCTATCACACATTGATGGTAATAAATATCTACTCAGACTTGTCTAGCTGTTTTTTCAGTGTTCTGCTCTTGAAAAAGGAGATGTGTTCAAGGGAGCTGAGGGGTAGGGGAGTAGCTTCCAAGATTTGATAATGGAGTAAGTTGAGAAATCAATAGAGACGAGGTAAGCTTGTTACAGAAAAAAAACCACTCATTTATAGGTGGAAAACTAGAAATCTATGTGCTATAAACATTTAGCTTGCACTGTGTTTATTTTCTGAAGTCGTCAGTTCTTCCTTGTGATGACAGCAGCGACTATCAGATCTTCAGTGACTTGGAGGATTTGTTTTGAATAAACAACATACATCTGATATGACTACTCCAAAAATGTAACAAGGCAGATGGAATTGCCTGTGTTATTTGTGTGTATTTCTCTGAATTTTTCCAGTTCAAGCATCTACTGTTTTCATCAGTGATTTTGCTGTATCACGTCAAACAAGGTAATGATTTTTTAAATGTCTTGGATTTAGTGCCGTGGTATTCAAAATTTCTAAGCACAGCCTGTGAAGACAGAAATAAGAGAGGTTAGAAACTGGTGCACAAAATGGCTAGATTTTGGATAAGATAACTTGGATTGTAGTTAATTTGCTGCAAGACTGACAGGAACTGGGCTTCACTTCCTTTTTTTTTTTCCCCATTGGTCCACAGCATAAAAATGAGATGGTAATAGTTGAATTATTGAAAGAAGTGTGTTCTTTCCATATCGGCCAGAAGTGATGACTTGATCAAAGTCAATATAAAATACTAAATTAAGTAGAAGTTGCATCAGTTTATGTTAGTTGCTTAAAATAGTGCTTTAATGTTATCTAGGCTTACAGCTCATGTGCTAGTAAATGGAGAAAATCATCGCTAAACACCAGAAGAAATCTTTCTTTCAAACATACTTAGTTTTTGTAATTTTAGGTTCCTACTACGCTTCATTGTTGTGAAACTCATGTTAATCTTGCATGCTGTCTCAGTGCTGCAAAGCTGTTTGTGACATGACCTTGGTGCTTGAATCCTGGAATTTTTGGTTTCTTTGAAATTATTTTTTTGCCTTTGAATTTGCGTTCCAAACCTTCATCGTTTCATTCAAAATGCTGACTTCTGGAGCTTGTGCTCAGCAATAGGAGCAGCCTGTCTTTAAACTTGTTTTCCTTCAACCTCTTTACCTTGACTAAATAAAAGGAAGATTAGTTATACTATGTATGTGTTAGGACTGGAATAAAATCTTCATAAATATTTATCAAGTGGGAAAGCAAATACATGGATGCATGCTTTTTAAAGTCAAATAATGTGTCATAATAATCGGCTGGCAGAGGATGAAAGTTGAGCATAGGGACATTTTTCACTTTGCAGGGTCTCCATATGAACTTTGGGTGTAGTGCAGCATGTTGAAACACTAAAATGGGTGGATGAGTGTATAGACTAGGGTCTGTGCAGATAGATCACGGCTTTAGGATGAGCCTGGAACATTAAATCTTGATGGTGGGTGGCCTAGTATCATCTGCAGTAGCTGAATCTGAAGTGAAGATGTTTAATGCTGTGACAGAATCAAAATGGGCCTGAATTTACATACTGCATCGTGACAGTGTCCTAACTGTTGACTGTGTGATTTAGGACGCTATACTGTTGATTGATAAGGTATAAACTACAAATCCTGCAGGGTTCTTCTGGATTTCCTGGCCCGCAGCATCTTTTTATGGGAAAGTTCATAAGATGGTGTAAAAGGCATCTGCCTGCTGGGCTCTTCTATCTGTAACACGGGATAAAACTCAGTTTCCAAAGCATCTTGGAACCTCCAAATGACAGGGCTGAGTGATGCTAGCAAAAAAAATCCAGGTTTCTTAACATACATTGTAGCCAGTAACAGCATAAATGCAATATCTTTATGATGGTTGTGTGGAACTGTTCTGTCTTTATTTGATCTACAGATATCTTCAGCTCCTAGTGGTAGCTATTCATTTTTTTTTGTGCATATGAGCACCTCTTTAAAGAGCAGAATATTAGTTCTGGTAGATCAAATGAATCTGGCTGGCAGCATAGCCCTTGGTGGCGTTTAGGCAATGTGGGTCCGAGGTCCTTGGCTGATCTCCCGATCAGGGGGAGTGGGAGGGTGGTGGAGGAGAGCTGTGGCTGGCTCGTGCTTTTACTCCTGCTCCTGCAAGTTCTTGCAGTTCTGTTTTTTGTGTGTGTTTATTTGTTGCCACAAGTAAAAATGGAAATTGTAGTGGGTAGTCTTTATGAATGACAAGAAATACTTGTTTTGTCTGCCACAGCTAAAACACAAAGCAGGCAACGTGAAGGCGAAAATAATGCAAGTGTTCACCTCATATAAGGAAATCATCGTAAAAGTTAAAACACATGCTTGTCCTTATTGCTATACATGCTAACACAAATATACGTTCTGTAAGTGGCTGTTCCATAGGTGTGGCTTCTCATTTTTCTATTGAAGTACAGGCAGTTCCTACCTGTACAAAATTCTGATGTGTTCTGCAGATAGTGACCAGAAGACATATGTGTTCATAAAATGGGCTGTGGCATCAGAGGAGTGCGTGGAAATGGCAGCGAGCCATTCCTCATGCTGTTAGGGTGTAAAGACAGCCAAGTAGCTCCATCTAATCTGCATCAGTTGTACGTGTTGCCAGAGATGATGAAATAGAGGCTTCTCCCCTCTCCCTCTGCCTGTTTTCATTTCTTCTGCCTTAAGGTGATGTATCATGGCTGCGTATGCTGTTCAATAAAGGCTGGTGGCTGCACAGTGCAGGATGACTTCTTTACGATCGAGGTGCATGTAGAAACCAATTGAACATGCTGATTAACTTTTAAACTGTGTCCTCAAAGTAAACTTCTAATTGATTTCACAAATACTGTGATTTTGGATGGGTGGGGACAATAGTGTAAAGGTCTCATGCATCCTGCTTCTATGATCTACAGTAGCGGTTAAGATTGCAATTCACATAGTAAGCCTTTTTGGTAGGTGTACTTCAAATATTCAAAGCAGAGCAAATTTTTATTTATTTATTTAATTATTTTTTGCAGCAAACCTTCTCTGAGTGGGAGAGTCTAAGCTAGCAGGATGGTTAGAGGAGGTCGGGACCTCTTCTCTCTCAGCCCTCACAAGGCCTGTGTGCTCCGCAGTTATAACTCTGATAATGAATTCATTTACTTGCATCTATTCCTGGAGTCCTGGGAAACTGGTCCAGATTCAACAATTTCCCTACACAGGGGACAAGAAAGGACAGTCCCTGTCTTTGTGCCACAACACATGCAGAATTCCCAAACCTCCCTGGTCCCCGATGAACCTTGAGGCGTGCTATTACCAACCTCATACAGGATGGAGTGCTCGCTCCGGAGCGCCCCGTAAGTGCTGCGCTAGCCGACCAGCTGGGGGTGGTGATACAGAGACCATTAGCGTGGTCCTTGGAGGATACAACAGGACGGCATTATGCGTCCTTACAGCTTGCCTGGGTTTTCAGCAAAATTTAAGGATGCCCGGATATCGTGTCCAAATTCTTTTGGGAATTTGGAATGACTGACTTTCTTCTGTGAGATAATAGCGTGCTGAATTTTTTTTGTTGCAAGTCAATTCCTGTGATGAAATTTAATGACACCTTTTGTTGCCAATTCAGATTAATAATCTAGAATGCTTTTTACATCATTACATCGATTTCTATCATCACAGCCATTCTTCATAGAGTGTGGGTTCCCAGGTAGGATTTTAGTGCCGTTTAAGTAATGAAGACAGTCTGTTTTCATTTCTATTTAACGATTGGAGGAAGACTTTTTTTTTTTGTACTATGGTATCTTTTTATGCAGACAGTGTCAAAGGTAAAATAAAATAATGACTGTTGAATTAGGTTACTTTTCATCCTTATCACTTGAGAGGAAAACATGTCTGTGCCCTTCAGCAAATTGCTCGGTATTAAGTTTTAGACTTGAGTATCTTAACTATTGTGTGTCTACAACTTATGCACATTGTCAGTCATATTGCACCGCAGCATATGCTACGTTAACCCAGAACTTCGTACAGCTACAAACCCCTTGGAAATGAAGGCTTTCATGAGGCAGACCTCAAACATCTGACATGCTGCCTAGTGTTGAACTTGGGAAGCCAACAACTATTCATAACTGCTGATGGTGGCTTAATATCCATGTTTTTGTTGTTTTTGGCTACCTGCCCAGATTTTACAGTGATGAGTAGTTATCTTTGCGACCTTTCACATTGTTGACTGTGGTTATTAATGTGTTGCGCACACTTGCGTTGCATCAAATACCAATTTTTTGGTAATAGGAAAAGAATATCTAATTAGGGAACTAATGTAATTCATTTCACACACTGTAATTCGGGTATTGCTTTTGGAAAAGAGTAATGAGTAGTGTGCAGTATGATTTTATGATGTAGTTACGGGAGTACTAGGTTGTTAATTTGGTTGATATCAGCTTCCTGTTGTAGTGACTGAAACGGGATCGTATGAACACAAGCGTATCTAAAAAAAATACTCTGAGGAAGAAAATCTTTTAAATCACTAGATGCTTTGTATACCCTTTTAAATGATAAATCATAACGATAGATAGCAAATGCTTGTAAAAACAAGACGACTACAATTCAGAAATCTTGTTTTTGTAGGCAAAACTGCATGAAATTGGTAGTGTGTGCTGATAAGCACACGATACGAGATGCTTATCTTCTAGGCATTGTGTAGAAAATGTAAAACTGATGATTGGAAGTTGAGATGCATAGTGTTCTCATAGTTGGGTACCTTTCATGTAATTACATCTCATTCAGTTGCTATAGTATTTCTTCTATTGATGTCACGTAAACTGAAGCTTAATTTTTTTCCTTTCTGAAGGCACTGAAGCAGATTGCACCTCAGGATATCCCAGCAAGATAAGCAATATCTAGGATGTAAAAGAACTGAGCTGTAAGATAGGTCATCTGTGATAGGTTTCCACACCAGATTTTTCCTGAAATTGTTACCATTAGCTTTTCTACTGTTGGTGTAATTGTCTGTTAAGCTTCTTTACAGAAGGCTGTAAAGGATTCAAGGGGTTTTTAGTGCTGTTACATTTGCACTATTTACTAATGCAGAACCTGTAGTTGTTTCATGGATTAGAAAATATGTATATATTAATTTCTATTCACATGGCTAATGTCTGATGTATTTAACTGATATTCTTTCTGGTCTGTGTCATGATTACTTCATTATGCTGTAAATGTTTGCAGGACTCCAGACCTTGTAGTTCTCAGTGGGGAATTTGCATTAAAATTGGTAGGGGTTCTGAGTGTTGAAAGCTGCTTGAGTGGGCATCAGCTGTGATTTCAGGCAGGGAAACGTAAGTGGTAGAAAATGTGTGTGTATATATTCCATATGTATCTGCTAATGTACTGTTGGGGCAATCAAGGGGATGATTCCTTTGGTGATACGCTGGTTAGGTGAAAGGGGGATGTGCGTTCATTTCTGAACGGGAGATTTTTCTACCCAGAAAACCTCTGCATTAGAGCAGGGGCCAACAGAGAAAATACAAGAGTATTTCAGTAAAGCTGAAGGATGGGGGATGAAGATGGAAGAGATGTAAGTGCAATGAAACAGGACTGCGGCTGAGCAGAAGACAGTCAAGACTACTTTGCACCTTCCTCTCAAGAATTTTGAGCCTACTTGGAAAACTGTACTAAGCTGACATTTTCTAAATGCTGTTCTAGCAGTTTGCTAGGATATATCCTCAAGTAAAGCTACGAGAACAGGAACATGTTTTTTGAAAATGAGTTTGAACAAAATTCACACCAGGTTGGAAATCTTCGTGCAAAGAGCAAAGGTGCAAATTTGCTCCCTTTGCTCACTGCAGCCTTAAAGGAAAGGTTCTTAAATAACAAATCTTGTGTTGTGTGGAGAAGAAACATAGTTGTAACAAGTTAGTTTGGCAGAGAAGTAATATATGTGTCTCATTAAAAATAATACAAAGTATTATTTACTATTACATCAAGGATTTGGCTGTGACCTGTATTAAGTGCATTCACACAAGGAGAATGACGAGCTGTATTAAACTGCTGAACAGTCAAACACTAGATTGCATCTTTGCATGCTGTTTTATCCCCAGCCTTCATCCTTCTGTTTTGTCTAAATAGTTTGCAAGATCTCTGGGATGAGAACTCCATCATCTCTCTGTGGAAAGGCATGCGACAAACTTGTACCATAAATAAGAGGCAGCGTTTTTTGCCAGGGTCTTTCCATAAAGATGCACTTGTGTTTTTATAACTGTAACTGTCTCAATCCTTCCTTCTCCAGTGAGGTGATGAAAATAGAGAAGCAAGAAACTAGGCATGGAACAGCTCTGTGATGGTTTACACTGTTTCTGGATGTACTCTTTCCATCTTTCTGGATGTGTTCATACTGCATTACCTCCGTGGTCCATCCAAGACTGAGAAATGAAGCACAGTAACTAGAGGAAGAAATGGAAAAAGCTGAAGAATTGCTTTCATAGTTGGTTTCCTGTGGAGGGGAGGGATTTATAGTCTTTTTTTCACAATCTAGCTTGTATTTTGCTGGAGACTACCAGTGGTGCTTTAAAGCCTGTGTTATTTCCCCAAGTACTTGGAATTCACAGGTATGAGTTAGGCCGGTCCTTTTCTGCTGTGAAATTCAGTTTGTGATCCATTGAATAATTTTCAGTTTAAGCTCTTGTGATTATGTTGATACACTCTAAAGAAAAACTTGGTTATCTCGTTAGAGGCCTTGCATAAGGGGCTTGATTTTGCCCCTTTTTTCTTCCAGACTTGAAGCATCCTTGCCACTCCAGACCCAGCGTAAGATCCTATGATGTATGTAGATGATACTCAGAAGAGCGATGTGATGTGCAGTGGTCTGTGCGCATGGTTGCTGAAGACTTGCGTGTAAGCAAAGAAGAAAAATACTTGTCGGAGAACACGAGGGTTTTCCAGTACCGTGTTTCCAAAGATGTCCTTCCTCAGCAGTACAGTCACTTGCAATTAAGAGCTTAGAGGCAAGGACTGAGGCTCAGCATGACGTGAAAAGTCCTATGATTCTCAGCCACAATACACCACAACGCTTTTCCATCAGGAATGTTCAGATTTTCATGACATTGCTTAGAGATGTGTACAGGAACAAATCTGGAAGTGATTTAGAAACCAGAACTGGCCTAGCACACTGTGGAAGCAGATAGCTCCATGGTCATGCTGCTTAGAATATGATGAGGCTCACAGTTCCTCCTCAAATTACCGAAACTTAACAAGTTTGGTACCAATTTACCAAAATCCACCAGGCGAATACCAAAATTCACATTCAGCTGAGAGGATTCCTTATCTGATAAGGAATTGCCAATTTGCGATACTGATTCTCACAGTTTAAAAAAAAATATATATATATATATTATATGTTTAGCGAATTATCAGGGTGGGTGTGATGCCTATGGGAAATGAGCACTGCCTATCACTAATTTGACCATTCACTGTGTTGCGCTAGAGGCAACTTTACTCGTAATTATGTGTGGTGTTGTTCGTATTATGGCACCACATCAAGAAATCCCTTTTTAGTACTGTGAGTTCATTTGAAATGCACACTGGTAAGAGAGTAATGGACAAGACAGTAGCTGGAGAGGAAGAAATCTTGTTATAAGTGTTCTCTGCTTGCTTAACTTGTATGGTTGGTAGCTGAAATACCTGTCTTAGGCAAGAACAACCTGTGTGACTTGTCCTTGAATGCGCATCTTGAAATTTAGACTCAAAACTGAATCAATTAATAAATGCATGCTTTGATCATGTGTTGTCACCAGGTTTCCCACCAGATTCTTGTGACTACACTCTCTGGCTTTAACATACAGTCCTTGTACCTCCGTTGTTTATTGAGAAGGTCTGGCATTGAAGTAGGGCCAGACAACGGGCAAGGCGTTGCGGGCTGCTAGCAGATAGCCAGCAAAAGTTGTTTCTGGGCCATCTGAGTTTTGCATCAAGCAGCTTATTTTCAAATTCTGTGTAGAGCGTGTGTTGTTTTTGTTGGATCCCCGTTCTAGGCCTTTGATGGTAAAGAAAACTTCTGACTAAATATTTTGAAGACTTGTACTCTGTAAATCTCTTCATGTTCTCCAAGAGTAATATGTTAAGAGTACAAAGACTTTCTGTCCTATGATTGCTACCAAATCTCCCTTTATTTATTTATTTATTTTTTATTATTCATGACATGAATCCAGAGCTAGAGTTGGCAGGCACATGGTCTGGATTTCCAGACTCCAGGTCTTCCATGGAAGAAAGGTTGCTCAGTGCAAAGTAGTATTAGCGTGTAGCTGAACATAAGGCCTGTAGTTCAGAGTTCGTGTATGCTGTGTCCCATGTTCGCTTGTGCGGAACAAGATGAAGAACAGAAGCTTGAGTTAAAACTTTGGTGTGGTGTGGTGTGAAGGCTTTAATTGTGCTGATTTTTAGAGGATGCTAACAGATGTCCAGACAGAAAATTGATTCTGAGCTGGAACTCCTCATTCTCAATGTGAGATGCGGCCCCTTTTCCATCCTGGTTGGAGGTGACTGAAAATGGTTCTCTGGAACAGTGTCACCAAGAACTGAAGGCTTCAGCATTCCCAGATGCCTTTCAGCGTTTTTGACGTTGGGCATAGTTCAGAAGCTGAACGGGTGACTATCACGGCTATGGCGTAAGGCCGAATGGGGTGGTACCAGCACGACTAAACTCAGCTTCCCTGCCTGAGTGCGTAGAGGTCCTCACCAAACAACTGCCAGCCTTGGGTGATATTTTTCTGATGCTGGCTCCAGCAAGAGTCTCCATTGCTCAGTCACAGCTTGAGGAAGCTGAGGAAAACTCAATGTGGTGGTCACCGTGCTAATATGTTGGTGATGCTTAGCTCCAAGGGGCCTGTTTCATCTGTGTCTCCTAGTGCGGTTGTACCACCAGTAATTCCTTCTGCATGTGGCTTCAACTATGTCTTCCGTAGCTGTTAATGACTTCTGGTAAAACTTCTGTCATCTTTTCCCTCTTATTACACAGCAGTGTATTACACCAGTGCACCATTAGTTGTTTGGCCTGCGTAAATTGATTTCCCAGATTAAAATGGTAGCTTTCTAGAAGGAAAAAACAAAACAAAACAAACTGTATTTTTACATTATTTACATTTATTTACACATAAAGCATTTCCAAACAAACAAAAACGTTGAAGGCTGTGTGTATCTGCCTGAACATATGAGCATGACAATGTAAGCAGGTGGTATGTGATGTGTGTATCAGGGCTGGCTCATACGCATGAGATTGATATGTTACTTATTGAGATCTTCGAAGTGGTAATGTGTGGTCTGTTGACACAGGAAAATAATAATCAACCAACATGTATATTTCACAGAAATGCATTGTCATATCTAAGGCATAATAATTCTCATAAACCTCCAAGTTAGCCTTGGTGCCATGCTGAGTGAATGCAGAGCTGTGTGGTCAGTGCAATTACCTGCAGATGTGGCTGGCAATCTGTATGCTGAAATGCATCTATTTCTGTGCATATCAACGGAAACATGCATGATTCATGAGGATGGATCAGTGAAAAGAATTAAATAGTGAAGTATGAGATGAAGAGGTTATGTTTAGAGCACACTAAACTGGTGTGTGTATAAATGCATATACTTCCAAATTGTGCAATACGTGTGTATAAAGCGCCCTATTCTTTAATAAATATTTGTATGTTTCAGCCTATCATTTTGGTTTAAACTATGTAATCTACCACGGCAAATACGTTTTTAGACCTTGGCAGACCTTGCCAAATGATTACTTTTACCAGCTGTTCCCACTACTGAAAGAGCTTTACATTTGAAATAAATAAAATCATAGCCTGTTTCCTCACTTGAATGCCACTGAAAGATTTGGACAGTTGCTCTGTAATTAGCTGCCTACTTATTTGAAAGGTTATAGTTGCAGCGAATATAATGTGTTTGCCACTTTAGCTACTACGTCAGAATCTGTCTCCTCTCTCTTGTTGAGCAGAGACAGTTATCTCTGGTCATGTAAACCCCATTTACAGGTAAGGCAAATAATAGGTTTAGAAATAGAAAAATGCTCAGATAGCCACTCTCACCCCAAAAATTATAAAATCTAATGTTGTTAATGATAGCTTTCATAAGTTTCTGCTGTGCAGTCCATTTCTTGAGGCTGTGTGTTTCCATTAATTTTATTTAAAATTTAAGGATTGATCCTAAAAGAGAATGTGCAACACAGCCCACTTTTGTGATGAAATGCAGCGCTGGTGTGATATGACCTCTTCTTGATTTGTACTTGTAATTTAGAGAACGTGGTGTTTTGGTTGTGGTTTCCTGCGTGTTTGTGGCTTTTTGAAACTTCCTTCCATACTAAATTAACTCTTTATTTTAAATATTAGCCCAAGCTGTACTAGTATTCATTTGAGAACATGATGAGCATAATTGGAAGCATAGGGTTAATACTCATTTTTCCAAGCTTCAAATGAAGTTCAGTCTTGTTCTCAGTGACCAAGAAAACTCTAAGCTTAAAAGGTTAAAATGAGTCTCATTATAGCATTCATAGATGTATAATCAAATTGTGAAGTTGGTTTATGTAAACGTGCTTAGTTTAAGTGAGCAAGCTGGAGAAGTCTCTCTACAGCAGGTCTGTCTTGGTATAGGCAATTCAAGGTAAAGAATACTATTTCAGTAACTTCTTATTTTCAAATAATTATGTGTGTCCTCCTGCTGATACTGGTTTTTGTAGCTGGTGTTGAGAGTTCGCTGGGTTGTTCTTTTCCCTGGTATTTTCCTTGCTTGTATTAATGGAAGTAAGAGGGCTGGCTGGATCCCTTGGTCTTCCATTTTCAGCGTGAGCCTGTGAACTGCTGCATGCAAATTTATTGGCTGCAGAAAGAAAGCAGTGGTGTTTAACAAACAAACAAAAAAGGCTATGTCATTGCTGGTGTTTGTGTAATGTGTCACAGTTGTCTAGTTGGTTCCTGATAACAGCTAGAACTAACTTCACGTGAAGCGTATTTGTGAGCGCCTTGCCGTATGATGACGTTGATGGTTGGTGTTGACCTTGTCCTTGATCACAGTGTCACGTCTCCAGCTGCTACGGCCTGGGGCTTGGAGGAGCCCTCGTCCAGGGCCAGAGTCAGCCTGATCCAGCCACTATTTGCTGGCGGTAGGCTTTTCTTCTCCGCATTAAGAAAGCGTCACGTCAAGCACATAATGAATGTGTCCATGCCGTCAGCTGAAGCAGAAATAAGAACGGTACATAACTTCCACATTCCATTTTGTTCTGTTGATTGTGATTGTTGATTTGCTCTCTTTTTAATAGTTTGTCGTAAAATCCTGTAGTAGCTTACAGTTATTTCACCCTACTTCAAGGAGTAAGACTTCCTTTCCCCTACGAAGGATTTCCTGTTCTTAATGGGGAAAATAACACATCCGTTCCTTCCTGGGTGGCTCTTCAGATGAAACTTCCACTCCTTTGGTAACAAACCCTATTAATCTGATCGTGGAACAGGGCTGGGCCTTGAAGGTAATTAAAAGAACCAAGTGTTATCTACTGAAATGTTTCATCTGAGAGAGAGAGAGGCTGTCAGAACTGGATGGGTGCATTTGTGCATTTTTTTCCTTCTTCCTCTTTCTAACAAAGGCTGAATTGTGAATTCGAAACACTTTCAGTGTTTGCCTCTGCACAACAGTGATTTTAAGTAGGGTAAGTGCCCTACTTACTTTTGTCTTTTTATCCTTATTTATGACAAAGTGTGCTTCTGTTTGGCATAACTGTGGACTTGAAGATCAAATGCATAAATTCACAAAACCTCTGCAGTTGCTCTTAAACTTTGCAACTGTAGTCGCTCCAGCTGTCGAGTTAAAATAATTATTTCTCCTCACAGGAGTTTAAAATAGCTTTGCTGGTAGAAAAAACTGTGAGCAAGAGCAATATAATTGGTTTGGCACCCTGAGGTCTTTTATTTAGCTAGCTTTCCCAGTTATGCCTGTGCAGTAATGCTTATCTGTATGTTAGATCCTGAATGTGAAATGAATAATCCTTTGTGTAAACACAAACAGATAAAATTTTATCACTTACTACAGCTATTTTCATTTAGTGAGTTGCATCTGAAATCCAGAATGACAGATTAAAGCGGAAGATAAAGTCGAAGATGTTAGCAACAGCTTATGACTAAAGAGGCTAATGGGGCACTGTAGCAGTCAAGGAGGGGGGTAGCTAGTCGTGGCTGTGAGATGGCGTTCAAGGGGACGTGGTCTTGCAAGGTGAAAAATCTGAACGAAAGGACTCCTTTCCTAACATGGGACAGCTTTTACCTATCTCTTTTCTGTCTTTCCTCTTGCCTCTTTCCAAATAACCTTAGAGCACATGTGTTTTAGAAAATACATTAAAAAAAAAAGTCACGTAAGGAAGCACGTTTCTTAAAACCTTTTTTGTGTTCTGCTCGGTCCTGTCTTGGCTTTGGTGAGGCAGGTAAAGGGTTGGGTGTGAGTTCCCCAAATGCTGATGCTTCTCCCTGGCCTTTACCACAAGCCTCCCTGTCCTGACCCCTCGTTCTTGCCTGGCAGTTGGCAAAGATGGGATCCTAGAACATCTCAGCATTTAAATAAGTAAGAAGCGGAGGCATTTGAAATTGATGCCATGTTTTTTATGCAGCCAGAAGCTGGACTTTACACTGGCATCCTCTGCGTGAATTGTTAGTGCTAGCTTCTAGCTGGAGCTAGCAGCTTACTGTTCACAGTAGGTGCCTAATGGATGCCTCAGCTCGCATTTGTGTCACCCAGAAGCACCACTGCCTCAAAGAGCTCTTCCTCCTATTTACGGCTGTGTTAGCTTCTGTATTCAGATGTGTTGCAGGTATTCCCCACTGAACTGGTATTTACAGCCCTGCAGAAATATTTATAAAGCACTTACATTCACTGCTCCCTAACAGCTTGGCACAAGCTCCGGGGAAGCAGTATCCTGCCTCCTTTCTCACGTCTCGTGATTCACTACATCTCAAATTTATGGCTGCTGTGTTAATAGAAATGGAAATGGCGATGCTACCTGGCTTCAAGGATATTTTCCCTCTCCTGTTGGCTTACTAAGTGCTCTCTACACTCCCTGCTTCCTGTGGGTCAACCGAAGCAGCTAATCCTGGCTTTGACCAAGAAGTGGTCCCCTTCCCTGGTTCCGTTCTCATATTTCTCTCTAGGTGCTTACTGATCTGATGAAAAGTGTGTGGCTCTTGCTAATGTTTGGAATGAATTTATGATTTTTCCCCCCCTCTTTCAGCTATTCTGTAGAAAATAATGCTTTGCACTTTCAGAACGCTTTTTAGTCACCTATGAAGTGACTATGTCACCTTCATAGTTTCCCATAATATTTCAGTTGTCTCAAGCTTCCCTCATACGCACTAGTGCAAAAACAGCACCTTGTCCGTCTGGAGGAAGAAATGAATGAAGAGCTGGGCAAGTCTGGTGGTTTGAAGAAGTACCGATTATATCTGAGTTTACATGGGGACGGAGGTTAGACCAATGATGAACGTGCCTCTGGTTTGTAAGCCTTGACTGCTTAATTTAATCTTCTATGTGTGTGTTTAAATATAAATCCTCGTTTATTATTAATAATGATATGTGTGCTTTTAAGAAAAATAAAACCCAAACTTGTCTCCTTCCTCCTGCTTAGCACTTCCTCTGATTTCAGTGAGACAATGAGACAATCAGGGCAGCTCTAGGTGAGATCCTTCAGATCAAAATATTTCTTAGGTTGTTGATGTATCTTGGCTTTTTTCCTGTCCTAGGCTGATTTCCTTAATTTTTTTTTTCAGGCTGTCTATTTGTAGTGAGATCGCTGATCCCTGTTCTCCATGTTGGTAAAAGCAGGAGATTGCAGGTGCTCTGTAGTAATAACCAGCAGCCATGTAGCTGTGGCTCAGATACATGGCAGTAAGGGCGCACCAACTGTCCTGCTCAGTGGAATTGGATTGTATTTTTTCCGGTTGCTTTGTAGCAGTCCTTTACCTCCAGAATAACATTATGTCACTGTAAGAAAGGGTATATTTTTTATTTTGTTGCATTTTTTTAACTGCAATATATTTGAAATCAGTATATTGGCATTAGATTTTATTTTTTTTTTTGCCTTTGAACCATTATTTTGGGAAATGTACCGTTTTGATGTAGTTCCATGTAAAATATACAACCTTTTATGGATAAGAAGAAAAGGCTGTATACAGAAAATACCTAGCTCCTCCGTTAAATGTGGCTACTTTCATGCCTTATAAAGAGAAACATTAATAATTAACTTTTAATTAACATTTCTCTTTACAAGGCATTAAAGAGAAACACTGTATGGCAGGGGGGTTGGAACCAGCAGATCTTTAAGGTCCCTTCCAAGCCAAGTCATTCTATGATTCCATAAATAAGGCAGGGCCTTCAAAGGAATTGGTTACGGAGGTGCCCACCCTGAAGGCTAGATGGAGCTAAGCACTGGTGGTAAACGCACTTCATTTGGCTTCCCATAAGGCAGGTGGCAAACTTCCTGTTCTTTCAGAGTGATTTTGTTTGCACTCCTATGTTTATTTGTTTTTAATGTGCCATTTAAGAACAAAACACGTGAATCTCCATTCACTCTTCAAGCACTTAGTTCTAGCCATGTAAAGTTTTTTCATACGACTTGTAGGACTAAGCACTCTCAACATCAAAACATGGACAGCGATTGCTGCCTTCATTTTTGCCAAGGCACGGAACTCAGACAAGTTATTTTTGCTTTCAGGGTATTTCAAAGGATGAGTTTGCATATATATATATATGCATATATAATATACATATAATATATATATAATATATATATATATGCATATATAATATATATTATATAGCTATATATATAATATAGCTTCTTGATTTGAACATTGGAGTGAATATAAAGGAGAGGATGTAGATGACAGATAATCGGCACTATTTTTATTTAAAGAAAGGTACTTGACTTTTTGGAAGAACTTGGATGTTTATAATTCTTTGTTCATTAGGTACAAATACAGTTATTGTATTGAAAGTAAATATTGGAGAATTGGGAGAAAAGTATATAGACAAGTGAGCTACTGCCAGTTTGTTGATCACAGTTAATGCTATGATCAGTTTCCACTTCTGTGTATTTTCAAGTATACTTGAAAGCCTATCTTCAGCAATTTCTGAATGAAAGCAAGCAGAAATAACGTGGTAAGAAAACTCATGCCGTGAATTTTGTAGTTGTCTTCTGGTTCTTATTCCTGGTAAGAACTGGATGCTCAAGCATGCTTCAATCAGGGGAAAAAGGAAATATAAGATAAAATATTTTGGACAAAACTCCTAGCAGCTCATGTTTACTGAGTAGTTGCATCTAAAATGCAAACTTCATTATCAGTAATGATAACTGCTGAAAATTGCGTGCTCTCAAAATAACTATTACCACTTGGCTTGAATCTCTTGGCAGACATCTCCAGCTATTTAAGATCAAAATAGCGCTTAATGGGTTTAAGTAATCAATAGTCCCAAAGACTTCTCAAGATCTTAGTACATGAAATATTCATAGTTTATATTTGTCTTTTAAGGATCTACTCAGATTGTTAACACATTGCAAAGTGCTAAGTTTGCAAAGTGCTTCTATTAAATGATGTTAAGATGCTTACAACAAGTACAAGATGTTTGTTTTATGTATTGATGCAAATAAATGCTATTTCCATTCTGTTGAGGTACATAGTTACTTTGAAGCTCGCTGTAGACTGTGATTTGCTGACAGGCTCATTTTCCTGCAGGGTGGCAAAGTACATCTTGGGAAAAAAAATGGCATTTTCCTTGAGTTCTTATATTTGAAGCCACATAATATTTCTCTCCTAAAAATGTCTCGAGCACACCTACTGGACGTGTTCATGGAACAGCATCTGTGCAACTCGGTTTTGTTTGATCTGGGGGCAGGAGTGAGGCGCATGCCCTCTGGGATCTGGTTGAGGCACCGAGAGCTGGGCAGGAAGACGGGCATCAGCCAGAAGGCAGGTTGACGGATGTCAGGGTACGCTTCCGAAATCCCCCAGCAGCTCTGAATTAATGCCGTGTTTCAGCTATCAAGTGTTTCAGTAGAAGCAGGAATTTGAAGGGAGGCTGTGCCTGCCCCGTTGATGCCAGGAAAAGCGATGGCTGCGTTGTAGGACCTTGGTGCCCATGCAGGAATTTACTGCTGGCAGGCAGCTGACCGAGTCTGCCTTTGCTGCTTCTTGGTTACAGCTATTGGGAATAGTAAAATTGCTGTCCTTTGTAGCCTGCGTTCTTCTTTTTCCTTCCACTTAGGACTCTCCTAATTTTATCGTTGTATGTTCCTGTCCTTCAGAAAAACGCTGCGCATGGGTAGCCCTGGGACAAATTCTCTTTGGGCTGCAGCAGAGCAAGGGCAGCCAAGTTGGAGGAGAGGAGGCTGCGGGCCTAGGAATAGCAGAGCCTTTATTTTAACTAGGTGGCTTTGGTTCTATGTCAAAGTGTTGACATCAGCACTGCAGAGCTGTATGAAAAGCATTATTTTCAAAAGAATAGCTTTTATGCTTTTGTTGGCCCTCTCCCTGGAGAGTAATACACTTATAAAATCCTATTCTTGATTGAATCTTAAGCTGGTATTAAGTTTCTAAGCACAATAAAAAATAGTCAATAAGCTCCTTGCTTTAAACTTTTCTGTCTATCAGCAGTTTTTTTTTTTCTTCCCTTATTGAAAAGGTAACTGGTAGGGGGCTTTGTTAGACTAAGGCCTTCAAACAAGAGGGTGAGCAGGTGCCAGTAGCTGCTGCCAGCAGCCCAAGCAGGTCTGTGTTTGCTGTGCCTTTGGGGAAGGCAAACAGGGGCTTCTTGTGCACAGAAAGTGAGGACTTGGGGTTGTGAGGGGTGTGTGTGCATTTTCCCTTGATTTCTTGCAGAGCCAAGGGTTCGGGCTGGACTCTTAGATCTTACTACCATAACCACAAACACTTTCAAATTGCCTTTTAGCACCCCGTGTCTTATAAATGAGGCTGTCCACACCAAGCTGAAGTAGAATAGTCTTTACTGTCTCTAGTGGAGACCGAAATCTTAAAGAAACAGGCTTTTTCTTTTCTTTTTTTCTGTCCTACACGGATAAAGATTCAAGAGGAAATTGCTATTGATTGAGAGGGCCAGGTGTTGCTATCTGGTCAGCTTGCTGCACTGCTATAGCAACTGTTTGGGTCTCACCGGCAGTTTTTATTTAATGGCTTCTCAATCTTCATCCTCAAGCCGAGTAAATGAAAGTGATTATGATATTTTGGTTTCATTGATATTCAAGTGCTTTCAAGGTGGAACTGGTGATTTGGAAACATGAGATAAATGCATAGCTCCCACCAGTGATGGCTTGACTGCTGGAGTACTGTAAGACCTTAGCTTGGAGCACATGATACGAAAACGCTGCTGATCTGGATGTCTTAGGTTTAAGCATAGAAATGGTCAGATGGCATAAGTCAGTGTCTGCCAAAAACAGAAATTTTGGAAGAAAGCTCTAACTTGCATATCTAGCGAGCACTTGTCTTTCAAATGTCACCTGCACACAGGTTGAATTGTTTTTTTTAGTGGTAGATTTGTACTGATGTCTGATACACCTTTAAAGCTTAACTTATTTTTCCTCTTTAGCAATCCCATAATATTATTTATGTCAAATTTCACTCGGATGGGAAGAATGGGGTAGGGGAGCTAAGAGGCTGTCCCATCCATCTTTTGAGGGTGGTGGATTTTGAATGGTAGCCTGATGTTTTAAATCATCATCGTGTGGCTGTGCAGCAGTATTTAGGCAAGGTTGCCCCTGAGCAATTGCTCCTAGGAGACTTTTTCAGTCAGTTCCTGCTTGCTCGTCCTCTCTCACCACCCTCAGCCCTTAACAAGGCAGAAAAGCAGTCATGTATGTTACAGGAGAGAAGTAGATCAAATAAAGCCTCTAAGAGATGTCCTTTCTTGTGTATTAGTTTCTGACTGACATGCGGCGAAAGCATCATTTTTGGGAGGCAGGAGGAAGCGCTGCAATCCGTTTTGCTCGTGCCAAGAGCAGCGCTTCTGTGAAAATTACAAAATGGATCCCTTTGCCTCCTATTTTAGGAGATACCTTCCTTCCTAGCTGTTCTTGCTGCTAAATTGTCATTTGCCTGTGTATACCCGTAAGGATGTTAAGTAACATTCAGTGGAGGCCTTATCTGTTCTGCTGGCAAAACCCTGTCTCTTAGGAGGGTCCATGCAATATGCTTGGCTTTTCTGTCTTACTTAAATACTTGGTATTTAAATCCTGTGGTTTAGATGGATGTAGCTGTACGTACCCAGTTGTCCATTCTTCGTGTATTTTTTTGACCACTTTAGCTTTTCTCGATAGTGCTGTATATTTCACTTACACTGCTTTTCTTGGTGTATTTTCTAAGGCAGATATATAGGCAGTTGCTTGAGTCTCAGCTCTGCTGTCAAATCCTTCTGCCAGCCTGTCTGGCTGATGAGAATTTTCCTTCAGACCGCTTCAGTGTTTGTAAATAGGCTTGATGTAAGTCATGTCACAGTAAAAGCGATGAAAAAATTTTGTATTAAATGTGATGCTAGTCCAGTGATCCTGATAAGATTGGTACAACCGTACATCAGCGCAATTTAGAGAAATAGCTGTTGTGAATAGAATTTAAACCAGACATCCCCATGGAAAAAGGGTAGTTAAAATGTTGTTTAAATTGGAATAGCACAGAGAAGACACGGAATATAAATAGACTACACTGATAGAAAACAAAGCTAATTGTGGGGAGCACGGTATGAATGTTAAGGTCCTGCTTTGGTTTTGTTTATTCCTATGCATTTGGATTGTGTTGGTAGTTTTAATTTTACCCAGTGTGAACTTGGTGTCAAAATAAATAACACCACATCTTCTTAAATGTCAGAAGTCAGCTTGGCCATAAAGGTTAATCTTAGGAAGTACTATAGTGCAAATAGGGGAGGAAAAAAAAATAGTCTCTGTACAAAGAAGAAGTAGGCATTAATAAACTGCAGAATCTTTAGTTCTGTAGCTTTTTTTATTGCTTATTTTTCCTCACCTTTACCTAGCTATCCTTACCTAAGCAGAGAAATGACATGAATTCTTTGTGTTGTGAGATAAATGTGTGCTGTATCTTGAACATAACATGATTTCCTCACCCCTGTAACACGACGTAGGAAACAGAGGCCCCAAATTTGCCTTGATTGCTTGGAAGCAGTGAGACAGAGCCTGTGAAAGATAGGTCCCTGTGGAAAATACCTGCAGCGAGAGAAAATGTCCTTTCTGCCTGCTGTGATGGACAGCTTGCAGCTGGTCATCATGTACACAGGCAAGGATGGATGCGACTAAGAACTGCCGTGATACTGTGTACCGCTCAGACAGCTTCTGCTTGTTCTTCTCAAGTCCTGGTCATCGCTCCTAATTAATTGTGTCCGAAAGGATTACTGTCACCATGCATCAATTCCTACCTGGGCTAGGTTGATGCAGAATTTCCTCCCTGCTCCCAGGCTGAAATGGCTTCAGCTAAACAATATACGTTAACCAACGGCGCTCGTCACTTACGCTTTAGCTTTCCCAGCTTTAAATAAATGTCCAAGCTGAGCAGCTGGAGCTCAGGCTTGTCACTGGTGAAGTCTTATCTCAGAAGAGTCCAGGGATGCTGTGCTGCTGACCCCGTTGGGCAGCAGAGAGGGCACTTGAGCACACAGCTGGGCTCGCCCCTGGGTGCCAAAGCTTGCCCTGTGAGCCTGTCGCTTATTCTGGCTTGCAAAAAGCATTGTTAGGGCTTTACGCTTCATTTTGCAAGTAATATGGGATCAGCACCCCTATCAACACTAGGATAGAAGACGTGACAGGTCATATACTGAGAAAATAAGGTGGTTCGTTTTTTGTACCTGCATTTTCCTTGCTCTGTGTCGTGCACCATTAGGTTTACAATAAGTTATTGATTGTGGGGTATGATCGTAATACAGATACAGTGACCAAGTGTAAATGTCATATTCTGTATGTTCTACCTACCTCTCCTGTGTCTGATCAGATATTCAAATGGTGAGTTACAAATGCTTGTAGCAAAAGCCTCCATCTCATAGAAATGCAATATACATGTTGGCAGTCAGTTCCAAAATGCAGAAGGACCATAACTGCAGCTAAAGACACCTGAAGGAGGCTCGAGTATACCACCTTGAGTTGGGGGTTTCTTTACTTTATTTACTACTCAGATGACAACTGGCTTTGCAGTGCTTGTTGTTAAACTAGGGGTGCTCAAGATTTAGGTTTAGTAGCATAAAAAGCCAGTATTTTGTACCATGGCCAACCAGAAGCATAATGTCTCAGCTGGATATAAATATTTCAGCAAATACCAGTTTAAGGCACTCCAGGAATCTTTCGGTATCCTGTTAGCCTAAAAGGTTTTTATATAATCTCCTTTAAAGGGAGCTTTTAAAAAAAATAATAATGATTTTTTTTAAATAGAAACTCTAGGTAGAAATATTTGTACTGGAAAAAAAAAAAAAAGGCTCTGCAGGGCTTCTTTGATGTCCTTCAGGCCTGTTATTGATTTATGTATCAACAAAATGCATTCAGCACATCTTGTCCTTGCTTCCTTGGCTGTGAGGTTGTATTGGAAAGGTTGGATACGATTCAGGGAGAAAGGAACAGCCAAGTATTTACTGATGTGTGTCTGAAGAAAGCTACACCTGCAGCTTGTGTGTCCAAAGGAGAAGGCTCTTAGCAGCGTGCTGGCTGTGGGACGAGGTGACAGGAGGCCCTGAGTTACCAGCAGGAGGCTCCCATGGATTTCACTGCTCTGCCCTCACTGCAGCGTTCCCATCAGAAAACGGTTCGGGAATCTGAGTCTGAAGGATCCTCAAAGCTTTAATTGCCAAAGGCGAGAGTGGGCAGTAGGACTGGTGAGCTAGGCAATGGGAAACTTGCAGAGTGACACGGGCAATTTGCAATATCAGTCTCCTTATATCTCTTTGGGTGCTCTCCTGGTTCCTCTGGTGAAGCACTGAAACGTGGCTGCAGAGGAGGGCTACGCTCCTTAGCCTGTCAGAGCTCTTCATGCCGCCCTACACAGAAGATAAAATCTGGATACTAGCAGAAATTGCCCTGAGAACAAACAGATAATGTGCAAGCTGATCCTTGATTTCTCTTTCTGTGCTGTTCATTTGTGGTGACTTCACTTCTCACTTTGAATTGTAGCTAGAGAATGAATCCCAAATGCTCAGTCTCTGGTGAAGCTGTTAAGGTGCTCCTGTTCTTGGCGAGGGGAGATTTTGTCCAATGCTTTGGGTGAGTAACCTAGTGATGCCTTCCCTAGCACACTTCACGTTGCACTCTTGAGCCTAAATATATGAACTTCTGGGGAAGGTGTACTGCGTTTTGCTGGGCATATATTTATGATGGTATATCCATGGAAAATGTATTATAAATGAATGAAAGTGAAAAATGGCACTGTTACAATCTTAATCTTGCAGTCTGTTAAACGGTATGAATATGAACATCATTCATTATTCTCAAACTGTAAAAGTCACTGCAGTGTTTGCACACTCGCTGTTGGACCTTCATTTATTTCCCCGTGGAATGTCGCTCAATTTTTCTGATGCTAACTTGGGATTCTTAAAGCCTTGTGGACATCCGTTCTATTCTTGTATGCCTACTTTACTATGTCTTTTGGTAGACTGAATCCGTGGATCATTTTTTTAATGTAAGGGAATGCTTAAATTCGTTAAAGCTAACAAGTTAAAAACAGTGCGAACATGATGATAACGTAAACAAAAAGCACCTTATGGATCCTAGGATGTTCTCCACTGAGGCTGTGGGTTGGCCGGTGTTTAAAAAGTCCGGTGCAGCTTTCTTAAAGAGCAATCCCTCAAGTTCTGTCTCGCTATGATATATACACTTTCTAGAAGCCAATATTAGAATAAGCTTTTTCTCATCATTTTTATGCGTAGTGGAATACACATTTGAAAAACCGTGTACCGTAACTCTCCAGAGCTGTCACATCAGGACTTGCTCTCCTAAGCTGGTGCAAGAAATAGGGGAGGTGGGAAACTAAATACCAGTGTGTGCGAGTGTTTATGCTTCTGTCTTGTAGCCCCTTACTTGCATTACTTACTTTACATTTTTGGGATTTCACCAATGTTTATAAAAAAAAAAAAAATGGATTTGACAGACTGGAGACTTGGCAGAAAGCAGCAGAGCTGTTGGCGATCCTTTCTGATGGCAAAGGTACCTGCTATTGTTGTGAATGCTCTTCTGAATAATCCTGAACAGCTCTCACCCAGATTTCCCAAAATGATCCAGCAGAATTATTTCTCCAGGAGTGTTCTGGAGTGAAATTTGGAGGAAAATAAAATGCATTAAATGCAGTAAGTGTGCTTCAGCTTAGATGCCATTTAATCGTAGTCTCTTTAACCTTTTTCTCCTTTTTTTGATTACTTGACTTTTTCTCCTCCAGATTTTCATAAATCAAAACTGTGATTCGATCATTAATAATCCCTAGTATTTTTTTAATTAATTGTATTGAACTTTGGATTTTGGAGCCTTGGTGAAATATTTTTTTCTCCAGTTATGACAGTCAATGTGAGGACTTATTTTCTTCTGTTGTGCTTGAAGTGAAGTTTTAAAACTTTCTCATAGTTGTAGGAGATTAGAAATGAATTTTGAGAGAGAGGTCAAATACTTCTTAAATAAAACTATGGACTTTGGGGAGAAGTTATGTGTACGAAATGCCACAGAACTTATTTTCAGGTGACCACCATACCAGTGCAAATGAGCATGATCTCGATGTTGATTTGAATCTTTCCTTTTGCTTTATTCACACGTTTTCAGCAAAATCCCTGTCTGAGGCTGGTGTGGAAGCAGCTAGAGCTTGTGCTGGATGACAGAGCAGCACATAAGAGCAGGCAGGCAGCTGACATAACTTATGCCAATATATGCTCCCGGGGGATAAATCCTCAGCTGGTACGAATTACCACAGCTTCATTAGCGCAAGTGAGGGATGTCAGGCTGTACCCAGCTGACGATGCGGCCTTGTGGCTGTAAAACCTCCAGAGGAGAAGCATGGCTCGGTGTGTTCATGCACACACGTGTGCGAGGCGTGAAGCCTGGCAGTTTCAGCCTGTGCAGCCCCAGAGGAGGCATTCCAAGGTCTGCGGTTTGCAGTGCCTCAAAAATTCAGGCTCGGGCTGTGGGGTGGCTGCAGCCGTCCCACCTGAGCTGTGCCACAGTCCTGTTGTGTGGCAGCAGGTACTGCTCAGGGAGAAACAGGCTGAGATCTCATCTGGCTGGGGCTCAAATGCCGACCCATTTCCCTGGAGATGACAAGCTAATGGCTTGTCTGCAGAGCCGTGCGGTTTTTCCTAGTTCTCCTGGAAACGAATGGAGCCGGAGCGGAATCGCGTGCTGCCTTGCGATAGCGTAATGCTCTTACAGAGCTATTTGTACGGCAAGCTGCTTTCGTGGACAAATTAGACATGCAGAATTTCCAGATTTTGCCTTATTCAAATTTTAATTAACTCCGTGTAATAAGCTGTAAGCACATTAATATCAACAAAATACTTCGTATTGTATCTGTTAATACTCAGAAGATAAAGGCAGAAGTATTGTTTTCATACAAAGACCAGTGAAGCTATAAATAATGGGGAGCTCTTTTATGAAATTGGAACAGGCAGTAAGAATAATCCTGCTTTTTCAATAGCAGATTTCAAATAATAAGCATGCAGCCAAAGGTGCTTGAATGGGGTTTTTTAATATCACATGCATCGTTTTAAGTTTATATTTTAAAAATTGATAGATTCATTTGCATTCCCTAGCTTGGACAGATGGTGTGATCCGTAACAAAATACTCAGCAGCATACTAAAAAGGATCATTTCGGCACCTTTTTGCTGCAAGCACGTCTCATCCAAATAGCAAGGGATAGCTTTTGAAATGAACCATGCTTACGTGGATCGTTTTAAGGTGAAAACATTACCTGGGCATCCACAGCTACCAGCTGGATGGCTTATTGCGCTTGGAAGAAACGTCTGTGGATGTCAGTAGGAAACATCCTGGAGAAGTCATGGAAAACAGGAGTCCTGGCTTCTGTTTCAGGCTGTGCTCTGACATTTGTGGCAGTGGGGCACGAGCTGGAGCTCAGCCTGCAGCCGCCCATCTCGCTCCCTCCCAGCCTCCTCCACCAGCAGCAGATGCGTTCTTGCAGCTGTTTGGAGAACCTATATTGGGAAATGTTGGAAGGAAATGTTGGCAAACACCAGCTGAAAAGGAGCCTGCTCCTTCATTTGTTTAAAAACCTTTCCTTGGGAGT
This sequence comes from Anser anser, assembly GCF_964211835.1. Lineage (NCBI taxonomy): Eukaryota > Metazoa > Chordata > Aves > Anseriformes > Anatidae > Anser > Anser anser. The sequence continues at coordinate 12,475,552 of NC_139725.1, read as the reverse complement.
AGGGACTTGCTTGCCTGTCACCCAGAGCAGGTCCTGATCCACTTAACCATGCGGCCAGGGATGCTCAGTGCCCCCACCCTTGGGTGCTGCTCAGCTGAAATGAGCAGCTGCGAGGGATGAGGGCTCCCGAAACTGCTTTGGGCCACTGAGCCCAAAGGCGTGTGGCTACGCTGGGGTTTGTACCCCTGCAGTAACATGGCCATGCTTTGATAAGCTATTTTTGGCTGTGTGCTCAAAATAAGTCTAAGAAATATTTTTGTAAGAGTCCGTCTTTCTTTGATTTTAAAGAAAAACCATTATTGTATGTTTAAAAGGTAAGCGAGAAGTGCTAGTTATTGTATTTCTACCATTGTTTTCTACCATTCCACTTAGCCTAGCCTGGTTTCCATCTGGAGAATTTGGAATAATTCTGAATTTGGAGCTGGTCTCGGTGACCTCTGTTCTGTGTCATTGGTATTATGGCTCCTTTGTACACGGAGACCAGGCAAAGGCTGGCTATCAGGGGATTTTTGAAGAAAGTCCTTTACAGAGGACAATTATTTTAGTAATAATTGGAACTTATTTAGAAAAATACCACTGGAATTCTACTGAAGAGGACATCTGTGGTTGCAAATGAGAGAAAAAAAAACCCTGTTTCAAACCCTGCCAGTTGAGCAAAACTACAATATGTTCTGAAAGTCAAGCTGCGTTTTCTCATTTTTGCACATCGTAACCAGTAATAAAAGTCTTTGGGGCTAAATTAGGTTCTCTGTTTCACTTCTGAAAACTCAATTGCTTTTCTATTGTCAGCAGCAGCACCAGCACGAGCCAACCTACAGAAAATAAGACTGTGGCAAAGGTTAGTGCAGGGATAATTACAGAATCACTTGGAAAAGTTTCAACTGGTACAGGAGTATTTCTTGTGAAGAATTTTACCCCCCAAAATGTAATCTATGCCTCTCGGTATACTGCAAGCAGTAAAGAAAAGGATTTTTAAATCTCCAGGTGTTGTCTTGAAGAAATGACTTACTGTTTTTAGAGTATAAATCAGCTCTGGAGAACTGCATGCTCATGCAAATGCATATTTTCGTATTGGTGCTTTTGTTTGTGCATTGTTTTTTTGTGAGGAACAGAAGTTCAATCCCACAAATTTTTGTGCTGCTATCTGGGGAGGGCTGGGAGCTGTAGATACCGGCACCAGGATTTCTCAGTGGCAGGCTGAGATCAGCAATGTTTTACTTGGTTAGGAAGGAAATGCCTCGGTGCAGGAATAAATACTGGATTGCATTATAGCAGCAGTTATTAACCTATCAATTTTGTTTGCCTGAATAACTACTAATGGAGATATAACTGTCTGCAGGTTTGAGCAGAAATAATGAGAGCTGGGAAATAATTGTTGTACGGATGTACTGTTACATAAAACTAATAATAAAAGCATTTAGGATGAGAACCTGGAGAAACAGCCTTTTACTTGCAGGAAGGGGCGTGTGCTTAAGAAGCCGTTTGTACCATCGAGCGGTGATTTGGGCCTAGATTGGAAAAGTAGTTCTGTGTGCAAGAGGGTGCAACATTCAAGGAAATTTGATGGTAGAATTTTGGAGTCTTAATTCCGTCCCCGAGGTCAATTGTCTTTGTAGCGTGGGCATTTTGGGCTGCAGTACTACATGGCCTTGTATCCTGAAGCTGATCAGGAGGAGATGTTGATCTCTGGCTTTTTGCAAGCCCGTGTTCTGTATCTCTCTTGCTTGTTCCAATTATAAATTGGAGGCTCAGCCACTCGGTTGTTCTGCAGGCTCCTGCTTGTATGCTTTAATTTGGATGAAGTGCTTTGGCAGCTGAAATGCTGAAGTCAGTGGTAGGTACTGATTTATTATCCAGATGCCATCGGTTTCCTGTATGTGTGAACATGGAGATTAATCTTAGCCGTGCTGTGTGAAGACCCAAATCACAGGAGTTGTCCCAGGATATTCAGTCCCTGTGGCTGCTGTCCCCCCCAGGACATGCCGATGCTTCACAGATGTAGAGGACTGACCAAAGGCCAGCCTTGGTCACAGGAGTCTAGATAGGGGTTAATCAAGACACAGCGTTGCTGTGACTCCTCTAAATCTTGATTCCCAGAAGTCACATCTTCCCAATTCCTGTGGAAAGGTCATTTTGAGAAGCACTGGCTCACCTCTCACCACAACACAACAGTTTCAAGAGCTGCCCGTGGTGGTGCTGAGGGGCTGCCCAGCACCGTGCTGCCACACGTGCGCTAAATGCAGCCCAAATGTTCTCATTTACGAGATGTGGCGTTCATGAACCATTACAGTGCTAATAGCTGACCTCCTTCCTGTAATATTTTTGATCAGAAAAGGCGTTTTTGTAAATGAGAGTAATGCAGGATGCTTCTTGAGCCTGCGGTGGCTGACCCTGACGCTCAGGGATCACAGTGATGTCTCAGGCACTCAGGAGTTGTTTATAGGATTCCTGTACCGTTTGTCAAATGTTTTTTTTTTTTTTTTTTTCCTAACAGGAAAATCACATTTCTGCGGGCATACTGTAATGAGCCTTTAATGGCAGCATAAGTTTCAGGATGTGAAGCGATGCAGGTTTTTTAACATATCCTGAGCCCTGAGTTCCAGTTTGGCCGAGCTGGCCATGCCAAGCACTGCTGCTTGGGATTTTAGCGACCACAATTCAGAGCAGAAAGTACACCTAACGGCTTTTAACATTGCCTCATCGCCAATTAAACATGACAACTATATCACTCCAACCAGGAGTAGGAAACATAACAACACCACAGATTTGAAATCTTCAGCTGCTTTTCAGCAGTGTCCAAAATGCTCAGGGTTGGCTGTTTCTGATGCTTACGTGCTGTATCTGTGAAGTAGTTTGTTACTCATCACATCTGTTCCCAAATGAAAAGATGCATTTTTTCACCATTGCTTTTACCTGTTTGATGCTGATGACACAATCTGTCTTTGGGTTTTGACACAGTTCTGGCTCGTAATGTAGAAGAGAAAGTTGAACATTGCTTTTTTGGAGTATCCGCTTGGTAATAGCAATCTCGTATGTGTTTGGTGGTAGATTTCCAGATTAACATATTGAACAGCCTTAATTTGAAAGCCCATCTAGGTCAGCTGTTATCTACTGCTGGCACTCGCATCAATTTTTAGCTGTTGTTTGGTCCTTTTAGTAGTTGTTACTGCAGCTCCCGAGAGTGGGGACACTTTGGCACAGTGGGCCAAAGGTTTTGGTGTTTGCTCCTGCCACCCAGAGAAATAATGAGATCGGTACAGCAATAGAAGAGCCTCCACGTCAGGAAACCAGAGCCTACAATTAAGTTGTGTCGAGGGTAAAGGCAGAACATCTCTACTTCTGAAACCACATATCTATGGCTAGAAGAATAAAGATATTTAACATAGCTTTGTCCTTCAGGAGTTGATCTGGCATTAAGTTCAGGCAAAGGTGCTTTCTTATTCCTGAGGGAGTTGCTGAATATGAGCTCTGGTCATCACCTGCTGGCTGCCCCCAGGCTCCCTCTGCAGCGGGGAAAGAGCCGGCTCAGCCCTGGCTGTATCGGAGGCTGTGACAAGGCCACCGCTGAGCCATAATTTCATTTGCTGAGCTTGATTGTGACTGAGACGATCCCAGCTTATTGTTATAACCTGTTATTACAGCAATAACAACCTGGTGGTTTTGCTATTGAATGTGGCGGGATTAGTACGTGAAGTGAGAAGGGGCTATCGTGTTAACTCGGTATTATAAAGTCATGGTTAAACTTAGAAGTTTCCTCTCCTGAAGGGAAAGAGGCAACTGTCCTACAGCCTGGAAGCAGGTGAAAATCTGGAACTCGCCCTCGAGTAAATGAAGATGAATTATGCTATCCTACTACGATCTGGAAATAAGAATGCTGTATCTATAGGCTGAACAGCATGTCAGAATGGAACTGGCATCTCACCTTTTCATGCAGTATATCACTGAGAAAACCCTGAGCTATTCCCGGGTTTTTGCATTAAATTTCTCCTCTCCAGGCACACAGCTAGGTAGGTCTGTGGTGTGTGTGGATTTCGGTACTGGGATGCATCGTGAGAAGTAAGGGTTGCTCAGTGCCCTGGAAAGCATGCCAGGGCCAAAAATCCATGTTAATAAATTATCAGTTGATTTGACGCATCTATTGGTCAGGCGGATCAGGATCTCTAACTTCTAATTGGTGGCCTTTATCTCAGAGACCATTTAAATTAAAATAAAACAAAACATTTTTGTGTCTACCAGACGAAGGCTGTGCTTTTCCTGTTCCCTAAGGTAAACGGAGCTTGCTTCTGCCCTCGCTCAGTGATACAGAAAACAAAGTTCAGCTAAAATACCTTCAAAGGAACGGGGATGAGTGCAGGACTTAAGCCCTGTTCTCTACAAAATAAAATGTGAGAAATAAGAGTTACAGGAGTCCTGTAAAGCATACCATGGTCAAAAATTAGGTCAAAATTAGGCTTGCTGGTAGTATCTGTTTATATATGTGTGTATATATAGAGAGCAGCAGCAGACATGCTGGGGACCTCATGTTCTTTGTGTCTGCCGCCAGCGTGCCCTCGCTCTGCACATTGTCTTGGTGTTAAGTGTGGCAATAATAAGAAATGTTTTAGCTATTTGTTCATAAATGTTGTCATCCAATGGAAAGTGGCCCTGCAGGTGCCGCAGGTGTTAACCACAGTACTTCTGTGTCTTGAAGAGATCTAAAGGATGCTTAAAGCGTGCTCTGAAGCACGCAATAAAAATGAGGCGAATTGGAATTTTAACATCTACACGGTGCGTTCACATTGATTCTTACTGCCATGTTCTTTAAGAATTTACAAGTCATGATTTATACGGAAATCCTTAAAGAGGAGGAGATGTGGTTTGGGTGGTAATAATGCTTCAAAACGGTAACTGTGACAGATCTTTGTTTTGTTATTAAATATTAACTTTTATTATTTTTTTAAGGGGAAAAAAAAAGAGGGGTGTTTTCACAATGTTCCATGTCATAAACACAAGTCTGCATAAGCACAAGAGTCTGGGTGTTAGTTTTCCATGGTAGCTGCATCTTCATGGACTAAACCTTTCAGGATCTTGGAGTCCATGGAATGCAACTTCTGGGCTGTCAGAAGTGGGGTGAGAAGTATGGACCGTTCCTGAAGAAGCCACGATATATTCTTCATATCAGAGTCACAAAATGGTTGAAGTTGGAAGGGACCTCTATAGATCATCTCGTCCAACCTGCCCCCAAATCCTTGACTTTTCTTGATATCAGAAGGACCCTTTTGTAGTTTGAAAGAGAGTAGCTAGCATTGATGTTGAATTTGATAAAAAACAAAAATCCCACGGAATGATTTTATTATGTACTTTACAATATTAATAATCTACCTGTTTCTCAGTCCAGAGTTGCAGTTTTCTGATGATGAGGCTTACTGTATGAAAAATGAATTTCCTGGGCCATCTTAATTTTCCACGATACTCCAAGCACGAATTTAAAACTTTCAGTTCTTCTGTTAGAACAGATGACACCAGAAACTGTCAAAATTGTTTTCAAGGAGGAATTTAGAGTAATTTGTATTTTACAAAGCTTGAAAAGTGGGCATTGTTTTTTCTTGAAATTTGGCAAAAAAAAAAAAATGAATCCTATGCTAATTGTAGTGGCTGGAGGCATACTACAATCACGTTTCTGTGTATGTGTCTTTGTACAGAAATACTCAACAGGTCTGTTATGTTGGTTGCATATAGTGTGATTTGTTGGACTAGGAAAAGGCCTTCTCGAGTTATAGAATCATAGAATCATTGAAAAATTAAGGTTGGAAAAGACCTTCAAGATCATCTCGTCCAACCATCCTCCTACCACCAGTATCACCCACTAAACCATGTCCCTATGCGCCAGGTCCAACTTTTTCTTGAACACCCCCAGGGACGGTGACTTCACCACTTCCCTGGGCAACCCCTCCTAATGCCTGACCGCTCATTCTGAGAAGAAATGTCTCCTAATTGTTTTAATTGTTGAAGGGTAGTGCTCATTGTTCAATTCTTTGTTTTAATTGTTGAAGAGTAGGGGTGTGAAGTTTCCATTTTTCCACTCACCAGGGACATCGCCCAAATGCCAGGACTTTTCAGCTATGATGGAGAAAGGCTAGGCAACTACATCAGCCAGTTCCCTCAGGACCCTGGGATTCATGTCATCGGGTCCCACAGACTTGTACCTGCTTAGATTCATCAGGTGGTCTTGAACCAGCTCTTCACTTACAGTGGGTGGGACTTTGCTCCCCAAGCCTCCATTTACGGGTCCAGGGAAATGAAAGACTTGGGAAGCCCGCCTACCAGTGCAGACGGAGGCAAAGAAGTTGCTGAGTACCTCAGCCTTCTCCGATTACTCAGATATAGAAACTCACTCCTAATGTAAGAAATGAACCACCTATAATTGCTTACACACTAATATTTTCATTCCTCGGTCTATTTTCACTAGTGTTAAAGGTGCATAGTGGCCCACGGGGACTCCTCCTGTAACTCCAGCGCAGCAGCCTGAAGGAAGCTGGGTCCTCTCTTGTGCTCTTCCTCAAGGCACTGCGCAGGAGATGCCACCTCTCGCACAAGGGCTGGGGGAAGGGAAAGAAGCACTCTCACAACCCCTGAGAATCGGCAACAGAGTTGTTTATTGCTGGGTGTTGTAGTTTAACCCGGCCGGCAGCTAAACACCACACAGCCATTTGCTCACCCTCCCCCCTCCCCCTGTGGGATGGGGGAGAGAAATGGGAAAGTGAAGCCTGTGAGTTGAGATAAAGACAGTTTATTAAGACAGGAAAATAACAATAATAATAATAATAATAGTATTACTAATAATAATGTGTAAGAAAACAAGTGATGCACAATGCAATTGCTCACCACCCGCTGACCGATGCCCAGCCTATTCCCGAGCAGCCGGCCCCCCACCCCGGCCAGCCACCCCTATATATTGTTTAGCACGACGTCAGATGGTATGGAATACCCCTTTGGCCAGTGTGGGTCAGCTGACCTGGGTCTGTCCCCTCCCAGCTCCTGCTGCACCCCCAGCCTGCTCGCTGGCAGGACAGAGCGAGAAGCCGAAAAGTCCTTGGCTTGGTGTAAGCACTGCTCTGCAGCAATTAAAACATCAGCATGTTATCAGCGCTCTTCTCATCCTAATCCAAAACGTAGCACCCTACCAGCTACTATGAGGGAAAATTAACTCTATCCTAACTGAAACCAGGACAGATATCCACCCCTTATTCCATACAATTTATGTCATGCTCAGGTTACACTCTTTCCAATACATTCTAATTAATCACCGTTTTCATCTATGGTATATAGCAATCATGGTAGTGATGACATACAGTATTATATAATAATTAACGTACTACAATTCAACTCATCCAGGTCCCTGAGCAGAAGCAATCCCACGAATGGGTTTGTCTTTTCCTGAGGCAGGAGTAGCCCAGACTGTTTTACCCAGCATGTTTCTTACGTGCACTACAGGAACTTTATCCCCTTCTGCAGTGCGTAACAGGTTTGATTGGGCAGGTCCAGCTCGGTTGGCAGATCCCCTGGTATTGACTAACCAGGTGGCCTTTGCCAAATGTGTATCCCAATTTTTGAATGTCCCAGCACCCATTGCTTTCAGTGTAGTCTTTAACAGTCCATTGTATCGTTCAACTTTTCCAGAGGCTGGTGCATGATAGGGGATGTGATACACCCACTCAATACCATGTTCTTTGGCCCAAGTGTCTATAAGGTTGTTTCGGAAATGAGTCCCGTTGTCTGACTCAATTCTCTCTGGGGTGCCATGTCGCCATGGGACTTGCTTTTCAAGGCCCAGGATAGTGTTCCGGGCGGTGGCATGGGGCACAGGATATGTTTCCAGCCATCCGGTGGTTGCTTCCACCATTGTAAGTACGTGGCGCTTGCCGTTGCGGGTTTGAGGGAGTGTGATGTAATCAATCTGCCAGGCCTCTCCATATTTATATTTCAGCCATCGTCCTCTATACCAAAGAGGCTTTGACCGTTTGGCTTGCTTGATTGCAGCACATGTTTCACAATCATGAATAACCTGTGCTATAGTGTCCATGGTCAGGTCCACCCCTCGATCATGAGCCCATCTGTAGGTTGCATCTCTACCTTGATGGCCTGAGGTGTCATGGGCCCATCGGGCTATAAATAATTCACCTTTATGTTGCCAGTCCAGGTCCACCTGAGCCACTTCAATCTTAGCAGCCTGATCCACCTGCTGGTTGTTTTGATGTTCTTCAGTAGCCCGATTCTTGGGCACATGAGCATCTACATGGCGTACCTTTACAACCAGGTTCTCTACCCGGGCAGCAATATCTTGCCACAATGCCGCAGCCCAGATGGGCTTGCCCCTGCGCTGCCAGTTGTTCTGCTTCCATTGCTGTAACCACCCACACAGGGCATTTGCTACCATCCATGAATCAGTATAGAGATAGAGAACTGGCCACTTTTCTCGTTCAGCAATATCTAAAGCCAGCTGAATGGCTTTTACTTCTGCAAACTGACTCGATTCACCTTCTCCCTCAGCAGCTTCTGCAACTCGTCGTGTAGGACTCCATACAGCAGCTTTCCATCTCCGATGCTTTCCCACAATACGACAGGACCCGTCAGTGAACAAGGCATATTTCTTCTCATTTTCTGGTAGCTTGTTGTACAGTGGGGCTTCTTCAGCACGGACCACCTCCTCCTCTGATGATATCCCAAAGTATTTGCCTTCTGGCCAGTCCATAATCACTTCCAGGATACCTGGGCGACTGGGGTTTCCTATTCGAGCCCGCTGAGTAATCAGTACAACCCACTTGCTCCATGTGGCATCAGTTGCATGATGTGTAGAGGGGACCCTTCCTTTGAACATCCAGCCTAGTACCGGCAGTCGGGGTGCCAGGAGGAGCTGCGCTTCAGTACCGACCACTTCCGAAGCAGATCGAACTCCTTCATATGCTGCCAATATCTCCTTTTCAGTTGGAGTATAGCGGGCCTCAGATCTTCTGTATCCCCGACTCCAAAACCCCAGGGGTCGACCTCGAGTTTCCCCAGGTTCTTTCTGCCAGAGGCTCCAGGTGGGACCATTCTCCCCGGCTGCGGTGTAGAGCACATTCTTTACATCTGGTCCTGTTCGGACTGGCCCGAGGGCTACTGCATGAACTATTTCCTGCTTAATTTGTTCAAAGGCTTGTCGTTGCTCAGGGCCCCATTCAAAAGCATTCTTCTTACGGGTTACTTGGTAGAGCGGGTTTACAATCAGACTGTAATTTGGAATATGCATTCTCCAAAACCCCATGACACCTAGGAAAGTTTGTGTTTCTTTTTTGCTAGTTGGTGGAGACATAGCTCTTATTTTGTTGATCACATCCATTGGGATTTGACGGCGTCCATCTTGCCATTTTATTCCTAAAAACTGGATCTCTTGTGCAGGTCCTTTATTTTGATTTATGGCAAAACCGGCCTTCAGAAGGATTTGGATTATTTTCTTCTCTTTCTCGAAAACTTCTTCTGCAGTGTCACCCCACACAATGGTGTCATCGATGTACTGCAGGTGTTCAGGAGCTTCCCCCTGCTCCAGCGCAGACTGGATCAGTCCATGGCAAATGGTAGGGCTGTGTTTCCACCCCTGGGGCAGCTGATTCCAAGTATATTGGACTCCCCTCCAAGTGAAAGCAAACTGTGGCCTGCACTGTGCTGCTAGAGGGATGGAGAAAAATGCATTAGCGATACCAATTGTGGCATACCACTTGGCTGCCTTTGATTCCAGTTCATACTGGAGTTCTAGCATGTCCGGCACTGCAGCACTCAGTGGTGGCGTGACTTCGTTCAGGCCACGATAGTCCACTGTTAGTCTCCACTCACCATTAGACTTTCGCACTGGCCATATGGGACTATTAAAAGGTGAATGAGTCTTGCTGATCACTCCTTGGCTCTCCAGTTGACGAATTAGCTTATGGATGGGACTCAGGGAGTCTCGGTTGGTGCGATATTGCCGCCGGTGCACAGTTGTGGTAGCGATCGGCACTTGCTGTTCTTCAACCCTCAGCAACCCCACAACAGAAGGGTCCTCTGAGAGACCGGGCAGGTAGACAACCGTCTCTAAGCTGTCTCTAGCTGTCTCTAAGGCAGCTATGCCAAAAGCCCAGCGGAACCCTTTTGGGTCCTTGAAATATCCTCTTCTAAGATAGTCTATGCCAAGGATGCACGGAGCATCTGGGCCAGTCACAATACGGTGCTTTTGCCACTCATTCCCGGTTAGACTCACTTCAGCCTCCAATACAGTTAACTGCTGGGATCCCCCCGTCACACCATAAATACAGATGGGCTCTGGCCCTTTATAGCTTGATGGCATTAGAGTACATTGTGCACCGGTGTCTACTAAAGCCTTATACTTCTGTGCGTCTGACGTGCCAGGCCATTGAATCCACACAGTCCAATAAACTTGATTGTCCCTTTCCTCCCCCTGGCTGGAGGCAGGGCCCCTCTAGTCCTGGTCAGAATCTTTGTTTCTGCGTTTAAAGGACTGCCTGCTGGAAGTTGGAGCAGCAAACTTTTCAGAGAACCCCTTTTTCCCAATTGTTTTCTTTTGCAACTCACGTACCCGTGCCTCTAGGGTCGCAGTAGATTTTCCATCCCATTTTCTCATGTCCTCTCCATGGTCACGTAGGTAAAACCACAGGGTGGCATGGGGTGTGTGCCCACCATATTGTCTTCCTTGCATGGATGAACACTTACCCCTAATAGCTGAGACACTGGTTTGTACAGGTGGGGAGGAAAATAAAATCTCTTTAAGTTGGTGGACCTCTTCAGAAAGTTTCTCCGAAGTATTCTCTTTTAGTTGGTGGACACTGGTTCGTTCAGGTGGGGGGGAAGATAAATTCTCTTTAAGTTGGTGGAACTCTTCAGAGAGTTTCTCCACAGCCGAGATGCAGGCCTGTAGGGAAGAGGAGAGACTTTCTTCGTACTGCCGGAGTTGTTTAGCCACTTCATCCACTGTGGGTTCCTCATCCTCTTTCCAGGCCATTATTGCCAACGAGCTGGCATATGATGATGGTGCACTTTGTACAAACTTCTGCCACATGGGTCGTATACACTGGACTTCATCTGGATCTGTGGATATTTGTGCGTCGTCTAGGTCCTTATAAATTACCTCCCGTATGGCTAATTCCCTCAGGTACTGAATTCCCTTCTCCATGGTGGTCCACTTGCCTGGTAGACATACAAGTTCTTCCTTGAAGGGATGCCTTTCCTTCACAGCTGACAGGAGATGCCTCCAGAGGCTGTGAGATCGTGCTCCATCTCTAATTGCTTTGTCAATGCCTGCGTCTCTAGCAAGGGATCCCAGCTTCCTGGCTTCCCTGTCCTCTAATTCCCGGCTGCGGGAGCTGGAGCAGCTGCTGGAGCGGCTGCAGGAGCTGGAGCTAGGTTGATAGTAGCATCAATTGCAGCTCGATAGGCACAAGCCAGACCCCAGCACGCTACAGTGATTTGTGTCACTTTGGAACAGCCAGAGTCATGACACCTTTTTTTCAAGCATTCTACTGGTTTTTTAGGATTTTGCAGTTGTTCAGGGGTGAATGTCCAAAACACTGGAGGTGCCCACTGCTCTAGAAACCTGCCCGTATCCTCCCACACTCCCTGCCACTCGCAACTATCCCGCCTCAAGACAGATCTCCGGATGAGATTCCTAAGTAGTTGTTTAACCTTAAACAAAACCTGAAGCGCATTCAGGAGACATAACAACAAGAACATGCTGGTCTGAGTATCCCAAGGATATTCAACATCTTGGAGAACTATTGTAACTAGCTCGGGGGATAAGAGGGTGGTGAAGGAGAAAGGGAGAGTGAACAGGTAGGAAAAAATATCTTCCCCTGTCCCCTCCACAGATTGGCTCCCTGATGAAAAAAGGCAGTAGGTGTAATTGCTAATAGTTTCCCAGATATGGTTTCCAAAGTATAGAGTCGACGACAGTGCTGAGTACAAATACCAGGTTAGAGTCATGACCAGAAATCTCATCATTTCATAAGCCATTGTTACACCGCACAGTACCATAACAATCTTAAACCAGGGCCCGGAAAGGATAAACAGCGTGACGGGGAGCACATACAGAAAGTAACGCGCTATAAAACTCAATTTGGAAAACAGGCACAGCAGACTGGAGATTAAGGCAATCAACATCGTGACTAGCAACTATTAAGCAGGTCCAATACTTATACCAATTTTAGTTTAATACACTCTGGTCAAATCTGTCGTTATCTCAACCCTTCGTGCCCCACGCTGGGCGCCAAAAGGACTGTTGTGGTTTAACCCGGCTGGCAGCTAAACACCACACAGCCGTTCGCTCACACAGCCTCTGGGATGGGGGAGAGAAACGGGAAAGTGAAGCCTGTGAGTTGAGATAAAGACAGTTTATTAAGACAGGAAAATAATAATAACAATAATAATAATAATAATGATAATAGTATTACTACTAATAATGTGTACGAAACAAGTGATGCACAATGCAATTGCTCACCACCCGCTGACCGATGCCCAGCCTATCCCCGAGCAGCCGGCCCCCCCACCCCGGCCAGCCACCCCTATATATTGTTTAGCATGACGTCAGATGGTATGGAATACCCCTTTGGCCAGTTTGGGTCAGCTGTCCTGGGTCTGTCCCCTCCCAGCTCCTGCTGCACCCCCAGCCTGCCCGCTGCAGGACAGAGCGAGAAGCCGAAAAGTCCTTGGCCTGGTGTAAGCACTGCTCTGCCACAATTAAAACATCAGCATGTTATCAGCGCTCTTCTCATCCTAATCCAAAATATAGCACCCTACCAGCTACTAGGAGGAAAATTAACTCTGTCCTAACTGGAACCAGGACACCAGGACATCTTGCAGGTGAGCCTGCGGGATGTCCGTGGTGTTTGGTGGCTCCAAGCTAATGCTCGGGATGGGGCCTGAGCAACAAGTAGGGAGCTCACCGGGCACTCCTGTGACGCTGTTGGTGTGCTCTGATGGCAGAGAGCGAAGACATGCCGGGGTAGTCCCAGGTCTGATCTGGCCGAGGTGGATCCACTTCCATTGGTTCCTCTGCCTCTTCTGGTGAACTGAGCTCCATGGGCTCCACGGTGTTTGGCAGAAGGACAAGCCAGTCCTTGCCCGGGACTGCCCAAACGGGATGCCTTCCATCGGGAATGTTTTCAGGCCAGGGTGCCGAACCAGGGGGTCGTCCAGTTCCGTGCCTAGGTCCCATGCCACTGTCTAGTTCATTTCCATGCATGGTTTCAACGCTGCCGTCTGTTTTACAGCCATGGCTGGGTCCCACGCTGTATTCTGGACGACAGGCATGCCTCTGCTCCACGCGGCTGTCTGCCTGGTGCTCCTGGGGAAGGCCCAGGCCCCCTGTCGCTGTATGGCTGAGGGGGCGGCCCGTTCCCCGCGTTGTTGCGGTGCCAGTGGTACTGCCGGGAAGTGTCTGTGGGCTGCGTGCCAGAGGTCTCTCGGGCACAGGTGTTTCTTGTGCCACCAGCACTACCCCTCTGCCCATGACACTTCTCCTTATCGTTAGCTGCCTTCCTTGGTGCTTCCTTGGACTGCATTGCTGTCCTCGCACACCAAGAAGGGCTGCCTCTCGCCTCCATGCTTCTGCTCTACCTCCTGCCGCACAAGCTGGCTGTCAGAGGGCCTTGAAGCTCAGCGAGTGCTGGGCCAGCTGCAGGGGGCCTGTTTTATAGGGCCCGCAGCACAGGCGGGGCAGTGGTGGCCCCTGTGACCTCAGCAAGCCTCTGTGATGGAGCGGCCCACGCGTGGCCAAAGGCGGCTGTGTTGGGAGCGGCCTGGAAGATGCCCTCACGTGGACAAGGACAAGGATTGAGGGGGCTGAGGGCCCCTTTTCTGGGGCTGGCTCCCCTGGGCCATTTGGCTTGCCAGAGAGAAAGGCTGCCCCACGCGGTCGTGCCTCAACCCGTTTTTCTCCAGGTCTCCAAGGGTTAAGATCTCTAAAAGAAAACAACGCCAACAAAAACAAAACAGGCCAATTCAGTTTTGACTGCTTTAGCCTTTTGAAGTACCCATCATGACTATTAATAACTTGGAAAAGTTTTTGCTCCATGTTTGGAATGTGACGGTAAAATTCTGCAACACGCTCATGGTGTGGGAGGATTTTTGATTACATTCAGAGCCTGAGTCTGGAAATTTGTGCTTGAACTGGGAAAAGCAAGGGATGTGTTTAATTGACAGGCTCAAGCACTCTCTTCTTACAAGAGAGAAAAAGACGGCACTTAAACTTGATAACTCCTTACAAATAACAAGTGAGGAATAAAGATAGGACATCAGCATTCCTCAAGAGGGAGAAGAAACATGAAATGGAGTTAAACATGTCCTTTACACACACACGTGCACTGTGTATTGTAGAGTACAACGTGAGTGCATGGCTAATGATTTCCCTACCTGCACTCCCAGTTGGATTACTGGTGTCTTATCTCTGCGCCCTGCATACCCTTTTATAAATCATATGCTTGATTCACCGACGGGGGTTAGGAGCTTCAGCTGAGAGTAGGGTCCTCTGGTGGGAGTTGTTAGATACTCGCCACTCTCTTTGTAACACAACAGCATGAGTAAGCATGGGCAATGAGTAAGAGGAAGTTACTGACATTTTCAGTATTCAGCTCTCCTGTTGCTGGCCAAGGCACTTTCCATGACCTTACGAACCCATCAACTTACTGACAAAGTGCAGTAAGAGTGGTTACCAAACCGAGGTTTTTCAGGCACGCCGCCTTCTCCTGCAGTAAGATAGTGATTTTTTTTAAGTGTGTTTTCCTGTTGGTTCTCCCCCCAACCTGCAACATATTTGGCAGAAGTAGGCAGAGCTTTCCTATCTAACCCTTATTTTCTCGAGCACGTGGACTGAGCCTACTTTTATTGGAGTCTAACGTGGTCTTGATGCCTTAAATTTTTGTGTAGCTACTGGCGAGGAACATGTCATCGTTTTGAGTAACATAGTGTTTTGTATGCGGTTTTGCTGACTCTTAGTAACTTCTAAAAACTAGATTACAGCTTGTTATTGTATTTGATTATACATCTGTTTTCAATAATAATAAAAAAAAAAAGGCAAGAGAGTTGTTCTGTTTTCCTTCCCAGAGTTATGTGGTCTAACTCAGAGGCAGATCCTTGCTGCACTGCATGCTGTATTTATTGTTAATTCAGCCTGTCAAGGAAACCAACATTAGGTGCAGGGTATGATTCTGGTTATCTTGATTTTGCTGTTGTTATTGTGAATGTGGTTCCTTCTGTGGCTGCGTATAACCTAGGAGAAAACAAAATGTCCATGTTGTCTGCTCTGGGGTTTCTGCGAAAGCGCGGTTCTGTGGGGGCGAACAGCAAAAGCTCCGCTTCTGTATTTCTCTGAGTGGTTACAGGGTGAGGGACTTGTTGCAGTAATAATTTTCAGGAGGAAAAGCATTAAAAAAAAAAAAAAAGAGTAACCTGTCTGGTAGAGAGGTGTATGGCCCGTCCACCCTGTATTTGCTGAGAGCCTGGGGCTGCCCGAGCCCTGCATCACCTCCAGCCTCCCGTCCCCCCTTCTCCTTCACCTGCAATGCGATTTTACTCAGTTCCTGCTGGCAGCGTGGATTTTTGGGTTTTAGCTAAATCTGTCTTGCAAAACATGATGGTTGGGTAAGATGCGATTTTGCTTTAATTATGATTACATTACTTTATGAATTAACCAGAGGATCTCATGAGACTGGAATCTTTTGACACATGAGAAAATTGCCTTTCTTTAACAAGCTGCTTCAAGCATGCAAGGTAATATTAGCATTTTTCAGTTATAGCTCCAGGGGATTAAATAATAAGGGGAAGTATTGTACCTACAATTATATGGTGTGCAAGTGTGTGTAACAGTCTTAAAACCAAGCAGACACCGAAGAAATCAGTTGAACTACTGAACCCGTGACATTTTGCAGTGCAAGTGTGAGTAGGGATTTTTCTTTATGAAATTGCTTTGTAAGATGGGTTTTTAAGACAACCTGAAGACACCTGAAAAATTGTATTTCATAGACTTGTAAAGGTTGTCATTTGAATACATTCGGAAAAAGAAAAAAAAAAAAGCCTAACTCGATACACCTGTTTCAATATCAGGATAATGACCTGAATGCAACTTTTAAGGGAGGGAAGGGGAATTTTCATACGAGCTGTTTTGTTTTGAGGACGTAGTAATTGCGGTAAAGTCAACAATTGGACCTGAGAAGATGTACTGCATGATTAAGCTTCTTGTGAAGTAAATGCGATAGGACGTGGTATCTGTACATGCCTGTAACACATACGCTGCATATGATGTTGTCTTCAAACTACGATATGCCTCTTTTAATGCCTCTAAAGGCATGCTTAAGTTGAGCATTTGCTTAGATGTGCTCGTTCTGAATTGAAATTGTTCAAGACTTGGCAGCAATCAAAGGTAGTCAGTTTTAAAAATTATGGACGAGGAATAGCAGAAGAGCTTGTGCTCAAATTGAAAAGGAATCAGACAACTTGTGTGCCTTCTGCCTGTTTTACTCAATGTGGCCTTCGGAGGGTTGCTGCTGGCTTGTGGTATCGAATGCAGCGAAGTGGAAAATTGGCACTGAGGGGTTTAAGCCCTTGTTATCGTGGCCGCAGCTATTTGGTTGGTGTTTCGATGACAGAACTCAGTCGTGTTCTACACAAATGCATCAGGTAACGGCATTCAGTGAACCTAGAGAAGTCGGGGTAGTTATAGGAAAATATATAAGTGTTGCAATGTTCTTGCTCTAAAAAGAAGGTATATGTGTAATACATATTTTATAGATGAGTAAATGTCCACTAGAAAAGGCAAATGATGTGATTTTAAGAATCAGTGATAGAACCTCGGGATTTTCACGTCTGGATTTATTTGAAGTACTAGCCAAAGCGTTGTGCCCGTGAAACAGCAACTAAAAGTGGGGTTTGTGTGCAAATGCTCTCAGCAGTGCAAGCTGAATTCAGTATCGATAGTCTCTTGATTGCTTATGGTCAAACTTAATCAGAAACTTGTATCGGCATGTTGATTTATTTATTTTTTAATTGTTCTGATAACTGTAGAGAGCACTCAGAATTGGTATGGAGGAGGAACAAAGCCCTGTAGCATGTGTGTGATGCAGAACAACTGTTTAACTTTCTTGCTCAGACCCTTTCGTCCACTTCTGAATCGCCTCTTGTTCCTTGGTTGCCACCAAAGATTCACTTGATGGGAGCTTTATGGAACAAATGGGTTTAACCCGATCAGAAGTTTGCAATCAGCACAGTAAATTGGCAGTTACTTTGGGTAAATATTAGCTATGACAAATTAAAATGCATTTTTCTGGCATTCATGTGCTTCATCTCACAGTGGTAATTGCTGTTACTGTTATTGCTTGTACTTGTTGTGAGGCACCCGTTCATAAGCTAATTGCTCAATTCAATTTAAAATAACTTTTCAGGACTTAGAGGCAGCATTTCCAAAACATCACAGGCATTCTCATCAGCTGACCTGAGTCGTGCCTTCGTGGGTTTATTTTATTTTTTGATATAATTGCAAAAACAAGTGGCAGTCAGGTTGCGTTTGGTGGGGTCTTGTGCTGCAATGAAAGACAAGGCTCTATTAAAAAAAGAAAAAGCTGCACTGGGGTGGCTGAGCATTGGTTATTTCACCATCATCAGTCCTTCAGCCTAAGAGCCTGGCTACATCATGGTGCCTGGTTTGGCTGGGGTCTGTCAGCTGAAGCTGGGAGCACCTTAAATGACTTTGTACGCTCTGACACGGCCTTGCGTGGGTTGTTACTGGCAAACTATTTTTATTTTTACCTCTTTGACAGTTAGTTTTTATTCAAGCCGGAATAATCATCTTCCTTCACACTTGTCCCCCGCAGCTGTTCCTGCTGCTTTGCTTCTCCTTCGGCTGTTTTAAAAATCCTCTTCAGGGTTTGCAAGCTGTAGGTTCATTCAAGTTGTCGTTCCTGGTTACATTTTGAGCACTCGTGAGGCTGTCGTCGTGGTCCAGCTCCAGCCGATCCCTTGCAGGGGCCGGCACAGCAGGACGGGTGGTGTTGGCAGGGATGTCAGCTGCTGGGGGTGATCGTGCTGCTTAAAAGACAAATGCTTCCAAAATGTCATTTTGAGCATAGGTTATCTTACAGTTAACATATATTTCCTCTGAGTAATAGGCCCAGTTGTGCCGCAGAGCGCTTACTTGAGATGTGTGTTGCTGTGGCTCTAGGATGAGTTTGTTCTTAGAGATGTGCTAAGAACTTGTGTGTGACCTTGCAGGAAAACTGTTAGATGTATAAAAACTTGCGCTGAAAATCCGACCATCTTGGGGTTTGTGTGCGTAGAGGGGGAAGGTGTGCCTACATCTGCATCTGTTCTTCATGATGTGTTGTGAGATATCTAACGGGGGTCTCTGCAGCTGTCATGACCTATGGTAGTGGCCAACACAACCCTTCGATAGATCCTTTTTCTTCCTTCCTTCTCTCAATAGCACTTTGAGCAGTTGTGATTCTCCACCTCTGTAGAGAAGTCCTAACAACTTAGTAACTGCATTCCTGAATTAGTAGTTGATAAAAATGTAAGCAGTGATTTATTTCATAACAGAAGCAGTAATTGGTTTAGATTTTAATAAAATGGAGACAGTTTCCTCCTTAGCTGTATGTTATGTGATGGCAGATTATTGAAGAGTTTCAACATTTGCATCTTTCCTACTGGAAGCTAAGAAATAAAAATGAAATGTGCTGCACATTAGCTGTCTGAATATGAAGCAAAAGATAATTCTTCTATTGGCAATAACACAAGCTTGGGATAGCTGTAAATACTTTTATTCAGAGTTTACTGATCTCCGTTGGCTTTAGATCAGGTTGAAGGGGATAAATCACTTCTGCAGCAATTATTTTCATGGCTGTTAAGTGTACAGGCAGGCTGCAAAATCTGTGTATGTAGTCACACTGCTAGGATATGCTGGAAACCTTTGACTAGCTAATGTGCATTTCCAGTGCTGCAGCAATGGGCTTACTTGGCAAACAGTCACTTGAAATCAGGGCTGGACAACTCTCAGTAGTCAGATGTGACATTACTTGGTTTCTTCTTATGCTTCTGAAAGGAACTGTGACATTTCATATATAGAGAGAGATAGCTCTCCAGTCTAAACTTGGATGAACTTGAAACTAACCTTCCTTACCCTGGAAAAGTTTTTGTTTGGTTTGGCTTATTTATTTATTTTTTGTCCCTTGGTGAATTCACCCATCCAATTTTCTGTTGAGCCGTGTAAATTCTTAATGACATGGCCGAGGAAATTGCGTGAGGGTGGCAGCAACTGAGCCCAGGCAGGCTGCCTCCTCTGGCTGTGCTGGCTTTTGCTGCCTGAAACTTACCCGAATGCATGACAGTACCCAAACAGCTTGTTGTTTTGTGCTGACATTGGACTGTAGGAGATACATAAGGAAATTCTGGAAATTGTTCAATCTTCAAAGCTGCAGGAAGAAACTGGAAGCACCGCTTAGGAGGTGTTGGGCATCAGCCCCTTGCAAAATGCATCCTGTGCTGTGGAAGCGGTGTCTGTCGTGTGGGTGCTATGGGGAGCACTATGAGGAGGATGGGAACGGGAGTCAATGCTAAAAAGGTTTGAAATGTTACAAAATGTGTAAAACACTGTCTGCAGAGCCTTCACCGTTGCTACTTGCAGCAGAATTGCCCTGCTACACAAGAGCAGTGTCTGGTGCATGGTTGTAACGTAGGTATTGTGTCCCAGTGGATTTCTTAGTGTTTGGCACATGAACATATGTTTTCGGTGACAGTAATGTTGCGGTTTGTGGTGGGCAGAGATAAGACTGCCTGCAGTTTGTGTCCTAGCCCCTAATGTTTGGTGTATTTCCTTTTTAAACTTGGTCCGTGCCTTCCGACAAGCCACAACTTCCCTTTTCAGATTAATTACTATCATTGCCAAGAAGTGATTCATGCGCTATTTTACCTGTGCCTAAAGGAACTTTTCCCTCTTAGGTTAATCATCGAATTAGATGAATTATGCTGATTAGACACCAGCCCTGACTCACGTAACTCATCACTTCCATCATAGCTGCTCGGAACGGGATGATTAAACCCGCTCCAGACCCAGCTGGAACGAGCTGCGGGAGTAACTCCAGTGCTGCAGGATCTGCGTTGAGAGCTGCCTGGAGCGCTGTATTTTCAGGGTGGAAAGCCATAGCATGCAAGAGTCCCCTGTATTTCCTTTTCCAGAATGTTGTGCCTCTCATACGACTACTTTTCTTGGGTAGACCAGTAGACCAGTTAAATCAACCCTTTTCTTGCTACCTGTTTAGTTATGGTGATTCATCGTGGTCAGTTTTTGATATTTGTTGCCTTAAGTTGGTTTTGAAACTCAGTACAAGAATGACACTTGCAAGCCCTCTTGGGCAAACAGGATATTTTTTTTGCCTGGCCTCCGCATGGAGGTATTTTTCAACATGAGGCCATGTAACATCCTTCTTGAAAATGATCCTAAATTTCTGAGCAGGGGGAAGCCATGCTGCTGCGTCCTGCTTCTGGGCTGTTCCTGTTGGAGGCTGGGCTGGCTGCCATCTCCCTTGTGCAGGCAAAGCCATCCTTTGGGGACATATGGAGAACCAGCCTTTGTTCTCTGTCTGTCCGCAGGAGCACGAAAGAGCAGCTGAGGGCTTCTGTGACTTCTTTTGGCTTCTTTCTGTGCCCTCTGGGGACCTCGTGCCAAAAAAAGTACTGCCGGTGCCAGGTTCGTGGGAAATGACAGCTCGCAGCATGTGATACATCTCATTATTTTCTGGGCTGCCACATGGTACTGAAATGTTTCTGTTTCAAAAATAAAAATAAAAGAAGTGTGCAAAGGCCTTCCTAATTACCTTCTGATTTCTGGATCGCGGGAGCACGCGTTGTGACTTGAAGGACGGAGCTGGTGCCAGGAGCCCATATGCCCAGTTCCCAGCTCTGCCATTGTTTGGATTCTCATGTGTTTTCAGGATTTGTAGAGCCGGGAGCTTGTGAAACCTCTGACTGTGGCAGGACTCGTATTTAAAGCCAGGAGAGTTGATGCACTGACACATACTTCCTCCTATAATTACAAACGTGTTGTTAAAAAAGAAAATTGATACAGATCTCAAAAATCAGGTCTTTACATAGGTAATATCTAAACTGGATTCAGGCTGCATTACAGAGCTTTTGTTTTCACTTTGGAAGAAGGCAGGGAGAAACCGTGAAATGGTAATTGTTCCACTGATGAGCAGCTTTCCAAAGTGCAGGTTGGTTTCTTGTTTTTAAGCTTGTGTGGAGACTGTCTTTATTCCAAGTCCTAGCCGATGATCTATTTCCCCAGTGCAGGGCAGTATTATGTTCGGAAAGCCTTGCGTCTTGTCGTTTTACTCTAGCTTTCAAAGCCTGGAGCAATGGAGCCCTAATAAGAGCTACCTTGAAGTAACAGAGTTTGGGATGTTGGTCCTAATTATTCACAGTAAAACATATGCCAGATTTCTCTGGGTAAACGTGCCAGACACGCACAGACTGTTGTTATTTGCACACGGGATAGCATCGCAGGCCGGCAGGCTGTACGACGGTTGATGCGTTGCTTGTCCCTGGGGGTTACCGTTCCCTTAGTTCCCGTGCCTGCCTCCCCTGGGAAGCGAGGGGATCCCCCTCGGGCTGCCTGCTTTGCCCTAGGTCAGTGCTTCGGGAAGCCGAGTAGCAGACAGCATCCTGATGGGTGAGGTGGGTCTTGGGGAGCGCTCCCAGCCCTGACTTTGTGTGCGTACAGGAAGCAGGGGGAGACGTTTCGGTTCGGGAGCGACAGCTGCTTATGTGGCCACCTTGGGAAGGGCTGGAAATACAGATGTCACCGCTTCTCCAGGTTGTGGGCAGCAACTTCCCAGCTGCTGGAAGAGCTGCTCCAACTGCGAGTCCCTCAAATGTGAGGCAGAAGCAATAAGTTGTGTTCTTTAAAATGCTGCAGCATTGTGTCTTCATTTACTGCAAGTGTATGTATTGGGTGGTAATTTCTCCAAACTTTATTGAATGTTTATTTCTCCATGTTAGTTTTATAATTTGATTTCCTGTTGGTGAATTCACTTTTCTCTCGTGTGCCTCTTTTCTCAGATCTCTGATTTCTCGTCTGAGGCTGTTTTACTGCTGCATGGCAGGCCAATGTTTATTCAGTTAAAAACAATATTGTTTTCTTACAGTCTGTACTTTCTTGTTATTCAA
The DNA here is from genome assembly GCF_964211835.1 of Anser anser. Lineage (NCBI taxonomy): Eukaryota > Metazoa > Chordata > Aves > Anseriformes > Anatidae > Anser > Anser anser. Next base: position 12,453,340 of record NC_139725.1, on the reverse strand, counting down.
GTTCATATAGCAGAGGAGCAGCAGAAAGCATCCATCTGGCTCCATCCCAAAGGCTGGTGTCCAAAGACTGGCATCCTTGCTTGGCAGCACGCGGCACAGGAGCGCGCTGGCTGCCAAGGGAGCAGCAGTACCGTGGCTGGCAGAGGCTGATTCACCAGCTGAGGGCAGCTTCAAGGGGAAGGGGCAGCGCTATCGCTGGGAGCGGGGTGTCACTATCGGCGGGTACCATATGCTGTTGTTAGGCAAGGTATTACTTACAAGGGAGAGGAACAACTCGAGTAGATAAGGCTAGTTTCCTTTGGTGATGCTTACGTGACGGAGTACGTAAGGAAGGATGCAGCGTTTAAGTTGCAGATGGGTTTATACTTGGGTGTTAAGTTTGGTACAGCACTAAACATCACACAAACTTGAGTTACTATACGGGCTCTTGCTAATTTTACTCCGTGCTGTAAAGTGTTATTTACCGTGTCGTTTTCTTTTTGCTCTGGTTTAGATAAGGAATTACCTAGGGTGAGGGTATCCTTGGATGCTGTAGAAGCTGTGGTTCTGTAGCATATGATGAGTGAGGGACACAAAATATATTAAAAGACAAACCAACCAGACCCTGTTTTTACTGAATAGAAGTCCTAAGATCGGTGAAGTAAAATCAAGTAGGAAAAAAAACCCTCAGTATCTAATCGTGATGAGGGAGCAGGTGAAAGTTTGTGATACCACAATGAAAATAACAGTAGCGACTGGGGTATAATAAAACCCCAGTTTTATAAAATAGAACTGGGGTATAATAAATGATGCTCTGGAGGTGGGACACATCACGTTAGTGGGTGGAAAAACTTGGCCTCAAGACTTTGAGCCCTAAACAAGTTCTTACCAGCTGAACATCCTGAAATCAGGAAAAAAAAAGTAGCTGGAGGCTTTCACACGGGGGACGCTTCCAGCTTTGTGTTAACCTTGTTCTGCTGACTCGGTTGAGCTTATGAGGAATTCTCTGAGAGAAAACAAATGAGGATCTGAAAATGGTTCTAAACATGTCTGGATCCAAATCCCAGGTTCCACCCTGTGGATGTTTTTGGGGCGGTGTGAACATTTCATGTCTGCTAGACCTTTCTTAGCATAGGAGCTCCAGCTGCAATGCCAACTTCAGGAGTCTGTGTGAGTTGTTAATCCAGGTGGTTCCCACTTCTGATTCACTGCGTGACTTTCAAGCAATGGTATCTACAAAACTGGGGAGGTGATTTGGTGTGGTGGGCACTGGAAACAAATTGCACGGCTTCAGAATTCTTCGAGCTGTTGTTGCTGAAAAAAGCAACGTCAAATCATAGCCTGAAGTATATGATGCAAAGCAGTAAAATTACGCACTGATGTGAGGTTCTTCAGGAAGCGAAGGAAAATGGACCAGGGAGATTGTTTGAAAAAAAAAAAAAAGTCTTATATGGCATTGTATTACTCGCAAATGAATAGGGGTGTTGGAAATAAAGCATTCCTGATGCTGCCGGATTATAGGTTTATGATTTAAATGTGGTTGGAAAAAAATGAACTATTTAATTCTACTCTCATTTACTTTAATATAAATCAAGGGCAAGTCTTTTGAAATTGGCAGGTTTAGGCTGGTGTAAAGCCCATGCAGGGAACATTTTAATCAGGGTAGGATATGTTGCCTCTAATAGGAGTCCTGATCGTAATAGAGCAGGAGCAGCTGGGACCTCAGGGAGTCTGGTGGCCCACTTCCCTGCCACCTGAACAATGAATCTGGCAGCTCAAAATCTGCCTATTGGAAAAGTCTGTGAAAGGGGATAATGAGCGGGTCAGATACACTTCCAAAGGTCCCTGTTCAATTGTTCCTTTCTCCTTTAACACCTGAAATATTCGGATTTTGCAAAATAAGAATAGTGGCACCACACTTCCGAGACGTACAATAGCAGGTTGGGGTGATTTGGAATAAGGACCAGCAGTAAGGGCTGAGGCTTCTACGCTACTTCTAGCTGAAGACAGAGCAATGCTACTGTGGCTGGTTGGGAAGAAAAGTGCTGCCTTGACTGAAGCTCCCTATAGCTGTGAGGTTTTTCTACTGCTTTTTTCTGTTTGTGGCATAAGAGCCAGAGAAGTGTTCTGTCAAACATAGCACAACTCTCTCCCTGAAACTCATAGTACCTTTTTCCTCCATCACCTCTATAATTCAAGCTCCAACTCTCGCCTATGCATATATTTATGCTGCTGCTTCACCTGATTTCTTGCGCAGAAAATTTTGTGCTTTCCCCCTTCATTTCCAGTGCATTTCTGCACTAGCTGGATGTTCATCCTACCGCATTGTACCCTTTACTCCTTCACTGCCCAGGTATTCCCATCCTTATGCCCTGGACTCCTACAGTCGTGACTCCTCTTCCCGTGCCTGTAATCATTCCTTACTCCTCTCAGTGCTCTCCTGCACCCCTTCTACCCTCGGGCACAAGGGGCACCTCGCAGCCCTGTAGTCTCAGGAAACAGATGAGGGCTGTTCTTGCAGTTGTGTGTTTTTCTTCATTGTCGTGTAGTCTGGAAGGAGAGAACGTAAGCTTTCCATGACACAGACAGCTTGGGAAGAAACCATTCCCAGTGCTTGTGCCTGGAATGGTGCGGCAGAAGGCGTGTGTCAGTGCCAGGAGCAGCCAGGGGGCTGGATGTAGCCCCGTCTGTCCGCATCACCTGCTTTGGGTCCTCCTCTCCACACTAGGGGATCTGCTACAGTGCTCGATACAAGTGATGCTACAATTGCTTCTTGCAATCTCCATCTTTAGAGTTGTGAGCCAAATAATTAAGGACAGCTTTTGTGTGCTTTGGGGGGGGGGGGATTAAAAACCAAACAAAAAGCAACTGCTCTCTTCCTTGCATACCTTCTTCTTGCTGTGCTGTGTTCCAGTGATCTTGCATTCAAGACACAAGTGCTTTGGACTTCCACAACGTGAGCAAAGTATGAGCATTTACCTGTGGCTTTGTAAGGCTTCAGGGACGTGTTTTCTGTGTGTGGAGTGTTTGGTTTTATACTTCTGAACCTGGAGACTGAAAGCCATTTCCGTATACTTCCGAAAATGTTTTGACTGCAGTTTAAGCAGTAGCAATGCTGAGTGGATACCGGAGGGGATCATGAAACAAGCCGTTCTTACCTGCCTTGCTTTCTTTGCTGCTTTTAAGCCAGTTTGGCTTCCAGGTCTGAGGGCTGAAGCCCTGCAGAGAGGTTTACTGCTGGGGCAGAGAGAGGCCCAGCAGATGTCCGGAGGAGCAGTGGCTGCCCCAGGAGAGCAGGGAGTGGGAGCGTGCGGCTGGGACCTGGGGAACCAGCGAGTCCTTGGCCTTCTGGTGGCATCGAGGTGTGGGATCGAGCACGACAATAACACCGAAAGGGGGTCAGCCGGGCTCTCTTCAACAATGTGATCTCACATCTCTCCTGCGCTTGAGCTAGAACCCGTGTGCGGGCTCTTAGGGTGACTTTAAGCAGCTTAGGAATCGCCTCTTTGCTGGGTTTTTACAGTCCATCTGAACTGGTCTCCTGGGAGGCTGCAGCCAAAAATGCCAGCATTGCTCTCTTCCCCAGGGCAGACTCCTTATGAGCTTCTCTCTCACCAATAAAGATGTGAACGGCTGCGCTGGCCGAGTTCCCTGACCTGGGCTCCCTGAGGGACCAGGAGGTGCCGCGGTGACCAGGCTTACAGCAGCAGGGCCACCTCTGCCGCTGTCACCCGCCTGCTGGGCTGGCAGCAGTGGGATTGCCTTCCCTCCTCTCGCCTGCGGCTGGTCTGTGGCACGAGAACAGGATTTCCTATCCCATCAGCATTTAAGGTGTCTTAATGTGACTCCGCACAACGCTTTGTTCAGCAGCAGTTGGCTTATTTCTCTTCCCCTCAGATCAGGCACTTCCCACAGGATTGCCTTGCTGGACATCAGGGTTAGGGGCTTTTGCCCTGTAGTCTTTCTCACACGCAGGATAGAGAGTGGATGGGGAGGTTTTTTCATTCTTTGGTGTTGTCTTGTTGCTCTTTCAGGCATTTGTGATAGAACAGGTGGATTACACTAGAAAGAATTCAGAACTGTAGATACGCATGTTGCCAAAACCACTTACCTGTGATTTTTTTTGTGTGTGCGCTGTGATATCATGGGTGAAAATACATTTTTTCCCATTCTGTTTCATTTGTTTCTATCCTATTAAATGCTATGTATGCGTGGCAGAAGGCAACTAATACGACTTAGGTGTACCAAAGATGTCAAGAGATAGTATTTCAGGCATGGCAGCTTACAGTTTATTGGCTTAGTTCTTTTTAAAAACCTTTTTAAAAATCATTTTTCTCTGGAGCTGTTGAAGATCAGGTGAAAGATTCTGCACGGATCCCATCAACACGGTCGTGCTGAGCGCAGATGGACCGCTCCTGGAAATGGTCCCAAACGATGGATCACTCATCTGATGCGGAGCGATGCACCAGAAAACTGCAGATCATCGTGACCACTCTCTGACTTTTCAAAGCTTTGGCTCTTTTAACTTACACCTGTCTGCCTGTTTTGCTGCTCAGGAAACCTTCAATAAAAAAAAGTTCAGTTAGAAACATGAAGACATGGATGATTTAAAAGAGAAACTAGTACGGCGCATCTGAACTGAGTGGAGGGAAGACTGGAATTATACTTCCTTGTATCGCAAATAAAGTCCTTGTATATAAAATACTTCCTTGTATATAAAATAAAATTTTCATTCCGGTTGACAGCGGCAAACCTGCACATAAGTATAATAGACTTATTTTGCACTTCTGTCAATAGTATCATTTATAATTGAAACATTTAAAATGTTTTTTTTCAAATGAAACACCAGGATCATTTCTTGTGTATGTGTTCTTTGATGCATGTGATGCATGTGATCTTCACTTTCAAACCTTGTTATCAGAAAAGCGTTTTGATAGATGAATGCTGGTACATTAAGATTAAGGAATAATAAAAAAAGAAGTCATAAGAAGCTGAGAAGTTGATTATTATTCGTTGTAAATGTATGCAGCGAACCAGTCATTTCTGAAGGTGGTGGCTCAGGGAGCTGCAGAAACTAATCTGGCAGGAGTATTTCTAGTGAAGCCCCTGACCGATACTAAAGGATATTATCTCCTTCTCCCCGTCTGTTGCTCTGATTTGTCATATTGTTCCTCAGCATTTCCTTCTCTGCGGACAGCCCCAGACCTGGTGCTCATGGGGCTGCTGTCAGTGAAAGGCTCCCTGCTCTGTTGCTGGAAGCTGCCCTTGTCAGCTGCTCATGGTGTGCCTGAGCAATGCAAATGGGTGTTTCCAGCCAGGATATATTGAATTTCCACTGGCCCAGAAGGGCAGCAATTGGGATCAATTTTTTATCTGTGGTTAATAAGCTGATGAAATCATATCGGTGGTGGGAGAAGCTGCTGGGTGACTCGTACGTTAGGTAAAGCCCAGCCTGCCCTGGTCTGGAGTTTGGTGCACTAACACCAGCATTGTGGAGCCATAAGACAGCAGTGTCATTCCCTTTAATGTGCTTGGCAGGGGACAGGAATGGGGTGGCAGAAATGAGCTCAGGCGCTGTAAGCCTCAGCTGCACCCTGCCCGCATGTGCTCCGTCCTCACCGGGTCATTTAGCAAATCAGCGGTGTGAAAACAACGATGGAAATATAGACTTAGTCTGTGTTAGTTTACTTTTTGCTGTTACCTCGGTCATTTAATGGCTCTCACCTCCATCATCTTTGCAGACTGATTCATGGGAGCGCTCACCAGCTTTCCTGAAAACCTCTCCTTTTCCGGGAGCAATGCGCTCGGGCAGTTTGTTACTGCTGGGGTGACACAGGTTGTTATATCTAAAGGGACACAAGCAAATGGGCCTTGTTTTACTTTCACTTAGCCCAATTTAACTACAAAATTAGTTAGCAGATTCAAAATTCTGCTAACTAGAAAAAAATTGACTTTCTTCCCTCTTTGGCAGAAACAGATTTAATTGTACTATTTTTAATCAAGCGAGAATTGAACTCTTCAGAGCAAAGTATTAATACCAGCCTTCTTAAATATAAGACCCGTGAGCAAAGCTAGTTGAAATTCCTAGGAGTTAATTATTTTTAGATGTAATTTTTTGTAAACGGATGTTATGAAAGGAGCTTGTGTGATTTGAAGCCGTAGCTTCATGTTAACCTGTACCATTCTTCTTAATACGGTACCTATGACATTGAGGTATGTGTTCATTTATTTTATACGTATATTTTTTAAATTAAATATGTGAAGAAAAGGAATTTTCCAGTCTGTCATGGGTCTTGCTGTTAACGTCTTAGTTTAGCTCGTTATCCTTTATGTAATGCTGATCTTTAATATGCGTGTTTTAAATCCCAAAGCTGATTTTGAGGAGGAGCGTGGTTTCTTCCTAACAAACCAGCAGTGGGACGGCAGCCACAACGAATGACTTAGTGCCCTGCTGCCCTGGGGGTTGTATTGCTGTACCTCCACTCGCCTGGCCTAAAACATTTAGGTCTCCACTTAATTCACAGCAGGTAGGGATTCATGGCAGGTTTTCTGGGACGTATCTGAATAGCCACGGCATTTAGGATGTCAATAATCAGTTTAAGTGTTGAAAGCAGAAGAGGGTATATATTTGAACAAACAAATTATAAGAACTTTGATTTTTTTTTGATTAAGTCTCTATGACAATGTTTCCCTTTATCTGAACTCTTGCTATAGGCATTCTTAATTACAGATCCAGAAATAGGCCTGGTTTAATCAATCACATGCTCGTGTCCCTGGCAAGAATGTAGTAGTCATCTACCTAAGGAGGTTATGGGCAAGAATATTTTTCATAAGAAGTGGGATTTGAGTAAACTCCACAATTAATATTTGAATCTGTACTGCGTGAGGCCATGCATACTGCACGAGGGTATGTTACTCGGTGTTCATGCCTGGTGGAGTGCCAGGAGCTGACCAGTGGGGCTGTCAGAGGAGAGCAAGGCCGCGCCGGGCAGCTTACCCGTCAGCGTGAGTTATTAGGCCGGGGCTTGCTGTCTGCCTCTTTTTGCAAACCTGATAAAATATTTTGGTCCTTTTCTCCTTACTATGTAGTAACTTTAAGGTAAGTCAGGTCCCTTATAGTGCCATTTTTGTTCAGGTGGCTGGAAGAAGAGGCTGAGGAGGGACTAGGGTGCTTGTGGTCACCGCAGAGGAAGTGGTAGCGATGTGTGCGACTTGGAAGAAAGGCAGAACTCTTTCAGTGGTTGAATTTGGTTGAGTTTTAGTTACTTAGAATAGTTAGCACTTTTAATTTGTGAACTGTTAATGCTCTGCGTTTCAGATAGGATCTGTGGTGTTATCTACAAACTGTGAGTAAAATAAAATCCATTCTTGGTAACTTAGAAATTTAGCCTATAAATTATTCATCCTACGTTATTAATCTGGCTTCTGTGAACAAAAAAGTCATCGTGATACCTAATTCCTTTTGTTCAAACTGGTTTATTCATCACCATATTTTAATGACATTGGAAATGTTTTTTTCCCCTCATTTTTCATTTATTCTAGCCTGCATAATTGGCAATAAAAGGAGTAGTATTTCATGTTTCCTCTTAAAAGCCTAAATATTTAGCTGAGACACTGCTAGCATAGTGGGATGCTTCTGTCCTGTTCTGTGCAGATCAGGGCTGGGAGCTGATAGACTCTCATTCTCCACCACCCAGAAAATTAAAAGTGAATAACCAATACCAGAAAAGCAAAAAGATCTGAATTGCTGCAATGCGTACTTCAAGCTGTTTCTGAATCAGTTTAAAGGCAGGACCACATAATTACATTGTCATGATAACCAAATTTTAGACCATGTATTTATAGATTTTTTGCTATGTATTGAAAAAATAATAATGAAAAAATCTTGGTACGTCTTTTTGAGATTGAGCTTCCATTCAGCAACCAGAGTGAGATAAACCTTGCACTATTAATTAACAAAACAAACAAAAAACCTGAGGAATAATTTTGTGAAGGTTTATTTCCCAAAGGAACTATCAGAAGCAAACTGGGAAAACAGTCTTTTTTATTCAAAACCCGATCATGCATTGACTTTTGGGTACGGGAACTGGGCTCTGTGCCCTGCTGCTGACATGTGCTTGTACTTGTTTTGTTCTGTTTTTTCCCCCTTATCCTCATCGTTAAATCCAGAATACTTGTTCCTTTCATGATTGTGGCAGCAGAACTGCTGTAAAAATTACGCGGCATAATATGCTACAGTGTAGATAAAGATATAATTCCACTTTAGGGAGCAAGCGTTGCCTCCATCTCAAGTTGGTTACGGAGACTAGTACATATGAACACAAGTCTGATGCCCACTGAAGAAAATGTTAGTGTACGGGTCAGGTTTGGACGCCGCCATGTCTGGGATCTGCGTGAGCTGCCAGGGGCCTGCCCAACCCCAGGGGGACCCCGCTACCGCTGAGACACAGCCGGGACCTTCAGCATCCCTCAGCTCCGCGGGCCTCCCCCAAATTGTGAGCGCGACGGGCCGCCTTCCTTGGGGCCATGCGGTGGCAGGTCGCTGCCCACCGTGAGGAGGGTGCCGCGTGCAGGCCCGTGGAGGTGCGGAGGGTTCGAGGAGGAGCCGGTGGAGCTCCTGGCTGGCTTCTGCGCCTCGCAGGGAAAGGCTGCCTTGAAATCTGCTGCGCTGGAAGTGGGACCCAGGGGTTTCTCTTTGGGTCGGTAACGATGTCAGAGGATTTGGCATTGATGAGGTTCAGATGTGTTGACTATCCTTTTCTAGTGCTGCACTGAATAGATTACGTGACATAAACAGCGCCGGCACTGGCTGAGCTTCCCTCAGTCTTTGTCTCTAATAAGTATGAAGACATGCACTGTACAAAAAAAGCAATGTGGACTTCTCAGCATGCCTAACTGGGTGTTTTTTTCTTTTCAATTACCTTTTGCTTAGTGGCAGGCAGCAACATCACAGGTAGGTACTTTATTTTTTTGTGTCCTCAACATGCCTACCTTGTCAGATCAGCGAGGCTCATGCAGCTGGAACATCTTCTTTAAAAATGAAATTATTTAATGAGGTAATGACCAAGCGAGGCGAAGAAGGATTTTGTTAGAGCTAAAGTTGTTTTCAATTATAGAAGACAAGTGCCCGATTTGAGAATATTTTAATATTAAACCCAGTAGTGATTATGAAAGTTATTCAATTCAGCAGCAAGTCAACATTGACAGTCATATCTGAATAAGTGGGAAGGAAGTCAGAGTTACAGTGTTACCTGATTAACTACAAGGCAAATAAGAACTAATATTTCCTTTCAGCTATACTATTCACTTCTCTACTGATAGGTACAAATTAAAGCCACTGAATCCACACCTGCGCCCAAGTGAGCACAATTCCTTGTAACATGCTGAAATGCCCAGGTCTAACATTTTCTAGGGCTGTTACTTCTAATGGATGTGGACTTTACATTATTTTCTTGAACAGCGAAGTATGTTTCCATTTGTAGAAGACAACTGCATCTTTATATGGCTCAGTTGTTTCCAAGTCCTAAGTGGAAGAGGAATGATAATAATAATAATAATACAAAAGTGTCGGTTTTAATCAATATCTTCAGACATTATGGGAATTGAATTCTACCTTGCTGCTAATATATTAGGTATATTCTGCTTTATCTTCTCTCACAGAATTGATTTGCCACTATTCAGTTCACTTGGCTCTTGTCATGCAAATTGTGGCATTTCTCCCCCATTGACTGCACAAACTGAGATTAGATTTGAAAATCGAGTCTCACTGACCAGCTGCCGTGTATTTTTCATTTGATTTCTGCCTCCTTCACTTCCCAGTCCCGTTCCCTTGTTTTCACCTCCTTGGCTGGTAATGCGCTGATAACGTGGTCCCGGGGGAGGAAGCTGGGGGCACGGCTCAGTGCAGCTGGGGCTGGAGCTGCCGGCCGGCTCCCGCACACCCGTGTGCTAGGACGTGCTGCTCGCTTCCAGCTGCTTGTGCTCGTGTCCCTCTCACGTCTGGGGGAAAGTGCAGATGGTTCTGTGCCTGGAGTTCGGTGGGTAGTGAGGTGGGCTAGCCAGCAGCGGGATTTATTTCGTCTTTGTCTGGGGCCAGGACTTGGGAATGAGCTTGCTTGCTTCCCGACGTGACCCGGCGTGTCAAGCAGATGATTTTAAATTAGGTGTAAATTGAGACAGGGATAGCTGAACATGAAATAAGTGTCAGAACAGGGCCCTTGCTGTAAGTTTTCTTGTATTGTGACTGCTTCGTCAGGGCACTGATGGCTGCGTTAATATTGAATGTTCGGGGTGCGTGGTAGGTGCTAGCAGTGACAACCCAAAAAGGGGGTACAGCAAGAAGAGGGAGCAGGACAGAACTCCTGGTTGCGCTGATGAATTCTTCCTTTTTGCCTGAGTGTTGTTTGATCACTCACTGTAACAACTGAAGGCTGCAGAACCCTTGGTGTTTTTGCAAGATAGGGAAATAAATACTGTTTGAATGGGAGGGGTACTAAGGTTTGTGCAGACTGAGGTCAATTTCTTTGTTTTCCAAGATAAATACAAACACAGTAATGACTCTAGAATTCAATATACTTATTTTCATATAAAATCCTGTATGCAAAGGATGGTTTGATTATAGCTAGTCATAGTTGACGTGCTTTGATTGACAAAGCACAGACGGTTTGATTGTAGCTATTGATAGCTGCTTGTAATGTTGTTAACTCAGTAGAAGCGTAATACATCTTGCACCCATTTTAATGGATACATAGCAAAATCAAATCAGTTATTTCCATGTACCTGGCTTCCTGGCATGGAAGGTGCAGTCACAGCGTGGCTCAGCGCCCTTTGGAAAACCCTCGGTGCAGGAGGGCCGTGCCATCCAGTCGTTCAGCAAGAGCTGCTCAAGGAGTTGGAGTCTCAGCTTGGAAAACTCTTCATGGGCAAGCTCTTTGCCGTGGTACTTCACTGTCTTTCACTGTTTGCTTTTAGCCTTTACTATTGGTAGTCTCAAAATTCAGCTAACGTTCAAATTACTGTTTTTCAGATTCTTTCATGACGTAGCTATCAACATAACCAATATGTAGGATATGATGTACATTAATTATAGGCATATCTTGAAGATCTTCCCTTCATTAGCAGAAACATCTTTCATAGGAACAGATTGGAGATCTAATACCAAATTTCATGAAAGACTTCTCTTAGAACACTATTAATCATGGGTTTCTTTGTAAATTAAAAGAAAACATTCTCAGTACATACGTAGGAAATGCTGTAATTTAGAAGTGTGCATGTATACATATATGTATGTATATTTCATATGACAAATAGGTTGGATTTCTGCATAAGTACAAATGTAATTCATTCTTTCTGAGGGCAGGGCAACCCAGCCCATGCTTTCTGTAGGATGAATAACGCTGTATGTAATACGTTGTTATTGTACACCCTCCTGATGTGTCTTCAGCTCATTCTTGGATTCCCTTTCAGTGAGCAGGTGCCTGTGGTGCCAAGCACAGAACTAGCTGAATGAAGGCCTCCATGTGGGTGTGAGCTGCTCAAACCTTTGTGGCCCGATAGGAAGGGCCCTTCCTGACCCAGGGACTGATGCTCTGCAGCAGCACCTACAACCACATGGCTTAAAAATCTTAAATCAGGTCAGTTTTAGGCCAGTGTCTGTTTACCTGTAGTTCTGCTCAGGAAGGGGTCTCCCAGTCCAGAGTAGAGGTGAAAGGTGCAGAGGCTGGCACCATCCCCTCACCTCGCCTGGACTCTCTGCACCTGCACTGACAGCCCAGAAGTTGCTTTTCGCTTAAAGATGCTCATTCAGGTTTCTAGGCAACCGAGCCCATTTTCACTTCCCCCCACTGCGAGATAAGAGCTGACTCCTCATGCGGGGAGGCGAGACCATGATGGATTTCGGCAGCCTTTAATTTGAGCTGGAAATAAAATGTAGCCCTCGAATGGCAGGGCAAGGCAGCTTGAAGAAATGCACGGCATTGGGAGTGATAAGGAGCAAATTGCTGCTGGTGATTAAGCCGTTGCACAACATGGTGCCTGCCTCAGGTGCGCAGCAGCGAGCGCAGCCTGGCTGTGCTCTGGGCTGGGTGTGTCACGGTGAGGTGAGAGTAGGACGAGGTCTCTCAGTTTGGACTCTTCTCAGCTGATGCTGTGATCAAAGACGACTTTCCTCCCCGTCTCCCTGGTCTCATAGCCAAGCCCTGGTTTCTGCCTTGGGCAGCCTCCCTGGGTGCAGGATCTGGGTAAGGGTTTGCTGGTGTCCGCACCACAACGGCACTTCTCGGTCTCCTTCCCTTCCCACTCACTAATGGCAAAGGAGATGCTAAGACCACCTGGCCTGCTACAGCATCACAGATCGGGCAGCCCAGTGCATGCAGCATTAAGGCACACTTGAAAAACTAAGCAATTTCGTGTATGTTACATGAAAGGTGGAGCCGAGCAGGGCACGAGAAGACGTGCACCTCTGCCGGCAGCACTGGAGCCGTGGCAGGATGGAGGCTTACGTAGCTCACAGTAGTCATGTTTGGAAGCAGAGATTTGGCAGCGTCCCTTCCTCAGAGGGTTTTGCAGGCCAAATGGTTAGCGTAATGGATATTGGAGGTGTTAGCAATTTTACTCATGGGGATCTTAAAGGGAATGCAACACTTAACTTTTCCCTGTTTGTAGGGTGTTTATGTGGCAAGGTTTTGGTAGCAGGGGGCCATAGGGGTGGCTTCTGTGAGAAAAACCTAGAAGCTGCCCCATGTTAGGTAAGGGTCTGCTGACCAGAGCCAAGTCAATAAGCAATGTTGTTTGAGCCTTTGTGAGAGCATATTTAAGACGGGGGGAAAAAGAAAGCTGCTACACAGCAGCTGGGAGAGAGTGAGAGGAGTGAGGAACAGCCTTGCAGGCACCAAGGTCAGTGCAGAAGGAGCGGGAGAGGTGCTCCAGACTCTGGAGCAGAAGCTCCCCTGCAGCCTGTGGAGAGGCCCCTGGTGGAGCAGGCTGTCCCCCTGCAGCCCACGGGTCCCACACGGAGCAGATCTCCACGCTGCAGCCCGTGGAGGAGCCCCCGGTGGAGCAGGTGGATGTGGCCTGGAGGAGGCTGCGGCCCATGGAGAGCCCCCGCAGGAGCAGGCCCCGGGCCGGAGCTGCAGCCCGTGGAGAGGAGCCCACGCAGGAGCAGGGGGTCTGGGGGGAGCTGCCGCCCGTGGGGGATCCAGGTTGGAGCAGTTTGCTCCTGGGGGGATGGACCCCGTGGTACGGAGCCATATCTGGAGCAGTCCTTGAAGAGCTGCTGCCTGTGGCCAGACCCCGCAGGATCAGTTCGGCAAGGACGGCATCCCGTGGGAGGGACCCCACAGCACAGGGGAAGAGAGTGACAGTGAAGGAGCGGCAGAGACAAAGTGCTATAGACACTGTTATAGAGTGTGTTTTGCCCGTCAGAACAATTCTTGAGCAATCTCCCCATCCTTATCTCAACCCTTGAGCCCTTTGCATCGCGTTTTCTCCCCCTTTCCCTTTGAGGAGGGGGAGTGAGAGAGTGGCTGAGGTGGAGCTCGGCCACCCACCCGAGTAAAACCACCACACTGTTTTGGACTCCGTTTTGCGTACTGATGTTTCCACCTTAATTCCCACCAGTGTGTTGTCCTGAAAACTTCTTTCCAACATTGTGGTCCTGAATTGAACAAATTCTGTTATCTCTCTGTTGGGAAAGTGAAGGAAAACTAGACTGCCTTTTACCTAGCTGTTGTCTGTAGGTGAATGAATTTATAATCTCAAACTAGTAGCTGCATGTGTTTGCTTAATGTCTGGCATATTGTATAAATCCTTCCCTAGGAGAGAATTATTTTATCCATGCCAACCACTTCACCACACAGCTGCAGCAGTGACAGATACTGCCTCGGCGCTTGTGGACGGACCTTTCAAGCACGGTGACCTGCGGGGCAGCTGCGCAGGGCAAGAGGAGAGCAGATGAGCCTCTGCTGCAGGTGCTGGCTGCCCCGGCAGCTTTCGGCCGCGGGTTGCAGCCTTCTGAGTCTGGGGCTTCTCCCGTGAGCTGGAAGACAAAGAGGGATGCTGTTAGGCGGAGGGGTTGTGTTCTCTCCGAGCTTGTGTTTGTCCTAGGTTATTGACATATTGGTATTCATTTAATGTCTTAGAGCTTCTAAATTGAGGGCAAAGGGTTAAATGTTATCACAAATTGTAGCTGTGTTCCAGTATTCATCACCCTTCAGCGGGTCCTCCTCCACCCTCCCTTTTCAGCTGTGCCGCTGTGTGTAATCCCTCCAGCATTATTCCTCTGGATACCTTTTATTTTATTTGTCTGGACAGGATGTTCTTGCCTCTAATTATAACACTGCATTTTGGATGTCGCCCAAAATATATGGTTTAAATTCATTTTGCCACTGCAAGTAGCAAGACACAGCTGGAAATAATGTTAACCTAGAGTATTTGTAAATCTTACGCTCCTTTGTATCTGCAGTCAAAGGAACCATAGCTGATATTATTGTTAAATTTAATTTTTATTGACAGGTGTTTTAGCTGTTGTAGCTTTGGGACTGTCAGCTACCTCTTCTTTTTGTATATCTGTGTATATACATGTTTTTGAAGAAGAGGTTAGAGAGATTAATTGTCTTTTGATGCTGTGTTGCTGGTGGATTTGGTAAAACATTCATAGGAACATAAGTGATCTTTGTTAGTGAAATTGTTGTTTTTACCCCTGTCCTGGGTTTTAATGTGAACCAATCTTAGTTTTTGAAGCTAAAGTAAGCCACATTTCACCCCCTCTCTATCAGTTAATATTTAGTTTTGCCTCATTTTTGGCCTTAGCCGCCTTCTAATTTTAAAACTTGAAAGGTACTTCCTATGTAACTTAGGTTTTCAAATAATGTATTTAATAACTGAGTGAAAAGCACTGAATCAGACACAGTAATTGTATTTAAGTAAGATCTTAAAAATAAAATACTCGTTAGCAGAGATGTAGAAGCCTACTAGTCTATGAATTTTCACAGCGGGAAAGCAAATAGAATTAGGAAATGGGATGGCATAGTAAAACTAGTAAACAGAATTGGGTGATTAAACTCTACATGTGGGAATTGCTTACTACTGACCTGTTCCCTGGCTAAGTTTTTCATATCAGTATGGAACTGGAAAAAAGTAATGTAGAGGGGACTCAGTGGTATTTTAAACGATAACATTTGACATGCAGGATCAAACTGTATAAATAAATACTAATATTTCTTGTCTTTTAATACTGTTGCCAATATTTTCAGCGTTAGATGTTGCATGAACTTGAAGTTGTGTGCTTGGTGGCAGTCGGCATAACTTTCAGGCGCGTTTCAGATGGGTGGATTTAACTGCTTATATTTATGCCTCCAGGTATGTACATTAAATCATCATGGTGACTGAACTCTTGCATTCTACTATTATTTTATTAATCTTACAGTAAGAATGCATGAAATACGACTTACCGAGAAACAAAACTTAACAAATAGCCCTCATGTCTTGAACCTGGAGTTGCTGCCAGGTGCCAGCTGGAGATGCTCCACCAAATGCAAAGTTTGCAGAGAAAGCTGGGCTGCTGGGTCTTGTGGCAGGTATTTGGAGAGGAGGATGAAAAATCCACCCGTAACTTCATCATGACAGAATGTGTTGGTTTCTGAGAATTGTGGAGTTTTGTTGAACCTGTTTGGCTGCAGTAAGATTCTGACAAAACCCAGGCACAAGCCTGCAAGGGTCCCGGGTTACTGCCTGCACCTGTACCTGGCAGCTTCTCCGATTCCTGACACTCATGTTTCAGCAGCTTCTGGAGCTTCAGTTTCTTAGGTGCGGAATAAGCTAATTGTCACGTGAGACTTTGCAGAGTCCACATGTACAGCATCATGCAGGATTTCATGGAAGCCACAGCGCCGTTGACTTCTATAGGAATATGGGAGGTTTGTACTTTTGCTCCTAATTGAACAAGCTGGAATATTTGTGCTACAAACTTTCTAGGAATGTTGTTACTGTTTTCTGCCAGCCTAACAGGCGTATACAGTCAAGGTAAAAACTGCTTCTTCTTCTTTCAGTTTTCCTTTCCCAAAAAAAGATGTTGCTCTCCTAGTGCTTGTGTCTTGTCGTGTTAACTTCAGTATAGGTTAAATTACTCTGACCGTGGCATTTTTATAGCAGTACATGTACACAGGCATTTTGCTTAATCACGTGTATGTGTATATGTAAAAAGTACCAATTTAATGCCATTTAATACTTTATGTGGGTGTATATAAAAAACACTAACAGCCTGATATTGCAGTGACACCTAGATATAACAGGGTGCACTGGTGATGGGATCGTAGCCCCTTTCATAGGCTGAGATGCCATTTGGTCCAATGGAGTGCACTGCTGAATTTGATAGGCCATTCTGTTTAGCAGGATTGCAAACTATATTCATATTTTTAAATGCTATTTCTGTTAATACTTTCTTCCATTATTACCTTTTATCAGGACCTTTTCCTTCTTCTCTGCCACAGATACTAAATGATGTAAATTGGTGGTAATATATCAATATCCTAGAATTGCTTCTTTACTTCCCTCTTCAAATAGATAGACTGGAATAGTGCTAAGACAGGGTTTCTTATGTTTTATTCCCCTAAGTCTTTTTTTCTCTCCAGGAGAGGTAAATATACACTGGTGCTTTGCAATTTTAGATCTCAGACCCGCTTCTCAAAGCTTTGCCTGAAGGTAGGCACCAAGTACAATTGTGATAGATGCAGAACGCTTGCTGCTGCTACTGACATGATTGACAACATGATTTGTGCAAATTATCCATTTTTATTTACAGTTACAAACACCTACCATTGTGAAAAAATTTTATGCTGTGCTTCTTTCATGTTGGATTCACATCACATTCACAAGAGCCCAATCTCAAAGACAGTGACCTGAAAATGAGAGGATAGAAGTCAGTACTTCTTCCTACCATTTTATTGGTGTTGGGAAAAATTTGCTCTCAGCATCTATTATGCTTCAATTTTCCCTGGCTTTATTAGAGAGGGGTGATAATTCAAGGCTTTTTTTCTTCCGACAAAAAGCTGGGCTATGTTCTCTGCTAACATGATGCAAATGCCCTTTTTTTTCTTTCTCTGGGCAGAGAAAAGCCAGAGGGTTGGTAACACAACACATTCAGCAAGGACTGCAAATCCTATCTGCACACAATGATAAAACATATCCCTAAATATGTAAATTAGCCCTCTCAGGCTCTAAGCTAATTTTCATGTGTATAGTGGAAACAAAAAACATAATAAGGAAAGATGTAGCTGTTTAACCAGATTATCTTTAAAAAGTGACACAGATAGATGCTGGCTAATAGCCAGATTCTGCTGAAAAGTCTGCCTTACAAAGCATATTAAGGCCTTTCGCTCTCAGAGCTGCACCCTTCTTTGTAGTCTTGGAAGACAAAGGGTTTAATTGTGTTTTGTTATTCTGTGATAAACTGTGCTGCCTGATTTAGCCACCCTGTTCTTCAAATGCCTCTAGGGACCGTTTGGCTGCTTGAATAGGAGCTCTAAGAGGAGTTACGGGTCAGGACCTCTGCTTAGTCCTATTAACAAAAGTTATGACTGACTGCTCCTTTTTGGCCAGTAATCTCTCCTCATTTCCTATTAATGAATGCATTTCTACACGTTTCTAATTTAAAAAGGAGCTAGGAATTCACCTTAGCTATGGGCTTTATGGACTGGGAAGATCGCTTAGTATTTTTCAGTTATGAGGCCGTGACAACTTGTAATGCGTAGGTATACCTCCACTGCTGCCGTGGGAGCTGGTGGAGGGATGCTCTCTATGGACTAGCTGGGGGAAGGGTGCCTGCTCCTTGTTTTAGCACCTTCCACTTACGGCTAAATCTTCATACTCCAAAGTAGCCCTGGGGAAGCAGGTCCTATCTCACCTCCAGCAGCTGCTTGTGTGCTGCTAACACGGCACTACGGTTTGGGACCGGCTTTCCTCTGCCTTGGTTGCCTTCTTGCACTGGCTTTGCTGTACTGAATGAGCAGGCTCGCTTTGCTGATAACTCAATGTGTGCATAGCCTTACACGTTGTGCATAGCCTTACAAATCGGGCATGGCCGGTTTGGTTGTTGTCATGCAGCACTGCAGGCAGTTTGTGCTACAGGCATGCCAAAATGACAAACCTGATTAAATTGAAGAGGGAATTAAAACAAAACAAAGTTATCTGAATCTGAAATATCTATATTTTGCTGATTTTTGACTTGAGCATCCTTACATTTCTTTCTGTACTTCCATATCAAATTGACCTCATTTTAGATGTATTTTTCTAACTTTATTATACCTTTCAACTGAAAGCGAGGTAAAAAAGTTTGAAGTGTTCAGAAGGATGTGCATCTGTAGCAATGTGAAATTATTATTAATGCTAACAAGTACACAAAATACTTTAAATGCCTGTTACGTTTTTCAGATTCTTCACTGTCTGTAAATTCTGCAGCTTTTAAGTGTCCATAATATCTCCTTTATGAAGTAGGTCCTGCTTGATTCTAATCATTTCTGTAGACCATAAATTAATGACTTAATACTGCATTAAAAAAAAGTCTAAGCTATTAATGTGCATGCACATTACCTACATTTATAACCTGGAAAGTGTAATTCTTTTAGCATTTGCTAGGCTCTTCTTATAGATTTGCTTAAAAATAGAAAAATTAATGTACTGGAACGATTTTGAAAGGCCCATAAATAATGAGCTGAGGACCAAAAGCTTGAAACATAGCTAAGGTTATGTTAATTATGATTAATTACTTGGAGAGGTTTGTTAGAAGCCTCTTAGCAACTGTGAACTGTAATTATTGCCCATCAGTGCAAGCACATCAGTGGAGACTTCAGCCAATGTATCTGTTCATGGCTGAAGGTTTATCCTCGCAACTTTTGTTGTAATTTGTCTTAGATACAATACCCTTAAGCGTAGTTCCTGGCGATAGTGTGACATGGCTTAAAAACTCTAATCTGAAATCTTTCATAATTGACCACATGAAATGAATCCGGCCGTGCCTTAAATGCAGTGGGCCCACATGGTGCTGGTGGAGGAAGGCAGCCCAAAGACCCAATTCAGCCTGGTGACGCTTCATTCTGATGGCTTGTCTTTTTCTCTGAAAGAAAGACTGAAAGTAGTGTTTTCAGGTAGTTTGTGTGCATCTTCTGGGTGCACGTGGTTTAACAGGATCCGGAAGCTGTGATGTCCGTGGAAAGCCGCAGAATATCAAAATCCAGACCGGGCTCCCATGATCACGGATGTTAGGGCGGTCTTGTATACAAGGAGAGAAAGGATCATCGTGTTTTCCTGGTTTGAGTTTGGATCTTGGCTACTGGCATTGTGCTCAGAAGAAGAGCCAGCTCCTTGCAGCTGAGCCCATCTTTGCAGACGTCTCTTCCCTCAGCTGCACTGCCCTCCTGCTAGCCAAGGGCAAGGCACTGTGCCAGAGACGGTCGTGAAGAAATATAAGGAAAAAGATTCAGAGCTGTCATTCACTGCCTGAGTAGCACTACCGGCAGTCCACGTGCATGAAGAGCAAGAGGTGGTTTTTTTTCCTTTTACACCGCTATTGTTTAATCTCCATGTTCACTGGGGAGTTGTTCTCATTTAACTACATCGATTCTTGTAAACCAATTGAGTCAGCTGCTCCGAAACTGTTTATCGTTAAGGCCTCTCTTGCCTTTATGCCTCTTTGTGTTACTGAAAAAATAATAAGGAGACTTTGGGAAACTGAAAAGAAGGAAGATTAGATTGCGTGTAAGTAACCTGCATTGGTGCAGGAACTGTGTAGCGCTTAAATGCTAAATTGCAGCTGAAGAGCAGATTACTGGAGCCTTAAAAGCTACTGACACTAAAAACGTAATTTCGGTATTAAAAATGTTCAGCTGCAGCTGAAAACGGTCCTGGTATGAGATGGTGATACACCATCTTCTTAGCATGGCCACGCGTGGCATCGGGGAGCCCACGGGACGTTGGGTCGGGAGCACGGCCCCGCGGGGGCTATGGTAGGGCGAGGGGAGAGGGGCAGGTGAAGGCAGGCCACCCACCTCCTGTACCGGTGTTACTGCTGTGAGCTCTTTGTGATGGGAACCTATGGCTTAAGTGCAGCTCAGGGAGTAGTTTTACTGTAATTGGTTTTGAAATGCTGTGTCCTACTGTAAAAATTTTTGACACAATGGGGAAAAAGCTAAAAACAATTACTTGAAAATAAATTCAGAGAGAATGTGACTTCACAAATAGGAAATAAATGAAAACTTGAACTTCTCAAAAACATTACCAAGTACACGTTTGTTGCAGACTACTGGTTTGTTATCAGGAATGACATGCCTGGATATTAAAGCTCCCCTCCACCTATTGGTGAGGTGAGAGGGAAAAGAAGTTCGCATTTCAGCTTGGTGACATGTTTGAAATGAAGAGTTAGTTTGGTCTAAGTCACCGTGAGGAGGTGGTTAACTTCTCCAGTGCTGTTTGAGCCTTGCTCCATGGTATAGGCGATTGTGCATCAGGACTTGTGTGTTTTCCTCTGAGCCTGCAACATACCCGTCACTGAGCTGCTTGGTGTGCTGACCGTACGATCGGAATTGCTATTTGTGTAGTCAGGTATCCATCTCATGTAGAGTTTTGTCATAGCTGTCACTGTAGTGTGAGTGACATTTCATTATATTGCTTAATGTGCTCAGTCTTCTCGGCCGGACTGAATTCCGGACGAAGCATACAGCCTAGCTCAGGAGGGAAGGAGATGCTCTCCGCCGCAGCAGGTCTGCGTTTCATCAGGAGGTGGCCCAGGAACCGTCCCTTGGTGACGGAGGCGAAATTCTTCTTGTCCACAAGTGAGGTAGGCTGCCACCACTCATTAGCATTGTGAGGACTAATGAGCTAGTGTTTGTAAGATGCTTTGACATCTACCAGATAGAAAGTATCTCATAGGAGAAGCGGAGCACAAAAACAAGCATGTTTTTTTTTTTTTCTGTTGAGAAATGTTGGCTGAGAAGCGGGATATTCCGTTTTCAACATTCACCTTTTGAGCTTTTGTTCCCATGAAAACAGGTGAGTAGATTGAACTGACTTGGGAGCCAATCTTCTTCCCACTGGAAATAATGTGAAACATCTGATTTTTGCTCCTGCCAGTGGGTTCGCTCTTACACGGCGGTTTCGTTCCGATGCCTTCGTGCTCTGCACGTAATTCCCACGAACGCTAATGGGACTTAAATGGGCAAGTCCCTCGGGAGCCGGTGTACATCTGCATTCCCCCGCAGGACCCAACTCAGTGTGGCTACAGCCGTGTTGCCACGGGGACCCAGGGTGACGGCTGTTGTGCTGTGCTCCTCGGGGGGCTGATGGTGGTCACTGTCCCAACGGGGCTGCGCTGGTAGCACAAACGTGAGAGTAAATGAACAGGTACTGTGTAAAAATCCATTCTCATTAGCGGTAATTAACTAGAGCTCTATAGGTTTCTAATGGGAAAAAGCCAATTTGATATGTAAATGTCTTGTACTAGCTGAATCTAAATGAGCAGATCGGGTGCAAAGGACGATGCATCTTCCAAAAGGAGTTTGCAAAAACCTCCACGCTTTGCTGCAGTCCTTTCTGCTTACACTTGGCTCCCCAGTCCCAGTGCAGGAAGTGTTTCCCTTGAGCTGAGTTTGAGACATTGAAAAAAGAATGTTGTCCTTTCAGGCGAGATTGACTGAAAGACTAGCAAGAAATAAAAATCAAGGACCTATCATTTTTGAACCATAAATGCCCATACATACACTTGCAGTGTTTCTCTGCTACTCAGGTATCATAGAAACAGGAATTTAAGTGTAAAAATCCCAGAACATCACAAGATTCATTACAGAAAGCTCTGTTAATGGGTGTTTGATGTCCTCCTGCAGGAAGTTCCCTTACACTTAAGCAACATCATTTAGTTTGTCCTAACTGATTTTTTTTTCTTGCTGCAGTTTTAGGCAATTAATTGGTGTGGTGTTGCAATTTTCTTTACGTTTCAGAGTTTTTCAGTCCCTAGGTCACTTATTTTCGGAGTTTTTTTGCCATAGCAGAGAACTTGTGATCACCTGTAACTGAAGCCAGTGCTATCAGTTTATTTCAATAAGCTGTTGTGCACAAGGGCTGGGATTTAATTACCTGTTGAAAGCTTGCAACCAAAGATTTGAGGAAGCATCTGAAACCGCCTGGCAACTGCTGTGTATAGGTGCAAATTGAATGAAATTGTTAGGGCTAAACAATACCCGAGAGATCCTTTGGAAGGAAAACAAATAAAGGAATTACACCTTTACCTTGTAAGGATTTAACTTGGCATACAGGACATCCCTTTAAGTGAGTTCTCAATGAATATCAGGATATTTTTTATTCGTGCAGCACCAGCTTTTGAAACACAGTTTAAGAGATGTAGAAACGCCAGCAGTGTTGCCGTGGGGCCCTGCATTGCTGTGCCTGCAGCTTGGGGTTAGGGGAAGCTGGGCAGAACTTGAGCATTGTACGTTACTCTGTCCTGGCTTTGGCCAGGAATTTCACGGATCAGCTGGGCGGTAAGGCAGTCCTCACTCGTCATCGTATTTGGATATTCATCGCGTTCGGGTGCAGAAGTTGCCACTGAGATCCCTGCCACTAAGATCCCTGTGTGTCAGATGTGCTCAGCGCTACGGAGCACGGCACTGACACCCACAGACTGGGGCAGCTGGGACTCGAGTGGCGTGAACCAGAGTAGTGCAGTGGTGCTCAGTGATGGAAACATCAGATCCCTGCTCTGATCTCGCCCGTTGTTTAACTCATGAACAGCACCGCTGAACGTGGAGAGAGGCAGTTAAGCTTTTCTGTCCCAGTCACCATTTAATGTTGAGTGATCAGTTCATTTATGAAATCTATACTCATCTGACAGGCTAAAACAATAACCAGATCACTGTCACATCTGCTCATCTCAGCAGTATTTCCTTCTAGCTGTTTAGCTTCCATTTTATAATGCTTGTTAAATGTTTTGACACGGCTTTGTGGCTAGTATACCGCACGGAAGTCCCAGGTGACCTCCTACCCTGGCAGTATGTACACCCTATGGTTGCTTTGATTTCAAGATGAAGTAAGGTCATGGACATCATTTGGTGCGTTAAGAAGCAACCAGAAATACTGCCACAGAAAGAAGATTGTGACTGCTAACTGGAGCCAGGAAGATTACAAGTGTATGAAAGTTTTATACTTGCCCAGTTCTTTTTCCTTGCGTTTTGTGTTCCTATTCAGCTCAAGGTGAAAAACGGTGTTTGTACAATCATAATCGCTGTACCCTTCATTACTGTTAAGACTATTTTTAGTTATTTTATGTAAGTAGCAATATTGGAGATAGTCGTTTATATAGGACTGGTAACACCTTCGTTGTCATCATGACAATAGAAAAAGAGGTGTGAATTTTAGACCGTATTTAGACCTTGATATTTGAGGTATGTACATACACGGTGGCCCCTTGAGCCAGAAAATAGTGCTGAATTCTGTCCATACAACACAAACCACCAGTGTCTTGGTGAAGTGAAATGCATCAATTCAATTTTTTTTTGAAGCCCATAACTACTTAATTGTTTGGTTTAACCTTCGCTTCAACTCCATTTTCTTTCGATTTTGAATGCCTGCATTTAAATTAGCTGAATAGTCCTTTTTGTTTTTTATATATACAGATTTATATTTTTCCTTGCCTGAGAATGGTCTGATTGCAAACCGAGCTCTTTCAGTGGAGCTGCCACAGTCACCTACAGTGACAGTGAACCTACAGATCCCACGGAGCCGGGGTCGTGGGCATGCAGGACCTGCCGAAACCTGTCTGCTGTATGTGCGCTTGCCACTTGTCTCACCAGCGTCTTGTTAGTCTGTGATGGCTGTTGGCGAATATATTTTTTGCTGAATTATCTGGTTATCTGACTTGTTTGAGACGAGGCAGTAAAAATCTACTTTCTCTAGTCTATTAAGTTTTTAGTCAGTGCTAGAAATGACCTGTTAGTCGTGGATTTTTTTTCCTCGTCACGTATGTTTTATATTCTGCTTACCAAAAGGAATAAATACAGTTGGCTTGATTATGGTATGTTAATAACTTCAGTGTGCAAAAGTACTGAATAATAGAAAAGCTACAACAAAAAACAACACCTAGAAGCTGAAGCCACGTGATGTAAATGGGAAAGGCAGAATATTTTCAAAAGTAAGGCCATTAGACCTTGCAAAAGTCAATCAAAACTCACAGCCTTTCTTGGTGCTTTTAATTCAATACGGGGATGGTTTTGTGGGAGTTAGCTTTAATCAATTTAAAGTTATTGGTCTCAGCTTGAAACTTAATGACCGACACTAGGAATGGAAAACAGATGTGCCAGCGATTCCCTCTGTCCTTTAAGTCCATGAAGCCCCCTCTCCTTCCTTTGATTTTATGCCCCATACTGAGGTGTCCTGGTGTGTTTTTGAACTTAAGGCTTATACTCACTTCTGTGGACCTGCTTTTTTCTTTCTTTTTTTTTCCCCTTCTTTTAGAAATTCCCGCTTTCAGCGTTTGCCACTTGCTGGCTTCCTGTTCCTACATGATGAAGGGAAAGTTGGTGAGCTGAGCCTGGTCCTGCTCGGGATGGGGAGCAGCTGCTCGCAGGAGGCTGTCACTCAGGTGGTGGATCACACAGACAGTGCTCGCTATGTGCTTATGAAATGGGAAATACTTTGTGCCGTCTATGTAAAAATACAAAATACCATTGTATAGTTAAGCCTGTGAAAACAAGCAAGGTACCTAAGCTACAAAAGTTTAGGCCAAAATCCGATGGGTGAAGTTACTGACATCTTATCGGGTGTAACTGCTTTCAGCTGGTGATGCACTTAGTAATGCATTTGCAGCCTAACTTGTTTTTCTTAGGCTTGAGTGTTTTGGGTTCTATGTGTGTGTGTGGTTTTTTTTTCCTCACAAAGCACATTTCTCTGATGTAGCAACTTCTTGATACCTGTTACTGAGTTAATCAGCTCTTAAAGTCTAAAACAAAAGAGTTTCATCAGTCGATAAGACTGCCTTAAATATTTGTGGCAGATGATTGACAGCACTGTCAAATCTGATCCCCGAGTACCACCTGAAGCTCACAGAAGAAAGTGAGGGCTCTTTTTAGCTGAGGAGTGATCCTCTTCCATCACGGGTAGGGTCCTTGTGGCAGCAGTGTTGCCTGCTTATGTGGTGCTCTCAGCAACTTCACTTGCTGAACAAGTCATGGCAGTGACAAATGTGACTGCTTACCTCATCACCAGCACCTCTGCAAAATGTTCAACTCATCTTTTACACCAAACCCGTGTGCTGGCAGCTTAAAATTCGAGCACCTTTGCCAAAGTCAGAGGTGAAGAGGCATGACTTGGGGGGAATCCCCAGCTGGGTGCACTCAGAGAGGCAGCACATGGTGAGTGAGGCCTGGGGGGTTCCATGTCACCGTACAAAAAAATTCACTTATTTGGTGTTTTAGGAGAGATTAAACTTTGGTATAAAGCTTCCTAAGCAGAGCTGTTTGTGCTTTGCAGCCAGATTTGTCTATTTGGCAGTTGCCCTTGAGTAGCTGAAAATCTGTAGGTGGCAACTTTAATAAGTCAGCATTTTATGAGCTATTACAGTTCAACTTTATTGAACAGTTTAAAATACCTGCTTGGCCTTTTTTTCCGTTTTGGCACCAAAATGTGTATCTAATGGGTAGATCTAAAATAGAACACAGAAAAAAAAAGTTCACCTTTGTCCTGATGTCCAGAATTAATCACTGAACATGCAAGACAGTCTCCTTTACTGAGGAAGGATAATTAATTCATATTCGAATAGAAAAAAAAAAAGACTTTTTTTTTAAATGACTGATTAGGCATCTTGGGACTAAATCTGTACAGTTGTTTGTTTTTTTTTAAAGATGGAATAAATAGTTTAAAAATGCCAAATACTAGTGAATAGTTTTAGATTTAATACCTAAATGGCTCCTGAGTGCCAAAGAGGTTTTATTTGTATATAAAAAAGGAAATGAAGTGCAGTGTGTACTCATGAAACACTGCCATGACAATAGGAAGAACTATAAAGCTCATGAGATGCACAAAATAACTGTTTGTACTAATTTTCTCGTGTCTAATGAGATACAAGGCTTCCTCTAACAAGTTCATTGTTGGCTGCATTTGCACACGCATGTAGGGATTGATGGGAGTATTCAGAGCTGCACGGTATATTGCAGGGAATATCAAACAGGCGTGATTAAAGTTCCTCTAGGAGCTTCGTAGCTCTAATGTTTTCACTTCTGTGCGTAATTTCTTGACGTTAGCATTGACTAATGTATGTTTTTCACGAATATCTGTGGCTAGAGGTTTGTATCAATCATTAGCTGTAATTGGAAGTAATATGCTTGGTAAATCCTGTGTTATAAATGCTGGAATGGTTTATAATGTTTTAAAATGTTTTACTGATTTAAAATTATTAAATTCTATTGCCAGAGGAGAGAGAGAGATTTTATTCTTTGTAGCATCTGATTTCAGTAAATGTGTAATTGTGTATGGAGCTGAGCACTTCATCCTTTGCCAAGGGAGTACCTTGAATTTTCAGAGATTTAAAGGGACCATGCAGCGCTTAGGATGCTGAGAATATTTCAGAATGTGGTATGTAGGAAAAAGCACGTAGTGGAAATCCACAAAATAACCTTTGTTAGTAACCTAGATCTGATTTGATGTTTTTTAACAATAGCTAAGCCTCCTTCTGCAGCAGTCTGAACTGAAGAGTCTGTCAAAATGGTTTCACTCTTACTGCTTGGCCGTGGGTAATAGCAAAATAGCTTTTAAAATTTGTTAGTTTTTCCTGATTAAATGCATATATGCACCTATCTATATCTTTGGTGAATAGCAGACTATTTTTTGAGCGTTTTAACAGGGGGCAGTCATACCTACTGCATCTCCAAGTCGTTGCAGAATCGAGCCCTGACGTGATGCAGCTGGGGTTGGCTGCAATAAAGCACTGGGTTGGTGGAGGAGAAAAGGGCTGAGCAGGATGGGGAGCACGCTCCCTGTGAGGCTGTGTCCTTCGCTCCCCTGCACCCGGTGTCGAGGGATGGATTTATGGATTCCGTGAAAAAATAGAAGGTACTAAAAAATGCCTTGCATGTCGGGAGAGGGACTTTATGTGAGGAAAAACCCAAACCTTTCCATTTCTACAAGTCACAAATTGTGCTGAGCGTGGTGGTGGCTTTCAGTGTTGCCCGCTGGGCAGCGCTTGCTGCCTGCTCTCTGACTGGGTGGGTGGCAAAGAGCACGAGGAAGGGGCTCAAGCACAAAGCTGTGCTGTGTTTGTGCGCTCACCTCTGGAGAGAGAGAGAAGGCAGGGGGCTGGGAGTTACCGCGCTGGTTAAAAACGAACACGTTTTCTTACCAAGTCTCATTGAGATGAAATGTTGCGGAGAGAGCAAACCGGGCCTTGTTCTTCTTCTTTTTATTTTTTTTATATACTAGCATAAAATGTCCAGGGGAATGTGCGCGTTTCTATGGTTACGGGATTGTGTCCTCTTGTGGACCATAAGGCTGATGATAAATGATGCTGGTGATGCTGTATTACACCTGAAATGCCCCACGGGTAGCGGGGACCCTTCCCGTGCTGAAGAAACCCTCGAAGCCTCAGACCAAGGGGCACGTTTGGAGCTCCCCGCTATGTTAAGCAGGAGCTTTTTAGAAAGAGTAGTAATGACTAGCAAAAATAGCAAACAAATGCGAAAAGCTACTAAATGTGTTCTTTCCTAAGATGTCCCCTTTGTAGTAGCTAAATTGGAAGTTGGAGATATTTTATTCACTATTAGCTTACGCGAAATGAAGAAAAATCTCTAAGAAAAAATGATGAAAACTTAATCAAAACCTTGGTGTCCGGACGGTGGCCTGGCGCTGATGGGCATGGAGGGTTTGGGTACTTGCTGGGTCTACGTAGCAGAAATGCAAAGACCCCAGTGTTGTGTCTGCTTAAGTGTGCCACCCTGCACAGCGTGTCTGGGGGGAAAGAGAATCCATCGTCAGCTCCAAGCCTCCCTGGAAGTGCTTTCATGGCTTCCTCGTGGCAAGGGACACGGTTACCTGAAAGGCACCGAGTGTTGCTGAGAATATGTGCAAACGGTGTAGTCCAGAAGATGTACAGCTGGGTGTTTGCTCTACAGAGGTACAGCTGGGTGCTTTTTGTAGCTCAGATGATGTACAGCTGGGTATTTTCTTTGTAGGCAATTTACATCCTCCATGAGAATAGGAGGAGCAGGGAAAGAAATTACCTGTGAAAAGCAACCTGATTACAGAACTCTGCCATGTTGTATCATTAGTTTCCTGCACTGATAACAGAATTTGATTTTACAGCTAAAATAGAGATTTAAACAAACCAAAGTACTGTATGAATTCTGTCCTGTATCTCATTTCCTTAGAAATAGCTGGTTAAGCTTAGTATTCCTTATTACCCCACGTAATATTGAAGATATGCAGAAAATGCAGGTGGTTATGCCCATTGAAGGTGAATCCCTTGCAAAGCTGGGTCAAGGGTAGGAATTACAATTTTTCTGGAAATGGGAAATGCTGCTCTTCCCCAGAATGAAATATTATAGGGTTACAGTGTTGACACAGAGAGCTGACATGATGCTGCTGAGGTTGATTGGATTAGAAAGGGATTAAGCAGTAATGGGATTGGAAGATACTTCTTGAATGAAAAGACAGCTGTAGAGGATTTTGAAAAGAAGGTTTATAGGGTTGAGGCAGTTCAGCCTTGTGGTCGTAGCCTCGTGTTGAATCAGTTGGCAGTATGGAGGTTGGGCTCTGTTGGGAAGAAGCTCCTCAATGCTGAGGTAGCACACACGCAGTATCGGGATCTGAACCCTTAACTCAGGGGGTTTACATCGACTTTAACAGAAACATCTTCATGTAAACTCTTAATAATAACGAAAATACGAAGTTCTATGAGGTTGTGTTTTCTAAGCAAGGGTGAGAACAATGTTAAACATCGTAATGTAACATGTTGGCAAAGGCCTGTGTTAACGATGCACTATCCTTTTTTTGCCTACATCATTGGTGAACGTGTGTAGTACTACAAAAAATGTTCATCTCTGCTGCTAGACCATGGTTAAAAGGAATAACAGAGAACTGAACAACAAAACGCATCCACTATGTGCATGCTTTTTCTCTACAGAGAGATTTGTGTGG
Source organism: Anser anser (assembly GCF_964211835.1). Taxonomy (NCBI): domain Eukaryota; kingdom Metazoa; phylum Chordata; class Aves; order Anseriformes; family Anatidae; genus Anser; species Anser anser. Next base: position 12,424,198 of record NC_139725.1, on the reverse strand, counting down.
AGCAGAAACATCCTTGAAAGTCAGATGTAAAAATCCTTTTAATCTTACCCTGTATTTGCAGTAATCCCGAAGGCATTTGACTCTGCAATTTTAAGGGAAAAGGAGAAAATGGTGCAGGATCAAGCTTATAAGGGATTAGGAAAGCTCATGATTTCCAAACCTGTTCAGGTGGTGGGATGTAGAAGAAATGACTGGCTTTTTGACTTTTGGGGTGGACACCTTTTGATCAGTGTAAAGCAGATGATGAAATGTGTAAGGTGATGCATCATAGCCCAGGAAGAAGGCAAATGCAGCTTGTCAGAGACCTCGTGAAGGGAAATATTTGTCCCTTTAAGTGGGTATATTCTGTGCTTTGCAATGGTCAGCTTTATGGATGGTAGGACGAAAAAGAAGGTATCACTGAATATTCCAGCTGTTTAAGCCTCTGAGTCCATTGAAAACCTGAACCCCTTTACGGATATGTGGGTGCATGCCTTCGTTTCTGTTAGCAGCTGTTAACTTTGCTCATTCCTTCATATTTGCTTCTTCTGAGCATTGTTTATCTTTCATGGCTTGAGTTAATGGGCTAATGGCATTGCTGGTTTGTGCTGTGAGCTTAGCAGAGAGTAAGATACCACGTACGGCCTTGTTCAGGGAGGCAGACACTTGATTTGGAAGGAACCTGTCACTGCCAGTTTTCTTCTGGCAACCAACGTTGCAAGCTTCAATTTTTCAAGTCATTTAGCGCATTCAGCTGGAATCATAGCTTGAAATCCTGTGTGATTTTGCCAGTGGAGATGAGATACCTGCTCACCAAGGTTAGTGCTCATTTTAAAATTGCTGTAGACGTGATCAATTTTTGATATTGAAGATTACATTTTAATGGGAATAGTGCTCATCTTCTGCATTAGTTGGAGACGGTGTTAACCGAATTAGCCTTCTATAAGGACAGCTTTGCTGAACGGGCATCGATATTGCTAGAATAGTCCATCTTGGGCTTGGCTACGTGTCTGATCTCAGCAACACGCTGTAGGGATGAGTACCATAGGTGGAATGTGGTGTTTGAAATGTCAGCTGGGTTTTCAGCTGTACTGGTTTTGAACTTTGCTAGCTCTCCCCCTGCTGTGTTATAAGAAGGTGCTCGTTGCTCCTGGGCGCTGTACCCAGGCGGCTGCGTCAGCTCTCGTTGTGCCCTTCTTTGTACTCTGGTTAGCAGAAGAAGTTCATTCTTTCAGAAACAGTGCTTTTGAAAATCAACCATTACAGATACAATGCTGAGATAAGTGGCAGAAAAATCTTATCAGGAACGGACACCTGCACGTGCTGTGTAATCAGGGTTTCTGAGTGCTAAGGGCTGGAATTCCTGCCGCTCTGAAGTCCAGCTCCATCTCAGGAGTAGGCTCTGGCGTGCTCTGTGAACAGTTTTTGGCTTTGATGTGGTGACATTTTGAAAAATAGCGATATGCTGACCAATTCTGTTAGTCATTTTTCAGTGACGTGTCCTTATATTACAGAAGAAAAGGTTGCTGTTAGGTGGCTTAGGATTAGCTGACTGTAGAAGAAGAGGTATCTGTACCTGACAGGCGTATTCGCTGTTGTTAGTTTGAGGACCCTTAAAAACTACTGTTGTGTGGTTACTGGGCAGCAACTGAATCCTGGCTTAGTGCTGGTGAGATGGCAAAGGCACAAAACAATAAAATGGTCAAAGCCCCCTGATAAACGCAAGGTTTAAGAAACAGAGCTGGTAAATCAAATACGTTTGTATCAGTTTCTGTTCTCTTGTAATATTTCTCTGAGTATATCCTCATTTCACGTGATTAACTGTTGTTTGTATAAAAGGCAAGCCTGTGGCTTGGTACAAAACTATGTTTAGGAATTCCTGGCTGGTATTCCTCCTGCTCCATGCGTGTGTGCTGCAGGGGTTGAGGTTTTTTTTTTTTAATAAGGGTTGTAAATATTTGGGCAGACGGTTGCAGATTAGTTACGATTTAACTGAAGGCTTTGTGCTGATTACCATTGTTGTACAAATACCGAGGGTGGGGATAGACGAGGAATGGAAAACTGTTTGCCACCTTTTTGGCAGACGGATGCATGTCTCTTGTAACCTTTGGGCCAGACAGCTCGGCAGTCTGATGAGCCTGAATTATTCAGGAGGCAGTGAAGATTAGTTAGCTAGTGAGAGTATGTATCGATCTGCCAGCATTCCTTCTGCCGTGTTGATCTTGGAAAATAGTAAATAACTTTTAAAGTAGGTTTTTATTTTGATGCAAACAAACATTTGCTGGCTGGCTTTTTTGCATAAATAATTGCAGGGTTTTTTTGGTAATCTTTGCTAGATGCTAATCCATTCGCTAAGATAGCATAACGCCTGTGCATTTGTTGTTGTTGGTTGTTATCAAATGCTTTGAGCTTTGCTTGTGCTTCTGGAGGTGACTTCCTTGCAGCACGTTTACCGGGAGGCTGCTGGCCCCTGCGAGGTGCTGAGGTGCTCCATCGCTTCCCTTCCTTGTTCTCTGCTAGCAGCTTTGCACGTGTGACAGACAAACCCAGAGGTGCTTTGCTTTTCGCTGCCAAGCGTAAGCGCGTTTGGTTGGGGGGGAGAAAAGCGCATCAGTTATCAGGGTGGCCAACAATAAGTCTGACACCGTCTTATATCCTTCCGCAGCCAGATCCATTTCTTCCAGGGAATTACCGGCTTCTCTTTCAGATAAGATACAGGTTTATTGAGTTCCCCGCTGTGCAATTACAGTTGGGAGGAACAGATTGCTGCGTACACCCAGCCTGGGCCATGGAGTGCGTTGCAGTGGGAAGCAGCAGACAGATGCTGCCGGGTGGCGGTGTTTTGGGATGTGAGCTGGAGGCTACGGGGAGGGACTTGAGATCAATTTCACTTTCTGGCCAGACAGAGCCAGCCTAATTCTTGCACCAACTAGTGGCACGTGGAGCTGCAAAATGAGTTTCCTCTTTAATATGGAAAATGCTAAGATCCACCATTAGCTTAAACACACACATTCAAATTTCCAGTGTATAACAAGGCAAATGGTACTATTGTCATTTTTTTCCCCAAAATAAATGCAAATTGTATAAACTGTCAGCATTTGAGACAAGATGGCTCAGATCTCAGTGGTGCTGGATGAAATGCTCCTGCTTGTCGCGTTTATGAAAGATTACGAAATGTTAGGGACCCAAAGAGGGGCTCATTCATATGCAGACACTGTGCTGCCAGGATTAGCATTCCTTTCTCAACACTTTAACTGCACGAGGATTTCCTGGTGGTATTCTTGCTTTTAGAAGGTAAGGACAATTATTTTAAAGCACGTAGCAGGCACGTGCATCTTTTAAACTACAGCAACTCCAATGACTTCTCGGGACATTTATTTTCTTTTGACTGCGAGTATGTATTTTTGTGTTTTAGAATGACTGTCTCTCAGTGAAAACTGCTTTGTATTCCCACCCTTCACCCATATCATGCTCACTCAAGTTACAAGCTTATGCAAATGTTTTCTCCCTGTCATTGCTCTGCATGGCTGAAGGTTTGAGTCAGGCTGGGAAACCGAAGCCTGGCTGTTTGTGTGGCTGGCGTCTGTTTTGTGTAACTGCAAATGTACAAATTCCAGCGCTTTTTTATCTTCTGTATGGTTTGTAACTTCAGTGCATGCTCCTCGTCTTAATTATTTACTTGTTTGAGTGTAGCTATGTCGTTTTCAGAAACAGAAAGGTTTCTCTGCCAGCAAAAGGGTGCTGCAAAAGGAGTCTAATGCTGTTGCGTTATCTCAGGTGAATCTCTTGGAGCCAAATTGCCTTAAATTAATGAGGATTTTTGCTGGTAAAATAATCAAGTCTTGGAAAATGGTGAAAGATAGGTATTGTTCCACACAGTTTTCTGTACTGTGCTTTAACTAAAAATAAGGCAGTTGCACAATTTTATCTTCCGTTGGCACCTTCATTATTTCCTTGTTGTTGAAGCGTTAAATAGGTACGGAATGCACAGTTACCTCTACTACAGGATAAACAACATTGCCAGTAACATTGTACATGTGACTGGTTTAATTATAAACATCAAATATGACATTTACAATATCTCAGGTATTTTTAAAGCGAAGCATAAACGTTATCCTTAGATAACTTGTCTGACAGGAACAAGGCTCCCAGAGAAAGTGAGCCCTGCTGTGCTGTGCCCTCTTGCTAGTTAAGTCAGCGTAGGATGGATTTGGACTCAGTATCACACCTTTCCTCCTGACTCACTGGAGCTCATGAAATTGAGATCCCAAATCAAATTTTGGCCTACCTTTAGGAAAAAAAGTTCCACTTACAAGAAGTTCAGAGAAACCAATGTTGGTAAAAATTGTTTAATTATAGTTGATGTAGCGAAGGCTTAGTATAGCAAGCCCTGTTTTCACTTCATGCGCTGACGGCTCTGAGTTTGGTGAGCTAAGCATCTGCAGCTCTAGTTAAATCCACTGGGACGTTCGTGCCTGGGAAAATGAGCATGCTGTGCTGCCTTACAGTAACTTTTCTCTGCAAGGCAGGACTTCTAGATGTGGACGTGACATGTGTCATCATTATTGCAGCTGCAGGTAGAGACTAGGTACTGTATTGCCAACCTTAGCTTTCTCTTCGTATTTAAAAAACTGTCTTGATTTCCATTATTTGTGAATCTTGTGCTGCCACGAGTGCCAGGGGATGAGTGGTGGCAGCACATCTTTTCCATCTCCAGCTGCATTACAGGAGGTCGTCATTGTCTATAGTCACCCCTGGCCCAATTGCTTTTCTGAGCTGTAAGATAACTGATGAAAATGTTGAATCTGAATCCTGGCATAATTCGGTTCAACCTTAATAGTACTGAAATAGTAATCGGTCAATCTATCGTCTTGTTAACGGCAAGGCTGGCACTTGTGCAGAGACAGCTGCTGTGTGTTGTAACCCTGAAGATCGCCATCATCTTTCTGTAAATAAGAATTAACTGCACGGTTTTAAAAGCAGTGAAGGCTGGTAAATACTGCTCCCGTTTCCACCAAGCCGAATGTGTTTAAAGCTTTTACGTATATCCTTTGTAAATAGCGTAATGTTTGCAATCTGGAAAATGATCCTGTGCCACTTGACTAAGAGCTAGCAATCAGCTATCGAAATTGCATCCGCTATCTAATTGCATCTGTGTGATTCCATGATCTTTGCTCTGTACTGTTGGGACCCACAATCTCCCTAGTAATACCTTAAAACGAGAGCAAGTGCCTTGATGAAATATCAGTGCTTAAAATTGGAGGCAAGCCTTAATATCTAATTCAGTCAAGACTGGTTGATAGAATTAAAATCAGTATTATTTTTTTTTCCTAAATCAAAATTAGACAGTATATGTGGTTGAATGCCCCATCCCTGGAGGTGTTCAAAACCAGGCTGGAAGAGGCCATGGGCAACCTGATACAGGTGGCATCTGTGACCATGGCAAGGGGGTTGGAAATAGATCATCTATAAGGTCCCTTCCAACCCAAGCCATTCTATGATTCTATCAGGTGAACTACCCAAACCTGATTTCAACTTTTTAACATGATGTTCCTTGTTTTTACCCTCTGTGTACCTTACTTAGCTTTTACTATCCAAAATATCCTGTGGCGAACCTCTCATTTTGACCACATACTGTGCAAAGCAATTACTTCTTGTTTTAGATAAGGTGAGAGCTGTTGTTCCTTGTTCACGTTTTCCATGATCCTCACAATTCTACAGACGTCTGCTGTTCCTCTCTCCCTCATCAGTCTTATTTTTTCTTGCCTGGGACCCTTCATAAAGAAGACACAAACCATGCCTTTGATCAGCTTGATAACCTTCTCTCTTTCCATTTCTAACTTCTTGACATGGAGGACTCAAGAAGCACATATACTGGTTTACACAGTTATTGTAATTATATTTTGGCTTTCAACTTTGATTTGTCTTAATAATTTATAATAATTTTGTGTTACTGAGCACTAAGCTTACATTTTACTATTACAAATCTAGAATCCCATTCATGTATCACAGTAGTGGATGGCCAGTTCAACATATATCTTTGTGTTTCTCATTTCCTCATGCCTCACTTTCTAACCAATTTATCTGCCACTTTATCACTCAGTCACTTAGCATCTTGAGGTCCTTCTGCAGTTCTTCACGGTCAGTTATGTATTGTCTTTGCTTGCTTCAAGAGAATCCCAGTAGAATGATGTGAAGTATAACTATCTCAGTTTCAAGTAATAATAAGAAGAAAGAAGTGAATACTAAGGATTTTCTTGGAAGCTTCTGACTGCTAGCATTTACTTCAGCAACTCATAGAACTGATCATGCAAGTTCTATTTTCATTATTTATTTTTAATGTAAAAAGAGGAACAAAGAGAAACACATGGAACCCCAAAGATGAGAACTTTAATAGGTTGTAAACATCACTGTGAACTTTGCCTAAAAGCCTTTTGGTATCTAGTGTGACTTGGAGAACATGATTTGAAGTAGCTTTCATCTTTGGAATATGCAACAAATGATAGAACCTTTAAGTGTCAAAGTGCTGTTTCAAAAGGATAAACCCATTTTTTGATTAATTTACTCTGACATAGTCAAAAAGAAGGCACAGATATATATCTTTAGATCTATATTAATCTCCTTAATAGCAACCATGTGCTCAGTTTCACATCTTGTATAAGACAGTAAAAGTTAAAACAACCTGATTAAAAATCAAAAAGGCCAAGGGGAAGTGAGAAGTTTATGCTGATGCCATTTTACACAGCTGGGAAAAGCAACATTCTTCATGTTAAGGGAAGTTTCATTTTCTTATCCCTATATCTTTCCCATTATTCCACAAATCCCACTGAAAGTGAATGTATTTAAAACATTTTTACCACTTGCATTGGCTTGCTGGTATTAAATTTTCCCAGTAATTTTTCCCAGTTTACATAGTACTTAATTTCGTTAAGACCAGTCATAGTGGCATCGGCAATGGCACGGCATTGCTAGTCGGTTGAGGGAAGGGATTGTCCCGTTCTGCTCTGTGCTGGTGTGGCCTCACCTCGAGTACTGTGTGCAGTGCTGGGCACCACAGTACAAAAAGGCCGTGAAACTGTTGGAGAGTGTCCAGAGGAGGGCGATGAAGATGGTGAAGGGCCTAGAGGGGAAGACAGATGAGGAGCGGCTGAGGTCACTGGGCCTGTTCAGCCTGGAGAAGAGGAGGCTGAGGGGGGACCTCATCGCAGTCTACAACTTCCTCACGAGGGGGAGTGGAGGGGCAGGTGACCTATTCTCCATAATCACCAGTGATAGGACCCGAGCGAATGGTGTCAAGCTGAGGCAGGGGAGGTTTAGGCTGGACATCAGGAAGAGGTTCTTCACCGAGAGGGTGGTCGCACACTGGAACAGGCTCCCCAGGGAAGTAGTCACTGCACCAAGCCTGTCTGAATTTAAGAAGCGTATGGACTGTTCTTGTAGTCACATGGTCTAAAATTTTGGACAGACCTGTGTGGTGCCAGGAGTTGGACTCGATGATCCTTATGGGTCCCTTCCAACTCGGGATATTCTGTGCTTCTATGAATGCTTTCTCTGTAAGTATTATGCTTCAGTGACTATTGAGAGAGATCTGCTGCTGCTCTAAATTCATGTAGCTCCTTTGTTAATCACTAGTTAATGCTGCTTAAATTGGAGGGATTCATCCTACGAAACTAGGCACCTAATGAAGACTTTGACTAAACTGGCAGTCTGGATTACACAGAAATGGAGGAAGGCCTCATTGGGTTTTAATAGTCTTCCAGCAATCAAAAAACTGGCCTGGTTAATTTTACAGCTTAAAGATGCAAAAATTGGAGTTGTTGTGATCTGTAATGTAAATCACTTCTGCAGTGCCCTTGTAGATGTAAACTTTGGCCTACAGATAGACAACACAGCTGTGTGATCTTGCGACCCCATGCACTGCCTGCATCCCCTAGGTGTACATCTTTAGCAACTTCTGAGATTTTCTTCCCCATTTTATCTAACAGTAATACCGTAATTTAAATATTCTTGCTGCTTCTGGAAACAGCTTTTCTATGAATTCGGAATACTGTACTCAGTTTTTGAACAGAAGTAGAATAAGAGAATGCAGAGCAAATCATTGCATTGTATTAAAAAGGACAGAAAGAGAAGTGCTACAGCTGAAAAAGGGACTTCATTGCACCCCCGTGTGGGATCCTTGAAGAGCCCACGGGAAAGAAGTTGTTGCTTGTTCAAGGGCGGTATGGCAAGTGGTCTCCGTTAATGTTTTTCATGTAGAATATGGAATTGAACCTTTGTCTTCAGAAATGACTAAACTTGCCTTGGATGTTTTGTATTTTTAGGCTCAGCATGTGCCACCCGACTCCTCTGGTGCCAGTAAATTACCCGTGTGGGCGGTCTGTATCTAAACGCTAGCTGTGCTGGGGTCGGCTATCGGGTTGTTTGTATTTGGCTATATGTTCCTAATTATACAGATAATCACTTGAACATTGCTTAAACTTTTACTTTGGGAATTTAGCTCTTACAAACCCTAATTTATAATGAGTTTATTTGCATTCTCTTTATTCTTTATTAATAAACCATGGTTCGGCGGTTTCAGCTGACTACTTTGATCACGGTGTCTGGTTCACAAACAGTTTCATTCCCTATTGACATTTAAAATGCGGTGTTGTGGCTATGCAAACAAGCGCACATTACTACAGTTTGAAGAATTAGCATCTCTGCTTATTGTAAAATAATAACAAATGACTCTCTCCTGCTCATATGTGGTTGTTCATTAAGTGAGCGAAGTGAGGTCACGAGTTCAGGAATCCCTCGTGGCATGACCTTGCGGTGGAACATCGGCAGTGGGTTATTGGTGCTTTATGGCATCTGTTACTATCGATTTTTCTTCTTAATTTATTTGTTTTTAAACTCCAGGAAAGAGGAAGGAAACATTTCAATAGTTCGCTTCTGGGAAACGGTAGTTTGTGGACCATTCTTCCATTGAGGGGAGAAGAGAAATAAAAAGAACAAATAAACAGAAAATTCATGGGGATCAGAGCACTTAACGAGAAACACTGATCACTGCTAAGTAAGTTGGAGTATGCCTGGACTGCTAGGTAGGTGTGTATCTGAGCCCTGAAATTTCGGTCTCTTCTATTGGACCCACCTCCTTTCATAAGGGTTAGCAGCTTCTCATCACCTGCAATATGTAGGACTGGAATACCCCTGGAAGAAAGTTGACCGCAGTGAAAACAGGATGCCTTATGCCACTGGAAGTTTCTTTGCTGTCCCTTTTGATCCCCCAGAGATGCCAGGCACTTGATTGAAACATCAATCCCTCTTGCTGTGAAAAGGGGAGAGAGCACCTCAGTATGCCTTCTGTAAGAGCAGAAGTAGAAAATTATTTTTTTTTTCTTTTCCTTAGATTCAAATGCCTCCCCTTCTGTTGGAAGAAATTATTCCAGTCAAAAGCTATCTGTACCTCGAAGTAGTTTAAGGCTTGGAAATCCTGTAGGGATCAGATTCGTTTACCTGAATATACTTAATACTTAACAGGAATTACTTGGTAATTCTTTCCTCACTTGAGGCAAGAGGAACATGTAGGACTCTTTCAGCTGCATCAACGAACTGGTGTCTGACCTTTGATGTAATCTTCCTTTGCTATGGCTTCATTGTATATGCAGTGGGGAAAAATACCGAGTGCCGCATCTCATTCATAGAGGCACTTTGAAGTTAAATTCCCCATTACAAAACGTTTTCAGATCCCTGGAGGGAAGACTGTAGTACTGGAACCTGCAGTGAGGAACCATGAGGGAGAAGGAAAGTTATGTATTTGGTTATTATAATACACTTACCCAATCTACTGACTCTAAGTATAATAGTTGAGCAGAAGTGTGTTGGCTCATGATGGTTGAGGGGTGTAGAATAAGGTTGGAAGCAGGCTTTTTTCTGAAATATTCTGAAATAGAAATACTTCCTGAAAGACCTATGAGAGATAGTCTGATCCAAGACCTGGAACAAGTGTGGAGCAGGTTGGCTGTATGTGTGCTCACAAAGAAAATGTCTTTCTTCCAAAATGTGTGCCATGCTAAGCTTGTTTTCCACCACCAAGTTCACAAACCCCGTAACTGCATCCAGGTGCCTGAAGCCCTATGTGCAGATATCCTCAACGTGCAGGGCTACATTTCAGTTGCTTTACAACTTCTGTAGCTGAGTGGGAAGAGCAGAAATACTGCGGACTTGTTTTAATCTCATTGCCTCATTGCTGCATATGCTTTAGTGGCTTTGAGCGGCTTCATATGTTAATGCTAAAATGAGCAATGAAACAGCATGAACAACTTAAATTTAAATCACTTAAATGATTAATGTTTAATTTGTTCTTGTAGTTAACTCATTCCCAGCGGCAGTGGCAGTGGTTCTGAGATAAGACTTGTTTGTATCATTGAATTGTGTTCGCTGCCATAAAATGCAACAGGAGCTGATGTGCTCTTGAGTAAAGAAGATCAGCGGAACTCTGCCTCTTCAGAAAGTCCGGCCTCATTGCAGTACTGTTTCCTAAACTACGCAAGGAATCAGACAACGTTGTTAAAGCAGTAAGAATGACCCCTCCAGAGGCTGTGTCACAGTGCCAGTCTCCTGTAGAGCTGGGGCACTGGGACTTACTATGGACATGGCCTCGCTGCTCTGTCACATAGCAAGGGGATCCCTCTCTCTCTACTGATTGAGTATCTGTTCTAACATCAGGAAGAGGACTGCTTTCCTTCCCTTTTTATAGCAAATTCCAACTCTGTTCTTTCATTCTGTACCAGGAAATCTGGGTAGCCAGTGCGTGTGCACTGACGGGGGAAGAGCTCTCCTGCGAGTGCTCTCCAAAAGGTGTGGGTGTGACACTGCGTTCCTTAGCTCGGGAATATCAAAGGGCAGGGAAATTGTGGCCTGTGGCTGCTGTGTGCTGGTGGTTTGTCTGTTTTGTCGTCCTTTTGTTATTTCTCATCTGGTTCTCAATCAACATCTACCACGTTTTAAAATTTCTGCAAAGGGCTTTAAGGCACTTCTCATTTATTCACGCTGCACCTTGGCACGCGTTCCTCAACTCGCAGATAAATGGCCTGGAAAATTTCATGCTTGAGCAACTGCCCTTCCCTTTGTCACATATGCACATGAAACTTGGAAGCATTTCATATAATGTCGCTGCAATAAAGAGGGGTTTCATAGCCATGGAAGCAAGAGAGAACCGTACCACTTAAGGATGACGTACTTGGAGAACAGAGGGACGAGCTGTGAAATGTGTCTGTACTGTACAGTTGCCTAAATATCCTGGGTGTTTAAGCACCCGATGTATTTATTGTATCTGTGAGAATTTCAGCTGGTACAGGGAACCTGAGGGGGGTTTCATCATTTTTCATATTTGTTGATTAAATTATAAAGCAGACATGCTGTAAAATGAAAGTAATTTATGAAACCTGTAGCTTGGCCATTTGTTTGAGATGGTGAAATCATAACAAATATGCATACTCACGAATTCGTAGGTGCTTTCAGCAGAGAAGTATCATCTGTTCTTGAGCAGGAACAGGATGACAGGTTCGTGGTAGCAATTGTAGGGACTTAAAATGCAGATCATGCCAGAAGAAAAGATGTGCGCCTGAGCTGTGGTGCCCATGGGAGCCATTTTCTTCAGTGGGTCATTTTATTTTCTAATAATTGGACGCTATCATTGATTTGAGCTGCAAGCCACCTGGTATCTTACTTAAGCACCATGTTTACTGTATTAGACCACACAGTCTTGCTCATTTGGGCAGTCTCCTGAAAGTCATCTGGTTAGCTTGTTTGAGAAGGCAACCCTTATATAAAAAAAAAATAAAATATATATATATGCGGCTCAGGGCTCACAAAAGACAATTCCTAGCCATTTTACGTAAACTGTGGGGCTCGAGTCATTCTTAGAATGGTTTCTGCCTACACAGAATTATGACTCTTGCTCTAATATAGTAATGATAAAACAAAACAAAAATTCCTCATCTTGAAGCTTCATGTGAAATTATTCTTTTTATCTTGGTTGAACAGTTTCTCCACTGACATTAGGCCTCTCCAGTTTATGTCCTTGCAAAGAGCTGTTTTTCTTAGGGTAGAATTAAGGATGTAAAAAAAAAATCCTGAAATCAGTGGACTTTGTCACGGAAGCAAATGAACATTGCCTGACTTGATTTGGTCCAATAAATTACTAGCTTTTTGAAACCGTGATGATAGATGTGGAAAGTGATTAGCAAACTAATTAACAAGCCATCATACTTATTAATCACAGAAACACTCAGTAAGTCACCAAAAGGTTGGCTTCATGTTGCCTATGAGAAACTGCACGGTATGGTTTTGAAAACATTTTTTTAATTGAAGAGTAGGATTAGGATGGACGAGCTGAGGCAGGGGATGGCTGCAGATCTCTCACAGCTGAGTGGTTCGAGAGCTGCAGTGGCAATCAGGCCCCCAGATTTATATGGATCTAAATAACTTCAGATATGGCCAAATGAAAACTTAATAATAAAAAGGAATTCAGCTGTGAAATGAACTTCAGAAATGAGGTAAGCCACAGTTTCCCTGCTTTAAGACCTTACTGCAGCAGTCACCTCTTTTTCTTTGTGTTAGAAATCCTTATTTATGGATTTAAAAGGTGGAGGCAAGAGTAGGTGACCCAAACTCACATATGGATTAGAGGATTTTCTCTTTTTTCCCTCCTCTTGCAGTAATTTCAGGAAATAGAAAGACATAATCTTTAAAGCATAATAAACATAAATATATTCCTTTTCCAGGTATTCTGTTCTGAGGGGTGTATTGCATGAAGCAGCATTTGGTCGTTGAAATAGAAACTGCTGTGAGTAAAACTAGAAGGAATCACAGGCTTTGTCGTGCATAACACAGAGCAAATGCCTTCTCGCAGTGTGCTGTGAAGTAAAAGAAATATAATTATCAAATTGTCTCCGTGTTTGCTGAGCTGAGATGCAGCGCTTACCTAATCCTACACTTGGTGCGACTCCTTCCTGTGGCTCCCGCAGGCTCTCAAGGTCAGTTGCATTCATTTGATGTTAATGGGCTTTGCAAACCAATGCAATCAATATCAGCTCGCGCGCTTATCTACTGCCAAGGAGTTCCCCGTACGATTTCTATTCAATTTTACTTTTCCTGAGCTAGTTTAATGCAGAAACAATACATCTCGTAGAAAAACAGATGAGAAAAGAAACTATCACGGACTAATTTGCAGCGGTTATCTCCCTGTTATTTCCCATTCTGACAGTGTGCATCTGTTTAACGCTATGCACAGTACCCTTATATACAAAGAACAAAAACGGGCAGTCGATGCTGCCAGACCACTGCATGTTGGCCGTGTTCATTCTTCGAGTTACCTGGCAACTGCTGCAGATGGTCTTAATTAAAAGTGCCGTGAATCTTTTTAAAAAGAGGTTAATGGTCTCAAATACCAAACCCCCAAGTTCATTCTCTGGGCCTGACACTTGGCCAAATAGGCTGAGAGAGGACTAACTTTTAGAGGATATTATGCTCCAACTTGCATGCTTTGTCAAATAACCAAATCATACATTCGGTTTAATTTTTGTTTGCCAGCTTTACGCAACGTTGCTCTTCTGCAGCAAGCCGTTTCCTACAGAAGAGGCCTTCTTGGCTTGCAGTTTCATCTGCAAGAACTGAAAGAGCCGGATAGGATGGAGTAGGGGCTAAGGATGTTTCCCCTTGGAGGATTTGCTTGTATGCCTATATGAACATACTACTGTAAAAGCTTCATTACAGGTCTTTATCATTTGTGCCTTAAAACAAGATATTTGACTCAAGGGTGCAGCTCGTACTAACGCTGTGCGTGGGCATTTGGTCACTGCTCGGAGGGAAATGTACCATCTGCTGAAGCAAAAACACTTCCTGCAGGTTTTCTTGATGGTCTCTCATGCATGTAATAACTCAGTCCAACTCTACTTAGTACAGCAGATCTAGTGGGATCTGCAGGTCGTAGCCTGTAGCAATCCTCCACATCCATGTAATTAAAAACTAAACATTTATATTGTCTGTAGTTTCTAGTCACAACGGAGGTGTCGCGTTTTCCCTTTCCCTGGTCTGTCATTTCTGGCAGTTTCTAAGAACCTCTCAGCCAACCTAATTAAATAATCAAGGCTGCTGCTTCCCTCTCCATAGCTTATTTTGGTGCATTTGTTCTCATTCCTTTATCCGTTATTTTCCAGAACTTAACAAAGCAGTAAAAACAGTAATTAGTGCTCTTTAATTGGTTATAAATAATAATATAACAGACTTACTGTCAAAATAACAACACAAAGCAATCTGCTCTTTGAGAATCTTTCAGGTTCCTAGCATTAAGGCGTTCAAAGTGGTAAATTATATTACAGTAATTAGCTTCAGAAAACACACACTGTCAATATATTTTATCCCGACGCCTGTCACAAGCTAAATGCACGTCTCTCTTTCAGGTCTGGTTGCTGGTCCTTATTCTCCTGCTGTATAGCACCGATTGAATCATCGCATCTTCCTGCTTTGTATTTGGACCACTTGCTGTGTACCCAACTCATAATCTGTTTTTCCTCAGCTTCGCGTTCCCGGCACGACGTTATCAGTCCCGCTGCAGTGTTGCTAGCCCGTTTTCTTTGTCTGCAAAGGGCCTTGTCTCCTGCAGCGGGTACATTATTAATGAAGCTGCTAAAGGGAAAAAAGCTGCCTGGCCGTGTAGGGCAGCAGAGGTACCTGGGGAAGGCAGACAGGGAAGTTCGGGGAGCCCCAGGCGGTTGGCACGGGGTGCAGATGGTAGGAAGGCACAGACAAGTGACCTCCAGGTTTCCCCCAAGATGATTTTCTGCCCAAGGGCAGGACAAAAGGGTGCTTTCCAACAGCAACGAGAGAATTAAAACAGATGGGTAGGGTATGCGACAGGAGCTCGTGGCAGTGAAGATTCACACTTCACAGATAGCGAGAGTTTAGCATTTTTAATCTTGTTATTCTTGCTCAAGCCCTGGAAAATTGACAAAAATGTATTTTGGAATCTCCCCTTATTTACAAAATGAATAGAAAAGCGTCAGGGAAATGCACGTAACGTTGTTTTCCTGCATACTGGTTTAGATGCTGTGTAGCGTTAATGTGTTTTATTGACATCCAGCATTCTCTGTGATTCATAAGTAATGATGAGGTAATCTAGAGATGGGTCTCCTTCCACCCGCCCAAAAGTGACAAATACAACCTTTGGCAGAATCCTCAGCTTGCTCATTTGCCATAAAACCCTTGAGAAATCTCTCATGTACATGAGACACAGCTGCAACAAACAGCTACATTTCTTTCTTTTTTTTTTTTGGAAAGAATGACAGTGCTTGCTGAATTATTTAATGCTATAGGGATCTTATAAATTTATATATTGGTAAGGTGATAAGATTTGACATGTTTGAAGGTGTTTTTTTTAGTGTGAAAGCATATATGATAGCTTATCATGGTGTACTAGGAATAATAAAAAGAGGAGGGGGCTTTTTCCCCCCTTCATCGCTCCTGTTAGTGCTAACACTGACTCACTAGTCTTTTTGGCTTTTATATGGGGGCGAGGGGAACACAAGTCATCAGTAAGTGGTAGCTGAAGGCATAATCTAAGGTTCGAGCTGTTTCGTTTTTCTCAGCACGCTGATTCAGGAGGAAACGTGCCTCAGAGGGTTGGCTCAGCTCTTTGCTTTTCAGGGTAAGGTAGCCAGAGGTACCCTACTGCAGTGGGGTTTTATTCTCAGTACTGAAGCTAAGATTTTGTTGGCTCGATGTGAATATCCAGACTGTCTTGGCATGCTTTCCAAGGCTGCTTGAAGCCGCAGTCAGTGTCCCGACTCATCCATGGAGGCATGCGCTGTCCTTTTCTCCCCCAGCCCTGGCAGCGTCTGGGCGTCAGTAGTGCCACAGGTATTTGCAGATATGCAGGTGCCTTGTTTTTTTAAAAAGGGAGTTATTTCTCTTTGGAATTTGTATACAAATATTTACTTGAGTTTTTTGCACAAAAGATTTTGTCAAACTGAGTGTGAGACGGTTGGATTTGAAATTACAGAAGAAATACTGACTCAAGGAGAGGGTGTGTGCTCTGTGGTGCTGACTGTGGCAGAATGCCCCCGGCACGCAAAAAGGAAAGACCTAGGAGGGCAGTTTCGACCCAATGGATTAGTAAAACATCTCTGTATTTTTCACATAAAGGACTTTCTCAATAACGCTGTTATCGGGATGCTCAATGCTGTGTATGTGCGCAGATGGGTTAACGCAGGCAAAACCTAGTGAGCTGCGAGCATCAGAGGTGACTTGAGTGAGGTGGATGGAGACGTCCCTCTTGGTGGGTTTGCTTTCCCCATGTTGTAGCACAGGTCGCAGCATAGAGGACGTCGCTGAGAAATGCAAACGCCTCCTGAAGTAGACTCCTCGTTTCAAGTGTTGATTCCCTTTGCCCTCACCACACGCGTGCTGTGTCACCTAACCGCAGGTTTTATTTGCTTGTAAAATATGTCAGTTACCTAATAAAACTGCTCTAATGGGGTTGTACATCGGTTACGTGAGCTCCTCTTGCTAAAGGTTATGGAGCAGGGAAGTGTGTATATCCCTCGTGCCCGCCCCACAGAAGTCTTGCTGAAACAGATACCTGAGAGATGTCTCGGCAGCTAATTTTTGCAGTTGTGAACAGTCTGTGTATCACAGCTGGATACTTATCTCATGGCTAACTGCGTCTGTAGCTCTTGCTTGGTTGTACTCGCAAGCCCGTGAAACGGCCAGAGATGAGCAGTTTGTTATGTAAACGGGTTAGGCTGTAGCTGCAGGTGGATACTGAGCAATAAAAGGGGATTTAAGTTGCCAGCTTCTTCCCAGTGACCCTGTAGGTGGGCGTCTGGCAGTCTCTTTGGCGAGGGGCATTTTCTGCATCCTCGGCGCAGGGCGGTCACTGATGGGAAGGGACCAGCTGCCCTCTGCTGGGTGCTGCAAGAAGTAAGGAACTGCTCATTTGCACAGCTTCACATCGTGCTGGGAAATTACACAGCTAGCTGTAATCCACTTTCGCTAAGCTGTCCCAAAGCTCCCAAGTTGCTCTTCTGTGTTTCATCATGCTGACTTTTTTGAAAAATGCATTCAACTCATTGAATGTGCTAACGAAAAAGAGGAGAAAAAAATAAAAGGCACCGGGTGCCTCCAGTGGAGTTTCAAACTTTCAAACACTTGTAAATCTGAAATGAAATCTGGGTATTTCCACGTTTCAGCTAGACGTATTGATGGCGATCTGAGACAGCACAGAAGGGTGAGTTTCGGAAGTGTTTCTGGATTGAGGAGCGTTGTGTGCTGCTGGAGGTACGAGCCTTGTACAAATGTATGCAGCAGAAACCAACCCAAAGGCGTGGGCACGGTGAGCTGTTGGTGTGAGTGGAGGGCATGTACTGCGTGCAGAGCTTGGTGAGATGCCACTGGGAACGACAGGCAGTCAAAAACTAAAAATCAGGTAAAAGAGGAAGAGTGGCTTAAGGCTTGGGTAAATATTAAAATACTAAATATTATTAGTTGGAATGTTTTTTTTAAGGGAAGGAGTTTTCCTTCAGGAGGCAGCCCATGCTGGTTCTCCTCTTCCAGCGGTGCTCCAGACTCAGATCCCAGTGGCTGAGATGGATTTGAGGTGAGGACAGAATTAGCTTTATACTGCACTCGTCAGATACAACCTAACAACAAAAGGAGCGTAATTTTTAAGGCCTGGCCCCACGGAAGGCAGCCCAGCTGGATATCCCGCTGTCAAGCGGGTTGAGCAGACAGCCGTGGCAGCAACTGAAGTTAAATAGCTATTTTAGTTCCCCCTTTACTAAAGTCAATGAAATCACTGTTAAATGGCTTCTGTAACCTCTTTTCTTCCTCAGCCTTTCGCAAATGAGCATGGCCATGTTCGTTCTGCAGAAATCCCAGGGTGGAGCCCAGGACTCGTCCTGTCCTGTGGGTGCTCTGGCCGTGGTCGAGCCAAACCCGAGGACTTCCTGCGACAGAGGCTGAGCATCTCCCTGCCTGACCTGCTGGGCACGGCGTGGAAGATGTGGCGCCTTAGAAGAGAAGAGAGAGCTTTAGCTGTGAAACATGGTGGATTTGGTCTCCTGAGTGTCCTAAGGGTGGTGGTGGAAGGCAGCTGCTTTCTTCACTGGATGCAGCTGCATGTCGCGAGTCCCTGCACCTCAGGGACCTGCGGTGGTTCCAGTTTCACCATAGATCTTCACAAAGGCGTGAAATCCCCGCGACGCTAAATGATAAACGTTTTCTTTTTTTTCCCTCTTGCATATTATTGGAGAAAAGCTATGAAGCAAACGATGTAAAATGAATAGCTGGGGTCTGTGGCTAGCCATTGGACTTGCAAAGACTTGTTTTACATAGAAGATGGAAGAATCGGGGGCTTTTCTGAATGGATCTTACCTCTTCCTCATCTTCTAGCAGTGTTGTTTGTATTTAGTTTTAGTTCAGCTGATCTCAGAAGAGATCTCCTAACCATCCAGTTAAAGCAGTGTCTGTAACATACTGCTAGGCTTGCCTGAACCGACGCGCACTGTTTGTGTGCTGCTGCACCTATAGGGCTAGATGCAGGAATCTGTGCAGCGGTCCGTAAAGATGCGAGACTGGTAATACCTTTATAGGATGAACGCTCGTCTGTGTGGGGATGATGGAGCATTTGCCAATAGCAGCACACGTGTTTCTTGTCTATACCTAGGGGAGGGTTGTTAATGATGCAGTCATTTCCTCCTCTTAGTTCCCAGGACAGAAGTTAATGACTAGCAAATAGCATCGCAGGGGAAAGTGAATGTAGCGTTCCTGCTCTGTGTGTGCCTGTTGGGAATCCCATATAAAGCTATTGTGTCAAGCTAATTTGATAAATACTTAAAGAAATTGGACATCAGGAAATTATGGTGTGTTTTTAATGCCTTTGCGGAACACAAAGTGAACTGTTTTTTCAGCAGGCAGTGGCCATTATTGAGAATCTCAGTAAAGGACCTGGGGAAACATAGGGCTTTTCTCGGCTGATGTTAACTGCTTCCCCTGCTCCCTGCTTTCACAGCAATAAAGTACAAGCCTTAAAGGAGACTTCGCATGAGTATGCAGACAAAAGTCTGGATAGCACCCTCCCCTCCAAACCCTGCATTAGTAGTGGTCACCTACACCTGGAAGCTGAAGTTGCCCTTTCTGAAAATGTCAAACATTCTGGGCAATGACCTAGGCTCCTCTGTTTCAGGGTTTCGAAAATAACTTGCAGGGTAATTCACTTTTTTGGGGGGGGGGGGGGGGAGCGTGGGGAGGATGTTTTAGCAGTAGTGTGTTTAAACTCAATTAAAGGAGCGATAGTCATAGTATCAGTTTGTGGTATATCATGAAAGACAGTCCACAAGAAGCATTATAGCAAACAGCCAATTAAAAAACCTAATTTTTCCTCTAAACATGTGCAAATGAATGCAACCAACTAATTGGTTTACAGCAACAATAACAAAATGAGAGATGTTTCTTCTCTCTCAGTTCCTATTTAATGGTGCTGTCATTTAAGTTTTCCATCCAAATGTCTGGAAAAAGATGAACCAGGCAGGAACTCCTGTGAATGCTTTATTGCCAGATGCTATTCCCATGAGGCCGGATTCATAATGCGGATTTTATGGCAATACAGGTCTTAGGGCAATTCAGATGTCTGGCAATTAAAGGTAAGGATTGCATGTGATCTGGGATATCACCTAAATCCTCTGCCTTTATAAACCCGCTTTCTCTTCCTGAAGTTGGCTTATATGGGAAGAGTAATGTTTATGTTGGGTATTAGGCATAGTTTGTTGCTATATGCCTATTTTATAACAGGCAAATGCACAGGGCAGGATTACAGATGTTCTTGGCTGTTAGGCTGAGTGTGCTTTGTAAACGTGCAGTTGAAAGAAAGAGTACTGGTTAAAAACGGATGCAGGAGAGAAGGACTGGGCTCTTCATCAAGCAGCAGACTTGAATTTGAATCGATGTTTTTGTGTCTGCTCTTCGCTCTGGTTTCTGGTGGTTGAACTAGAAGGAGCCAGGTCTCAGCATCCTGTCAAAGTTAATTGGGGGTGGGGAAATAAGCAACGCAACTGCTACTGAATTCTAGACACTCAGAAGGGAAAAATCATATGCAATGACATTTTTCATATTTACGAACACTTGAGTTAACACAACAAGCAAAGCCAAAACGTGTTTCTCAATCGTTTAGATTCCTTCTGTTCTCACATGGAAACAGAAAACATGCAAACACCACAATAAGTTGTTTAAAAGCAAATGCTCATAGATGAGTAGAAAGCAGATGTTTGTAACTTCTCCAGTGTGACTGCAGTGTGTTTTCCAGGATTGTGGTGTTTCTTTTACTGCTAGGTACCATTTCACCAACAAATTACGATTGCAAGCCCTTTAATCAGTGCCTTTTGTTCAGTGAGGATGCTTGTGAATAAATAGATGCGGTATTAGTCCTGCTCTGAAGCACACGTATTGCTCTACAGCAAGCATTTCCAGTGGCTTTCAGGTAATCTGTTACATCAACAAAATGGGAACTGTTTGCAGAGAAGGGAGGCTGAAAGCTGCCGATAGAATAACTTGCGACTGCTTCCAAGAAGTAGCTAAACAGGAAAATAGATTCAGGGGCAATAGACAGACCTTCGGTTTTTGTGGTTGTTGGACCCGATTCCTATTTGCTCCAGTGGGTTATAAAAAGCCTCTCTTTCTTTTTGCACCATCCAAGAGCCGCAGGTACCTCTGAACCACACAGCGAGCTGCTTGCGCTTCATCTGCTCTGTACTGGAAAGGAGAAGAAGGAGCCAACCCTGCTGGCATCTAAACCTATGGCTTCAGGGTTTTTTTTTTTCTCTAGATCAGACCACTGAGCCATTCCTTCTGGTTATTTAACCAATTTTATTTGAAGAAGAACACGTGAGTGCAAATATGATGGCTAGGCGTACTTGATGTTGGGAACTGTGCGTTTCTGTCGCTGCAGAGTTGTTTCACTTTGCTTTTGAAGGGGTAGCAACGTGTTAGTTAGAAATGCCTTACAGTTGCTGGCAACTGAGGTTTTGGGTACTCCTTTCCACTGTGAATCGTTTTGATCAGCACAAGGCTTGCTGTCCTCCTCGGGTACCTTCAGCACAGCTGCAGGCCTGCCATCTCCCCCAGCGCTTGGAGCAGACCAGGAGCTCTGTGGGCGATCCGGCCGTGGGATGGTTCCCCAGCTGTACTGAGCACTGCTGCCCTGTTTGGCATCTGCTCAGAGCAGGTTGGCTACAGTAAATCGGCATGGTTTTGTGATGGGGGGGGGGGGAAATGTCAGTGACAAATAAGCCGGGTCTGCATTCACATCGCTTGTCTGATCCAGCGCGGAGCTTTGCTGTGCTCAGTGTGAACGGCCAGAGGCAAAAGCAAAAAGGCTCCTGAACTTTGAAGAAACCTGTCTTTTAGTCCTTCAAATGTTTTTTTTTTTAATTATTATTTTTTATTCTTTCTAGAGCAGCTAGTCTTTTTAATGCCAAAACCATTGGCCATATGTATATATTTGGTTTTATATTCCTGGTGATAGTTTCCAAAAATAATAAATATTGAGCAGAAAAAATAAACTGCCTCAAGCATGCCTATCTCCCTGCAGAAAATAATTTGGGAACGTTTTTCATTATGCAGCAACATATTCAGAAAATACCTTTGT
The DNA here is from genome assembly GCF_964211835.1 of Anser anser. Classification (NCBI taxonomy): domain Eukaryota; kingdom Metazoa; phylum Chordata; class Aves; order Anseriformes; family Anatidae; genus Anser; species Anser anser. The sequence goes on along the minus strand of NC_139725.1, from coordinate 12,402,537 downwards.
GGCATGCTCCCTTTTGCTGTAAATAATTATTGATATTTCAGTCGCTGAGGTCCCGCTGTTTGCCTGTAGCTGTAGGGTATCATTTGTAATTTTCTGACAACAGGGGGCAGAATGAGTTTATGTTTTAAAGGAAGAAAAATCATTGTCAGAGAGGAGTCAATGACTTTTTTTTCCTAAATGTAAGCTTCATCTTATTGAAAGAGATAATACCAAGTACTTCTGCGTTTAAATCTGCTGCGCAGAACCTGTAGAGGTCTAAGCGTTTCAAGAGCTCAGTTGCTATCTTAGATCCTCTTTTATTAAGCAGATAAGGCAGTTAATCTATAAGTTTGTATTTATTTAGGTTGATTCAAAATCTTTTTTATTAACTGTTTATTTAATTTTAGCCACCCAATATGGCTCTGGCAAGCTCTCAGCATACTTCTGGCTGCCTTGACTGTCTAAAGAGACTTTTGGCAGGGTCCTAGGTCTGGGATTTGCACGCTTTTTCCATCCTAACAAGCATGCTTGAGGCGCCTAACCATACTTAGAAAATAAAAAAGGAACAAACTTCACTTAACCATGAAAGGAGTAGGAAGGGAATCTGTTGCTTCCATTATTACCTCTGCACGCCTTGGTCTAATTTTGACTTTGATGCTGAAGAAATGGCAACCTGACTTCTATTGCACTTAAAGGCACAAAAGCATCCTAAACTGTCTGTAATAATTACTTCATTTCTTTTAAAGAAGAAAAACAACTTTGAGGGTTTGGATGAAGTGTTTTTCAAATATTCGTGGTTATCTAACTAGGTAACACATGGCTTCCAGAACAGACTGGAATCCAACTTAATATGTTTTAAATCTTTTTTTTTTCTCCTAATGATTAGCCGCCTACTGTGTATTCAATGCTACTGGCCCGAGTTTCTTATTGATATGTAGGAGAACCATTACCTAGGGAAAATATTTGCAGGTCTCATCAGAGCTGCAAATAACAGGTCAGTTACAGCTCAGTACCTAAGAGAGAGCATACTCTTGAATTTTCTTAGTGTTGGACTTGGGTTTCCCGATGATGTTAGAGTCAGAGCACAGACGGCTTTGTTTTTAGCTGACCCGAACTGAATTATCAGTGGCACTGCTAAGCTGGTGGCTAAGGGCAACCTTCATTTAGAATACGACGTTGGAAACTCCATATACGTTCTTTATATGGAAATGTTTATACAGTGTAAACTTCTGCTTAGCAAAGCAACTCTTTTTCATCTGGACAGTCTCTCCATACAATGCATCATGCCAGACAATAGATGAAGTGTTTTAATGGTGGTAAGCAGTGTGCGTGCGTATGTATATACATATAAAAATATATATGTATATTTATATATATATGTATACACACACACATGTGAAACGTCCTTTCATTTCCTGCCTTTTAAGGGGAGATTGTATCGTGGAGCTACCTACCACCAGTAGGACGTTTAGCTCCTGCACTTGAATGCCCAAGAACTCATTTTTTTGGAGACAGATTGTTTACATGTTACGAATGGGACAATCTATTCCTTACAAGTCGCAATTAAAATGTGCAGGTTTTGCTAGCGTTGCAAAAAATGAGTGGGATGTTGCTTGGGGAAATGGCGATAGTGTGTGCAGTAGCTGTTTAAAAGTACTGCTGCTCGTCATGAGCTCCTAAAGACAGCGGTCATCCAATGTATAAACTCGCCTGTTCTCTGCGTAGTGACAGAGACAGCGTTTCCTAAAATAAGTTTTACTGTTTCGAATGGCTGCAAATAAAAATTGCAGACATCTTTGTCTACAGATGTGATCAAAAAGTCTTTCCTAAAACTACTTGTTGTGCGGTGCTTTTGGAGATGAAAGGAAGACTGAGACGGCACAACAGAATGTGCTTTCTGTAACATCTATAATTGCGATGTCTATGATTTAGTGTAGATTATGTTCCAGTACTGCCTAGCGAGGAGGAAGTACAGATGGAAGCAGCCGCTTCCCCTGCCCACCGCCTGCAGTGCCCAGGCCTGGGCCCTTTCTTCGTCCCACAGTAAGAAAGCATCGAGGGGTGCAAAACAAGGATGGGCCTAAGCCTTTTATGCCTGCTTAAGGATTTCCTTGAGCAGCAATCACAGAATCATAGAATGGCCTGGGTTGAAAAGGACCTTAAAGATCACCTAGTTTCAACCTGCCTCCTCTGAACGGGGTTGCCAACCACTAGAGCAGGCTGCCCGGAGCCGCATCCAGCCTGGCCTTGAATGCCTCCAGGGATGGGGCATCCACACCCTCCTTGGGCAACCCCTTCCAGTGCCTCACCACCCTCTGAGTGAAAAACTTTCTCCTCATTTCCAACCTGAATCTCCCCTGTCTTAGTTTAAAGTCATTCCCCCTTGTCCTATCGCTACCAACACAAGCAAACAGGCGTTCCCCCTCCTGTTTATACGCTCCCTTCAAGTACTGGAAGGCCGCAATGAGGTCTCCCCGGAGCCTTCTCTTCTCCAAGCTAAACAAGCCCAGTTCCCTCCCTGCAGTTTCTGCATAGGAGAGGTGCTCCAGCCCTCTGATCATCTTAGTGGCCCTCCTCTGGACCCGTTCCAAGAGCTCCACATCCTTCTTGTGCTGGGGGCCGCAGGCCTGCACGCAGTACTCCAAGTGGGGTCTCACAAGGGCAGAGCAGAGGGGAACAATCACCTCCCTCTCCCTGCTGGCCACCCCTTTTTTAATGCAGCCCAGGACCGCTTCTAACAGCAAGTTTGGTAGCTGAAATGATGGCAGGCAAGCAAGGTCACGCTGGCTATTTAGTGCGTATGGAAGAGTTGCCTTGTCTCCCAGTTCTTCAGCTTCCAGGCCAATATTAACTTTGTCCTGGAAGTGTTCTCTTATTTTGTCTTGTTTTATTGATGCTCTTATTGGCATGGTAATTCAAAATAAACGTGGCTTAGGGATATCTGCTGTAGGTACTGCATTGTAAGTGTAAATAGTTAGTGTTGGTTCTGTGGAGCTGTGGTCATTAACTTCTACCCCTGTTATTGTACATTCAGCTCTGAGTGTTTTTAATTCAAAAACAATACTACATGAAAAACTTGTTTTAGAGCATTAATTTGTCACTAAATATTAACTGACCTAGCTGTGAATTTTGAACGTATGCCATTCCAAACGCTTCCAAAATGCAGTGTGTATTTTTGCTTTTGAAATAGAAATGCCAAGTGCAACTAGAGGAAACGGATGGTTTTATTTTTAGCTGCTCGGTGCTTCTTCTCACAAGCTTCCTCCTGAGAAAGACTAGAGAAGTTCTCAGCAACCTTTAGCAGAGACAGGAATGATACTGTGTGAGAGAAGCTTCTATGTTTGCTGTTGATCTCTTACCTATGGCATTAACTTACGTTGGGCTAATACTAAAAATAAATAAAAACTTTGCCGACAGTCACAGGTGAAGTCAATAACCCACAGTTTGGGTACCACCTGGTTTTGTATTTGTGCATTTTTGATGAATCCACCATTGGTACTCTGTTGTGGGCATGGAGTGGCCGTGGTACCCATCTTTCTGGGTAGCAGGGACAGACAAGTGTCTTCCAGTGACATGGGAAGGAAAAAAAGGGGCATTGCTGTGCATAACTGAGAAAAATTAGTTAAGTCATTAAGAAATCTTTCCTGAAGTTCTGTCTGAACTTCATTGTTACTGATTTTCCACCTCCATGCCCATGTGTTAAGCAAGTTTTTACCTTCTTCAGGGCTTGCATGCAATTTCAGTAGTTGCTTCCTTGGTCTGCTTGCAGTGGCACGTAGGAAGATACAACTACATGCCTGGGTTTTATCAGAAAATAGGTTGAGATTCAGGAACAACTTATTAGGGGAGAGAGAACTCACTATGTGGGCAAACTGGGTAGGTTGAAGGGGGCTCCGGGGTGGTACTGGGGCATTTCCAGAGTTTTGTTCATCAGCTTCTGACCAGCTGTCACAGCACTCTCACGAAAGGGGATTCTCTTGTGAAGGTATTCCTAGAATTCTTTCACAGTCCATAGGTGGTATATTTTATGTACTTAGTGTTCCCCTGGAATACGGAGGGTCCTTGCCATTTCTCTTGGACGCCACTGAATTGAACTTGCTCTTGCTCGTGGGAGGTACGGACCTCACCGTTTTCATTTTGACCTTCAAAAAGTAAGTATTCAAAAAAATGAGAGGCAAAAATAGTCTGTTTCAGTGGCCTAATATGGGCACGTATATTATTCATTCACCAAAATAAGTGGTAAATTCCAGTTAAAGCAAGCACCTGTTTCTCTGTCCCTTCAGCGCCGGGCTGGCTTTCTGCTGTTTTTATTCCTTTCCCACTGTGTGGAGGGCCTGACTGTATAAATAGGGGCTGCCAAGAAAAACAGCCTACAAAAGGTATTAATGCTCTTCTCCACAAGCTATCGGCCCCTCGAATAAGCCTCATTAGGAACACGCAACGCAACCCAGGAGCAGCAACGGAGGGGAGCAGAAGCATGTACGTGGGTTTGCGTTAGGTGCATCTCCCGGGGGGGTCAGGGAGCAGCCTGGGACCCGCGGGCTCTGGGCGCGAGGTGAACGGGAGCGCTATTTAAGGCAAAGTCCTCGCGGTCGCCCTGCTGGCGAGGGGAGCTGGCTCGCCTTGGAGCTCGACCAGCCTTCAACGTAAGCTGCAGCACGCGAGTGCAGTGGGGGAAAAAACGCGCTGCCTCTGCCAGGTCTCCTGCTGCAGCGAAAGGAATATTCCCCCCCCCCTCCTGTGCCCTGCTCCGTGCTCTATCTTTTTAACAGCTTCATTTCCTTTCTTTTCAGCAGATCTCTCGGTGAAATGCTTTCCATCAGTTCAGGCTATTTTTATCCCCTTATCACAGCTAAATAGTTCCCTGGCTGTGCTGCCGGGGCTGGTGTGCCCGTGGTGGGCAGTGGGTACGGGCACGTGGGAGGGCAGGGGCAGGGCAGGGTGCTGCTTTCGGCAGCTTCCGATAACGCCAAACCAGCTCCCACCTCGGCAGGATGGTGCTGTGCAAATAAAAACAAGGCCCAGACCCCCCCCCAAATCTACCAATTTTTACAGATTTTTTTTTGCCCTGCAGTTAGTGTGCGGAGATGATGCCTCTTATCAAAGCACATGCAAGGACAAGATTGGAGTAGAGTGGGTGGAGGCTGTGGTGTGGACGTTTTTTTACCTACAGATTCTGATGTTTATTCTAACAAAATGAGTATAAACAGGTGGGGACCAAAAATCCTATGCTGTGCACAGCAGGAGTGTGCAAGCTCCGGTACCTGTTATTTAAGCGTTTCCAAGCATGTGATCTACGCTTGCCAATTCACGTGATATTTGTTATGATGAGTGTATTCGAACTTGGTCTTTCCAGTCCCATTATTTTCGGGGTTTTTCCATGCACAGGGAAAGTAATTATTTCACCACATCCCTTTTGGGAGGACTTTCTACCAAGACTCCCTGGGAGCACTTGTTCTGCTTTCTTACTGAGGCTGACTGAATTTATAATCCCTTGGAAATTGTATAGGTGTGTGGAGGAGGGAATTCCATAGGTGTCTCTGCACCTCACTGAAACTATTGGTTCACTGTCTAGAAAGCTTTTCGCAGGAAATGGGATCGTGTTCCCTAGATTTTATGCAAACTCAATACGTTAAGCAGTAGCAGAGCAGATAGTGAATTAAGAAAATGCATATGATATGTCAAACTGCTATGTAAAGGGAAGAAAATATATGTTCACTATTGGAATTTCTTCCCCAAAAGCTCCCTTTTACTGTTAAGGCTTAAGTTGAAATGGAAATGCAGTAGCTGTACGACTCTCACGCATTACATTTATTTTGTAGTAAAGGCATTTTACTCATTCCTGTTACTGTTCGTCCTTAGGTTGTTTCTTGTATACGCTATATTAATTTCTTAATTTACATATTAACAACATTGTTAATTTACATAGAAGATAACTCAAGAAATGCTAACTGGTAAGTTAGCAAGTCTTTCTTTATATTGATATATAAAATCAAGTCAGTCCATGTGTACGTGTGTATATTGCTCAGTTTGCCAGCTTAGAAATTATCCTTGCACGCTGCCCAGACACCCGGCAGCTGTAAATGGTCGTGTTCTTCCCTCTCCTGTAGCACATCTCCGCTGTGATGCAGTCCCACCACAGAGAAAGGATGCTGAAGTTCACAAATTTTGTCATCAATGTGCACGCAGTGAGCAATCCGTGTGTCAGGTATAGTGTGGGATTTTTGCTTGTAGGGCATCCAGTCACTGGAGAAGAGAAGAAGGCCACCAGCTCCTTCCACAACTTCGGCAGGCATTCTTTAAAAAAAATTTGTTAACAGAAGTCTGAGCCTTGCAGTGGCAGCAAGCGTGGAGTTCTGTTGCTTCTATATTCCTTAAGGCAGGAGCAAGCTTTTTAGGTTTCCCTGGTTGTTTAAAAGACTTGGCTTGAAGTGAATGTAGTCTTCTATGTAATACACAGTCAGAAATCTGGAATTAGAAATCCAGCCTCTGTTGTGCTTTAAGTCAGTCCCATGATTATTCAGCCAATCTTGTTTTTCTTTTTTTTTTTTTTTTTTTTCCCCCTTTCTAACCAATTGAAAAATAGATGGGGCAAATGCTTTTCAGAACATGCCTGGGAACTTTCTGTGAGCTGACAGGTATATCAAATTTGGCATTAAATGCTGTCTGTGAAAAATGAGTTTTCAAACAAAAAGGCGTGAGTCTGAGGGAGATGGCAGCAGGCAGAAGTGAAGTTGTGAATCTGACAGAAGTTAATTTGATTGTTGTGGTATTTGAAGGTCACTTGAAATAATTTGGCTGCGGGTGGAGTTTCTCTTGGGAAAAAGTGGAAATCAGCTATCTGGTGTATGTTAACTTCAGGGAGAATATTGTTGTTCAGCAAAATGTGCTTGTGTTTTGCCTTGTAGTGGGATGCTCCTTGGTGATCATAGCTGAATGTTTCCATATTTAAATGGCAACTTCTGTTTTATTACTATCTTAATTCTAATTTGATGTTAGCTTTGTAATTGTTAGGTCTTCAACCTGACTAGGGAGCTGGAGCAGTGTTACCGTAGTTCTTCTGTTTTCAGGGTTCAGCCCAACCTATTGCCACAGCACGAAGAACTCTGCTCCTCTTTGTTTTTCCTTTCTTCCCTTCTCTTCATGCCTTTGAGTTATATCAAGCTCCTACTATTAAAAATAAAGGCTTAAAGTTCACCCTTATCTTTGCAATATTGTCATATCCATTTTGTGCTTTATCTATTGGATTTTTAAGAATAGGTTTCACTTACTAATTTTGTCTTCTATTCTTCCAGATATAATAGCACGTATTACTTGGCTTGACATCATGAAATAATGATGATTATCTAAAAATAACTCTTCAGTGGTATTCTCTAGGTATCGCTTCTTTGCCTTTAGGCATACTAGCATTTGGTGTGAGTTTAAGTTGTCTGTTTTTTTTGGTTTGGTTGGTTTTTTTTTGCATTCCAGTACACTAAATGTATTAATATATTAAAAATGCAAGCTGTCCTGGCATGTTTTTGATTGCAATGGGATTATGGCTTTGAAGGAGTGTTACTTGTAAAATATTACCCTGCTGTAATTGGCAGTTGCTATTACTAATAAGTGTTTGTAAGAGGATCCTCATTCTGTAGTGTCATGTTCTATTCACAAAATCTCTGCAGGTAGGTTGGGGTCAGATCTGTTTCTCCTATTGATCTCTTTCTAGCAGAAGTACAGCTGAAGAAAACAAAGACTTCCTTGTCTCTGCTGCCTCTTAAAACTGCTTTGGCAACTCAAAGCTTTTATTCCAAATCCTAAAGCAGATCCTGCTTATATGGTTCTTTGATCAAGCGTGTAGGATGTTACGGATCCTTAAAATGTATGATGCTCAATAGCAAGAAACCACAGCGGGGCTTCCTGCTCAGATTGCTTTTAATAATGGTAAGGATTCCTTAAGCCTAAAATCCGAAGTTTATGTTGTGACATAGTGTGTTGAATGGCATAACTAAAGTGGATTGGGTTGGATTTGTGAAGAAGACCAGTGCTTTTCTGCACAACCATGATTAGAAGAATCTGCTTTCTTTGTGATTTCTTCTGAGAAAAAAGAAGTTTTGTGTGTGGACAGAGGTGGGTTGAATTGAGACTGGGTTAGAAAATTAGATCCAAGAACTCTAGGAAAACTGTGAAGAAACTTGCTGTCATACCTCAGTCAGCATAGAACCATCTTTTCAAAACGCCTCTGATATGCATCTTTGTTATTTGGCAAAATTACACCGTGTATCATTTTCTTCATCTGAATTTGCCTAGGTTCCATCACCGTGGGTAAAATAGCTTTTTAGGAAGGAGGCAAGGTTTGTATTGATGCAGGTGTACGGTGAAGTTGAAAGGGATATGCTTGCTTGTGATGTCTGCGCGGCAGGCAGAACGTACTTTCAAAGCAAAGAGAAGAAACCCCTCAAAACCTGTCAGCACAAAGCAAGTCCAGAATGATCTTGAAGTGCGTCAGTGGGCAACTCAGCATATAACGTATTGTACTTGTTTACCTACAGAGCCCCAGTGGAGCACACCCTCTTCAGAAAACACTAGCAACAGGTCAGTGTTAGTGTCATTATTCTGTCTAGATAAATCTGTGTGCTTTTACACCGTGGATGATGCCATTTAGCATTATTGAATTCTGTTACAGGAATACGGGGTAAAGGTGGACGGCATTCAAATGAATCAGCAGATTTCATGAATCAGGAGTGTTACTCATGGTGACAGTGATCAAATCAAAGTCAGTGATCAAATAAGATTATTGCATACATGGTAAATAAGGTTTTTTAAAATACTGAGTTACTTGTTCATTTTAAATAATATCCTAATATAGGAGATGAACAGGTGCTGTAACTTGGTATTTGTTTCCAAATAATGGTGAACGTGAAGTTTCTAGAGGCAGAGATGTATGCGGATGGGAATGCCAGACCGTACTTTCAGGATGAACAAAGGTGGGCGCAGTGACTTCAAAAACTTGATATTTCTTACCAAAGGCAAGAAGGAAAGGTGGTGTGAGTGTAGGTAGGTCCATCGTAGCTTCAGTTCTACACAGTCTCTTTAGTTGGGTGGCTAGTGTGGGGAAGCGACAAGCAGTAACAGATCTCATACAACTAGCTTATGGGTCAGATATCTGAGGTGTTTTAATTGAGAAATTCCTTTTTCAATCCATCCAAAATGTTAGGTAATACAGTAGGCCTCGTGGAAAAATAGTAATGATTAGAGCCTTAACTCTCACCTTTGAAAGAAGCAAAGAGATGATTTTGCCCGGTTCACAGAGTGAGAAGAAAAGAAGGTCAACTCCCCATTGAGTACTGCTATCGAGATGTCCAGTTCTCTTGAGTACAGCGAATGTTTTATTCTAAACCAACAGTATCATAATTTTTCACCTACGTGATGAAGCTTCCTTTGCTTTCCTTGCATCTGACATGTTGCTTCTCCTTGCTTCCCTTATTTTCACCTGTACAAGGAAGGGATGTGTGCCATGACTTCTGCACTAGCCCGGCGTTTCCTTCTGTTGCCATTGAGAAGGGGGCAAGGACCAGTGCTGTGTTTGGGGGAGCACCACAAAGGGCTGGGGTTGGAGTTGAATGCTAGATCCGGCTGCTTTCTCTTCCATCAGAGATTTTTGGAGCAAGCACTGTGTTTCAGAGGTTGTGTCCTTGTAATGAAGGAACGGGAAGGGAACGTGTTCTACTCCACATCTTCTGTCAGTTCAAGTTGTACCCAACACACGCGTCTGCTGGGCTCAGCCCATGGGGGAGATTGCAAACAGGCCAGAGTGCGAAGAAAAGTGACAAACATGGAGGTGTCATGAACTTAAAAACATAAATATTTATGAGCCTGATGGGAATCTGTATGTTTTTTATTCCCTGAAGGAAAACTTCAGAAAGGTAAGCTTGATTTTTATTCTGCACACCCTAGAAATTTGGGATGGAAGAGAAGACGACATGGTCTTTTGTTCCATCCTGGTTTCTGCTCTCACTTGATGGATCGACCTCCACAGGACTGCAAATTCCTTCAAAATTCAAATTTTATAGCAAAACTAATCATCCAGCCTCTGGACTGGTTGTGATTGTTCCTGTTAAGTCTTAGCCTAACATAAATGATCTTAAAGCTCAAAACACCTAGAAAGTCTTTATCCTTTTTAGCATGTGACTGCATTCTTAGGCTAGGAGCTGAATTAAAGAACATTCCTAACCAGGTCAGAAAATGAGATTTCACTACCGAAGTGGTTGGAAGTAAATAAAGTGGGGCCTTTCAGGTACTACTTGACATTTCTTCAAGACTTGAAACTACTCTGACCTCTTGATCAAAAGATGCAGTGCTGCAATCATTGAGGTCATTACAGAGAAAGGTAAGAGGGCTGCTTAAGAGTCTGCGTAACCAGGCTTCATCACATTAGTCCATGATTCAGGCTGAGTGTGTGCTGCAAAGAGATGACAGCAGGCACTTCAGAGCAGGAAATGAAGAGAACACACTCTCAGCTTCGCTGCTATATTGACTGCTCCCCTCTATCTTTTAAGCAGGACAGATCAATTTTACAGAAATGTGAACTAACCATTGAATGGGCTTCATCTGTAGAATTTCAGATATTAAAGGACTTCCCTTTACACTGAGTGCTGTATTGTCACCCTCACCCTGAGAGAAATCAAAGCTGATTTTGAAATGCTGTTGTGTTGGGTGCGTGTGGAGATCAGCCCCGGTTCAATTTTGCTGACCTTCCAGTATCAGTGGGATTCTTTCCATCAGATTACTAAAGCTTTGCTTCTGTTTTTATCTTTTTTACTGACACTGTCTGATCCTTGGATGCTTTGTCATGTAGACTAGTTTGTATTTGACACCACAAGGAATTCTCTATATCTGCTATTTGACCTTAAAGTATTACTAAAGGGAGTTGGTAGAACTTCTAGGTCGACTTCCCAAATGCATTCTACATCTTGAAGTGGTCACTTGCATTTTAACACGACTAAACATGCCAAGCTGAAGGGCGGTAAGGATCGGATCAATAAGTAAAGCTGCGGTGGATCTGCATATTTGTTTTTCCTTTAATTTTTACTTCAGCATTAATCCTACTCTAAAACTAATTATGACAGTGCTTTTAGCTAATGGAGGCTAACAATTACCGACTTTATCACTGTTTTGCACTAGCACATGTCTCTTACCTAGAGCATAAAAAGCGGATGACGCTTGTCTGGAAGAAAGCTGGTGTTATTTGTCTGTGGAGTATCAATTAAAGCAAACGTTTCTGTGTGCCTCTTCGAGTGGGGGAGTGCTGAGGATGAAGAGAACAGGGTTCAGCTTTACCCGTGTGCCATACGGAGCCTTAATTCCACCTCGGAAATCTAAACAAATGGTGGTACAGCCACTGCTTTTCATAGGAAGCAGGAGATGGTTAGCTTACTCGTCTAATGAGGAAGATTGCCTAGTGCGTGAGGGAGTCTGGTTTGGATCTCCTCCTTCCTCCTGTCCTTCTGGCAGGGCCTAACAGCAGTCAGACAGCCTTCAGGACAGGATTACCTCAGCCTTTTCTCTTGTGTAGCCTTGTAAAGCAAACGGACAAAAAAAAAAAAAAGAAAACCCTCAGCATTCGCTGGCGCAAGAGCTTGCTGCCTCCCCTCCAGGTGAGTGCCAGAGCCAGCAGACAGTCGAGTCACCTCTACCTTTCGCCCAAAGCCGATGTAGTCATTTTGTGCAAAATGAAAGGCTGTCAACAGGGATGATGGAAGAGGAGCCGCCTTGGCCTGGCGTAAGAGCTGGTGGTTGCAACATCCAGCAGGTTTGTGCAAGGCTTCAGCCCAAATAACAGCTTGGGATGAAGCCAGAGCAGGATTTGAACCACGATGCTGCCATGCGGTCCAAAACCACCACTGACTTGTTTTTCATTTCTAGATTTGCCATGGAAAACATGTTTTTTACTCTATTCTGTTTAGTACATTCAATTGAAACTTACAGTTAGGGGTAGTTTAACCAAAATTAGGTTTTAATGATTAATTTATTGGCTAAAAAAAAAAAATCCCACAACTCTGATAATCGAAATTTTCCAGTGATCGTAAAGTGAAATATTTGTGGTAGCAAGTAGGGCTGTACAATGACTGAACGATCCAGTTTTCAGCGCTGGTGTATTTGTAAATTTTCTGTTATCAGAAAATCTGCATAAGTCAGTCTGTGGTGTGGAAGAGCCGGGCTTGGTTGGTGCACGGCTTTATGGGCTCGTCTGGGACCGTGAGCTGGGGCTTTAGGAGCTCAGGGGCGTCCTGACAGCTCCCCCAAAAAGAGGGTCCTTAGACACTTGCAGGTATGGTCTGCAGTGATCTGCTGTGACAGGGCCACATCTGCCTGTGAGCTTGGCAACTCTGTTCTTTCACTTTCTATTAAAAAAAAAAAAAGCCAAAAAAAACTTTATAAACAGAAAATCCTATAATCCTATTGTAAATGGAGCATATTAGTGCATCAGGGTGTTCTTAGCTTCTTATTACTACAGAAAAGAATATTAGATTAACAGAAAAATGTCTGCCTCTACCTGACTTGATATAATTACTATTTAACGTGAGTAGGAGCCAAAGTCTGGTATTTCAAGACCAACCTTTTTATTTTTAAGCAAACAATATCTATTTATAAGTTACATAATTATCTACTAGGTACTTTATTCATATCTAGCTGTCCTATTGACTGTTTTCTTAATAAAATGAGTAGTATGGTCATTGAGCTATTACATTGCCAGCGACTGATGTGTGGCCCGAGCAAGCTTTCCTGCAGCTTCTAAAGCACCTGGAAAGTGGGGAGAGCCTCTGAACAGAACCACGTGAAAGAGACCTTTATTCAGGCGCCCTACATGTTAATGTTTCGTGGTCAGTGTATACCGGTGGCGAACTTAAAGTGCTGCTCTTCTGCTAAGTGATGTTATGTCGTGAAAACCCTCGTGTTCCCTTACTGTCCAAAGGGACTAGTAGAGGACTTAAATAAATGTACTGTAGTTTAAAAAAAACCAAAACTGATCCTCGAGTATGTGCTTTCAACACTTCTAATTAACAACTCTCATTTAATTTGGCAATATATTTAGCAATGTTTAACCTCAAATACAATTTAACAAGACAGATGCAAACGAGAGCAATGGGACAAACAAAGTTGAAGTTCCTGGCTGCTGTCAGTGCATTTGTTTTGCAAAATGGGTCCCTCAGCCTGGTTTCCTTCACAGTGTCCCGAGAAGACCTTGCTCTAGTTTTTTAAAAGCGTCGGTATGTGTTCTGCCTGTGATTTGTGCAAGTATTTCCATTAAAGTTAATCAATCAACACCGAATAACAAATGCTTTTACCATGAATGGAAGCGGTTGGGTGTGCAAGGAGGGCAGAACTGTGCGTGTAAAGGCAGCACAGAGAACACAAGGAACCTCAGAGGGGTGTTTGCTGTTTGATAAGTTTTGAATGGTTGCCTTTTGAGATAGAGAGGCTGATTAGGAGTTGTAGAATGCGCAGATTGTTTTCCTATTATGTGCTTCACCAAATAATGGAAGTAGAAACAGGATAGTGCCTAAAATGTAAAGGGGTGGGAGTAAGAGAAAATAAAAATATTTTTAACTAACATCCCCTCTTTTTCTTTGCGTGTGTTTTTTTTTCATTGTTAAACATAGCAGAGGCATTTTTTCAGCACATTGCACCTGCAGACACTCTGTGACAACTGGTATTTAAATAGCAATGTCTACTTTTCGTGCAGCAGCGGTCGGTTCTGCAGTGTTTGCATATCTATGATTTTAACAGAAGGAAATGTGATTACCTGGTCATGCTACCTGTCATCTGAAGGGAACATCCACACTCTGGTTGATGGTGTAAGCACACACGGCTCCGGCCACAGTAAGAGATGACTTGAAATATATAACTTAGGAATCCGAGGACACCTACCTGGAAGAGCAGGGGCTGTAAGCTGGGAATTGCACCAGCTCTGGGTTTTGGCCCTGGGCATCGCTGCTTCGAAACCGTGAGCTGGGCCATGACGGAGGAGGTGTGGGAAAGGACCAGAGCTACCATCGTGGGGAATGCATATGCTTCCTCTGTCTTGTATACAGTTAGTTATTTTTCCAGTCATGTAGTTTTCTTGTCGTCTTTAGCTGAGCCACTGCCTTAGATATGGTTTGAATTAGTGGGCACTTCAGTTTTTATTTGGCAGCAGCGAGCTGCAAGTTTAAAAGCAGCTAATTATATGTCCTTGGGATTAGAGGGCTTGTATAGAAAACTAAATTGCCATTTAGTCCCCTCAGAGGTTGCACTGTTTCCTTTAGTTATGCTTCCTAAATTGACATCCCCTACGAAGAGTGTGTGCAATTTGGTTAGCCTGGTTTGTAGCTGTTGGGCATCGCTGGTGCTGAGCCTTCTGAGGCCAGGAAAGAATCTCCCGGAGCTGGCTGGGCACTTCTGGGGTGGGAGCAGAGAGCTGAAGGGTGGTTAGGGTTCAGACAGATGATTTACGTCTTGCAAAAGAGACTTGTTCTTCAGCCCAGTCCCTGTTAGCTTGTTTATGCCCAAGTGCTTTGTCTTAGGAAGTATTATTTCAAAGTGGGTAATGAACAGAGTGGTAGAGTTATGTACCTTTTTTAAAAATACCTGAGGCTAGGTTTTTTGTTCGTTTGTTTTAAGAAGTGATCAAAAACAAGTTTTGTGTTAAGAAGTTTTTTTTTTCTGAGTTTTAGTATATAATACTTTGCCTTCAGGAAGAAAACTCTAGAGGTTTAGACTGAATCTTTGAATTATATAACATCCAATAAAGAAAGTTACAGCAAAGACAGTTTTTTTTTGTTTTATTATTATTTTAAACTATTATTTTCCATTAAAATGTGGGTAATTTTATTTAAATATTTCTCTTCGCAGTGGAATTTTATGGATTAATTCAGTTGGTCAGGGGAATGACAGGCTCTTGTTGCACTTACTAAGCTATTTAACTCTGATCTGAAGCGAGGAAGAGATTTCCTGTGGAGCTCTTTTTGGTTCATGTTAAGCTAAAACGTCCTCTGAATGTTCGGTCCTTCTCTATTCAGGAAACACTCGTGCATTGTTTCATTTGTATGGTTTTGTCATGAGGCTCTGTTTAATTATGCACAAATGACTTGCACAGAAATCTCAAACATGACAAATATCTGTTAAAGGCTAGAAAAAAACCCTCTGTAATCTCAAATAGCAAATTCTTAGAATGGGATATATTGTGTGGGCAAAAAGTCAATGGTTGAGGCTGAGGATGAGAGTGTTGCCGGTAATATTTTACCTAAATTCACAAGAGTTCTTAGAGCTCTTTGCAATTTGTTTTTGTCCAGAATTGGTGGCAGATACTTGTGTTTTGTGCTAATCAGAGCAAGTGAAACATTTGACTAGAGAGGTGCATAACTTGGTAGAAAAGCAAACGCTTAGAAAAATGTATTACATTTAAAAATCAAACAAATAAGTTGGGAGTATCTCATTAAGCACAGAAATCTCATTCCTACGGAGAGACTTTTCCAATATGCTTAAACTATGTTGGTTCAAGATAGATGCTGCAGCCTCTGCATGTGTTACGCATCTATCACAGGTTAGTGTTTCTGTGAGTACTTCGGATTTACTTACATTTTGTTAGTTCTCGGGACAATGACTCCCTATGGGATATGGCAGCATTATTAGTAGCTTTGAAGGCATATATAGGCTTTTCCAGGCTCCCAGGTACAGTGAGGAAGAGGTAAGAAGCTCTTTTCTTCTTGTTTTCTTCCTTAGTCTTCCCTTATGGGCCACATAAATCTGCAAAATTGATTTGAAATGTAAGTGTAAAGAAGAATAGACTTTCAGAGTGTTCTTCAACTATAATTAACAAGTATCACGAGTCATTTATTGTTTGCAAAGACATTGAAACGTTTATTAATGTCACATTTTACTAATGATTTAAGAAAGTATAAGTGAATAGCTCTAATCTGCTCAACCAGCAGATGCTGTTGACTCATTCACTGTTTTTTAACGTTGAGTCCAGTTGCGCAGTGTTAAATGCTCTGGCCTGGATCTAACAAAAAAATTCACACACATGCTTAATTTTAACATGGGAACTTATGTAGAGGCTTAATCCTATTCACACGTTTGTGATTGCAGCGTTTACTATGGGACATCATGCAGTCATAATTGGAAGGATGTTCATTAAGCATATTTTATTAATATGATGAACACCATAAATGCAGTGACCTTTGAGATAATTGTCATTTACATATTTTGATTCATTACTACATTTTCCTCTTATTTATTCATCAGGCATGAAAATGTATGAATTTCTTAGCTTCCAGATGCCGAGCAATATTTCATGTGTTTTATGATAATTTATAAGGGATTTTTTAGAGAATCATCATCTGCTCTCTGATTAAATGACAGAAAGATGGAACTGAGCGCTTCCATTGGCAGAGCTACCCCTCAAAAGCTCTCTCTTCTTATTTCTGACACTTCCAGTGTGAGTATTAAAACAGAGCTTGTGTTCCTCGCTGACACGTGCGGATGCAGGTGGGCACACCCCAGCCTAACCTCGTGCCGTGCGGTTCCCCGTCGCCGCGAGTGCAGCATCCTCAGCCGAAGGCTGGCAGCATGGGCAGCAGTGGGGCTGCTGCTGGGGTGCTTGCTGCTTGCATTCCTAAGCCGCATCCTGCTGGTTTAACGCCGGCCTGGGCACGTCGGCATGAGCCGGTGGCACCGCTGATTGCTAAAGCTGGTGGTGTGCGCGGTTCCCACGTTCCCGTTTAACTTGGCAGCTGTTTATGTTGCTGTATAGATTGCAACACGCTCTCCTGCCTTCCCCCCCCTTCCCCAAATCAAAATAAAACAGAAGTGAAGCAAGAATGTTTCTAATGCTTAAATTTATAAAATAAATTTTGAGGTATGATCCTTTCAATTTATTTTTTCAAACCGTTTGCAAAGCTGGTTCAATTTCCGTTTTCATGTGACACGCGGAAAGTCTTCTAAAGATGATGAGGTTGAGTTTCAATTTGAATTTTACTGTTTAGAAATAATTTAAGGATTCTATTACAATCTCTTTTTGGTTTCCGATGAGAAAAGGAGGTGACTGATTGGCGATGACATAGCACGGTTGAAGAACAAGGCCTGTCAAGTATATGAGGCATGTACTTAGTACGTGAAGAGTAAACACTAAGGTGCGATAGTGTTTCTGTCTACAAGCCGTACTCAGTTGCTTTCTCTTAAATTTCAAATTATGAAGGAGCAAACCCAAAGAGCATACCGTTCAATTTACTGTTTTAAGGACCTGAGCTATAACATGAAGCTTCCATTTTCTTTATCTAATTGATTATTTTTTTTTACCTTTTTATGTCAAGCATGCTTGCTCCCAAAGCAGGAAAATGATTGAAATATAAGGCAAAAAGGCCTTTTTATTTCTACTGTTCTAACAGTTTGAATTGTTGCCAATCTATTGATGGATTCGTAGATCTCATTTCATTAAATCACCATGTTGCCTTTCCTAATGAAGAAATTACTTTCCTGATGCTCTGAGTCAGCAGCACCTCTAATGCATTGACATTGCTTGGATGCAGTTTCTGTGAAATGAAGGGGCAGCTCTGCTGGTAAAGGTTTTATGTCTTACTGCATTCTCACACTGATGAGCATTTAGGAGCATCTTTAACTTGTAGCGTCCTTTGAAATAACCCATGGAAGATGGGCTTCCCTATTTGCTTGAAGGGGTTTGGTGAGCTGCAGAGAAAAATGGTGTATGGTCTATTCTTACTTGTAGTAGTGCGCCAGTAAAACTCATCTACAGCAGCAATATAATAATATTACACCAAGGAAGCGATTGCACAAAAGAGAATAAAGATCACGCTCTTGCTGCTTCTTTCTGTGTTTTAATAGAGTATTTGGCTAAAATGTGAAGAGACAGCATGCTAAGCTGTAATATACCACCTATGAGGAAAAACCCAGGACGAGGAAGAAGATGCAGAGGAGCAAAAGAAACGAGTAAAATACCTTAAGAGTGTTTCACAAGTTTCCAGCCTTATTTTTAACTGATTTGCACCTAAAGTGATTTGCTAACTTCCCTTTCTGTCTCTCTCCCTCTCCCCTTAAAAATACAAAGAAGAAAACAAAACAAAAACCCATTCTTGCTTTTAGATTCCCCCGATGTAGCAGTCTTGGCCTTCTTTCATTGTTGTTTCCTGTCAGTCTTAATCTGAAAAACCCATCACACTGAGCCCTTGGAGGCTTCTTTTGGAAGTGTGGAGAAGAGGAGTAATTATCACGTTTATGATAATCTGCTCGTGGATTAATGACTTGCATTTCAAGATCTGAAGGTGAAATTCTGACTCTCAGGACCAAATTGTGACAGGCAAATGGCTTCAGACTGGCCTTGAACCTGAGCACAGTTGGCTAGGCACTGTTGGGGCCTTCTTTCTGCCCCTGGGCTAGTGACTAAGGCAGCGATTACACTTTTTAGTGGAAATAACAAGCTCTTCTCAACAACAATGATTTCAGAGATGTTCCAAGAACAGGGTTTTTTTTTTCCTGCATGTCATTGTGTCTGTGAGAAGATGCACCAAATAATCATTAAAATGAAGTACATGTGACCGCTTCTGTGCCTCCCTTAAAATGATGATTCATACCCAGACTTAATGAGACTCCGGATACAATAAATGGACAGAAAACTGTTCAAAGCTGTGAGTGAATGCAGTGGGCTTGCCTGTCCTGCTAACTGCTTACTGCAGTTAGAAGAGGATTTTCTATCTGAATCAAGGAGGAAGAGAAAGACAAGATGATATATGTTGCATTCTTTATAGAAGAGGACTTGGAATTAATTCCCAACCATTAAAAACTTGAATTTCCTACACCGTATCTGGCTACACAACATCTTTTCTAGGATTTTGAACCTCGTGAAGGTAAATACTGACTTTGTTTTGTTTGTCCCAGCATATGGACTTGAGAAAAACTTGATCATATGTTCTCACATAACACATTTTAATGTCTCAGAACAAAGCCTTATGGTATCTTTTTGCTGTTGCTGATAGTATTTGTCAGATAAAAGTGATTTAGCAGTCTAGAGCAGATATGAATTATGTTGAATTTGCATATCTTGCCATCAGAAACTTGTATCCCTCAAACCTATTCGCGTTCTAATACATAATCTGTCTGCACACAAAAACACAGTATTTTCTTCAAACCATAATAATTTAAGTTTCTGTCAGCATTTTGTAGTTGATGGAAAACTGGCAGAGCTGGATCCAGCAGAACTGGGCCAGTTTAAATGATCATCAGTTTGCATGTTTGGCATTCTTGGCCTGTTAAGTGTGGTGCTTTACACTTAGTGCTTCAAGATTAGCATGATAGATGAGCGTACTCTGTAAAAGGTTTTTACAATTTATACTCTTACTAACTGTTGTGTTGAACCTGGGAAATAGGTAGTCTTCCTTGATGGATGTCATGTCACAGTAGTACATCAGTTTGTAAACGGGGCATTGCTTTACGGTGCGGTGATGTTGCGATAGAATCGATTTCAAATGAAAAATAGTGGTATACAAACATCAGGAAGTACCAAAATACCTCTGCTGACTCGTGATATCGGTTCACAAGCCATCGTCACTTGCTTTTGTTGCCTTAGCTTTGTTACTGAGGTTCCTTACTGTAGTGTTATTCCCAGAAATTATTAAATTGACTGAAGGCAGAAGGAAGGAGCCTGGTAATTCCAGAAGGCATCAGGGTTCCATGAAAAGCCTGGTGTTTAGCTCAGCACGTTACCCAACACGTGTAGCCTTTACTGTTGGAGGAAGTGCTCAAAGGTGTGGAAGTGCTCAGGCTTTCTTGTAACGTTGACACACTAGAACAATCTCATAGAATGTTACTAGTGATTTGGACAAGACACCCTCAAGTCTATGCATCCTTACACTTAACACTAGGATGTTTGAAACTCAAAATCGTGAACAAGTAAGGCTCCAGGAGCGTACAAAGTTTCTGTTTACCCATGATCTCATAAGTCTGTATCCGTTTACATACATATGTACATATGATATCTGAGAGTTTGGATGCTGTCTGATAGGCTGTACAAGAACAAATTCTGAAGTGTATGCGTATACACACAATGCAGTGTCTGTGTTTCTCTTTCAATCCAGATTCTGCAATATAGTTTCCTTTGGAAAGTAGCCGGAGATAGCAAGATAATTTTGGATGATGTTTCCTTCAGAATTTTATTTGAATGCTCTAGATTCCTTGGTTTCTTTCCGTGCCAGCTCGCTCGCTCTCTCTCATCGCTGTGGCCCTGCTAGTAGAGTTATTCTCATGTATGTAGTTGTATAGGTCAGAAAGCTAAGGGCTGTGCTATACCTTGGTCCTTTAACACAGTCACTAAAATTTCAATTTTTTTCCAGTGAAAAATGTCACCACATCTTCCTTGCACGCTGTCTGTGTAAATGGCTTACGACAAGATCTGTTTCATGATTTCACTGATAACCTCTGGCTTGTTTTGCATCTGCTCTGAGACTGTTAAGCATTAGGCAGATCCAGTCCAAAGCATATATGGCCGTATTAGTGCGTTGTTGTAGTACCTGTGCTGTTAACCGAGGCTCTTAGCTTTCTGTTGTACTTCTCTGGGACAGCTGCCTGTCTTTGGAATTTCAGCTGGCTCGGAGAGATACGGCTCTGAACAAAGCTGCATGTGAAACGTGTACACTGATAGCACAAATCTTACCCTCCAGGGCCTCAGATCGTTCTGTACTATTTTAAGTGCCAAATACATACAATTTTTATGTCCTTCAAAAGAATTTTTTGGACTAGCCTGTATTCAAACCTTCAACTCAAAAAAAAAATATAGTACTAAATGCAACATAAATAGCAATTTTGAGTGTGTAATAGTACAAAAGATGTTGGTTGCTGTGGGAGTCTGTTCAAACAGAGTTATTAAGGAATTAATAACACCTTTAACAGAAGACAGCTCTACAGATACCAGCTTTTCCATGTGAAAATTTCTAGCATATAACTTATGGGTAGAAGGTTGTGGTAGCAGTTTCGAGCTGTTCTCATTCTACATATCAGACGCCTTGTCGTTAGATGTCTAAAAGCTTTTACTTGCATATGAAGAGGCTACATGAAAACCTTGTTGATACTCAGGATAATATTAATTACATTCCAATGTGCAGAAATAAATTTTAGCTTCAGTCAATGCTAGACTTCTGTGAGACACTTTGAAAATAACCTACGCAGGTAGTTCCTATATATATAAAATTTTTCTTTTAGCAGTGATTTTTTTGTCTTTTTGTTTGTTTGTTAACAAAGGTAGATGTTGGTGCTAATATCTGCCTCAGACTGAGGAATTAAAATCTTAGTGAAAAGGTTTAGTCCTTAAAAGGAACGCATCGGTCCTCTGATAGGCGTTGTGTGAGTGGGTATTTCTAAGCTGCTACTTCAGATATCCTGGTGAGGGTTTTGGGGAGATGTATCCTGGTGTTTTCTTCGCTCTGTTCATTCCGTTTGCCGCCCTCCTCTCCATGCTCCGAAGCAGTAATTAATGCCTAGGATCAGCGTGGTTGCTGCTGCAGTGAGAATATACTGCAGGAGGAACAAAAGAATGACGTACACTTTGAAAAGAAGCCAGATAGTGAAAAATGATTACAGGCCACTTAATTGCAGGCTTTTCAGGGCAGCAGGTTTAGTTTTGCATCACTTCAAAAACTAATAGTTTCATGGCTTTTTAAAAACAAGATAGCGGAAAAAAAAATGTGACGTGCATTTAAAAGAACAGGGTTGTTTTTACTTGTGTTTTTTTCACTGTGATATCTGGAAAAGTTTACCCTGAAGAGCGGCTTGAAATAAATCATTTTATAAAAAGAAACAAATATTGTGTAAAAAACACAGAAAATGTGATTCACGGTTTCCACTCAGCTAGAGGCTTTTGCTGTGGCCCGGCCCCTTGCTGCCGCTCCAGCCGGTGTTACCCTTGCTTCCAGTGGGAACAGCAGCAGGCTGCCTTAGGGGCAAGAGCGTGACCTGCGTGCCTCCTACGTGGGGTTTGCGTGGCTCCGATTTCTACTCAGCACGTGGCTGTGGGGCGGGAAGAGCGGCTGCTACAAGTACAGCAGCTCGCCCATCTCGCCTGCCTCGCAGGGATGCTCTGCTGCCCCGGGGCTTGCCCGCAGGGAGTGGGAGGGCTGAGGCCTGGAGCGGGAGCAGGCCCTTGGGCCTCCCTGCGGCCGCTGCTGCCTCCCACCAGCACCTGCTCCCGGCGCTTCCCTTCTGAGCGCTCGGGCTTCGTCCCGCACAGCAGGCAGGCCAGCACGAATCTGTCAGGGAGAACTGTTTTCCAGATCAGAAACGCAGAGGAGCGCGGGAAGGCTGCGGTTCCTTGAATGTCCTGTTCCCTGGCAGAGCCGTCCTCTTTGACCAGATCGTAGCTAATGGCTGTTGAATCTCTGTAACCTCATTTTTGTGAGGTGGGCTCCTCAGCGTCCATCCAGAACCCCTTGTTCTGCATCCATAGCCAAGCCCTGAGCTGGCAAACCTCCTTTGTGTGTTTCCCTTCTGGAGCACGTCAGCCTGATCATGTTGAAGCCACGTATATGCATATTGTGCGCATGCACAACTCTGACAGGCCTGTGTTTTTTATATTATGGAGATAGGTACTATTTGAGCAACCTAAACGTGTTTCCTCGTTTTTCATGCACCTTTTAGAAATACCCAGTTTTTTTATTTTTATAACCAGTTGCCAACATGGAGTGTCTTCAGCTGTCCTCTGTCATCTTCTTGGGAAATGTTATGCCTTCTCATCCTTCTGAAGATGAGTTTTAACAAATTATCCATTTGCTAATGACTCATTCCTAAAATGGCATTACCTTGTGTTAAAAGAGATTGATGAAACATTCTCACTGTCATGAAAAGCTGAAATTTTGCTGTGTTGTTTTACACAACTTGCTCTGATTGCAGTTATATAGGCAAGCAAGTATCATATCAGGGGTGAAACTACTGATTTTGTTTTTAATAACGCCATTTTAATAGTCATTTCCTGATCAGATTGAGTGCACGGCCTAAACCAAATGAGATATATTTCAGATATGAGTCAGTCCCAAATTTGTTTTTAAAATGATGGAAATTATCCGAGAGTTGATGGGGTCTTTCTGATGGCTGTTTTAATTGTGGGATTTTCTCCTGTTTAATATTAGCATCTGAAGAACACTTTGCTAAAGGTTGGATGCATATAGAGGCATTTCGGTTTGTATTTGATAGTTTTTCCTCAAGGTTTTTCAGGAAGGGTTTTTGTAAGGAAGGTTTTTAGGGAAAAAGTAGGCGTGCTAGACTTAGTTTCTGATTCTTATATGGTACAGGACATTAGAGGGGGAAGAACGTAACCAAGCATCTCAGCAGTCCTTCTTAAACATCACGAGTAGGAGAATATAATTACTGTGTTTATTCTGTGCCTCTAGCATACTTATTTTCTAAAGTAAACATCGTCTTAACAGCTCTGCATCTCATTATTTGCTTTTGCCAGCATCATGCATGTTTTCATGTGTAGGAAAGTCCATACTTCCCTTTAACTGAATGTGTAAAATCTCTTATTTACCCTGAGCTTACATTAGGTAAATGTTATGATAGCATTGAGACGCTGCCACACTAGTTCTAAAGCAGCAGCAGGTTGATTTATCGGTTTGTTTTTATAATATTGAGAGGAAAATGTAGTTAAATATCAGGATTTTGTATGCAAGAAAAGAATATATTTTAATGCTTCTCTTCTGTCACGTAAAAGTCCCTAAATTGCTTTTGGCGTGTAGATAATTTAGAAAGAAATTGCTTTAGTGACAGAAGTGTTTTGAAAATAAACCTTGAGCGAGAATATGAAACCTGTAATTATCTAATGGAAGACCGAAAAGATTTTTGAAAGCAAAACAAACGGTAAAAGGTAGAGTGCTGTGGTTATCTGACCTTTCCACCTGCTGGCGTATCTCTGTATTGTGGAGATGTAGGGCATGATTTTCCAGATTCCCATTAGCTGTAAAACGTTTTGGGTGAGGCATTTGGAACATAAAAACAGCGGGAGCAGTCGTTTGCTTGTGCTCTGAAAAACCGTTTGCAAAACTGTGTGCTTCTGGGGTAGCGGAACTTGTAGAGGACTGGTTGAGCGCAAAATCAGGAAACAGTAGTTTTGGGAAGCAGGTGAGTAAGGTATGCAGCAACACCTAGAAGAATATTGTGGGGTTTAGGAGGGTAACAGTTCCTTGCTGCTGGGATGCCGTTCCTGCTGTAGGCGTTCCTGTAATCAGCACCATGCAGCCAGAGATCTGCTCGCCCCATCAGTGTTGCAGCACTGTCTTTGCCCTCCTCTCCTCTTCTCTCTCCTGTGTTCATGCCTAAATGTAGTGTCTTCACGGGAGATGTCTCCCTGTACCTTCGTTTCCCACTGGTGAGCCTGTGGCTCTCATTCTTGTCTTAATATCTGAGCTGCTTTTCTGAGTAATTTGCCTGGTAGCAGTGTTCTGAAGAACTTCAAAATTTTAGTCCGTTTTTTTTCTGAAATATGTCTTTCTATATTTTTGAGTTTTGCAGCCCCTCCAATGCCTTTCTGCTAGGGATCAGGGCATGCATTTCATGATGCATTGCTGTATGCAGGGGTTTTTTTTTGGAGGGGGCTATCGTTTGGGGGACAGCTGCTAAGATTGCGTTGTACACTGGTGACAACTTAGTATTCTTTGCAAGGGTTTACTCACTGTAGAGTTTGAGTCTTGTGAAAGTAGGTCATGAAAGACCTCTGTTAAGAGAACACTTTAAGTCACAAACAAAAGAAAAGCAAAGATCGCTCTGAGATCTCCAGGACTCTTGTGTTAAAAGGGATTCCCCACAGCCCTTCCTTTCTTTTTGACTCTTTGGTTACCAAACCTGTCGTCCGTGTTTGTTCTTTTTGACTGTGGCTCACTGGTGTGCAGCAGTGCAGTGGCCGGAGACAGGTAGTTGTCTCTTCATTTATGAGAAACCCTTGTTATTCTTTACAAATGACTTCTGACCTCAGAGAACTTGAATACTTTGAAAACTTCAGTAAGAACAGGAATCAGAAGGGAAAAAGGTTGCATGAATCCTGTTCGCGTTCATGCACACTGGAATTTGGTGGGATTTTGTTGAAGTCACTTGTGTCATTGCTGACTGTGAGAGAGACTAGATTATGGCTTCACCTCTGTGTTACTGACATCTAAAAAAGCCTGTATCAATCCTAAAAAAAAAAAAAGTCTCTTTGCTGTTGCAGTGAAAGGTTTACATTAGGTGCTATGGTGATTCAGCAAATGTAGTTTTTTGGGGGGGGTGTCTAGCTAGATCATGACTAGTCTAGGTCACGGTGTCTGGGTGCAGGGGAATGGTTCTTGCATGCATGTCTGCGTAGGAGACGTTAGGGTCAGAAAGTTGAGTAAATCCTTACTCAAACTGATATATAGCTTTAGAAATGCCTGTGTAACACGTTATATCCCAAGGAAAACTGTACGAATGACCTTGTCGGAGGCGAGGGAGGCGTGTCCCTGGGGAATCAAACTAACACAGTGTGTATATGAGTACTAGCAGGTCGTCCAGCCTGACAGGCAGCGCTTTCCATGCCTTGTGTTACTCGTTGGCTGGTCAGAGCACCTCTCTAGATAGTACAAACCAAGCCACTTTGCTTTGGAAATGTGCTAGTTCACAGCGTGCAGCCACATTTGCCTTCTCTAATCCCAAACTTCATCAGTAGGAAATAATTCATCTGATTGCACTGTTGCAAATGGGGCAGTCAGTCATAATTATATTAATTTACCATTTCTCCAAAGGATACTTAAATGAAGATGTGGCAGTTTGAAAGAACGCTTAATAATTAAAATGTAACTATCTGTGTAGTGCTTCTTGCTGCAAAATTCCACAGATCTATGCAAAATAGTGGCAAAATCCAGGCATCTGGAGCTCACTTCTGAAGTTAAACACCCGATCAGCCTTGCAGTTGCAGAGATGTGGATTAAGAGTTTCATGATTTTTTGCCCTGTGAAGCGTATGAATTGCTTTATTTCTAAAACGCAGCTACTCCAGACAGGGTTAGGTACCTACCAATGGTAGCAGTGGTAGACCATGGTAGCACCCAGAATCAAGTGTAGATGAGAGAAAATATATAAAGAAAAAAAAAAAGTTAAACTGCTCTGTCGTCCCATCTAGGATAAAGTTGGCTTTGGTTCCTGCCACTACTCCTGTGCCAGGTTAATTCTTTCAAACGGTTACAGTTTAATGGCTTTGAGGTTGCTGCTTTATTGGTTCATACAGTATGAAAGGTCCGTTTTGGTACTGGAAGTAACCCCAGCAGTTTGACAAGTAGCTGGGAAGATTTTCTGTGCTTCCAGAAGACATCATACCAAGGAACCTGCATGGGACATGGGTTGATGATGACGGCTGGAAAAGCTAGTCTGGTTTTAGAGCGGCTCAAGGTATGGTCTCCAATGGGTAATTAAAAAGAAAAACAAACGAACAAAAAGACCCCTTTGACTTTGTATTTTTTATTTTGGCTAAAATAAAAGTAGAAACCAAAGCAAAGATAACAAAACCACTTGAACTGACAACCATTATGGCCCTAAATAATAATAGTTTTTAACTGGCACTCATTGGCATCTCTGTCAGGAGAACCAGACCCGCCTTCCCCGGCAGGTTGCTGCATTCCTCTGCTGGTACCTCCTTCGCTCTGCCAGCATAGGCGTGAGCACGGCTGTGTGGTGTGGAGGGCTGAGGCACCAGCACAAGGTAAAATCAACCCAGCAGAAGGCCAAGGAGAGTACATTAGTCCCAGCCCAGCTTGGTTTGCTGCTCGTGCTCGCAGCCGGCCGCAGGAGCGTGTGGCAGCGCAGCGAGAGGACAAGCGTGGGGCTGGGGGTGAGGGAAGGAGCGAGCTGTGCTCCCTGGGGGGACGGGGTGGCACCGCGGGGGAGCTGTGCTGGCACAAGGGAGGGGGCAGCAAAGGCTGGGAGGGGGAAGTTGCAGAGTTCTTCCCTCTTTGGCGTTTTGTAGGAGGGTGGAAGGGTATTAGGAACGTGACGTGTAAGCTCTTGTAGTGCAAGGGCATGAAGCACTCCTCATGCTTCTGTACTTGAATCGTCAGCTCTCAATGATTTTGCAATGCTTTGCAAAGGTCTGGCAAGTGATCGTGGTAGGAAATAGCTTTTAGTATCCCTTTTCTGACCCAGGGGGTAGGTGCTGCCCGTGGAACCCTATTATACTGTGAACACAGTGAAACTTGTCTTGTATTGATTTTGGTTTCCAATAGGTCTTCTCTGTTTTTATTTTGATGCGTAAATAAAACACATCATTTAATATTTTCTAATTGGAGCTTATGTGCTAGTTTTAACAGTAAGTATGTACAGGGGTCATCTAAAAATCTCAAACAGTGGAGCAAAGATGAACGCTATCGCCGAAGCTGTTTTTTCTTTGGTTAAAAACAAACAAAGTGAATCACATGTGAGTGGGTGCAAAGAAGCTAAGGAAAATTTTCTGATAGGCCTCTGTATGTGTTGGATGATGTTCACTTCCTTGTGCAACTCTCCTGACTTACATCCAATATTTTTTTTATCATGAAGTGAGCTTGTACAGGCATATATTTATTTATCATAAACAACTTAGAAGCTTTAAAAATCTTTTCTGTCTGTCATCCATCTGAATTAAGCTTCCTTTTCATAAATAACCGCATGGTCCTCAGAACACTGTCAGAAGTTGTTTATGTAGCTGAACAGATGACAAAAATGTCTTTTAACACATCTGTGACTAGTGCAAAATGTGTCTTTGTCCTTATGAATCCACCCTCTGCTTTTTCTCAACAGAATGTTAAAAAAACGTAGTCAGTAAAATATTAATTGGTAGAGGTGCTCCTGTAGGTGATTTCTTTGGTTGCCACTGTTGATGACGACAGCAGGTTGTCCCTTGCTGCTGGACGTCCCACGCGTGCAGAAGGATGCCCGTCCTCAGCCCTTTTCCTTCCTTTCCTTGTTCCCCCTTCCTGTGGTGTTGGGGGGCTGTCGTGCGAAGGCTGGAGGGGGAGAAAATCGTCATCCTCTAGCAAACCAGGATGTCAGCCTCGCCTTTTGGCTCCTCCAGCGCTTGCTGCGTTACCGGCTCTGATCTATTTAGAGATAAGGGACTTCATTTCATTTCTCTGACCAGCATTGGAAGTGTTGGAGCAGCCTTTGCTTAGTTTTGGCAGACACTTTGGAGAACGGTGAGGGAACCTCGGAGCTGGGAGCGCCTCTTGCCTGCAGGAATAAGGACCGGTCAGCTCTTACTGCCCGTTTTAACCCCGGTACTCAGGTAAGAACCAGAGCCTGCTACAGCTTCTGCCCAGCACAAGCAGAGCACCCGGCAGTGCTTCGCACACCGTGGGTTTGCAAATGTTTCAGCTTGGGTTTGTGATGTTACTGGGGGAAAAAGAGGGTGCCATGCTGGGTTATGGGTGACTGGCCAGGTGCTGATGGCCTTTTTCCAGCCATGATCCTGCCTGGAGGGGAGGGAACTGCTGGTGCCTTCTGCTGTACCCACAAAGCTGCCTGTATCTACCCTACATTTTCAAAAACACCTATGAGGATATATGAAACAAAAACTGAAACACAGAATGATTGATAGAATGTCTTATTCTGTAACTGAAGAAAACTTGAGGTTTTGGACCTTTTTTACAGAGCCATTTAATTAAAAAATAACTTTAAAAATGGATTCAAATTGCACTGGAAGAATCTTCTGTCACGGCAGACATTCAATACAATATAAGCTGAGCTTTCAACATCTACATTTCCAATTGTGATGTTCTTGCCTCAGTGACAATTGGGAAGAGTTGTCATCAGTCCGAATGTACTGTTTGGCGAGCCACCTTCTTGTCTTTTCTCCTCTCTTACCTGCTCGCATCCTTTTGAGGGCGAAGCCGAGATGGATGAAGCTGAGGAAGGTCTCCCTGCGAAGCGTTGGCCTCAAGGCGTTGTGTTCTCCTGCTAACGCACATTTTATTTGCCCCCTTCTTGCTCTGGCAGCAAACGCAGTGACGTAGCGGTCAGGGCACTTTTCCAAACTCTGAAATTTTACAAGCAGCGCACAATGGAAACATTTAGAAATCCGTTCCAACGTACATATATATTATGTGTATATGTCCAAATGTAAATATTCAGATCTGTTTAAGTTTTCAATTCGCTAACTTGTTAAAAGTTGCTCGTGTCCGCAGAGAAACTTTCCTTTCTGCGGTCAAAATGACAGCAGGTTTTCTGGGGGAAAAGCTGCCGCTTTCTTATCTTGATGTTCCTCACGGCTTATCTGGACTCCTCAAGCATCCACGTACCGTCTGCTGACAAGGAGAGAGCCGGCAGCTCGGCCAGGTCTGCGTTGCTCACTACTCCTTTGTCGCTAATCAAACTGAAGTGATAGACTGCCCGAGGTTGGAGGTGGAGACAAATGGAGGTTAGAGAAATCTTAATAGCTGAAAATTTAGCTTTTATTCCTTGCTGTATTTTTTTTTTCCTAAATTGCCAGTAAGGTATTGACCTGTAGGCAAAATCCACTTGTGATGGTTAATAGGTGGTCAGATTGTTTTGGAAAATGTCGTGTTCCAGTATGTAAATTCCGTGACTAATCAAAGACTAATCAAACTCTGACAGGAAAAAAAAATAAAAAAAATAAAATTGAAAAGCTTCAATGTTAACGATTTGCATCTAGATTTGAAGATTTTTTTTTAATCTAACCTCTCCCTTAAATTCTATAGCCAAAAGGTCATAGTTTTGCGAAATTCTAGTCTTGATTTTTATTCTTAAGTTTATTCCTATTCCTAGGACTCAGAATGGGAAAAATTCTTAACCTTGAGTAGCCGGTTCCTGTCCCTTAGATCTTGAACATCTGCCAGGGAACATGCATCTCCATGAGGACTGCTGATTGTTCAGATCCCATCAAATGGCAGTGAAGGCAGAAAGTCTTTCAGGCAAATGTCTTGGTTTAATGATTTATTTATTTTTGTTGTCTTTTAATTACTAATCACTTGATTTGAATCCATCGGTGGTAAGGACATAAACCTTGCAGCATCTAAGTCAATGTTTCTCATCAGAAACCACTAATCTATCTTGACTTGCCTTTTCTGCTTAAGGTCTGTACCAGTTCCCTGCCAGGAGGTCTGTTTTTTAACATTACAGTCAATTCAAAATAAGATAAACTTTGTAATAAGTAGAAGTTACACTAACAGTGCTTGGCATGTTTGCAATAACAATTTCTCAATTTCTTTTTTTTTTTTTTTCCTGGCGGGTTATAGTGCCTTTCTCCATCTCGTGGCACGAGATGCTCAGTTGCAGGTGGGAGTCCCAAAGAGGGGATGGGGACGTGAGGCTGAGAGCACTGGATTTGTTTTTTCATGTCAACCTGCACCGACTTGGGCTTGAAACGCTAGCGAAGCCTTAGACCCATGGGGTTTAAAATCCCCAGAGGGCAAGATTATCCTTCCTCCTTCTCTTGGTGGTACAGCCCCTGTCCTGGGAGGGCTCCGTGCGCTACTCCGGGCTTCCATCATGCAAACCACCAGAAGTGCTGTAACTGCCTTAACACCAGTGGTTATTTTTCAGGTGCCTATATTGGTATGATATAGTAACGATGCGTTACAGACGTTTGCAGACATGCTATGTTTGTTTCCTTGGTCTTCACCTTACAAAATGTATTTTCAGGCAATTGTATCTAATAATTTGGTGTCAGTGTAGCAAAAAGCATGAGAAGATCCAAACCTGACCTTTAATTTTCAGGTCAGCTGAGCCTGGGAAGGAAATATTACCCATGCTTGATTAAACACGTGCTTACGCCCTTTGCTTCCTCTTGAGTGAATTGATATTTAAGTATATACTTAAAAGCAAGCATGTGCTCGAATACATTCTTGAATTGTGGCCTAATCTCTGCCTGGGAAAGAGGGAAGTGTTCTCCTCTTGCCTATCGACCTTTCTTACCATCACAGCTATGCTACACCTAACTCTGCAAAAACAATGTGCAGCTTTCCTGCCTGGTGAGCAGGTGAATCTTGAAAGTGTTTATCATAAAGAAAAAGCAGAAACATATGTCCATTTTGAATTAGCATTCGGATTTTGCAGGCACTCCAGATTGAGTGCAAACAGCCTAATTACTCATTTTGGCATTGTGATCAGACAAACCTGAATAAACTATTCTTAAAATAGCAATTACATTAAAAGCAATATGTTTAATTATGGTTGCTGTTACCTTTTTTCTTTCTAGGGCACGTGTGTTGGTTTTGTAAAGCAGCGGGATCACCCAGAGGTAGGAGCCCGTGTGCTCATGCAACACAGCCATTGCTGTTTTCTCAAAATTTCATCCTGTTGTTGATCGCTATTAACTCTTATTCCAAGTGCAACTGGTGGAAGACGAGTTAAAGGATATGGTGTAGAAACTGCCATTGTGTAGGAACAGATCAAGTCCCAGTAAATACGACACACAGTCAACACATAAATAAATGTGTGTTTTTTACATAAAAGAGAAGTTTGTAGGAAACAGCAGCCTGGTAACCCAGGTAGCCCAGCTATCTCAGCATCAGCTCCCTAGACAATTGCCATTTGAACTGTGTAATATTTTATAGTAAGCATGGAAATTTTTAATAAATTGTTTGCAGGTGGACAGAAATAATACAGCATTAGGTTAGAAGAAAGGAGTCAAATCTCCACAACACAGTATAAAACATTGTTAATAATGAAATTTTCTCTCTGAATTACTGTCCCTTTGCCCAAATAATAAAAGCTGCAATTTGTTTCATATCAGGAAGTAAAATGAGCAGAAAAGTAATGGGTTTTGTGGAGTGAATGACTGCAGTTACCACAGAAATCAGGAATGTTGGGATTTTGAGGAGCAACCGAACAACTTGTACCTGAATTCACCTATCCGTGAGTAATGTACAGCCACAACAAAGAAAAAGAATGGACCGTGGTCTTGGATAGCATTTCTCTTCTATAGCTTGGGTAGTTTTATTCAAAAGAGTAAAATATTTGGGCTTTTACCAGATTTAATAGAATCTTTTTTTTTTTTTAATGGGCTTCTGTTTCTCTTACCTGTCTATCCTGCCCAGCAGCTTGAAAGCTGCTGCTCGTGGTTTGGCAAATAGAGCCAGTCCACTTGTGTGCTTTGATGCGTCACGGTGCCATCCCGTTCCAGTGCCCCCCTTTCGATGAAGGGGTGCTGGCACCCCATGTTTCCAGTGTTTATAGTGAGATGGGAAGGTCAAAAGGGATATAGGATCTGAATAGCTTGAATATCCATTTAAAGCAAGCCCTTCTGGGAGCAGAACAATGAAAGCCTGGCTCCCCCTGGGTTTGTCTTGTTTGGATTTTTCTGGTGTCAAATAAGACATCAGGTTTTTGTTATTGTATGTTTTCTTTTTTGTTTTGATTTTTTAAGCCTTTTTGACTAAATTCTGGTACCAAATACTGGGAGCTTGGGCTGCAGTCCTGTCTTCAGTGGAAGCATTGCTGCAGTCCTCTGCTGTGCTCTGTGTTCTTAGGAAATGTGCTGGAACTTGCTGTGCTTGAGGCTTGGCTAATACAGTAGCATAAAAAGTCATCAAAGTTATTAGAAGAGAAACAAATGCACAAAGTGAATGATAAGAGTAATCATTTTTCCTTTAATTCTGGCAAAAAATCGGGAGCTGATGAATGGCTACAAAGACTAGGGAAGAGAAGTTCAGTTCTGGTCAGTAATGGCTACTAGTACTAACAGAGCTGTTTACAAAATTTATAGCAAGTTTGGTTTTATTTTTAAAAAAGAAAAAAGTTGATGTTTGAGATAGAGATCACTTGGGGTCAGGCTATCATAACGAATAGCAGAGCACGGTATCACACACTGACAGATAACAGGAGATACGCCTACTGGAAACGCTAACAAAAATATGCCTAGTAAATTAAAAACAGATATTGTATCCTTTCTGATGATCCACGTGATCCCAAATCTCATCTATTCAAGAGAAAAACACATTACAATGTGTAAATAATTTCTGGTGCACGTCTGTTCTGCAGCTGAGTTGACTCCAGCCAGGTGCCCTATGGTGCTGCTGTGCTTAGGTGTGGGATCCAGAGGCTTTGAGGAGAAGGCGAGAAGTTGGCTATGGCTCTCAGCAGAAGGTATAAGGAGATAGTTGGGTGTTCCACGCGTAAGACCTATCAGACCTTCACCATTTAATAAATAGCTTCTGAACACAGTGTCAAATTGAATACTGAAGCAAAGGGGTTGTGTTTTCACAGCAGTGCTGAGAACTTCAGTCTGCTGAACAACTGGGTTCCTTTGTGGTTTTGGTCTGCACACAATGTGTTGCTAATAACAATGCTTTTATTTACTGAATATTCTTCTGACAGGTCATTTGGCTCAGGTGGTATCGAGTTATAATGGCTTTATGCCAGGCGCTGTAGGCTAAGTCACGGATCGTGCTGTCTTGCAGGCTTTGCAGATAATCTGCAGTCAGTCTGGCTCATTGGCAAATTGTTGAAATTGTCCTTCAGGTATTGCATTGCTGGAACGGTCCTGTGCGTGTTATTGCCAGCTAAGGGAAGACTGGGTGAGGGGAACGTACCTAAACTCGGTCTTTTCGGTCTGATCTTTAAAAACAGAATTTTCTCTGTGGTATTATATAGTTTAATAGCTTTTGTCTCAGAATGTTTTAGTTTTATAGAGGTGCAAATGTTTCTAAGTGCAAATACAAATGCTAGGGTATTAAGTCATATTCCTGTAAGAAAAGGAAAATTGGAAACAATCTGGGGGATGTGAAGCGGAGTCAGTAGGTAAGAGCTTTAAAATGGAGGAGGAGATGAGATGATTTTTAGCCATGATACGTGGTTAAACTCTGGAGCTCTTTCCCAGATGATGCAGCAGAAATCTCTCGGGGTTGCTAAAGACATAGCAAATGCCCCCTAGGACAGGAAGCCCAGGAGCTACAAATCCTCCTAAGCGGGGGAAGTATGTTGGCATGCTTGTCCCACTCTTAGGGTTTTCTTGAGGCAACTGCTTTTGGCCTCATGTGGGACAGGAGATGGGCCTAAGCTGACCCGTGGTCCCACTCCATTTGTCAGCTCTCAGAAGCCTCAGGCTAAATTCCCACTTTATAGGAAAGGAAACTAAGAAGTGGAGGGCACTCAGGATCCCTTGTCACATACCAGTGTGAGGGAAACATGGCACTCAGGAGCTTTAGTAGCCTTTTGCAACCATAGGGTGACTCTTTTTCCCTAAAAAGCAATGCATCTTTTCAGCTGTTTAGCTGTCTGAAGGATAATTAGGGTATGAAAATGGAGCACTTGTGGTCAGCCCTGGGCTGCTGGCAGACCTCTTGCATGCTGTGCAGTGAAGACGAAGGTGACTGTAGACCACCAGGAACGGGATTACAGTGTGAACCCCTCATCGGTCTTAAATTTCTCCTGCTTTGCTCACCTGCAGTTACTGCAGAGGCAGCTGCAATCCAAGGAGCTGGTGAGGAGGTGAGAAAGAAAAAGGGGTTGGGACCTGCGGACCAGGCAGTTTTAACCTGTTGTTTAGATTTTGCCTACCGAGATGATAGCAACCTTTAGAAAACGTTTGATGGATAGGCAGGTTTGTGTGCTGCACTGAAAGTACTGGAATGCCCAGCGTGCTTGTGCTGGGCTAGATTCAGCTGCTCTACTTGGATATAATAACGCTGAAATGCTGCACTAAGATGATCCGTCAGAATGTGTCCTTCAGCTCCGCTGCCAGATGTGGCCTTTGGCAGCCGATTTTCCCTTTCAAACCTGTTCCCTCCCCACCACTCCTCCGGTTTGTTTTTCTTTGCTTCCTGTTCCTCCTCTCACCTCAGTAACTACATTTGCCCGAAAAGACCTCGCTCTCTTGTCGATTGGCCCTGAGGAAGAAAGGTCGTCTTATATTATTTTTTTTGTTTAAATACGCTGTACACTGTAAACGCACATGGGTATAGAAAACACTTTTGCAATATTGAAAATTTTGTATGTATTCATTTTTGAGTCCTTATGATCAAGAGCGTGCTCTGCGTGTGCCCTGTAACTGCATTTTCCAGGTGTTTCAAGCTGAGAAATTAGAAGCAGGAGCCACAAGAAGCCACTAATTAAGTCATCTCCCCAGGTGCAAGAGATGCTCTTTCAATTCAACAGGCTGTTGGTTTTCAACACAAAATGAAGTAATCCTTCCAAATGCTTTGCTTATCAGTCTGTGCTGTTCTCGGGGACTCCTTAAGACAAAGAGCGCAATGCGGAGAAAAGCTGGCAGGCCTGAATTGTTCCCAATTTTGTAGCTGACTCCTTTAAAGAATCCAAGTCAAGCTGTCATGGGCAAGCTTTCTGTGCTTTTAACCTTGTGTGATACGAGCCCTTCCAGCCGAGGTGTCCACATAACTTCAAGCCATTTAATCCAGTGCAGCATGACAGTACTAAAATGAAATCCTGTTTCAGCAGCTAGAGTCATTTTGTCTTAAGCCTATTAGCAAAAGATCACTTTCTACTCTTTCCTTGCCTGCAGTGGACTCAGTTCTTGGATGTGAACATTGTGTATAATGATACAGCGCAAAGGATTTCAGTATCTCTGGTCAGACTTCAGTTGGAAGAAACATTTTGGGGCAGTCAAGCACGAAGTGAAAAGTATGAATGAAACCGTGGAAATACTTGTGCAGCAGTTCCTGCTTAAAATTGTTATTTTGCTATCAGGAGGTGTCAAGTAGCGTTAGTGCTCCCTGCCTTGTAGGGGATAATGCTGGAATGGTGGTTGCTTTTGTCAGGTCACCGATACTGGCTCCAAGTCCATGCTCGTCATCGGAAGCCCTGAGATGAAGGCACTTCTTGCTTTGTGCGTGGCTGGCACTGCTGCGAGCAGCTGGTGCGGTGGCATTTAACCTAACGTCACGTCAAACTGTAAGTCGTTATTTTTGCCCTGGGTTAGCCACCGGGGTGGGCGTTGCTGTCCCCAGGGCTGACAAACTGAAGATGTCGGTCATTATCTCGGGCTCTGCTGCCTGGCGTTTCTCTAAGATGCTTTTGTTCACTTAGAGCACTTCCATCGAATGAATATTCATTAATGCATGAAATTGCAAGTTCTTTGAGAAAGATGAGGACTGAGGCCTTTCAGTGCTGTAGAATGAGATGCAAAAAAATGAATCATAAATCACTTGAATTCTGTCTCTAAATTCCACTGCTGCGCTTACTGTAAGAACATGCATTTAAACAGCTTTGTACTGACAGCTACGCTTACCGCAGTGAAACTGTGACCACCTGCATGAGGGGGATGGACAAGAAAATATTTTCTGTCATTTGAGGTTTCTCCCAAAGTGCTGCCCTTTTGCTGTGTCATTGCCTCCTGGTTCGCATTTGCAGTGGGATGTTCAGGAGTGAGGAGATGGTATTCTCTTTATCTCTGGTATTATGATCAACAATGTGGGCACTGCCACATGTGCTGGACCTGTAGATATTTACTCTGTGCCCTGGAATAAAGGAAGGGGTTGGATTTCTTCCAGTTCAGCATGTGTGGTGATCCTTGAGGTGGGCGCCCAAGATGCGTGCTGCATCTTGTGGTAGCTGTGCAGGCACAGAGCTCTAGAGCTACCCTGTGATGAAGGTTACGTGATGCTGCAGTTCTCTCTAATTCTTATTCTGCAATAACCTTTCCATTTTTCTCATAACAAGTGAGAAATACTAGCATCTGGTTCCTCTCTCTGGGTCTAGTTATTTTTTGTGCATGTGTTTCATATAAATATAAGCTAAGAACGTTGTTTAGATTTCTACAGAAATTATTTTGCTATGGAAATAATCAGTCTGGAGTAAGTGTGCACATGGACACTTATGTAAAGTAATGGCACATTCTTTGTGTGATGAATCCTGGTGGTTTTTTTGAAAGGTATGGTGGAGAGGGGGCAGAATTACTCAGCTCTTATTTGCTTCTCCTGTTAGTGCCATGAATGCACATTTTATACCAAAATGTTGACAGTGAGTTTTAGTAAATCAATTTCATGGATGTAGAATAGTATTACACTGGCTAATGTATGGAAATGAATGCACTTCTGTGTACAAGTGCTTTGGAAGATTATGGCTGGAAAGTAGAATCAAGTTGTATAATTACCTGCGAAGGTCAAAACATCTCAGTGGACTGTGAAAGTAGCTTACGTGGATCTTTGAACCCAGTAATTGTATTCTGATTTAAAACACCTGCAGGGCAGCTATTGATAGTTAGAGATGATAGCTGAAGTTATGGAAGAAATGGATGTGCCTGGCAAATACGTTATTAACATCTCTGGTAGGCACAGTAGGAAATCATGCCTAGAAAGCCTTGTCTCAAGTCTGCCCAGCTTCCTTCTGACAGCAAGGATAATCCCAGGTAATCCCCAGCCAATGCTTACAGAAGACAAAGGACCCTCCATTGAAGGAAAGAGTATATAGAAAAGCACATATTAGCACATAGTTCAGAAAACCAAAACTGGGTGGTGGTGGTGGTGATTGTTTTCCCATGTAAAAGTCATAACTTTATCCCAAAGTGATTTTCTTCCATTTGTTTCCAGACACCAATTGTCTTCTGGCCTGCTGGCTGTGTTGAGCTGCCCGGTATTCTGGGCTCCTTGGTGTTTAAGCAGCGTGTTTACTGACTTCTGCATTACGCTTTAACTGGTAGCAAGGGCATAAACATTTAGGTTGGGTTCAGGCTGAGGTCTTCTGTTATTTTCTTATTATTCTGTCTTGCATTCTGCTTTTGTGTGCTGCCTCAGAGGAAACTCGTGCTGGGGTGACCTGAATGAAGCGAAGCTGACAGTTCTCCGAAAGGAGGTTGGTAACACTTCGGCAAGAAAACTGCTGTGGGAGCTCTGGAGGGAGAGGATTAGAATTGTGTTCCTGATGCTAGAAGTCAGTAGCAACGCCATGGAGAGACCCTAGGAGTACTGAATCCTCATCTCCTTTAGCCACTCAAGGCAACTCTTTACAGCTGAAAGGTCAGAGAGTAATATTTCGTGTGCTGCTTTGTTGAATGAGGGCCCAGCTCCAAAAAGCAATAGTTCAGCTGACAAATTTCGAGGGGGAAATTTGTTTGGCTTATTAATAAACATTAGAAGAAATGCTTTCTATGAGTTTTGGATTGTACCCGTCAGTTGCTTGTGTTTTCTGAGGCTCCTTGAGCTTTCCCCGTGGCAGTCTCTTTTTTCCCCTCTGGAGTTGTGCATTTTAATCTGGGAAAATGGGACTTAGACTATTTACTTCAGTCTGCCTTGTGGTCTTTTTCCATGCTTGCCTGCCCTTTCCAACCTCATTGTCCCACTCCTTCTCACGGCTTTTGAATCTTCTGACCTATTTTAAGCATCGTCTCAGTGGTTGGCTGTAAGGGTCTTGCAAGTTTTGTGAATATTGCCACCCAAATGGAACAGAGAAATCGGATTAGTTCTTCACCAACAAAAAAGTTGCAGTGGGAGCCTATTCTCTATTAAACCCAAGAAAACCTGCAAAAGGAGAAATGCTGTCCGTGCATCTAGCACAGTAATAAAAATAATGGAAAAAAAAAGTCAAAGGAAGCTTGTATTTTACTAAACTGTCAATTCCAACCTCTAGACAAAAAGCCATAGGAAAACAGGCTTTATTAGTGCTTCATTAGCTTTGCTTAACAGACTGAAAGGAAAATGAGCACTATACACAAGAGTTGAATGCTGTTCCAAATGTTCCAGATTATTTTCTAACTTGTATTTCTCATGAGCTGTTTAAATTGGCCAACATCTGTGAAGATATTAAAAAATGTTTCTGCTACTGGAAAATGAGAGCGTTCCCCTTCTGCAACCTGCCTCATCGCTTCTCCGCGCTTCTGTGCTGCTGAGTCTGCTTCCATCTGGTTTTAGGTGGCGTTAGCATAACTCAAACTTTGAAACTGCTGAACTTTGTCATACATGGTAATTTGTATAAGCAAGACATTCTTTTGAGTCTAAAATATTTTACATATATATTTATATATATCTGTTTACATATACATATTCCTTATACCAGAGCTGTTGGATAGACACATAACATGCCATTTTTTCTGCCGAGACCCTTGCATATTTATGGCTGTTCCTAGCTATATTTAGTTTGTATGATTGAGTTCTTTCAATTTAAACAAGAAGTGTTTAGAAAGAAAATGTTCCAAAGTGGGCCACATGCTTGCCTCTTGTATGGCATTTTTGTTCGATTATATAGCAGACAGTGTCAGTGGAGCTAAGGCATTTAAAGAAAATACACATTATAAACTCCAGAGGGTATTGACTTAGGCAGCGCTGTTAATACTTAACAAATGCCTTTCCTGATCACAAGTAAATAGGACTTAGGAATTTTGGAGGTCTGGATGCTGTTTCTTTAGTACTGCAGAATAGACATGGTAGCGCCTCTTTGTCCTACGCTGATTTTTTATGAATAAAAGAGCTGTGGCGTTTTCAAGGAGAACAGTAATGAAATGTGGTATATCTTCGTTTTGTATTTTTACATCACAAGCGATAATTTACTTGTCCTTTTCTTAGGGCTCTTGTCAGAATCCCTGTTGCTTAATTTCTTTGCTCTGCTATTAAAACTCACCTTTATATTTTGCACAGGCTAGGAGAGACTAATTTTAGCTCCTGGTAACTAGCACTAATTTAGTTCTTTGTGCTCCCTGAGTGGCCAACAAAGGCCAAATACAAATGTGCATGTTTTATCTTCACAGTAAGCTAAGAATCGAGTCCATAAAAAGAAATGTTTTTTCTCCATAATTCCTATTTTGCTTGTTTTCCCCTCTCATTATATAGACCTGTGGATGTATTGGGATAATACTGCAAAAAATCGATCTAACTGTGCTAACACAGAAACAGCAAGAAGCCCTAATCGACATCAGGAGTACTTGTGCAGCAGCTGAGCAGAAGGCTGATGTAGATCTGCTGAGAAGGAGCAGTGTTCTCCTCTGCTGAAATAGGGGGATGGTTGGACCAGATGACCTTGAAGGCCTTTCCCAGCCTTAATGATTCTGTGATCCTATGATGTGGTCTTCCCAGGGCTGTGCTTAGCGGCTGCTAACGCAGCAGAGAAAGCCACCTCACAGGGCAGCACCTGAAGAGCCCATCCAAACTGAAGGAGGATACTGCTTAGATTCTTGCCTATGACACCCGTCTCTCCCCCACAGCCCCGAGCACATGAATAGCCTTCTTGCTGTTGAGAAGATAGCATTTTAGAAGCTCATCCCATGAAAAGAATTTGTTCCTTCCTTTAGGTTGGCATGTGAAGCTGGCGATACCTCCTGGATCGAGCTGGCACTCTCACAGCCTGCAGAAATCTCCCATCTATTCCGGCTGGTGACTCTTCAAGGATCTGAGAAAAAATAGCTTTACATAGTCTGCCTGCTGTGGAGGAACGAGCTGTGTAAGGGATATATTTGGACCGCAGGCTAAAAACCTGTTAGTTGCACCCTAAGGGTGGTGTGTCAGATGCCTTTCTGTATTACAGAGCTCGATACAGTGGGATCATTTTGCCTGTATTGCAGAGACAGCCCCGGGGTTCAAAGACAGGGAGAAGTTAAGTCAGTTGATGCAGTTTGGGAATACATCTAAAATAGTAAGTTCATTGTGTTATGATGTGTGATTTTTGAACTTTGCAGAAGGTTTGCTGCTGAAGGCTACATGTCAGACGCAGATCTAAAATCTAGCGGTTAGTTTTAAGAAAGATGCGGGACCACAGCTTTAATCCCAGACAGCAGTTATCACACATCGGTAATAGTTTCCTGCCATTAGTGGGGAAGAATTTCTGCTGTGGTTTTCTGTTTTCGAATTCAAAGCGTGAACGTCTGTGCTCCCGAGTCAGACAGACTGAGAAACCAGTGATTGCTTCAGTAGAAACTCTGCTTAATTTTTGGATTTCATTTCCCTTTCCTGTCCTGCTGTGTACACCCAAAAATGTTCCCGTTGTTTTCAGGGTTCTCAATTTCAATACCAGCGAAGGCTGACTGGTTTCCTAAGGTGACTCCAGTGCCGTGCTTGAATCGCACAACAGAGGTATCTGCTAGCAGGCAGGGCCTTACAGACTGATAAAAGAAGCCATTCAGTCAGCAGAAGATAAGCCTTTGTATTTTACTTGCCAGCAAGCAAAGAATGTAAATGGTTCTTTTGCACTTCTGTTATCAGAGATGACGTTCCATGGCATGAAACAGCTTCAGGAGCGTGACTTCCTCCTAACACCGTGCCTGCACAGAGACGTATGGGAGGGCAGGGCTGGAAGATGTCACCAGCCCTCCCTGAGGTACAAAGCCTTTCCTCAGCTGGTAGGCATAACTGCAGAGATTGCAATAAGGTGTAAGGCAGGCACAGCGCGCTGTCTCAGAGCAGATACACGTGGGAGTAAAAAGAGAAAAAAAGTGGCAGAATAAGATGAATATTTCTAGGTAAAAATAAGTTAGCAAAAACTTGAGGTAGTCATTGCAAACGCTCTCAGTGGTTATGTTTATTTATTTTGTATGAAAGTAAAGCAGCATACTGCTAAACTCTAGGCATGCTAGTGGAGTAAGGTGGGAGCCATACGTACAGCTTAGGGCAGGGGATCTGAAAGAGACAAATTTCATGAGATTTTCTCTGTTCTCCGTAACCTCGTGCTTAGGGAGCCTCCCTTCTCCCGTTGTGTTTTTGTTGCATTGGATGGGTTTTGTTGGTGGCTCGTTGTTCCTTTACTTCCAATTGTCTTTTTAAGCTACTTCCCTACGGAACTGACATGTATAGGATAATTCTGTTGGTCCTTTTGTCTGTTAGTTCATCTTTTCTACCACCTTCCAGTAGGTTTTAAACCCATTTACCGATTTTGAAGGAATCTGGAAGAACGGTAGATGCATCGAATCTCTAGAAATGGCTCGGTGGGGTTAATGAAAATCTCTAGCTGTGTAGAGGGAAGGCCTCAAACTGGTGTTCTCACTGCGGGGGGGAAATGAAACGTAACCTCAGGCTGTTCTGGTTGGGATGGGGGCTGGCCAGGCAGCACCCACCCGCCAGCTCTGGAGGGGTGGTGTGGACGCTGTAGGTTGTTCAAGAACATAGGGAGGAAGCTCTGGGTAGTGCAGGGGAAAGATACTGCCAGGGAGAGGGATGGCAATAGGGGGAGTAAGGTAATAGCAGGTGTATCCTTTCAATACCTAATGGGGGCTTATAAAACAGGTGGAGAGCAACTCTTTCCTTGGGCAGATAATGATAGGGCAAGGGGGGATGGTTTTAAACCAAAAGGCGAGATTTAGATTAGAGGTTAGGAGGAAATTCTTCACTCAGAGGGTGGTGGGGCACTGGCACAGGCTGCCCAGGGAAGCTGTGGATGCCCCATCCCTGGAGGTGTACAGAACCAGGCTAGATGAGGCCTTGGGCAACCTGATCTAGTGGGTGGCATCCCTGCCCTGTGTCAGGGTGGCTGGAAGTGGATGGGCTTTAAGGTCCCTTCCAACCCACAGCATTCTGTGAATCTATGAAGTGGTGAGTCCTTGGGGGCTTGGGGGAGACGGGGGGATGTGGTGGTGCACGTGGCTGCTGGGGCTGCGTCATGGAGAAGGGCAAAGAGCAAGGACTGTTATGATGGATGGAGGTGTGCATGGGATTTAGGGCACAAATCCACAGGAGATAAGGCTTTCTTGTTCCGATACGGGCAGGACAACTTGTTTCTGGTAGCACACAATTAATTGTGGTTCTCTTTGATAAATGCTAATGTATTCATATCTCATAAAAGTGCTGCGTTAGCATGTGTCTGGCTGCTGTTTTTCACTGTAGGTCAGCCCGCAGCTTTGTTCGCGCAAAAGCGTTGTGTTGGCAAATCAAGGTGGTCGGTCAGTGAGGTGTCGCTTGGTAGGGTTGTTTGGTAGTGGTGTAGTAAAGGACGTGGAAATCAGAACCAGATAAGTGAAGCCTTCCTGTTAGTGGAAAATGATTTCTCTCTTGAAATCGCTTGCTGCTACAGGGAAAAAAACATTCAGACATGGGTGTTTTCAGAAGGGAAGATTTCTAAAAATACATTTTTCCCTGGAATCACGTGAGGTACTGCTTCATCCTCATAGGTTGTACAAATCCATTTTTATGTTTTTGTGGTTGTGTCTTTAACTGCTAAGTATCAAATCATTGTGAGATAAGTAAAAGCACCCAGTGAATCTTCTGTATGCAAAACTTAAGTAAAATTGAATTGAAATGTGTTACGTGAAGATGGCTGTGCTCAGTCAATTTACATTTACAGAACAGCCGTACTGTAGTATGTATTTCAGGAATGTGCAAAGATTTAACATATGTTTCATAGTCTTATTTCAAAAAAAAAAAGTCATTTGGTGATGACTTAAATAATTTATTCTTACAAATTTGATAAATCTTCATTAACTGCTATTATTTCAAAGCTTCTTTCATTGAGTTTGTCAGTCAAAACAAAATAGAAAAATAGAGCAACCAGGATTTTCAGATTTGAAGCCGCAAGTCATTTCATAATTGATGAACAAATGGGAAAAGCATACATGTGATAAATGATATGTGCATAGAAATTGTAGCCTGTCTACAAGGAGCCATGAAACGGAACTGAATAAGCAATGAAATGGGAAATACATTCAGCCTTACTTGAATTATTTTTGTGAGCATCCAAGATCAATAAGGGTATAAACCAGAGATTACAGCATTACATTAGTATTAATAGAATGCCGTTCACTTTCTGTTTAAAAGTAATTACCGTATGGTTACTTCTGAGCCCTGCTGTGAGTCTGTTTTTGATGAGGCATATGTTTCTGCTTCCTACCTCCTTTTGTTGAAGTGTACAGCAAACCCGACTTGTTTCCTAGCAGCTGGAAGCGTATCCCTGGTCCCGCAGCAGGGTGGCCTACCCAAGGGGTCATTATATTACTTGATGGAAACTTCTTAGCTGTTTGCAGCTTTCTGTGGTGTGAGCGCTCTTCAGAGTATCCGAGTGTTTCTGCATTGGGTACAGAAACCACAAAAACACAGATGTTCTTTGCTTGGAGGTGTTACTGTTAGGAGCTCTCATGCTTCTCCAGTGTCTTTCCATTCTGTGACCTTTTTCCAGCTTTCCTTGCAAAGGGATAGGTGAACACAGCTCACTCTGGAGTTCATTAGCATCGCTCCAAGCGTCAATTAGCAGTGAAACGGGATTGCGGTAGCAGCAGTGGGATAGTGGTACTTGTGAGAAATGAATCATTTTATCCACCCTCAGGGATGTGACAACTGCCTCCAAAATGCTTCCCCTATAAGATCAGAGACATGGAATCACTGATCTCCATCGTACCGGACTGCTCTGCAGTAAGTGACCACCTGGTCACTCTGCAGCTGTAACAGCTGGTCAAGAGTGCACTGCTAAGGCCCTGAGTGCTGCTGTAAAGCAAAACAACAACAAAAACTCTTACTAACCTCCCCTTGAAATAAAGAATGCA
This sequence comes from Anser anser, assembly GCF_964211835.1. Lineage (NCBI taxonomy): Eukaryota > Metazoa > Chordata > Aves > Anseriformes > Anatidae > Anser > Anser anser. The sequence continues at coordinate 12,358,206 of NC_139725.1, read as the reverse complement.
GATACAGAGCTGCAGCTTTATTTTCCAAATGACAGTGAAGAGCCCTGTAGTGAAATTTCTGCATTTGAAGTAGTATTGGATCTGAAAGCCTGTGCAGCTGAGTACAGGAGGAGTCTGACCGACTGTCAGCTTTAGTTCATCATTCAAAGGATATTTCTCTATTCCTCTAGTGTAGATCAGAGTGTCTGAAACCCAGGGGGCCCACTTCAAACCAGCCTGGGTATTCATGATGGTATGAAAGGGCTGTGCAGGAATGCTTGCGCTCAGCACGCAATGTGGGTTGGTGCCAACCACTGCAGTGGGGGAGTTTCCGTGGGTCTCCTCTTGCTAACAGCCTAGTAAAAGCATCCAGAGAAAGGACTTGGGTGCAAATATCTGAAAGGTTCAACACTTTGTGGATGAAGTGCAAGCTCTCTTTGATGATAGTTCGGGTTTTGCTTGCTTTCTGCCAAGCACCAGTATGAATGGTTGGTTCTTCAGTTGCCATTAACATTTCAAGGTGAATGGTTTTCAGATGGCTTTCCTGGAAAACTCGTGTCACTATATTTCCCCGTGTCAGTTCCTTGTCTGTATCTGCACCTTTTCTCCTGTGTCTTTCTGTATTGTCAGCTCTTTGTAGCAGATGCAATCTCTTACCAGTATGTACAAATCCTGCTAGGACCTCCAGGTTTGGATGGGGCTTGGAAATGCTACAGAATGGTGATGAAAGGGCTGATGAAAACTTTCTCTATTTGCAGTTGAGGCTTCGATCATGTGAATTTCCCTTTGAAAGTCCATTTTCTATGAAGAAATTGGACTGCGTTAATAAAAACAAGCAAGCAAACCCCTGCAAAAGATGTTGCCCAAAAAGATAGATGTGGTAATTTATCAATTCTGGTTTCTTTTCAGCATGCCTTCTAGGGAATTCCCAATAGCTGTCAACACAAATGTGGTTATGGACCAATTGCGAATCCCCCAAACCACAGACTAAATAAATCTTTTCAGTCCTTCCAGAACATGGTAAATTAGCAAACAGGAGGAAACAGACTCCCGTATACTGCTTCATTGTGGGTTTTTCAAATTTTTAAAAGATGCATCCTGATTGTACGTTGTAATAAAGAAATGAAAGTTATCCCCCATGTGCTTCAATCAGATGAGACTGGGGAATAAGAGGGTTATTAGTCTTAGCTCATTAATTGTGCAGTCTAAGGAAATACTTTAGAATTAATACCTTAGTCTAAGGAAACGTATCTTACCTTCTGCACTTCGTGGACTGAAAGAATCCAGACTACGGTAGCTGTAATACACGTTCCTTCATGTCTGTAGCATAGATAGAAGTATCGGGGGAATTGTGCTACAGAATATTTCAATCAGAGATGATCTACCTATAGATTGAAAGGAAATGGTCTTCATCATAAGGAGAATTAGGCACAATGCATGCAGAGAGTAAGTTACTGAACTAAAAATGGTCCTTTGCTTCTTGGCTAGATTTAAGAATTATATGTCGGCATACTTAAAAATCAAAAATCCATCAATTAATCAGAAGTGCTAAAATATTTAGCACCTGTGTGGCAGAGCTCAGCTTGCCGAGACCCGTGCAGTGTGTGTGTTTGCAGTTTTTCAGTTTTCCTGCCGGGCCTCCCTGCGAGGCTTCTCTGCCTCCAGCGCCTGGGGCCGCCGGCCGTATCCTCAGGCCTGCTCCTTTCCTCCTCGCAGTAATGCTCTTTCCCTTGCCACGACAGAAAAAGCAGCTCAGCATGTAAACCTCACCCAACCCCGGCGAGGCGGTGGCCCCCGCTGACCCCGCGGCCCTGCTGTGCGCCGAGCAGGGCGGGAGGAGAGGCCTGGCCCCCGGAGGTGGGCGAAGGCAGCCGCCGGCTGAGCAGGTGGGCCTGCTTTGCACCACAAGCACGTCAGTCCTACTAACAAGTTCCTTGGAAAGCGTCAGCCCTTCTGTAAGACTGAGCTTTGCCTTGTAAGCTCTCTGCAAGAAGTTGTAATGCGGCCTGTTGGGATAGCTGTCAGGATGTCCCAGTTCGCTTGTGTATCAGTTGGCTGTATCTAAGCACCATCTGCTTGAAACCTGCTGCTGCAAGTGGCAGCCTGCACTTGAAGCGGTAGTAGATCAGCACGTAGCAACTTCACTGCAGAGACGAACAGCAAAGAAGCAGAAAGAAAAATACCAGGGTATTTTAATGTTGTCTTTGGATGTAAAGTTGCAGGTAGATGAATATTAGGCTTCCAAAAATTCTTTTTAGGTATATACGTTAAAATACTGTATCTCTTTCTCTCAGGACCCTAAAATGCTTCACTTCATTATATACTATAATATTTCTGAGCTAAAGAAAAATCTGAAATTTTAAAAGTATATTCTAGAATATGCCGACTGTGAATTAGCCAAAAATAGTGAGAATAATTATGCAGCAAAAACAATCTTCTATTTTTTGCTGCAGTGGTTTAAACTAAATAAAAAAAATAATAATAAAAAAGCAAACTTTCCCATGATCGTTAAGAAAAATGCTCCCACATCGTGGACATCAGAAGCAAAACTCTTATTGTTAGCTCCCAGCAGGGGATCAGCTCCCAGCAAGTCAGGAGGGATAATACTATGGGCAAATTGAGCAAATGTCCTTGCCTTTCCAATCAGCTAGCATTTGAAGGGTATTATCCTTGCTAAACTTGTCATCCACGTTAAATGGAAGTTGGACTAAAATTGTGCATACTCTACTTAGCATGACTTTTGAAGAGTTGCCTCTGCAATTTGGGGATTGGATTTAATTCCTAACGATATAACTCTGCTGTAGCTTTATTTAATCTCTGTTTATTTGCTTAACCATTCTTTGGTTTATAATCTAGTCAGTGTGTTAGGAAACTACTAAGAAATAAGCAAAGTAAAAAAGTAACATCCTGAAAAGCTGAATATCAATCAGATTCAGTAAATTCCTTGCCTGGGGTAATCAGAACATAACTGGTGCTCCTGTATGTTGAGGAGCAGAATAACCATTTTGACATGGAATAGAAAGAGTATGTGCTCAAGTATTCAGTGAAATTGTATGTCTTCCTTTCTAACCAGTGCGTTTCACCTAATTAGAGCTTGAACTGTGAAAGCTACAATAAAAAATGCAGCTAGTGCTCCCTCATTTGCTGTTGCTGTCAGTTGCCCGTTTGACTCCTCTGTTTTGTCCTATTATAGTCATTTTAAAGCTAGATGAATCCAAATATTTGTTAGTCTCATAAATACCATTTCTTCTTCATCCCAGGACTTACCTATCCAAATCTCTTGCAGCCATTAAGTGGGGACTGCAGTCTTCAACAGCTTTAGCTGAAGTCATCTGCTGCAGCACACAAGGCACATTTTCCCCTTGTAATGTGTATATAATAAATCTCTCTCTCTGTATGTAAATAAATATGTTATATAAATATATATAAAGACATAAGGGGATGGAGGAATGTGTGGAGTGTGCACATGCAAGAGAATGCTCGAATGATCTGAGGCTTTGAAGTAGTCAGAAGACCAGAAGTAGTCTTGAAGACCAGAAAATTACTTCTTCATTAAGCCTCCTATTTCACTGATGTATTGAAATTTCCCTGAAACACAGGTGGAGACATCTTCTGAAGATCAAAATCAGGAAGTGTGGTCTGATGTAGCGTACTACACAGTGCAAATGACTGAGACTTGACTGTAGTTCCTCATTGCTTAGTTTTCATCTCTAGGATGTTAGCTCTACTTCTTTTCTAGAAAAACACATGCATATTTGATTCAGTTCTCATCAAGAATTCATCCTTTCTGCTTCAATGCGTGTGAAAGACTGGCAGCTGGGAATTTCCGCCCGTGGCATATCGTCCCACCAGTACCTGACTGCACAAAACAAAGCACTGTTTTCTCGCATCAGTGAGGTATTATGACACGGAAATATGGCTTTATAAATACAGAAATCACAGCACATCTGAACCAGAGGTGATTTACTAAATAAGACAGTACATGGAGTGCTCCTTAATTTCAAAATGAAAATGAGCACCTCCGAAAGAACTGACTTAAACTGAGCTGAAGAATGTCCTTTTTTTAATAGCTCAACTTCATACCTACAAACATTTCAGACTGGCTTTTGAATGTGTTGTGTTTGGTAAGCTGAACAGAATGAAAGCCAGCTGGAATTGGAGCAAGTGGTTAGTGATGGTCTGTTCTTCTTAAGATAGAAATGGAACCAATATCACAGCTTAGCAATAAAGATCTCTTTTGGAGGTGCCATCATGCAGATAAAGTAAAGCTGGTGCTGTCTTATGATTACTAAAGCACTATTGTGCTTTGTATAAAGACTGCTAGTGATAGCTTCTGTAAATATCAGTGTACACTGTGACATTTTGCATTCCTAAAGCATCAGTTTTGACCATGTATGATACTTCTCTTTGTTTAGTGTTCCAAATCATTGAACCTTAAAGAGAGATGTGGACTGTTACACAGCTGTTGAATTTCATCCTGCAATGTTCCTGTATTACTTAGGGAGTTTCCAGGAGTTAATGGAAAACTGAGAGAGAAGGGAAACCAAACAATTGTTAGCATTTCTTCAGTAAACTATCACATGCCAGTTACATAGAACTAAGATGCTAACAAAAGGTGTTTTCCTAGACCTTAAGTAATGAGACAGTAAGTAAAAAAAAATAAATAAAAATCAGTTTCCTTCCTAGTAGACTGAGTTCCTAGTCTCCTACTGAAAGATCTTTGACAGTGCTCATGTTAGTGAATATTTTTTGTCAGTCTTTGTTTGTGAGGTAATTAATAATTCTGATGTTTCCAAACAGAAGCCTTATTGAAATCCATCCAACCCTGATATGAATTACTGTCTCGACTCTTCATTTCCGGAGAGAAGCCTCCCTTGAAACAGTGATACTTTGCTCTGACACAGTTGTCTCCGGTGGTCTTTTCATGGATGTGATGATCATAAAATGATCTTAATCTCTAATTTATATTTTCACATTAAACTCCGCTAAAACAGGAGTATTTTTCTTTCAGCGTTTTCAAGTCTTTGGGTTTATAGGGGTGAGAAATGATAATGGACAGACAGAAATGAAGGAAAACGCTTGAAAAATGCCCTAGCTTTTGAGAAACAATCTCTGCATGTTTCCAAGTGGCTCAGCAGGAGACATAAAATGTTAATTTTCTTCTTTGGGTTTTGGGACTTTGTGCTTTGTGGAAATCTTGAAGGATAATCTAAGCTGACTGGAGTCTGGTCCCATGAATTGATTATGATAAATTAATGAAGCAGCTAAAAGGGAAGTCCAATTTAAGAAATGTAGTAGCAGTGAACAAAGGAATCCTGTCCAAATCCTGCACAACTTGTGTTTTTCCTCTTCAGGGAGGAAGAACCCAATGGTGCTGTGGGAATCACGTTATTAGGCGTGACACCTTTAACAAGGGCTTTTGTCCATTAGTTTAATCTAGTTTAAAAGAAATAGAAGGGAAAACAAAAATGATGGCAGTATCATAAATACAATGTTCTTCCTATCTGTCATGCTGTCAGCTGAGCCCTAAGGCTAGTTACAGCCTCTGTTGAAGCGGTCTGTTGGACTGGTCTGCTCGTATGGGGACTGTGTCAAGCAGGCATCATAGCATGGGCCTCTAATTTCTCAGTTTCTCACTGCCAGAGCAAGGCAGATGTAGTTCAGATGATGAACTCTCATTTACGGATCTGTTTAGAACAAGTAAGTCGTTGTAAGGTTTTCTTTTTTTTTTTTTTTTTAAGGTATATCACTATCTTTAACAGATGTAGGCATAAGGCTCTAAAGCGACAGACAATAGGAGAGATTTACTGGGGGGATGTCTGACATGTTAACTTTATTGAGTCTTGTGAAAATATACCCAAAGGGCAGTACTGGAGACCTACTGACCTAGAAATGGTAGTGGCTATCCTCTGACAAAGTCAGAAAGTACAGCACTGTGCAGCAAAGGGCTTTGGGGTTTTAAAATAAAAAGTAATTGAAACAGACTTGCCCTCGGATGACCCAGCTTACCATGCGTTTAGAAGTCCCTGTTGTTCCCTGAGAAAACACTTCCAGTTTGTGTCTCTGGGGCTAGAAAGGGCTCAGCGTGCAGCTGAGACAACATGCCTGGTCTCTAGGAAACATTTTCAATTGCTCTGCTGTTCTCGCCTGTGGCAAAGCGAGGTAGCAATCGGGTGACAAAATTTTACACTTAGTAGTGATCAAAACAGGCCCAGCTTAATGCAATTAAGGCCATTCAGACAATCTCAAGGACTTTGTGAAGCAATTCAATTCAGCCTTTGTATGTGCCGGCAGAAAGGGCCGAAGCCTTGTAGTAGTTACCTCAGCCTGCATTGGGGAGCTCTGAGGAGGGCTGGTGTGACAGACCCCCGCGGAAGGGCCTGCACCCGATGAGGCCTGGGCAGCGAGTGCTTGCTGGTGCTTTTCTCCCTCAAAGATAACAGCGTTACAAAGATAATTTCCTGGTAAGGTGTTGGCACCAGACGGCTCACCACAAAGTGCAAAGTTGCCGACCTGATCAGGAATGAACCAACGAGAGAGGAACATACCAGAGAGACTGTTGTGTAGGGCACTCACTGCCACAGCGCTTACCTGGCTGGACAGCATGATTCAAGGTGCCTGACTGCAGAGCTTCTAGTCCAGTGCAGAGACTCCTGAGTTGGATTTTGTGGCTGGCTTTTTGAAATTGGCAAAATTATACTCACGTCTCCTCTGTAAAACTCTGTGAATCTACAAAAGTAGATGCTATACTATAAGAAAAGGGAGAATTATGGGTGGCTGAGACAGTATCTGCTTCTCAAAGTTTGCTGCAGGCACATGGAAGCTCTGCTTGATGAAATTGATATTTCCTTTGGATCATCCTTGAGTTTTTTGAAATGAAGTGACCTTTCTTAAATCCACGTAATCCGAGTGCACGATCACTCTGAACGCTCTGGAGGACATCCCAGAACATTTAATCTTTTTGTGTTGCAAGAAAAGACTTTCTTATTTCTTTCACTGTGGGTAGTATTTGTACAGCAAAGGTTTTGGAGTATGTTATTTGATGGCGCCCGTGTTTATGTGAGAAAGTCGCATTAGCTTAGTTCGCAGCAGATGCACCAGTGAGCTCCTACTGCTGAGTACATGCTGCTCCCACTTGTGAAGCACAGCATTGCAGGAGCAGTACGTTTCTTCTGAGCGTCTCACGTGCCAAGTGTGGCCACTGGTCTCTATGCATTCTGGATGGTTTTCAGTAATAAGTTAACTTCCACGCATCCGTGTGTTTGCGGTGAGTGCAAGTCAGCGACATTTCAGCAGGATTGTTTCTCTTTATAGTTTGGGGCTTGGCCAGGAGCAAGTATGACCTACATGACCTGTAGCTACTAGAGTAGGTGGATTTAAACTCATGTTAAAAAGCAAGGAATCAATTAGTATTCAAAACTAACTGTCACCCTCCTTGTGGCAGAATGACGGCTGATAAAAGTATGGCCTTGATAGTCTTAGGTCTGAGTCTGAAAGCTTGCAAGTGTTCCTGGGGAGGAAGTTGTTACTGCTAGAGGCTTTTTTAAAAATGTATTTTTACTTGTTTGGTTGTGGGTCAACTCCTTTCTCTGTTTGATGAAGTCCCAAAATTGAATGCTAAGCTGAAAAAAACAATTTGCATACCACCTTGTGATTGTTGAAAGGAAACGCTCTAGTTCTCTGACAGTTGTATTTCATAAATATTGCACTGAGGTCAAATGTAGGAAAGCACATTGTAAAAATATATGGCAAAGATTTAGAGATTTCCTGGCAATAATTTTAACGTGTCCTCTTTTATTAGTTCTCATGTAGTTGTTTCTCAAGAGGTTGCTTCATTCATGCAGTGCTAGTTTTCTGCGGAAACAGAATTAATTAGGAAAGGGCAGTGCAGGAATATTGCACGTGACTTGCTCTGAGGAATTCGGTTTCTTCCGAACTCACATTATAATATGTTTTCCTGCTGTAATGCTTGCATATTTCATTCAGTCAGCATAAAAAAGGCATGCTGATGTGGATGGGTTAAGAGAACGCATCAGTAGGTTTTTAATCTCACATTCATGTTCATTGAAATCCAGGAGTTAAGCAAAATCATAGTTTGCAGTTATGAATTTATTTGAAATAGGAATAAACTATTTGGCTTCAGAACAGGAAGAAATATAGTCAGCATTTTCCCCTTTTATGATATGAAAAGTGATTGAGGTGATTATTTCTCGCAGGAGGGGTTGTTGTTACAGCTGTTCTTGATGTGTCTTTAAGTAGCTGATGAGACCCTGTAACCGAAGTTGAACCGAGGCAGCAGATCAGGCTGCCTCTACAGTGGGAGCTACTTAACCCAGTAAGCAAAGTAACTTTGAGGTTTGGAGTGTGAGGTGGTAGTTCAGAGCCAGGTTTTCATCGCTGACTGTAACTGTCTCCTTTGTGGGACTTTGCACTTCCCCACGTACATCAGCGCCTAGCCTCGTGTTGGGTACTCGGGGGAGGTGCGCTGTTATGCACTCATATGGGCTATGTTTAATAAATAGATGTAGCTAAATAAAACAGGGTAGTAAGTAACACAGGGGCGGAAAGAGGTCAGCCACAGCACTGCCGACTGTCTGTCCCACTTGGAAGCAGACAGTGGTCAGTTGAGCCCTCTGCTGCACAGGGGCAATGTGTGCCAGGGACCATTCCTCGCAGGGACGGGGAGCAGCGTGCTGAGCTCCCTGCGTGCTGCTCTGTCCTCCAGCACTATCTGTGTGTTTTGAAACCTCCCACACCTCTTGGTGCCCTCATGGCACACCACGGGGCTCGAAACACACGCTCTGGAACTGCCTGCCGGAGGAGATGCTGGCCGCAATGCAGTCATCACGTTATTTCAGGCACTTAAGGCCGGCGAATGGTTCCTGGCCCTGTTTTATTTAGCCGTAGTCATAGAGACTAGAAAGATTGGGCCTTGATTCATGAGCGGAGATAAAGCTGGCAGAGTCTGTTTTTTCCCTTGTCCCTAGGGAAACAGCAAACAGCTTTAAGTGAATGGGCAAACCGCTACAGGCGGGAACTCGCAGCACCCCGCTCACGGTGGAGGAGCCTCGGCACTGAAAGCTTGGTGCTGCCGAGGGATGACCTTGGGAACATTCACGCCTTTTAGTCAGGGCTACCAGGGTGGCCCTTGGCTGAACAGCGGTAGTCACTGCTTCACCCAAATCATTTTCTACGATGGCACATATTCATAATTTTTTTGGCAACTGACATGGATTTCTACGGCAGCCCTGGACAAATGGGTTTGGAAGAAAGGCACTCAAAATGGGAAGAGGAACTCGCTGCTTCTTAGCTCAAGCAGTGTGGGAGCAGTGTCAGGGAAATCTCACCTGTTTCCCTGCCTGCTGCTGCCATGCTGGGAGCAAGGACGTGGCGGTGTGCTGCTGCACTCAGCAGGGACTCCCCGGCGCTCGGCTGCCCAGTGCAGCCAAATGCCGCTGCCGGCTGTCAGCAGGCAGTGTCAGGCTGCAGCCGGAGCTGGACTTCCCTTTTGTCTTCACGTGACAGAATTTTTCACATAAAATAGAAAAGACTCCGCTCGTTGCTCAGGCTATTGTTTGGAGGGAGTGAAACCCTCTTCCACCCTTTCCTTCCTCCCCCTGGTAAGGAAGGCCCAAAGCGAACGGCCTGAGGTGAGGCAGGCCCTTAGAAGGGAAAGACCCAGCTCCCAGAAGGGACGGAGGGCTGTGCTCAGTCAGAGAGCCCGACTCTATCTGTGCGCTGGCTGGCTTGCCAGGAGGCTGCTGGTGGCTGTTCATCATGTAAACGTTCGTGCTTTTGATCTTCAGGGGCCAGATGCTTTTCCCTAACGCAGCCTTGCAAGTTCTTTGCATTTTATGAAAACGAAAGAGCGCTCTGCCTATCAGTGCAGCGACTCCGCTGATGAGTCACAGGATTTACTGTTCAGCTGCCTAACGGAGTGCGTGCCTTTCAGATGTTTCCAGTACGTTTCGGCCTGAATAGCCTTCCTGAGTAATTGTTTACGTTTGAATTACAGGAACATGCTCTAGCATCCAAAAAGTAATAGAGGGTGGCAGAGCTGCTGGGAATTGATGCAGCGTGTGCGGTCACTTCAGTGTATTTTCTTTCTTCTTAGAAGGATCTTTTAGTTATGCTAGCATTTAGGAAATCTAGTGCTTGTGAAAGTTAGCGAGCATGGAAATGCTGGAAACTGGACTGAAATATGCAGCACAGAGTGCAACAACTTTGTGATCACGTACTTTGATTTCACAGTAGAGCTAGGTGTTAAAGCTGGGTGCTTCTCATCTCTTACCCTTTTCTGAGTTGGTATTTATTATTTTTCTGAGGCGGACAGTTTGCATTAGGAACTGGATGGGTGAATTTACTTTGAAGGAAAAGTCACTGAGTGTTTAGAATATAGTTTCATCTGTTAAGACCCCTGTTTGTTATTTGGAGAGGCTGGACATCGTACCTTCGCTGTGAGAAGTTCTGTTTAATAGAATTGAGTCATCTGGTTCCTTGCATATTGGGAATTGTCCTCTTAGTACAGTAATACTGTGATAATTCATTTTTTAATTTGGGGAGGGGTTGGACAGCTATTTGTATTACCAAAAAATTGCACCCCATTTCCAATCTCAGGGTAATAGTTTTCTTAGATACCTCACCACTACATAATGGTAAGGGATGTTGCATGATTCTGTATAGGAGATACTAAATTAATATTATTTTTAAGGAGAAATTAATTAATCTTCCTTTACTCTAGGCTTTTGCTGTCTAGACACATACGTTTGAACTGATTGCCTTACTCTCCTTTTATAGTGAAAGAACAGAAATGGTCATTTTTAGGATGTGATTCACCTGTGCTATTTCAGGGTACACAGTCAGGGATGAGCTCAAATATGTTGTAACAGTGGTGTTTCTCCCCTGTGATGGCAAAGGGAGCTTTAGCTGGTCCTTGCTTTCAGCAGATGCTCTCGTAATCATTGTTCTGTGTACAGTCTGTGACCTGTATGGGTTTTGTTCTATACAAGGTGATCTTTTGTGAATCATTAGAAGAGCTAGCTTCTCATCTAATAATGTCCATAAGACATACTGGGCATGCTGTACTTTGCTTGCAAGTACAGTAAGACTAATACTTTTTTTTATACTGTTTTATTACTTTTCTGTATTTCACTTTTGTATACTCACTCAGCAACCGCAGGCTTACAGATGGGCTCAGTCTGCCATGCCTGACTGTACCCCTCAAGTTGCTTCAGCACATTGGGATTCCAGTGCAGGGTTGCCTTGGAAATAGCAAACTGGAGAAACTGCAGAAGAAATGTAAGAGAAAATATCACACGTGGCTGCAAGAAGCACTCATATCAATCAAAAACGTGAAGAAATTAAGCTTGTATGGTGCTTTCTGATTTTTAGTGTCGTTTTTCGCTTAATAACAGCTGATTGTAGGTGAGTTAAATCTGTGTTGTGCCTGGGATGTTGCTGTTGATCTGTTCCAATTAACCTGTTAGGTTCTCCTCAGGTTAACAGTATCTTTTTAAATAGGGCTGCCCAGCTGGTGGCCTGTAGGCTGGGCCATCACAATCTCCCTGATTCCTGTCTATGTAGACCTGAAGATCTCATCGTGCTTTTACAAGTCTGAAAGACGCTATAATTGGATCAAAGAAATGGCCCGATAATGCTGCTTAGATTGTATTGCAAAGTTTAGATATTGTTTAGTTTTGTTTATTTATTTAAATCTGTGTCTGGTGTGGCTCTCCATGTGTTTCTGTGTAGAAGCTAATAGCAGTACATCCAGAAATGAGACACTGGCAGGCCTCTAACTGTGCCCCAGTAAGGACTGGTGAAGAGAATACGTGGTCCGAGAATAACCAAAGTGTTTGGTTTGGCTTCAATAATCTGCATATCTAAATGATGATCCTATAAAACGGGAAGAATGATGATAAGAAAATGTCTTCTGTGCGTGAATGCACAAGGGAAAAAATTGTTTGCTTTTGATCTGTTGTTCTGCTAGCTAGACTGACAGCTGGCCGAGTTACTGGATGTGCTGCGTTGCCATTCTTCATTTCCTTCAACTACAACATACAGGCTTGTTTATGCAGGAACATTTTTTATTTTTTTTCAAAAACAGTGGACATCTGCGTTTCTCATCCATAGAGGGGATAGTTGATTGTTACATCCCAAAGGCTATAAATGTGCTATAGTCCCACAGCATACTTGTTTAAGCCTTGATTTAGTTGCTGATGATCGAGTAAGTCATCCATAGCGTTCACATAAGACACTGAGTAACTGAAGGAAAACGTCTGTGTCCCATAGTCTGAAACCAGGGAAGAATTCAAGTTGTGATATTCATCTGGTGGAACCAATAACCACTGTACTGTGCCGCATATCCACCTTTACCTGCCAGCTGGTTGCAAGAGTGTGCGTCAGTGTTGACACACCTACTTCTTCCAGGGACCTGCAGCACCCTGGGGGTGAAGCTACCAAGGACCTACTGTTAGTTTTGTCTGAGCTGTGATCCTTATCTTTCGGTCTAATGACTTCCTCTGAGGACGAAAGTAGAACTTCGCTTAGCCTGTAATCAAACCTGGATTTACATGCTAGTCATTGTTTCAGACACCCCTCTGCAATGCAGCACATAGGTGAGGTTACAGGGCTCGGTGGATGTAGTGAAGATGGCCAAAACTCAGAAACCTGGATCTTTTCCTGGCTCAGATAGAAACCTCAGTGACTTCAGGGGGAGGGGGTGGCAAAGCGTCCATTCTCTCTTCTACGCTTTATTTAAAAGTATTAGCTCCATGCTATTGGCTTAACATAGCTCAGTTTTTATCATAGAACAATCACAGCGGTTAATTCTTCCTTAAAATGTCTTTGGGTATTGTCAGCCACGAACACAGGAAATAATCCTTCATTAGGCTGAGTTATCTAGACACAGTGCAGGCTAGCTGGACTAGTGCTTAAATAATGTTGTATTGACAAGGACTTCCTGTTTTGTACAGGAAAGTTTAGGCACCAGAGGTTAAACCACAGTAGCAGATTCAAATTTCATATCAACGGGTGTAAGCAGCTGATGTAAAACTCCCTGTCCAACAAAAAAAAAAAAAAAATTGGTTTTTGGCCTTTGGCAAGAGATTCCCTTAAGAAAGGCATCCAGTATGCTAGCTTTTTACATGCCATGAAATATTTTCTACCTATTTGGTTAAAGATAATCAGTGCCACTGTTAAAGTTTAGCTTTGAATTAGCCAGCACTGTCTGTGTGTGCAGCTTGAGATTTGTAAAGACAGGTAAATTTTGATGAATTAGACATTGTAATATTTACACATCCTTGCATGTTTTCTTTTCTCTTTTGATCTCTTGTAGAAAATCTGACTTGTGTGTGAAAATATCACAACTGTTGTCCCAGCCTAGCCTTACTGTGGTACAAAGATGACATGTTTAGGTGGATCTGAGCTCTGACTGTGCGATGCCAAGTGCTGTGTGAGCTAGCCGAGAGGCACAAATCAGTCTGGCTTTTGACAAAAAATGTGTTTTTACCTACTCAAAGATGAGAGAGTAACACTTTGTTAGTGAGAAGATTATGCCAGATGTAATTGTCCAGTTCCAATTCCTTTGTCACTTGGTTGGGCAGCATCTCCTGTTGTCTAATTCCTGCTCTCAGAGAAATGGTGTGGTGGTTCCTGTGAGCCATGTTAGAAGCCATGTCCAAGAAAGTGGCAGAGTTGAGGATGACAGAGTATAGAAAGTCTGACTGATTTTTCCTAGAGGCAATGTACTTTACATGACTCCATATATTACTTCACCTGTCATTATCATTGGAAATTTGAGTGCTGATGTTGTTCTCCAATGGGTAGCATAGCAATTCCACTGCATAAATCAAATATAGGACATAATCTTTAGCAGTTGCTGATTCTATGCAGCAGTAACAAGCCAGAGATGTTCCATATCCCAAGACGTGCGTGGCACTTGGGACTTGAAAATGAGAAGGAAAAATTCAGATAGTTTCCTCAAGAAGACTTGTGTTAGCAAGCAGTCCAGGAGTAACGCTCTCAATCATGTCTAGCTCTTTGAGTTGTATGTGTTGTGGTGCAGGTAACTCTAATTTCTGAAGAATTTCTCAACTCTTTGGAAGAGGATTAGTTTTCAAATTGTCACACCCAGGGCAATTTTACATCAGGTGAAGCTCTGAAATTTGTAGAAGTTTTCATACATCTGGAAATGGTGGAAGAAAAATAATTCTGCTAGAAACACTGGAAAAGCCCAATTTGTGTTGTTTTTTTTTTCCAGAACATGTTTTCCAAGGATATTTTTTGTACTGTAGCTGGTAAATGAAGCTTTTAGTTTTTCTTTGCATAGAAATTAGGAACAAGTCAATGCTTAGTTGACTTTGTCATAGACGCAGTCATGGTAGACGGATGCCAGTGTTTCAGAAGTACAAATCTGAGAACCTCAAACGCGGAGTCTTTCAAATCATGTTTTCCATTATTTTATATTGCTGCCCACTGGCTGGGATTTTGATAGCTAAACAAGAACATTCTGTTAAGAATTTAGAGGTAAAGCTGCTGTGACTGCAGTAAGCTGTATAAGCTCTCAGTGTGATGGTCCTTTTGTACCATTTGCCTCCATAGCTAGACCTACAAACTCGTTGCATTGAGCTGACCTTAGATTATATTTTGACAGGCGGGCAAGAGGCACTTCCACTTCTTGCTCTCCCTCTCTGTCATTTCAGATGGGCAGTGGGTGGTTCCATAAGTACGTCTTCATTTCTCTGTGTGTTCTGGAAATGGTTCTGGGATGTTGGACACTGAAAAGCTGCTGTACACTTGAGCAGTCACAGGAAAATACTCCACTCAGCTGTGAGTCCCTTCTGCCTAAGTCTGACTGCTGCTTAGCACTTTCTGTTCTACAACATTGTTGGGTGGGGGGCTGCAGTCCCTCTGTGGCCCCAGGGTCGCAGCATGCCCAGGGCCTTCCCGCGTGTCCCGTCCCAAGGCAGTAGAGCTGCTTGTGCTGCACTTATGTCCGGGAAAGGGCTCGTTTCTCTTCTGCTTGTGCCAGGAGTGCAGCTATCCCTAGAGAGAGAGAGAGAAGTTATTTAATATTTTTTCTTGTTCTTTAAGTATTTCTCAAAAGTATTTATTCGGTCACTGGGAGAGCAAAATGATTTCTTGTTTTAGTAACTTCAGGCAGAAATCAATCATGCCCGCTTATATTCCACATCGTTTGTTTATCAAGACTGTATCTGCATTTTTTTTCTTACAGTTTCTTGGAAATCATCATCTCCTCAACTTCATGTAATTTGATGGGAAGAGAAAATATATTCCTTACAGGTTCTGAGTGTAAACCCAGTGCATAAGCAAAACTATCATATCTAGACATCTAATCCCATGCATATCCATGGGTATCGCTGGTATCCAGGCAATCTGTTTTTGTTTTCTTGGCTCTTGCATTATTTATATGCTGCAGAGTCTTCTGGACAGAAAATTCCATGTGGCTCGATAGCAACCCGCTTGGGATAAATCACCCCAGTTTTCTACTTCTATTTTAAAGCTTAGGATTGTCCACATGTTTTTCTGTTGCTGCTTAGTTCAAATTTATCCATTCCCCAGATCCTTGTGATCCCCCTTAAGGTACTTACCCGGTGCAAGGAGATCCCCCCTGTAGCCTTCTCATCTTCAAATACACACGCTTAAGCGCCTCATCCTGTCATCTTAGCAAAGGCCCGCCATACTTTCGGTTAGACCCGTATCTCGGGGATTTTCTCTAGAATGTGTATGTTGCTTATGAAGATAAGATGTGCCAAGCTCCAGTTTATGCCCCAAAATGGATATTTATAATGGCATAGTATTTTTTTTATGTTTAGAAAGGAACCATTGCAAAGTAATGGAAATGCTCTGCCTACAAAAGGATGGTGCACTGAGCCCGCTTCTGGTGAGCGTGGTGGCAGCAAGCTTCGCTTGCACGGCTGTCAGGGACGAAGGAGAAGTCTTGCAAAATGGCAGTCAGCTGAAATAGTGACTGCTGTAGCACAGGAGGTAAGACCAGCTAGCTTCTCAGCAGAGGATGAGTTACTTTGTGGAAGATACCAGCCTAGAAACATGTAAATACCTGGCTGGGCCCCAGAAATATGTTTTACAGTATGAGGATGGTAGAGAGAAGATAGGCTTTTTGCAAAACTCTAGCAGTGGACATTTCTCATAGTGTGTCTTTATGCTTTGGTGCAGAAATTATGGGTATTGAAACATTTTCTTAGGCTATTTGTTGCATGATGTTTGAATCATTTCACTATTCATGTCTGCCAAGAAGTGAAACTTGGAAGTCTGTTTCCTGTAGTCAACTCTGGGTAAAATGCACTGAAAAATACATGGACAAACGGTAGTGGATTTTGTAAAGGTGTAGTTGTATAGCAGGCCAGAAAACAAAACAAAAAAATTAACCCAGCCTTATGCCGTTCATTACTGAGAGAATTCTCTGAGGATCAGAGATTTATCTGGGGATTAAGTAGTAAGAGCAAAGGGACTTAGAGGTAGGAATGGACAAACCTGTGTTGTCTGTTAGAGAATACAAGGGTTGAGCCGAATACATGAGAGATCTGCACATGGCATTTATCCATTTTGCCATTTCCAGTCATTTTCAGTATCATGAGGCTATTCCTCAGCATAATGTTTGGTTAGAAAGCATATATTTTAAAATAAATCAAGTAATATTTTGGATTTTTGTCGTTTGTTTCTTGATGCTTTACTTTAGAATGTTTTTTTCCTTTGAAGTAGAGAAGAATTAGTAGTACTCTGCAGTGTCTTGTCTGCTTTGATCCTTACGTGTTGATCCTGCACTTACCTGCCGTTATAGCTAGATGTCAGCCTCAGATATGAACGAGAGGCTTGTCATTCACAATCAGGTTTATTTTTCATCCTCAACCCCAGAACCGTGAGGATGCTGAGGTGGGATGCGTCAGGAGGAACAGATCGGCTGCCAGAAGACAACCGTTCAAATGGGAATGGTGATGGAAAGGACGTTTTTTGTCCCAAAGAATGGATGGTCACCTTTCCTGGCTGACTACCTCTTCCACTGCAGTGTTCCCAGCTCTCAGTTGTCTTTTGGAATCTGCTGGTAGGTTAGAATCTCAGTTAATGGTTTATATAAAACCTTGTTACTGTAGTTTTGGGAGACAGGCCTGAAATCACACCTCTTACACTTAATTCCCTTCAATAACTGGGATCTGCCCCCTTCCAAGAGCCCGGTGTAATGGTTTAATTATTAAAGTTAACAGAGCCACTGGTAAGCGTTTGCTTTTCAGACTCTGAGAAGTAGCTGCACTCATAGTGAAGTTTGCTTTTCTGATGACTTCTCTTCCTCAGAGCCTGGTGAGCCTCTTATTTCGTAGATAATCCGCCCTGCCCCTAAAGCTCTGCTCAGAGTCCTTTCTCTGAATGCCTTCTGTCAGTGATGAAGCCTTAGGGGGTGCCAAAGCCTCACCGCCAGCTTGGCACAGGCTGAAGGATGGCACGCTGAGGCAAGGGCAGCTTCAGAGCTGCGACGAAGACAACAGCTTGTATTCTGGAAAACTGGTGATTCAGCCATTCCAGTAACTTGTCACAGGGACCCGACAGCCTCGTAAAGCAGCAGATCTGGGGATGTACCAGCTAACGGAGGGTTGTGACTCAGGGGATGACTTATGCTGGGAACAGCCGAGGGTCGTGGCCTCAGGCATGACTTGCTCTGGGGTGGCTGCCCACCCCGCAGGGGCTGCTGAGGTGGGGCAGCGGCCGCCGAACCTCTGCAGTTTATAGCAGGGGGCTCAGTTCAGAGTAGCAGTGGCTTCGCTTTGCCTGAAAGTGGCTTGCTGTGACCTGCAGCAAGTCGGGGCTTGTTTCCTGGGCATCCTGAGTCATGTGCATCAGGGTCACGGCACGCAGCTGGTCCTGGTGACCTTGTCGGCCCTTCCCGTGTGTCAGCCCTGCCTGTGAGTCAGTGTCACGAGGTGGGACAGACATGCAGTTTGGTGGGAGATTTGCTTGCTAAAGACTTCAATAGGAAAATCAGAAGTTACAGACTGTAAGGATTGTAGATCTGTTATTACAGGCAAGCAAGTAAAAAAGCCCCTGTCTTTACCAGACCTGTGCTAGGAATCAAGCCTGTTTAATGTCAATGTTGCTGCAAATTTACTGAGCTGCTGCCGACGTTTCAATGTGAGGGGTTACCTGAGGGCTTACCCTGGTCCCTGTCTGTAACACACCTCAGTTTAGCTGATTAATCATTTTGCCTAATCTTGTCTTTCCAGGAGTGGCAGAAATTGAGAGACTACTTTGCTGCAGGTCACTTTGTTTCTTCCCTTGCTAGATTTGCAGGGTGGATCCGGTGATATAACCTAGACTTGGAAAGGAAATGTCCTGGATGATATGTTCTCAACTTGACTCATCACTGAGCTGGCTTGCAGCTCTAGAGCTGCCTTTTATCCTCCTCTGAATAAATTACTTGAGTTGTAGTGCCATCTTCCAAATTGTAAGCAACGCCACAATACAAACCCCAACATGAGAGGTGCTTGTCTGATGAGTTGGAAATGTTAGCTCTTAGTTTGCCCGTGACATTGCCTGCGCCTTTCATTGCGCCGTCGCTTCCTTCGTTCCTGCTAATTTCAGCTGCTTGTCTAGTCACAGATTATTTCCATTTCTGTTCTTGTAGCCTGCCAAACTCAGGGCGAGGAAAAGCAGCAGGTGTAAACTCATAGCTGTCAGCAGAACAAACTCAAGGGCGGTATTTTGAATGCTTAGGTGACTTGCTGAAGGAACAGGAATATTTTATTGTGGTTATCTTTGCTTCGGGAGGGATGTTTTTCTTTTTTCTTTTTTTTCTTTGCTAAGAAGGCAGATGCATTTCTGCCTGGGTGACAAAGATTTGGGTTCTGTGGCTTACTTAATAAAATCCCCAAACAATTTGGGTTGGAAGAGACCTTTGGAGGCCATCTGGGAGTGGGAGTGTGCGTGGGAGCGTATGGTGGGGTGCCAGGGACGTGCCCAGGAGCGGTGCAGCCTTCCAAGCCCTGCTCTCAGCAGGCGGCGGTGACACAGAGACACAATCTGGCCGTGGTGGTGACACCTCCTCCCCTGCCACCAGGACCTCAGCGCTGCTCGAGGGTGGCAGCAGCTAGACCTCTGTCGTCTCTGCAGTGGAGGAACCTCAGTAGAGCTCAGCCCTTTCACTGCAGGCACGAAGACTGGTAGATTTCTCTCACCCCATCACTCAGTAGCTGCTGTAGCTCGCTGACGATGTCTCTGAGAAGAAGGATCGCTTGGGAGGTGTTGAGTCAGGCTCGTGAAGGATTTCCAGAGACTGAGCTAAAAGAAGTAATGGAAGCACAAAGGCCTTGGTTTAGGTTTTCTGTACACCCTCATTCGAATCTGGGAATTACTAGCTAAAGATGTTTTTTTCTGTTATACTTATGTGTTAAAATATGTTTTCCCAAGGGAAATACGTTGTCCCTAGATCTTGAGAGCATCCAGCCTAATGCTGACCGTGAGATGAGCTAGAATGCTGGCATCCTCCATTTTTCTTAAAGAAGTAGACTTTGCATGTCAATGCCTTTACCGCTAGCAGTCACATCTCTTGCATATCTTCATAGCTGCTATTTTGTAGCTGGCACCAGTTTTGGATTAGGGGTAATGCAAGTACAGACAGTAGAAGTAAAAAGAACCATTGGGTTCTCTCAAAAATAACAGTATCAAGTAACCAAGCCCAGCATAATGTAAAAAACAGCCACTTCTCTCCCACTCAGTGCCTGCTTATTGGAAATAGTGAATGCAGATAATTAACTTAATGCTTAGGATTACTAACAGTATGTAATAGGGAAGGATTTCACATTAACAGGTGACTATATTTCATTTTCAGTGAAAATGCTAACCTTTCTGGTAATGTTGCCACTGATTAACATTTGCTGTGATGCTGTGTAGTTGAAGTAGGACAGTAAATAAGCTCTCCTGTTCTGCATCAGTTCACAAATACCGGGCAGATCCTTGATCGTATATCTAATAGCAGAAGTGAAGTCAGGTGAGGATGAGGGCAATACCTGGATAACAGAAGGGTGAAGGAAATGCACAGAAGTAGGAGGTTTGGCAATGTCATTCTTGCTTCTGAGTCACTGGTGAGCTAAAAATCTGGACAGAGTGTGAGGGGGTGTATCGACAGGGCAAGCTAATTGCTGTCACAGCAGTTGCCTCTAATCTTATTTTCATGTATTTATAGTGTGTAAGATAACATTTTCTCTCAAGTGAGCCCTCTTGCAGGCCCCTTGGCACAAAGGGCCCATTTCATATCAGCATCTTATGAAGCAATACTCTGACTACTCAAAAGGGATCATAATTGCTGCACTGCCAGGTTTTACTGGGTACATATTCAGGTTGAATTCAAGAGCTCTAATGGCCTTGATTACGGACCGATAATGAGGTTTGGTGCCATGCTCAAACCCTGAGTGGGAAGAATGGAGAGCAAAGAGGGAGCTGAAATAGGGGACCTTTGGGACAGCTTCCAGCTTTGACTTGTGATCTTTCTTTGTGTGCTCCCAGGCTTTACCCTGTCCATGACTCAATTACTTATTTCACACAAGTATGAAAGATTGTTCTAATGTGGCTGGTTCTTTGTTTCTGAGGGCTGTTTTCAGCCAGTGTCCTTAGCAATTGAATTTGCTTCTACCTTGTTGTATTCAAAGATGCCTTTTACTTGCCGTAATTATCTGCTTCTAGCACAGCTCTGCCACACAGAAGGATCTGTGTGTGTGCATCTACACGCTTTTGAAACCGCTGCCCTTCGTGTTCTTATTCCAGGTGGTAAGCTGTAAGAGGGAAAGGAGGATAAACATTTTGTGGTTTTTGAATCAGGGGAACAGAATTAAGTTTTTCAAGTTTCAAACAGCAGTAGAGTTCTCCCACCCTCCTGTTTATGGGGCTGGGAATCAAAATATTGAGAGTGAAAGGAAAGATAAACAGTACCTGCCTTTATTTGTTCCTTCCTTCAACAACATTATCTCCGTATCTCTCTTTCCATTGTTTTTCTGATTTGTTTGGGACTTAGTAGTGCTGTAAGCATGAAATCAAAACAGATGCTCACATCAAAAGAGAAAGCTGTTATTTTCTATTGCTTTATATATTTTTATATATTATCTATTTGTTATACACTATTATTTTTTGTACCCATTGTTAGCTTGCATACACATCATAAAGGTTTTTTGTAATGGATTTCTTTTCCACTTGTAAAACTTGGCTCCCTATCTACACTGTAGCCTGCTCTCCTGTTCGTGACATTATTCAGCTTTGGAAATAATTGTGACTGTCTAGTTTAACTGCGGCTTCATCAGTTCATAGGTCCTTAGGTCAAAGAACCTGTGTCTGTAGATTAACCTAGAAAACTGATGTTAGGTGTACCCTTTGGGGGAGAAAAAAAAATCAATTGTGGTGCTCCGCATTTTTTAGTTTTATCTGTTTATGGAGCCCAAAACTTGAGCAATTGAAACTTCTTTGTGTTTCTTAACTCAAAGTGAGGCTGGTAGAAGATGCCATGTTTGATAGCATCTATTCCTTAGCAGGAAAATAGCTGCCACCTCCACCCTGCAGTACCAAATCTCTCTTCCTTTGGACTTGCCCACGTATTATTAATGAAGGCCTCTCCACAACCCTTTAATAGAGGAGTCTGGCTTTAGGTATGGCAAGACGTGTATTTTGAGTTACACAAATGCAGATCGGCATTAACTGCAATAGTGGAAATTAGTTCCAGGTTTAAATGAAGTCTCTGCTAGCCTCTCAGTACCCGAGGACCTCCTGTTAAAATAGCCATCACATTTCCTTGGACAGCATGAAGCTATTATTATCTGGCTTTACAATTCATAAAAAGAAAACGAAGAAATACATTTCCAAAGCAGCAACTAATTGTACTTGTTTCTATTTCGGGAAGCCCAGCTGGAGGCGTTTGCCAAGCTGTCAGACCAGCTTGCCTACGTTCACAGGGGAGTTCTGCGGCAGCATGCGCGCCTTTGACTTCCAGTGCCACAGCTCTCCTCCGGTACAAAGCTCTTTTCTGGGCTGATCGGCTCTGTCTTGCTCTGTTCTAACTCTGAAGTCCAAGTGCGTAGGTGTCGGGCAGCTCGTGTGCTGGTTGCACGTGCCCGGCCGCACAAGGGCTGCCCTCAGAGCCGAGCGGCTCGCTCCCCTTGCGGCGCTGCTGGCGAGGTGCTGGGGATGGCACGGAGCACGTCAGCGTTGCCAAGACCACTGCGATTAAATTGTTGCGGAGATAGAGAAAGCCATCTGCTATTTGTTCCCCCTGCCTGCTCGCTATTCGGAAAGCCGGTGCCAGACATTGCTGGCAAGGCCGGCTGACTGGGTGCCAGGCTGTCATGTGGAGAAGGCCTGGCTGCTGCTCAGCCTGGGTCAGGGGCTTGGTGCCCCGTCTGCAGGTGACATTGTGCTTATGTGTGGAAAAGGCTTGGCTGTCACTTCATCGAGGGAAGTTGCAGCAAAGGGTGCGATGGTAGCTGGAGCGTGCCTTCTACAGCTGGTGCCTTTGCGCTGCTGGGTGGCGATCCTAGCTGAGCTGATACAACGTCCTCGCTCTCTTTGGATGTACGGCCATCAGAGTTGGTCTTGTGCCTGCTCCGTCCCTGGAGATAGAGAGGCTTGGGCGATGTAGCCCGGCGTCGCTGTCAGGTGGTGACCTCAGGGCTGCCGCTGTGGCTGCGGTGCCGTGAGGGCCAGAGGGGGCCTGCGTCCCCTTCGTGCTCGGCTGGTCTTCAGAGGGTGCAGCACCGGGATGTGGCGGGTGGGCTGCGTGCGGGTCTGACAGCTTCCTTGGAGGCAAGTCATGACTGGGAACCTTCTCTGGCAGAGCGTGAAGTCCTTTGGCACACATCAAATTCCTTAAGCAACAAGAAAACGCTCTAAAAGAATACTAGGATCACTGCAATATTAAGGAGCTAAAGTTTACAAAATGCGAGAAGAGGTCCTAGGTAACTGTGCTTTTTACATTCGTGACATAGTCTTTTTGTCAATGTGACACAGTTTTTAATGGTATGGTCATGTACCATTTTTTCCTACATTGGCCATATACAGCAGGGAGTTAGTAAGTAGCTGTTTAACAGTATGCTTTATTCAAAAAGAACAATATTTCAGACTCAAAGCTCTGTTTACTGTACTTTACTAAATCCTTCTCTAAAAACACAATTCATAAATTCATACTTTTTTTTTTTTATTCCTCCTCCACTATGGATTTTTCCTTTGCAGTTTTTCAGTAAGTAGTGTTGATCAGTATAATACCTAAATCCTATATCGGCATGAATGTAAATTCACTTCACCTCTGGATGGGATCAATAGATTTTGCAGATGGTGTTATCTCTGTTATGTAGATAAGGGACCAAAACACCGGGAAAGTGAAAACAAGACTAACATTGTCCTTAAAATATAAACCTGATTTAGGGGCATATGCTGTATACTGTTGAATAGGTTCTCTGTCTCTTTTTTTTTTTTTTTTATACCTGGGTGTTCATCACAGTCCTGTTCCCATCGTTGGCTCTGTCTCTGCTCTTCAAAGTTCAAAATGATGATGGTGTTAATATATATATGTACACACACACCCCTGATATGTGACCATCCCCTTTGAGGTTTGGTGTTTGCTGTGAGCAGCAGGAGTGGTGCTGGCACGGCGCTGCCCGTCCCAGAACTCGCAGTGCGTCTGAGCAGCAAGTGCTAGTGGTGGGCCTACGGCGATGGATTCTCACTGATCTTTGTAAAGCAGGTTAAAGCTTTGGTATTTGCTAGTGCTCTAATTTTTAGACAATATGCTAATTACTCTTTTGAATTGGAAATGCCTGTTCAGCACAGTGCAAGAGAAATCGGGATTGACTTTGTGATGCTGTGTCGCAAACAGTGTTGAACCTTTTCCTGTTTACGTAGAAATGCTGTTATGGTTTTCCTAGGCCAAATTAGCCATCCCCACATTTTTATTCCGCTCACAATACACGTGCGTGTGCACGCATGCATATGCATACGCAGTTGTAATCTTCTTATTGTTGTGCTCGCAGCGATACTGTCCAGAAGAATTTTTTTCCTAATGTCAGAGTGGAGAGATGATGATGATTGTGGAAGTGGATGCAGCTGTCTGAAAATGAAAAATAAAAGACAAAATAGAAACAGAAATATTTTGCATCTGTGGGGAGGAGAAAAAAAAAGTAATTAGCCAAGGATAGATAAATTGGTTTATGATGAAAGCCCCGAAATGGTGGCACAAAATGTTCCAAAAGGTTTTCTGTACGATGACACCTGTGTTCAGGGTTTCACCCTAGGGATTCTCTGACAAAATTGAGGATTTCTGGCATGGTAGAGCAATAGGGGAGTTAATGTCTGAAATAGGAAGTCATCTCACTTTCAGAAATGAACATCGCTATTTCAGTTTTTAATTTTGATAATTAGCAGTAACAGTTCATCCTCAAATTGTTCCTCTAACATTAGGTGGTCCAGAATTGCGTGACTTAATATGACATTTTATCCTGTCTGGAAGAAGACAGGAACAGCTAACTGCTATTAATTGCGCAAGCTATTTACTGCAAAGAAAATTTGGTTTTCCATTTATATACATACAGATCAGTGCTTCAGCTTCTGCGAAGTGATGCGCTTCAAAGACTTTAACGTTGTGTATTAAACACTAATTTCTGTTACTGAAAGTCTGTCTCAACCTATACTTCATGTCTGTTTAGCCAGGTTGCTTCTCTTGCTGCCCAGCGTGTTAGTAACGTGTTCCTCAGCGACATGCAATGTCTCTGTAAGTTCTCCTTGCCTCTTAAGTGAATGTGTCAACCTCCTTGGGTGTGCTTTCTGGCATCTTGCTGCATTCTCCTCGGCCCTTCTGGTGGCCACTGATCTGTGGAAGACACTTCTGTGTTTCCTATGTTTGGCCAGCTATCGGCCCTGTCTTTGCAGATGAAGTCAGGAAACCTTAAGAGTGTTATTGAGAATGCAAATGAGCTTATTGAGATGTCCTGGTCCTGCTGTTTACACAGATGTTATACCCTAGGGTGAAAACATTGCATTGTAGTTTGCATTTCGTGTTGAAATCACTGTTATTGCAGGCCAAGATGCTGTTCACATCATTCAGTGTCTTTCTAAGAGATGTGAGAGCAGAGCTGAAAGAAAAATCACACCTAAACATGTGCTGTGGTTTCCTTCCTACAATTTTGTCTGCTGGTAGCTTCTGCTTCTGGATCTCCTGCCTAAGCATGTTCTGGTGGACCAAGTTAGTGTTTATAGCTGATGTCCATTTAAGCCTCTTCCAATGGATCCAGATGTCTTTTGTTTTATTTTGCTTTATTCAAGAAATAGAGGGATACTTCAGATGAGAAGGGTGCTGAGGAGGCCTCCAGTCCAACTTCCTGCTCAAAGCAGGGTCAGCCATGAGATCAGACCACACTACTCAGGGCTTTTTCCAGGTGGGTCTTAAAAACATCCAAGAACAGTCACAAGCGCGCTCTGGGCTAGGTATGTCCCTGCCTGGTTGTCCTCACAGTGGCCAAGTTTCTCCTTATACCCAGCCTGAACGTCTTGTTGCAGCTTATGCCTGTAGTCCCCTGGCCTCCTGTCAAGCACTGCGGCATAAAACCTGGCTCTGGAAGCTCCCTGGGGCTGCTGCAACGTGCCCCAAAGCCATCTCTTCCTGGCTGAAGAAGGCCCTTCCTCAGCCTCCCCTCACACGGCAGGTGCTCCAGGTCAGCCATCCTGCTGGCCCTCTGCTGAACTCCCTCCAGTTGGTGCAGACGGGCGGACGAGGAGTGGTTTCTTCGAATTAAAATCGGTGCTGGTTCACTTGCAGTTGTCTGCTTGCCACCGTGCTGCCCGTCTGGATGTTTCTCTGAGGTCTGTTAGCGTTGATCCAAAGAGAAGGACACTGCGTGGCTCCATATTGATTCTTGTTTGAGAGCAGATGTATGTGCTTCGTGGGGGGTGACAAGGTTGAATAGGTGGATGCCCGATGATGTTTTTCTAAAGAGACTAACAGTGAGTGAGCTAAGAAGACACGGAGCTGGTTATGACGAAGGTTGCAGCTCTGGCATCTTGAAGAATCAGTGGAAGTCCCGAAGTCTGGAGGTATAATTGAAGGTGAAACAGATGTTAGATGTGTATCGGAGCTTCATTGTGGATCACTGTCTACAAAAGCTGATATTTAGCCTGTTATTTTCCAGATGATATTTTTTTTTAACATGCTGAGGGAGCAGATGTGCTTATTGTATCCCCCTCCTTTAAGTCATTTTGGGCAGTTAAACAGATGGATGCATTTTGAAATCCAGTAACGTCTCTTTCAGCATCTGTAACGTCATTGTTCCCTGTGCCAAGCACGGTGCAGCGACCAGAGCATCTGATGAGCACTTTGCCTGTGACAAGCTGCCCCGTTTGCCAAAAGCCAACGATACACTAGTGTTGTGACAGGGACGATTGGATTCTACTGCTTTCACAGCGCCACGACTTGAGTTTTGCTTCTGGAATAGGCAAAGCTTGTATTAATTCTAGTGCAGGAGGTGACTGTGTCTCTGGAATGCAGGAAATCATTCCATCAGTTGAATTCCATCTATCTGAAAAGAAGGCTGCATATTACTTATCATATGATAAGCTTCAGCCAGATCTTCTTGTGGGGTGATACAGTGTGCTAGGGCTGTGTGGGGTTTCGACACTGACACCTTTGCAAAATATTCCAAACACTCTGCGTAGCATTATTAGAAATCACGTGATGAGACGTTTAAGGTAAATGCAATGCCATCAGGTCTTTATACTGTAGATCTAAACAGTGTAAGTTGAATAAAAAATCACAGGTAAAATTCAGGGTGACAGGAAACCTTAGGATAGAATAATATCCTGTCACTTACCACAAAAGGTTAAATATTGAAATATCGAGTCTGTTTAAGGCAACAAACATCATGAATCATTACTTCCTTTGTTGTGCTATGAAACCAAAATAGGAAAAACATTACAACGCTCAGTGACTTTTTGGATGTGATATTTGGGTGACTGATATTGCAAAAGCTTGGAAAAATCGCTGTTAAAACAGTAGGAGGGGCAGTTATCAGTTTGCTAATGGGAGAACCAAGGAAATGCCAGGACGTTTGAGAAGGGAAACTTGGTCTTGCCATGCATGAGGATGCTTGGTGGTCTTATAACGCTTCAGGCTTGAGAATTCAGTATTAGACTAGAAGGCAAAAGGAGTAATTGTTTCCTGTACATTTCTTTGCAAAGTGATTTTTGAAATTTTCTGGTTTTAAACTGAGTGTGATGTTTGGTGTTTGTTTATATTTATATATTTAAATAATATATATGTTATGAATATATTTTTTTTTCAATATAAACCAAATTGGTACTTTCTGTTTATCCACAGTTTATGGTAGTCTTCCTCAAACTGCCTTGCAATGGATTATCACACTGGAGATGGAAGTGTCAAATTATTGTTACGGTGATTGTTACTTTGTACAAGTTGATTTTCAAGAACGGTCATGGCTGCTGGGCTTAAGGTTGACCTCAGTTATGGTTGTGTGAATTTGAAGAAGTTTCACTGAAATTTCTGACTTAAAAATTTCAGTAGGGCCACTGACCCCCACTTTTACCTTCTGAGGATGTGCTTGGATTTTGTCTTATCATTAAATCAGGACAAATCTTTCTTTGAAGGAGCTGTGGAGGTTGGCAGCATTCGTACTGGGGCTTCGTGTTAAGTGCTTTCAGTGTTTCCTTTTATATCATTACGAACTGTCCAGGTTGTTATATATATTCTGCTAACACATTCAGAAAAAGCTGGAGTTCATAGCACTGCAATTAATCATTATGACATTGTGTGGTGCATTGCAGGTGACCTCCAGCGGAGAACCGCTCCCGAGTGGTTGCCCTGTGGGAACGCTCTCTTTTTTTGGCTTCTAGTGGCTGCCTGCAGACTGGAGAGGCCTGGGCACCAAATTCGGTTGTGAAGTGTACTTGGCAAAGCCTGCAAGTGCGGGACGATGTTTGTGTTCCTCTGATACCCAGCTGGCAGTTGGTGAGCACGGCAAGCACAACTTATATGGCTCCAGAGCTGCACTGTACGTCATCAACCGAACTGTGTGCCTGGGCTCAGTAAGCAAGGGGACTGTTCTAATACAAATTTGTTGGTAACGTGTACCAACGGCTAAGGAGCTAACGTGAACATAGGATAGGATTGGAACAGCAATTTAAGTAAGATTTGATTAGTGCTTAACATTTTGATGTCAAATTCTGACATTGGCTGTAGTAAAACTGTTTTGATTTAGAGCTCTCTGATTTAGAGCTTTATGACTGTCAGCATTTTGTTTGAATGGTCATCATTTGGTCTTCAGAAAACAGCTGAAGTTGCTTGATGGTAATTTGGCCGATTTATGTTTGTTCAAAACTGCTAATGTGGGATAAATTTATGGCAGCTTAGGCTAGGTTGGAATGCCTAAGCAGATCCACTTGTTGAAATAAAGCCTTTTCTTCTGATCTGCTTCTCGGATGGTTTCTGCCTACCTTCAGGCTATGAGCACTCTTGCAGATGATGGAGTGGATGTGTTTGAAATGTGCTGGTAAGGGACAGCAAGGTTCAGAAGGCCTAATGGTGTGAGATTGTCAGCTGATGGTGTGAGATAGCCAGCTTGTAACTAAAAGGATTTTTCTTCCCTCGCGCTTCTCGAGAAGACGCAGTATAACAGCACAGGGAAGAGAGCGCTTTTTTTTTTTTTTTTTTTTAGTTCATCTTCATATTTCACCTTAACTTGATGATTCTTACCCCTGAAGCGCATTCGTGGTACTTGGTTTATCACCACCTTCCTTCTGTGATATGCTCAGTAGCGTGATTCTAGTCACAGATGCTTTCTTAGCTTTTCCACATACATGAAGCCATGGACAATGTCAAATCAGGCATAAAATAATACAGGAGCTGGTACTGTTAACCTTGAGGAAACAAAGGACACATGAATAGATTAAGAATACCCAGATGCACATCTCTGTTGGGAGGATGTGATTTGTAAGAATCCTCTTAAAACGGTATTGAAATATTTATCCCAGGTGCTGTTAGTGGCATGGGAAGATGTTTATTCTTATGATCGCAGATGTTAAGAGATAGTGAATCAAGGTGAGCTGTAGGTTGTCATGACAAAGCTAGGCCGGTAGGATCATAAAATCTATGCATTATGCCCTATGTGTTACACAGGGGTCACTGCTGTGACTACAGTATAGTCAGACAAGGTCTTTCAATACACATCTAAAACTTACAGCATCGCAGAAAGCATTACTTGAAACAAGCTCTTGCATCCCAAATCCCTTCCACTCCTGTTCTTGCTGAGTTTAAGTCTCAGGAATTTACTTAAAGTCAGAAGGAGGGGCCTTTCCAAAGCCAGTCACAGCAACTCTGTTAGGATGTCTGTCTCCAACCAGCTGAGGCCAATTTTACTAGATTCTGAGAAAGTGAGATGGCTACAGGTCCAAAAACAACTGCAGCAAAATGAAATAGAAGAAGCAGCTCAGTGTTGTTGCATTTGCTTAAACAGTAGAAAATTATGTAGCTTTTGAGTAAAGCACTACCAGAGTTATCTTTATGTAAAATGCTGGTCATGTAACCCAATGATAAATACATGATGAAATTAAAAAAAAAAAAAGTCTGGAAAGAGGTAGGCAAATTATTTCAGCGTGGTTGTGATGCCAGCTCCTACAATTCATGCTTATGTTACAAAAACATTAAATGTTCTGCTACAGAAACAGTACTAAATAGGAACATTTTTCAGAAGATGCTCATTTAAAATGGTGCCATTTTGTGTCACCATGTGAAAGTTCTGCCTGCATCACTGATGTTGCGAGTGAAACTTCATATGTGTCTTCTAAAAATGCACCAAGGGTGTTTCTTGTCCAGATGGAATTTACCTTGTGTGTTTGTTAAAGCATGACACTGTTATAAAATGAGGTGGAATTAAACCCAGAGTGAATTAGAAACATGTCAGGGGATTACAAAAGGGATTTTAGATCAGAATTAGTGTAATACAGACGAGATTTTTGTGAAAAGAACTGGGAACAGAACCAGGGCTTTCTCCTTTGCTCTATATAAAGAACTCACATGTACAGATTATAATTGCTGTGGTGAGAGGATGCCAAATTATATAATGCCTCTACCACTATTGCTGTTTTCTAACCTCAAGAGTTCCTCTTTTGGGAACACAACCAAAAAAAAAATAAAAAAAATGAGCAGCTTGATCACATTTATACCTTTATGGTTCTTCCATGAAATGGTAACATAAATCTGCAGACCGGATCGGGCTTTTACATATCCGATACTGTGATCAGTGACAACGGATGGATTTGAATGTGCAAAATGCCTGCAGTGCCAAAAATAGGTCCATATTTATTCCTGTCATAACTTCACTGAAGTTAATGGAGTTGAGCCAAGGCTGAATATGCCCACAGTCTATAGGACAGCTGGCCTTCTGGCAGGATTTGTTTGACAAAAATGCTTTTGTAAGAACAATTATGTCTTCTGATATTGACGGTATATATGGTGACATTTCAAGTACATTCATGTGGATTAAAAATGAAGGTTTCAGATGCATCCACAATGCCTAAAAGACAAGGAAAGCCCTGATAAAGGTATTTGCAAGCAAGAAGTGAGTGTAGTTCCATCAGCAGTTCTGGACTACCAGCCCACTTAATGGGGTTTTCTACTTGTAATAATAATTCTCTATATTTTGTTCACTAACACTAATGTAACTTTAGGCTTCATTGAGGATGGATCTTGAGCACAATTTGAAGGGAAGGTCTGATTCTCTCATCCTTTGCTACATTTGGCGAAGTTGTTCATTTTACTTGCAATACCCACGTGTAATCCATATAGGCGTTTTCTTTCCACTTGGGTTCAGTTGTTAATTGATAGTGTCTGAGCAATGAAGGCAGCCTCGATGGTTTTAGCTTTCCAGAAACATTCATCTCATTCGTTCAGATTCAAGAGCAGTCAACCCTGGCTTTTTTTCTGTTTACTTGTTTTGTTTTGGGCAACGTGCTGACTTGCCTACAAGCTCTTGAACTACAAACTATTCAAAGAGCTTCTGCTGAAGTACTGAGCTGCTTAGTAACATTTTGAGAATATTAAGCCAGTTCTTGACACCAGCCTTGGCACCTCAGATGGCGCTAAGTAGCCGCAGCTTGACTCCTGAGCAAAGGCATTTCCCGAGCTTAAAAATCAGTCCTAGAAGCCAAGTCAAGTCACTACTTCTTTGTTTATTTTATTTATTTATTTATTTTCTCCCAGGGAAATAAAATGCTTGTTTATAGCATATTTTTTTTCCTTCCACATGCCCCCAGTCAGGGAGCAGGGTGGATGCTTACTGGACCTCAGGCAGATAAGGGAGAATGTTGTGGTTATTCAAGCAAAAATACTCATCATCTTCGAGCTGCAGGGGAATGTTCTCCTAGTTAGTGGCTCATCTGACATTTGTGGCAGGAAAGAGTGAAGCTCTTGCTTTTTAATACTGCTTACTCTAAAAGCTGAGATACAGAAATGTGGGTGATTTTCCAAAACTGGGAAAGGGAAAACTGGCTGGGCTTTTCAAAGAGGATAAGGAAGATAGGTTTCCGGATCCCGTTGACTGTCCAGAAAAAAAAGTAGTTTCTTCCACAAATGCTAGCCATAAAAACAGGTAAAAGTAATTATTAAGAGAAAAATGATGATTAGTCACTTGCAAAGATGGACCAAATTAGCGTTGTCCATCTTTGTAGATCTAGGCAGTATGTGACCTGTTAATGGTTTATGGCCTCACGTTATAGGTGTTGTTGCCACTGGATGCATCTCATCATCAGGTCATCTCATTCAATAATTATTAAAGCAGTAATTGGAAGAATCATTTCATTTTATTCAAATTAACTATGTATCTGTCTTGGTATACTGTAACCTCGCCAGTTTCCTAAGATGAAAACAACAACAAAACCTGGCAAGTTCTGTGCATCTGGGATTGGTGGCCTGAACCTAATAAAATGTGTAAGTGAAGAACAGAAAATAAAGCTGTCAATTAGATCTTCTAATAGCTTTTAAACTTTACTGTATTTTATTACAGGCCTAAAATTAGCCTTGTTTTCAGCCTTGGATCTTTTTCAAGCTTTTCGTACTTGAGCCCAATCTTCTTTTTAGTTAGAAAGGCTGAGTTTTCAGCACTAAACAATGGAAATGGTATCATAGCATTTTACACATTTCTGTTCCCATAACTACCAGTCCTTTTGTATGGTAAATCTGACTTTCTTTGTCAAGTTGTTGGGCTTTGAAATTTTCTATACAGTTGTGCCTAAGCAGATACTGTGCACTGTTTTTATGGCAGGGAGGTAAACATTGGAAGATCACTCTCAATGAGGTGGATCAATAGAGATGTGCAATTTCCAGTCTGAGATTAGTGGAATAAGAGCTAGAATGGACACAGTTACTCATAAAAATAATTTTTTAAAGAAAAATTTACCCTCTTAGAGTTAATACAAAGCTGCCTGTGGGGCTGGTAGATACATATTTTCAGATGTGCTGAATATCCCAAGAGCAACACAATGCCTAGTTAACGTGGGAGCTGCGTGTGCTTGTGTGGGAGCTTGAATTAGGTGACCAGGAGGCGATGCTAAGCGGGAGACATGGCAGACGGTGGCGGTTTGTCCAGGCTTTGTTTTTGGGTTTAAGCCATCTAGTCAGTGTGAACCAGCTAAAAACAAAACCCCAAAACGCCTAATGTCTTCTGAAACTGTTTTTTGTGTTAATGGAGACAGGACTTTTTAACACTGAAATGCTGAGGCAGGATAGTAATTTAACAAGAGCGTAACTAACACACGTTCTGACTCTCATTTCCAGTTCTGCCACTTACTCCCTCTGCAACCTTGGCTAAGTCATTTCAGAGGACGTCCCCAGAAGGATGCAGGGATGCGGGGACTCATCTGATATCCAGTCGAGCTTTCTCAATCCTAAAACGCTCTCCTAGTCTTGCTGCCTAATCCTAGAGCCCTCTGCACCCTGGAAACGCCACAGGTTTTGGTCTGAACCAGCCCGAGATGGAACAACCTGCCCTTGCACCTTGAAGGCATGCGGGGTGCCACATGGGTGGGAGCGCTCTGTGGGGCCCGAGCCTTGGGGCTGTGGGCAGCCGTCAGGCCACGGGCTGCCCCGAGACCCTTCAGGAGGGCTGTGGGTGCTGCTGTGGGGACCCTCCCCTGCCCACCGGCCCCCTCACAGAGGCTGAGGGGAACGAGGGGCTGAGGGCAGGCCGGGGGCCTCACAGAGCTGCCATCCCCTCAGCGGGAGGCTCCCGGAGCCCTCGGGGCGCTCAGTCAGCCCCGGGGCTTTTTGTCTGAGGGCGCTGTGGCCCGAAGGGCTCCGAAGCCGCCGGCGCGGCCCAGGCCCCTCCTCCGGCGGGGATTTGGCTCCCGCTCCCGCCGGCAGCGCCGCCCCGGCTCCCCGGGGCTGCCGGAGCCCGGCCGTGCCTCAGCCGGGGCCGGCCACAGCCCGAGGCAGAGCGCGGCGGGTGCGGGCAGCGCCAGGGCGGGCGCCTAACATGAGGCGGCGGCCGCTCCCCCCCCTCCCCGGCAGCTGAGCGTGTGCGCTCCGGGTTTTCCCGAGCGGCACACGGGGATCCGGGGAATTTTGCCACCGCGGGCGTGTTTCGGTAGTCGACGTTGCCGCCGCCGGACGGTTTCTCCTTCGGCTCCGGCGTCGCCGTCCTGCGGGCAGATATTAAGGCTTTAAGAGGCTTGGCTCGGTAAGGCTCGCATCCAAGGGCATCAGTCATTAACGCGCTGAGCTGCATCTGCTTCTTGGCTAAGAGCGGAGAAAGACATCTTAAGCTGGAAATCCTGCCCGCCCGCCCTGCGCCGCTGCCGGCGGGGCAGCACACGCTGCAGCGGGTTCCTGGGGGGCTCGGGGATGCAGTGACGGGGAGACGGAGCCAAAGGCTGCCGCTGCTGCCAGGGGGAAAACCCGGCCGGAGGAACGAAGCAGCGAGCTAAACAGCAGCAGAAATAGGAAGGAGGACAGTGGCGAAGAACTGAGAATAAATTCAGAGGAAACAGGTGGAAGGCTGGCACGAAGCTGCGAGATATTTTAGGCTGAAAGCTTTTTTTTTTTTTTTTTTTTTTTTTAAATTCTGAGCTGGTTTTGGAGATCCCTGCAGTCAACCAGGCTGCTCTAGTATAGCAGCTTCCCAACTGTGCCCTTTTCTCTCTCCCTGCCTGCTGTATCCACCGTTGCTGCTGCTGACAGAAACGTGTTAGGAAAGCAGAAAGAGAAAATGCCAGCCATCCTGGTAGCCTCCAAAATGAAATCGGGACTACCTAAACCCGTCCACAGCGCTGCTCCGATCCTGCACGTCCCGACGGCCAGGACCATCCCACAACCCTGTTACCTGAAGTTTGGGAACAAGGTGGAGGTGACGAAGCCATCGTATTCCAGCCAGATTCCTCTCAAGTCTCCTAACGGACAAGAAAATGCGGGAGATGGACTCCCACCAAGGAAGAGTAGCTCGGTAGAAAATGGATTTGACACACAGGTTAGAAAGCGCCGAAGGCTGGGGAGGTGTATGTGAGAACGGATTCACACGTTGAATGCATGCAGCAGGTTTTATGAGGTGGACGGTGGTGTGAGCAGCAGTGGGGGGGTGCGTGTGTAATAACATGTCTGCAGTGGTGGGGTGTTTTCTATTCCACATAGTGTGGCATCTCTTACCAAGGGATGATTTTGTAATTTCGCTAGCCTGGTGGGGCTGACACTGGGGTTGTGAGGGATGGTGCTGTGCGTGCTCTTGCCCTGCGTTGCCTCGTGTACTGGCTTTGCCTGCACTCGGGGGTTTGTGGCAGGGAGATGGCAGGGATGCTGTTCCTGGGGTGCGCTCTTTGTGTCTGTTCTGTAGGTGCTGATTGCGATGGCTGGGTTCCGTGGCTGCAATGTGGAAAGACTGCTGGTTGTCATGACCATATATTGTATTTGGTTGTGGTCACACAGCGCTAGCTGTGTGAACGTTTGGTGTTTGCAGTTTTGTGGGGAGCAAAAGGGAGGCAGTGCTTTATGCTCGGTTACAATACAAGTGTCATTCACAGTGCAGCTAAATTAAATAGCTTACATAGGAGAGGGATATTCAAGTGGAATTGTCTGTTTTAATGCTATGTGTGCGTGACATCACAGGTGCAGCCTCTTACCAATTTGCATTTTTTAGAAAACATCCACGTTGTAGTGAAATCTATTGTTTTTACAGATGCTGCTTCTGCATGGGGAGGAGAAACGTACATTCTTCACCTCGGTTCCTTTTTTGTCAGCATAGTAACGTTTTCAGCATGGCTCAGGCTGCCTTGTGCTGCCGATACCCCAGTGTGCTCAGCAGCAGCATGAGCCATTCGTGTGCTAGCATACTATGGCATGAGCAAAGCGGATGGATGGACGGTCTGCTGCAGCAAGCAGAATCGATTAGCATCTTACAGAGGTTGCTGGGTACTAGCATGGTGAATTTTGGAAATAGACGTATACGTTACAGGCTTCTCCTACGGGCATCTCAGGCCAGGAGAAGGTGGTGCTACCACTGTACCGGAATGGGAAATGATGATGGATACATCTCTCCTTTTCTCTGCTTTCTTTTCCTTCCTCAGGGAATAATGAGTCATCCCTGCCATCTAGACTTTGAAATCTGTGGCCCCGTAACCCTGTTCTCTTCAGGAAAGCATGACTACTGACTGGGCGTGTTTGGCCTCATGCCCTGAATTTTAGGATATGCTGCACTTTGTTTGCTGGTAGCCAGAATGACATATCAGGCCGGTGAGGCTGGGCTAGCATGCCTGTAGCAGCTCCTCGGGGACCAAGAGCAGAAAAAGGAGACAGACAAGTATTGGTGTCAGGGTGGTGGCAGCAGACAGACTGACCTGTGCATCACATCATGCTCTTAAGAGGGAAACAAATGCTATTTTTCCCTTGTGCTAGTGTCTGTCCTTGTAATTATGAAATGTCAGCAAAATCTCATTATATGCTGTGCTCTCTGATGCACCTTGGTTTCTGCATAGAAATTTACATTCCTGCAAAAGTGATTGTTATTGAAAAATATTTTCTGATCTTACATTATAACCAGAGAGATCCTGCCAGAGTGGTAGCTGTTGGCAGCAGAAAGGAGAATAGAATAGCAAGTTGTTTTTAACCCTTATTATACAGATGTAGTACAAAACCCCATTTGTACATTCTGGTGATGAAAGGGTCTTCAAGCTCGTTTATTTTATTTAAACGGGAAGAGATTGATGCAAAAGAAATGTCAGATAATTTTGAGCTTTAATAATTTCAGCAGTGGGAGAAATCCTAGGCTTTGTCATGCTCAGTAACCTCACTTGGGTATACGTCTTAGCGGGTGACCAGCACCTTTTAAGGTGTGAACGAGTGAGGTTTGTTTTACTATCCATTATCGTGGGTAAACACAGTCCTCTTATGTTATTCTGATTGATTCAACCTTGGTTCCTCTACCCACATCAGCGTGCAGGGTTTTGCCATTCAAGGCAGTGATCTGGGACATCGGTTTATATCTAAAGGGAGATCTTTCCAGATCAGTTATATGAAGGGTGCTGTTCTTTTCTTTTCCTCCCTTCCCCTGTGAAGGAGTGGGAGGAGGCATGGGATAGAGAGACAGCTGCCAGGTGGCGTATTGGTAGCAGAAGCGTTTTTAGCCCAGGAAACCTTCAGCTATATTCAGATGTAGAAGTGTTTTCTGACAATAAACCACGCGAGATTTAGTCTTAAACACCACACTAGGACTAAATATCTCGAATATGTATGTGCTACAGGGTGATCATCTGCTTCTTTGGCTATTTAAAGCACTATATATGGCCCTCGCCATTTTACTGTGCAGGCACCTGGCATTCTCTTTCCCCTGCCAGGGAGAGAATTCATATTCTTCCCATGGCATTTATAGTTTAGATCCAGAAAATGGACTGGTGCTGAGTGTTTTGGCACCTCTCTTCTGGTGATCTGGGTCCCCACGGGGGTTTGCAGCCCACCAGGAATGACAGAATATCTTCCTGTGTGGGTGGAGGACGAGTTGCAAAGAGGTTCTGACACTTGGATCAAAAACCTAGGACAAGAAGTAAAAATGACTGAAATCAGCGTGTCTCGTGCTGTATTCCTTGTGGGGGCTGAACTTGGAATTTGCATCCCCAAACCTTCTCTTAGAGTTAGAGGCATAGGCTGCTGCTATCAAAAGCCAAGGTGGCATCAGACAACTTTCAACGCAACTGGAAGAGAAGCATTGCTTTGATACAACTGCTGAGTGGTTAGAGTATTTGTTCAAGAGAGTAGGATATCTGAGTTCAGCTTCTATGTCAACATGAAGGATTTCAGACTTCTGTTATGTCTCTGGAGAGTTTAATAATCGCCAAGCCACAGGATGTTCTGTGAGTATTTAAGGGAGTTTCTCTTAATCCTGTTGAAGTCGGTCCTCTGTGCACTAGATAATTAAAAATTCAGTAGCACGGACAAAATAAGGACAGAGAGCAACTCATTTGACCTAATGCTTAGGTCTTCTGCTTACAGATGATCAGACGGATGGTACAGAGCGATATCTTCATGCATATGTCTGAATCTTTCTCCCCCGACATGGTTGTATATGTACTTCCACACTGAATTCATGTTTGCCTTTTTCCTTGCACTTACTGTACTGATGTATTCTAGAAAAGAGGCTGTGTCTAGTGCATAGACTAGAAGTCACAACATGAAGGTACTAGATCCTGTTCTAACACTGTTGTTGGATGATTCAAGCCACTTGAACACCAGCGCTAGGTCCGTCAGCTTTTCAGTGCCAGACTGTACTCATTTGGATCTCAGTTCTTCAAAAGCCATGGGCGCTGCATGTAGTGTTCATTAAAATATTCATTTAAAAAAAAATGCCAAAAATCAAGCTATCCTACTTGGGAAAGTAGGATATCAGTGAGAACTGCTTTCTGTTTTGCTGTGTGGTTATATGTCTTTTTTTTTTTTTTTTGAACCTTCTTGTTACGGTTTTACATGTGTAAGCTGAATTTTATAGTAACTGGAAATTTTGTGCCTTAAGGCCATATAAGGGCAATGGGTTATTTAAAATGCTGTGCAATTTATAAAAAGCATTCTTCAGTGCGTTTCAGAGGCACTTTCCAAAGAAAGGTCTGAGGGTTTTAGCATCAAGCCCATTGTAAATGCTAGTCTGAAATCTTAGGTCAATGAATCATGGCAGTATCATTTGTATTTTATTGTTACTGATATACATGCTCCATTCATTTTTCCATATTAAACTCCCTGTGTTGTGCACAACAGTATTCTACTGTTGCACTCGTGCTTATTTCGTCTAATTTGAAAACAGCGCCAATAAATTATACCCATGTTTAGAGAGCATTGTTTTGGAAATATTTAACTTTGTTACCAGAGAAACTTCTGTCAAAT
Organism: Anser anser; assembly: GCF_964211835.1. Classification (NCBI taxonomy): domain Eukaryota; kingdom Metazoa; phylum Chordata; class Aves; order Anseriformes; family Anatidae; genus Anser; species Anser anser. The sequence continues at coordinate 12,319,811 of NC_139725.1, read as the reverse complement.
AGATAGTAAGATAGCAATCTCTCATATACGACGTGGTATTTGTTAGTTATTCTGAAAAAGTCATATGTATTTGGCTACTAAATTTGCATTAATTTTGTAAGGCCAAAGTCATTGCCAATTAGAAGTCTTTGGCCACGGTAAAATTGTTTGTGCAGGGTGCAAGAAGGAAGAGGCTGTTGCAAGAACACAGCCTGTTGCGACGTTATTGTGAAAGCCATTGAAGGAGATAATGGATTTAATTACCGTGTTTATTGCTGTTGTGTTGTATACTTTAGCTGCTTTATTTTTGTTCTCTGCAGAACCTAAAAAGCAGTTACTGTTAGGGTCTTCAGTAACTGCAGTAGTCCTATAACCACCGGCACGTTACAAAGTCGTTGGTCCTCCGTTTCCACTCTAGCACCTCGAGTCACTGTGGACAGGCATCAGTCTGACCTGCTATTAAAGCATGTCTTCAGCCATCACCTGAAGCAACCCGCTTGGGTACGCGGTTGTCCTTAACGTTTGTTGGGGAGGGGTGGCAGTGGGGTTGCAGATACCAAACGTGCACTTCTCTGGCTGCGAGTTGGGCAGCTCGCTTGTCCCTTCCTTGGTAGATGTGGAAGATAGGTGCTCGCTAGGGGTTGGCATGTTCTCCCTCGCTTTTCTCTTTCTCTGTAATTCTTTTAGCTGTTTCTCTCAGGATTTCTAGAACTCTTACAACTATTCATGCTCTCTGCTGAATCCAGTTCAGTAGAGTTCAGTAGAAGTTGCCTAAATCTTTTGTAAAAAAATTCTGTTCAAACTGAACACTTCATTCTGCTTCATTATAGCTGAGTGCAGCAGGTATCATTTTTTCTATCCTACACTTGAGTTTTCAGTTGACAGTAATTTTTAAAAAGATGTAGTTTATTTTTAATTTTTGGCAACAGATCCACCCTGTTGACTCATATTTTTTTTTATGATTCACTGTGGCATGATATCATTGCCTGCAATAAAACTACCTCGCTCAGATAGCTCCCATTTTCTATTTTTACACTACATTTTTCTCTTAGTGATATTATTCCATTCACACTGCTTTCCCAATTTGTTAAAAACGTTTTGAGTTCTAGGTATATCTCCCAAACTGTTTGGAACACCCATCCAGATTAGAAATGTCCCTGGGTTTTTCTGATTACCTCTTCTGTTCTCCAAGTCAATGACAATATGGAATGGTAAAGATGCTCCCTTGTGGATCCTTGTAAAACTCTACCTGGTAGGCACTCCCAGGTTGATAGTACACTACCGAAAAATTTCAGAGAGTATTTCAGTGAGTTGTGTGCTGCCTTGGAGTAGTCTAGCTACTCACAAATGGATTATTTAATGGGTTGTTCCAGTGTTTTCCACACTTCAAATCTAGGCTGACATCAGCTGGTTCACGAGCCACGTGTGACTTGCAATCTATAAGCTATCAGTTAGCCCTCTCCGCCTCGCTGTCCCCATTCCCATGCCATTGGCAATCCAGAGGAATTTGTATAGTTCAGATATTAGTAATTACTTTTCTAAATGTTAATTATTTTTATCAAAAGCAGTCTTATACCTCCATATCAACTTCTTGCTAATCTGAAGCTTCATGGGGAGAAAGATTTAAAAAAAAATTTACAGAAAAATTATGCCCTCATTTCTCACATGCATTAGCCATTTCTTATTCATGATGTTGGGCTTTGTAGTTTTAGTATAGAGCTGTCTTCAGAAGGGTAGAAATCTTGTGAGTCTTAATCTGGTTCTAGTGGAAAATCAGACGTACATAAACTGATCTCAGTGCTATTATGCAAGCTGCCTCAGTGGTGGAATTGGGTCTCACCAACACTGCTGTGCTAATTATAAAAGAAATGTTGACAAATGTAGTTAGTAATACTGATAACCATAAAAGATGGCTTTTTGCTTTGTTGGAGGAAGCCAAATGAAGTCATGTTTAGGATGTCTGCAAAGAAGTTACTGAAGAGTTGGAAAAATATAAGAAAAGGCATAGATTTAGGCTAGCAAAATCTATAACCGCAAAATTAATTTTAAGTTAGTATTAATTTTAATGAGCTTGCTTATGTAATGGTAGTTATGTCCTTAATTATATTCTTCCAGAAGATTGCTGTATCAGCAGTCTGAGTCTCTTAAGTAGCCAAATCCTTCTATTTATGATTATAATGGTTTTGATTATTATTTTATAGGTACATTATGTTATATATTAAATTGTAAGGTGTTTGTTCCAAATGAAATGTTATCAGAGAACAAACGAGGTAACAAGTTATAAAGTGTTCTATTGTGATTATTAATATGGAGTTTTCAGTAATTTGTCATTTAATTTGAAGAATTACCTTCTTCAAATGCCCTGCATTTGAACAAAAGATTTAAGGTTGCTCTACAAACTCAAGAGGTTATTTCATCATTGTTTTTTCATTTTGAGTCTGCAAAGGGTCGCCTGGGTTCTGAGTGCCGTTCATCTTTTAATTGTGACTGGATAACGAGTGAAAAATTTTTTTGCTCTGTTATTGGTTTAAGACAGTTCTTCAGAAAAAAGAGCATTTGTTCATCATTTTATGTTCCTTCCCAAGCTCGGTACCTTGCTGTGGACTTGCCCAAAACGGCATTTCCAAAGCTATGTGTTGGTGACCTTGTGCTGTTGTTGAATTCAATCAAGTTTTCATTGTCCAAGGTGAGTGGTTTTGAAACATCCATTTAATATGACCTTTTTTCCTGCTTTTGAGTTTTATGCTGTTTCTCTGATTACTGCAAATAGGTAGTATCTAAGGGGGCTTCCCAACTTTAATATACTTAACTTAAAAGCACTCTATAGGGGTAGGGATATGGTTCTTACTTTGTAAATGAACGGCTAAGGTACAAAGAGACTTACCCAAGGTCATAGTATCTGCTGTGCTATAGAAAATTACTAGCTCGTCCCCTGACTATTAGATTATCTTTCTCCTTTGCTGCTACTTGTTATTCAATTCAAAACGCTTATGCATACGGTGTCCAAGAGTTCTCCCTCTGTCCTTGAAACTTCTAGCTTATTCCATATTACTTCAGTGAGCATTTTCAACTTTGTCCCTGATTTAAGAAGTATTGTTCTGTAGAAGTATTGCGTGTATTGCTCCGATGCTTTATGCATGGCAGTACCCAAGTAGATACTTTGGTCCCGCTGTCCTCTAACCAGTAACAAGTTCCTTTTTCCTCTTGCTCTCCTTCTCCCTGCCTTTCTTTGTATCCTCAGCTGCACTGGCGAATTTCTCTGGCAGCTTACAGAGTTTGGCTTTTACCTTTCCTCCATTGTTTGTCTCTTCTTTGATGTATGGTTTGTGTTTTAATTTTTTTAGACACTAAATCTCTGCTGGAGGTTTGTTTGAACTGAAGTTTGCGCCAACAGAAATGCATTGAGTTTTTCTAGCTGTCCAACTGCTAGCTTGTATATCTAATTTGTTAATGTTCAAATATGGATAAATTTAATAAGCAAGTGTAAAATGGGGAAACTAAAAGACAGAAGCATTTCTGTGTATGGTAGACCTAGTATAGACAGTACTTTTAGCTGTACAAGTGGTCTTAGTAACTGAAAACCTCACTGACATACTTCACGGAGCTCATCGTAAAGTCTTGTTCTCCAGTCTTCTACAAAATGCTCCCATCAGAAGTAAGGTCTGGTAAATAAAATGAATCTTTCTAAAGGATAAGTACCGAAAACTACCAAATAGAAAGAAACAATGATGAGATGAACACCACCTATGCTCTTTACAAATTCCAGTCGATATTTGGAATATCCAAATTATATGTGGTTTTGTTTGTTGTTTTGTTTGTTTTTAATCTAGAGGCTATTTGAAAAGAAAGCCTTTATTTTATTGAGATGGGAAGGGTGGATTTCATTTTTGGTTTGGGAAATCTGGGGGTTGGTTTTGGCTCTCTGCGATTTCCTTTGAAGAGTCCTTTGAGAAACTTTGTCTACTCCGGAACTTCAGTTTCCATATTATCTCACCCCTGGATTTACATCTCAGTTTAATTTGTAGAGTAGTTCAATGCTTTTAGCCTACGCGTCACTTTTTCCTACCAAAGCAGAAGAAATTAAGGAGGTATTTAAATTAATAATTACTTCGGTTGAACTTCCTAAACTTGCAATACAAAAGAAATTTAAGTATTGTTTTAGAAGATACGGTTTTGAATAAATTGACAGTCGGGCCTTCAGTGGAAGAATTTTTATCTCCTTCCATTTTTTTTTTCTCATTTGCTTTCTGTTTATTTAAGCTATGGGGCTAAATTTTATATTTTGATTCTGGTATAAATCAAGAGATGCTCTTGAAATTTACCCCATTGATTTCATTTGCTCTTCGTTAGACCAAACTGTAGAATCTCAACCAAATTCAGATTCGTTCCCCTGAGAAATCTACCTGACTAAAAATACCCTGGTTGAGTATTATTTTTAGAAACAGTTATATTTGAAGTATATAAATGGTCAGATTTTATGTGTATTATTAGACATGAACTGTTGGTACATTTTGTAACAGGAGGCTGCTGGTTTTCCATTCACCAAGAACTGGAATTCAGTCAAACACTTGGCACTTACTTGTATGTCTCTAATTTTATCTGTAAATTGTTCTTTCTGAAATAGTTTGTGGAAACATTCTCAGTTTATTCAGTTTTGCAAATCACAGGCATGGAAATAATTGCTAAAACCTATAATAAATAAACCGTTTATTAAAGTAAATAATTGAAAAAACAGGTTGCTTCTTATTTTAAATCAGGCTGAGATCCGGACTTTTGCTGTGATTCCACCTTTTTTTTTTTCCTCTTGAAAGTATTTTTAGGTGTGTTATCCTTGGATTATTTTTCATTTTACTTTTGGGTTATTTTAGAATTGGAAGCAATGTGTGGGAAAACAATAAACGAAAGGAAAAATATCTAACTTCTGGGTTTCGAGATAGGCTTTTACTAGGACTTTTGCCCCTGTGCTTGTTCAGTTTTGGACTGCAATAGCATCCTGTTTTGGACTGTAATGGCATCAGGTTTGCCACCGTGTCTGTGCCCCACTTGGGGTACGAACAGGTTCTTGGCTCTGGTGGTCCCGGGCATCCCCGGGGCACGTACCATGAAGCTTGCGTGGAGGAACCCGGTCGTACCCAGCTGGACTTCCACACAAAGTGTGTTTGGTAGAACAAAATGAATACCCCGGAGGGGTTTCATGTTGCTGATTAGGCCTGTGTGGTGACGTCTGGTGGCACATGTGGATACTGAGATGTTTTTACGCTTGGGTATCTGAAAACAGGCATTTAGAAGCTGCTCCCTTTCTCTTTTGCTGTGTCCACTTGAGCTGCCCACTGTTGGAAACTACAGGTAACGGTAGTACTGGTAAGCTAGATGCTGCTTTTCTATGACAAGTTTTTAAGAGTGCAACAGATACCTTTCCGTGTCATGTCTATTTTGGCCGTTTCTCAGATTATGACACTAATTACAAGGAAGTCATTTCTAATCAACTTGTACAAGTGGCCTAGCACATTTGCTTCCTCCAGCAGATGCAGCTATCAGGCGTAATATCCTAAGTTCAAGGAGATGTAAAGATTCATGTCATGTTTTTCAGAGTCAGAAACCCTCCTTAGACAACATAGCACGATTCAAAGTTTTATTTTCGTAGATTTCATCTAAGAACAGTATCTGTACGTGTGTGTCCAAGGTTAAAAGTCCCGGAACAGATGTCGAGGACACCTTTGCATCTGCAAAGGTCAGTGCACAACTTTGATTATTGCTGGTGGAGACAGTAATTAATGGATTAGTCTGCTAAGACAAATTTGATTCAGTTACAAATTATCCTTCCTTTCAAAGAGCCTTGCAGACATTTAAGTCTTCAAAACTAATTTTAAAAATGTCATCTGTGTTACAAGATCAAGTGTGCGTAGGCTGTTTGAAGCAAGAGCTTAAAAATGGGTTGTTCTTTTTGCTCTGTAACCGCGGGTCAGGCTGCTTTTCAGAATGGGCATACGTATTCCAGGCTCGTCTGTGGCTTTATTGGGATGGATTATTTTGGGAAAGATTATTTTCCGCATTGCTATGTCTTACTCCTCTGAGATGCCCGGGGAGGGAGCGCATGGGGATCTGGTCATGCCGGGTAACGCGGGAGCAGAGCGGAGCGCTGCCAGGGCTGGCTGGCAGAAAGGTGCCCGTCCTCCTGCAGCTGGGAAGGGCAGGAGGAAGGCCTCCGACTTGAGGGCTGTACGAGGCCAGGGGGATACTGAGGAACTTGCTCTAATTTACTGCACAAAACCACTTTCTGCTTTTCAAGAGGGAAGAGCAGTGGTTGCCTAGGAGGCCGTTTCTAAGCAGTTAGATAGAAACTTCCCTCTGCGGCAAACACGATTTTCCTTTTCGTAGCTTTCGATAGGTAGCCTTTTGGCTTTTTACCTGGTAGTCTGAGGACAACATGGAGTGGCTTGGTGTTACAGGATTTAATACTTAGACTCCAAAACCCTCATAAGGGGCAAAAACATTTGAAAGAGGATCTGCTTGTGAGTCAAAAGTAAAATTCTATGCAATTAAATGCAAGTAGAACTCCATGATGGAAGCCTCTGCCACGAGTGAGACCGACACGGATCTCCTCCTCTGCCCGCAGCTGCTTGTCCCTGTAGCACCAGGCGATGGGGAGTGCTGTGAATATTAAGTCAAATTTGGAGGTGCGGTGCCTTTCTGTGAGATGTTTGCCTTGCCTTCCCCTAGCCGAGCTGTGGGAGGTACCCACAGCAGGGGTGAGCCCCTGTGGGGTCCCAGCCGGCCCCAGGCCATGAGGGGACCCCAGGCTGGCCCTGTGTGTGGCTGCCTTTGGGCGATGGAGTAGGTGCTGAAGGGCAGGTAAGGGGAACCAAGTCTGTCTGCTGTGTCCCGTCCTTGCCAGCAGCTACCCAAGCCTCAGGTGCAGGGGGATGAGCGAGGGTCCCGTGGGGGGCTTGGGGCTGCCTCTGCCATGGGTTGCTTTGGTCGTCCTAGGGAAGATGTTCCTCTCAGGGCTGCTTTCCAGCTGGAAGGCTGGTGGTGAGAGTTGGAGGACCAGCCTTGTTGGAGGTGAGGTTAGTGTGCGCACACAGTGTGGTGCAGTGGGATGCGAGATGCCCACAGGTCTCCACCAGTGGTCTGTTTTGTTGGGTTGGTTAGCGAGGCATCTGTACCTAATTTTTAACAGAGAAATCATTCCCAGCTTCTCTTTGTTGAACAGGTTACTTGCAGCTGTGGGCACTTGGAAAAAAAAAAGTAAAAAACAACCAAAAAAAGGCATAGGAAAGAGTCTGAAATCAAAAAACTCCTAGAATGCTCAACAGCAGATTCTTCACTCTCCTGCACAGAATTTCACATTTGTGCTAAAGTGTCACCTCTGGGCCCCAGCAATACGAGTTAGATACAACCTAGCCAGCCCTCTTTGTCACCTCCAGAGCTCTCCGGGATTCAGCAGGTTTGCACTGGGCCGTTGTCTTCGTAGTCTGAGCAATGGCCGTCAGCATGAGGCATTGTACTGGGGACTGATTCCTCCCCTGGCTCCCCGTGGGCTGCTGCATCAGCAGTAGCAAGCTGATGGATTGTCAGGTCCACTCTGTGCTTATTATGCAGCATTAAGCAAAGAGAGATCTGAAAGTTCAGTGGTCTGCTGGCAAATCATGTAATTCTAGGTAATTTTGCGGTGGTTCTTAGCAGCTTTGATATATATGCATTTTCAACAAATGAAAGCCTTAGGCATTTTGTGCACATTTCAGTCCTGTAACAATACCTGTGGTGGGAGGAGGAGTCTCTTTTATATCAGCTTGTGAATAGCTGCAGAATCACCAAGTGCCGTTCCCCTCCCTCCTCCTTTCTCTTCTGACAGCAGCTGAAATGGCAGGGCTCGGTTTGGCCAGTCCTCTGCATCATTTATAGCGATGCTATTAAATGCTGGACTGAAATGGATGGTAGCTAGGCTAATTTGCATGATTTAAAATGCCAGCTCGGTTTAATGTAGAGCAGCTGGTATATACTTAACTCCTCCAGGAGAAAACTTAATACCAGCAGATCGCATTATCCAGGGCTAGACTGTGTTTATTTATTTATTTTCCTGTCTCTTGCTCCATTGTTTCCCATGACAGTTGTAGAGATCTTCTATGCTTTGCTGGGAAGAGCTTGGCATTTTATTCATATTTCTGTATGTCACAGAGCACACAAAGGAAGTAATTGGTCCTGCCGTGCGACAGATACTACTAGTTGCAGCTTCCGAGCATCCACTCACACTGACCTTAGCAAATAGGACTCTAAATTAAGATGTGACATGATGAGGGATGGTGAGATTAGTTGGAAGAGGGACAGGTGTAGAGGCCTGGATTACATGGATTACCACATACTCAATTTCTTAGGGTTAAATTTCAAGGTTGAAAATGGTTAAATCCACAATTACGGAATTAGGACGTGCCGTTGCTCTGGGGCTGAGCAGGCAGCCAGAGTCATCTTGTGACGGAAGGAAGGAAGGGTTGGAGGATCAAAGAATTCTTACGCTATCCTGAAATAATTAGCACATACTCAGTGAGAGGATGGAGGGAGCGTAATCTTTTAATACCAACCCTTCTCAAAATTGACCTTGTCACAGGCAGATCCAGCTTCTCACAGATGAGCAGATGTGTGATAGTGTCATTCTTACTGTGTCAGAAATGCTGGCACGGTATTTCGTTGTCTGCCAAAACTTTCTTACCTTCCCATACGCCATGGGCCTCTCACATGCTAAAGAGCTCTGAGCAGGCATTTGAACAAGATGTGAGGCACTGTGCAGCGAAGCTGGGCTTTACAAAGTCAAGGCTCTGTTAAAGAGGTTACAATGGAGCTTTCTCTTCCCCTGGAAATTTTTTATTCTCTTGAGCCGTGAATTCAGCTGAGGTTTCTAATGGAACAGTATATTCAATTTTCTAATGGAACAGTATATGCCGATTTTCTATTTCGAAGACCCGTATTAGTTTAATATAAAGGTCATGAGGCTAGAGAGGAAATGTATCTGTTCATTTCTTTTGAGGTAGAAATCCTTCGGTATTATATCTCAAGTTCCAGTATTTCTATTACCCTTTTTAAACCTTTGCGCTAAAAGATAGCACAAACTTATTCAGTTGATGTCAATGCTGCATTTAGTGTATAGGCCACGACAGTCGTGCCTGCACAAAGAAAGGTCAAGTCTTCCTTAATGATCATTGGTTACTGTCTTTTTTTTTGCTGTGAAAGTAAATCCTCTAAGAAGATGACTTCCTATAATCTTCTTCCATGAATGTAGACAAGTTAAATTACCTTTAGTGATGAAATATTTCATTACTTCATCTCGTGTTGTCCGTGTGTAAGATCATTACCATGCCTGCATGCTGGGGAAGATTATAGGCCTGTACTATACAGTCATATTATTTGTGCTGTGGTTTATTTACACGCTCTGCATATATATAATAACCAGGAGAACTAAGGGAAAATTATATTCAACCCAGTTGAACATCTGAATGTTTTGAAGTATAATGAACAAATCATTTCAGACATTTGAGAAAAGACTTGCTAATGATTACTCTTAACGGCAGTAAGCTTATTTAATCAACATTTATCAGTCCTTTAAATAGACAGAAAGCATTTTGTGAGACAGTTTACAAGGTGCTGTTGTAGCTGGGTTACAATAGTGCAGTTTAGTAATAGGTTGTCAGGCTCCAGCAGATCATTTTATTTGTGTTTATCAGGTCCAAATCTAGGCTTATGGAATGGAAGAAATTAGCTAATGAGTTACCAAATCTTTATCAACTATGTCATTTGGATGGCTTTAAATGTTGTTTGTTATGTTTTTATAACTAAGGGAACTAAGGGATAAGTGTATTTCTTTTAATGTTTTTCCTTAGATTAATACAAACTATTCAGGGATCCAGGTTTGACCTCTAAAGTTTAGTATTCCTAACTATTTTCCAGCACAGATATTTTTAACTTGCTGTTTCTAGGACTTTCCCAACTGGTCAAGAGGTTAGGAAAGCCATTTCCACCAGACTGGATGCTCTGTGAAGGCTCGAAAGAACAGTAAGAATGTACTGTATGGCCCCTTTGCTTGGAGCCGTGCCTTTCTGCTGAGAGGCATTGCAGAGCTTAGGGGCAGGTGAGCGCGTCGGCCTGGGAGACCCACGCGGAGTTCCTTCACAGCCCTGTCAGTGCTTCAGACAAGTCACCTAGAGCTGCCTGCCGTGGTATGTCATGGCAACTTCCTTATCTCACAGGTGTTCTGTGGAGATAAATCCATTATAATTCCAAGCAGCTCAGGTAAAGCGATACCTGGAGCCATGGAATTACCTTAAATAGCTACCTGTGTGACTCTTAAGCCTTCAAGCTCCAGTGTGATCTACTTTTTTCCTTATCATTGATTCTTTTTTCCCCTTAAGGTAATGCTTGAATCAAACCAAGAGATACTAGTTTTAAAATCCTTTCCACTAATGATTTATGGATTTCAAGAAAAATTGTGAATATACGAGGCACTTCGTTACCTCTTTGTTACGAGAAGGTTCTCAGCTATAAACAGAATAGGTGTCATTACTTTGGGCTGTCTTCTGAAAAAAAGCTTTAATGCTGAAAATGCATTAAGGAAAAGATAAGAATTGAAGACCTGCACACAATATTTCAAATTATAATGAGGAGTCTGTGGGCTGTGGGTTACCATCTGCACTCCACTTCGATGCCATCTGCCCACAAGCAGAAAATCACCAGCAGAGAAAATAGTAGGATGTCCTGCAATTATGAAGCCACAAAACCACCAGTTACGCATAAAGACCTTGTGAGATTTGTAATGAAATCCAAGCCTTTGATTGTCCGAAAGGGACTGAAAGGGTAGTGTAAAAAAGACAGGCAGTTGAGATTTTGGGGGACAGAAAAAGGGGATTTTAAGTATTGCTACGTGAATCTCATGCTTAGTAGAAGCAAGGAATCTGCAGAGTGTTAATTCGTAGCATGTAATGCTGTAAACTGAGAACTATCTTCTGAGGCTGAAATTATGCTAATTTATGCAGTTCACATTGCTACTGCAGTTTAAAAATAGCTTAGTTTCTAGAGAACTAGTGCTACTGTATTGCTGCGTGCAGCAGGTTGACTTTGTGTTTAGCTTTGCAAATTTTAGCAGTTTGAACACAGAGCGAAACCCTACTTATGTGGTCTTTTTATGTGAAGGTCCAGTCAGTTACAATGCACTGCATCACTTCCATTCAAGAGACTAAAAGGAGAACATTAGTCCTATGGCTTAGAAATGGCACAGGGGAATTAGTGGATGCTGTGAATAGCTGCAGTGTTGGGCTTGAGACCAAACGCCCAGAAGAATAGTTCAGATTGAAGTGTGTTTTAGTCTTCTTCATATCCAGTTATATTTTGCAGAGCTTGACACCTCTTGCTTAGATGTGTAGTGCTTTGGAGTACCTCCAGGAGGCATTTGATTTGCCTTCTGCCACCGTACACATCATTTTCAGTGCTTTCGGGATGCAGGAAACAAAAAGAGGGGAGAAAAAAGGCCTCGTATTAGTTGTGATTAAAACCAAGTTGTCATGTTTGAACTGAATTTCCAATGAGCGTGGGTGAAAGTGTGAAATAGCAAGCATATCACAGCTGGAGTCAGTGGGTAATTTTATGGTCTTATTTTAAATTCTGAAGGAGCTTGAATACATCTAGTAGTTAAAGTCATAATGTAGCTTCATGAACAAACTCGTGGGCAACACTAGAGCTGATTTTAAAGATCAAGTAACTTGGGACAAAAAGTCATGACGCGGAACATGCATTTGACCAGCTGTTCTTCTTAAAAAAGGTCGCAATGGGTTTTGCCAACCAGGAGATAATCTTTTTTTTTTTTTATCCGCATCCTTTGCATCCTAAGGATGAACAAGCTCAGTTTTAGAAGCCTACAGTGATGGGTGGAAGCCAAGAAAACAAAATTTCCTTTCCTCCTTTTCTTCCACCACCTTCTGTTGTCTTCAGTCATGTTTCTTTTTCTATTCTTTGGATATGACTTCTGATAAAGTGTTAATGCTTCAACCCCTCCTCCTATTGCTGATCATGTTTTCACATTTTGCAGCTGGCTCCTTCTCTTTCCCTCCCAGTTAGCTAGCTCAGCTTTTCATGATTAAGCTGCCTTAGAGTCACGGCTGTTTCTAATCAACCTCAAGAGCTGCACATGTGAACTGTGTGCCTCCCTTCTTTTTCTCAGTGCAACCCAACAGTAGGGAAAGCTAACGCATGGCAGGGGCTTTTGCTGAAAGAAGTGGGAGGTTTTTGGTAGGTGGCCCAGTGGGAGACGAAGGTCTGATTTCTCTTCTAAGCCATTGTACTCTATAAAACTGGTAGGTTTTCATGATTTATGATGTGTGTCTAACTGATTAATACTTTGTAGGTAAAACAACACACAGGAGAGAGATGGTGTACTCCAGATATCTAGTTTTGAAATAATAATTTCTCCCTATTTTGCTAAAACCCTTTCACTAAATCAGGTCAGGAATGACTGGTAATCTCTACTGGAGGCCAGCGTGTTCTGTGCTATCTGTTCAGTAGCTGCTGTAGAGAGAAATGTGGGTGTGAATCCATCTGATGTACCAAAATCTTAGTAGAGATCAACAGTTACAATGCAACTTATTCAAGGTCTGCTTTAGGATTCTTTGTAGTGTTTTTTGACTTGCTCAATGAGTAGATGCACGCAGGCCAGAAGGGAGGCTGTTAGAGTGTGGTGTATTTGTTTTGAGGTAATGGAGTTGGATATTACTGACGGTCTGACATCTTTCAACACTTGGGGTTGCCTAGTAAATAAGCCTAGAAAGTGGTGTAGATCAAGGACTGATTTTTGCCAACATTATTATAAAGCCAAATGAATCCTGGTGAGGATAGAGCTGTAACTTTATATATACATATAATCTTTAAATTTACCTTTGGAGATATTGTTAATACATCTCTGTTTAAAAACATATATATATATAAAACACTAAACTGATCAAGAGAAAATTTAGAAACAGTAGTTCTGGGTTACCGGTGGAGGCCAGATTGCTTTTTGATTTATAGCGTGATAATGCCGTGTGATGCCTGCAGCTATACTCGCTGCTCACGTTCGCAGTTGGAATAAATTTCCATCCACCAAGCCCCCTCTGCCTCTTGAGGAAAGTTAACCCAAATATAGGTTAGGCAAGAGCATCTTGAGGTGCCTTCCAAGCCCTACAATTCTGTGATCTTGGTGGAGGCTGAGGGGAGCGGCCCTGGCGGCCTGCCCCGGGAGGCTGGTCTCCTGCGCGCCGAGCGCGGGCATTTTCGGGCGGGAGGTGACAGCTCGTAGTTTTGGGGAGCTGCTGAGGTCTGACCAAACCCTCGGCATGGCTCCGGGGGGTCCGTTCCTCGCACACGGCCGCGGCCCGGCCGAGGCGGCAGCGTGAGGCCGGCGGGGCCGGTGGCCGGGCGGCTGCTGCCACCTGGCGGTGCCGAGCCGCGCCCCGCAGCCGGCCGCGCTGCTGGGCCTCCCCCGGGCTGCTGCGGCCGTACGCGGGCCCTTCTGGGCACGGGGGGAAATCCCCGCTGTGTTCCGTGTCCTCCTTCTGTTCTGGGGGTGCACGGTGCTGTGAAAATTAACACGGAGCCTTTCTCTGAGCACGGTGACCGGCTGCCGTGGCTTGGGCGCAGGCAGGTGCACGGCTCTTGGAGCCTTCACGCTTAGTGTCAGCTCTGGGCTGCCCAATACAGTGCTCGCCTCCTGGCTGGAAAACGGTAAAAGATGTGTAAAAAAAAAAAAAAAAAAGATTTGCGAGTCCGGCAGCTGCCTCTCCTCATAAAGCACCACAAGGCAGAAGCCTCACAGGAGGTAACGCGGTGTCACCCCAGCCTGACGGCAGTCCGGGTAGAGCCACGATTTGGTGGCATATGGAGGCAGAGCTAATGAATACCTCTGAATTGCTTCAGAATAGCCCAGTCACTACATTACCGGCGCAAATTTGATTTTCGTAAGTGATTAGTGTCTTGGCTTACTGAAATCAGTGGATCATTATCAAATTACGACTTTTTGCACTTAACGTAAGTGACTTAATTGTCCTTCCAGTATATAGAGAGTTTTATTGCAATCCCTTTAGTAGGGTGGATACACAGAAATTTTAGTTAAAAAAGGAAAAAAGAGATGTTGGCTCAGACGCTCCTGTTCAGTGACAAAGCCACATCCTGCAGCTTAATCTGAAGATTCTCTGTCAGTGCAAAACATAGGCATCTGCTGGAGTATTTCAGAGCTTCATAAAGTCTCCCTGTTAATTACTGGCACAGGTTATTTGCTGTGAATCCTTCAGGAATCACATAAAAGCTAAGGTCATCCTTGGCATATATGGGAATTTGGTCTGACTTCTGGTAGGGGTCTGACCTAAATGTTTCCTTCCCTTTGTTGTAGCAGCCATGTATTGTGCTACAAAATCTGTATGTTTCAGGGAAAAATGTAAATTGATTGAAGTCATAAGCATTTCCTGGGGATTTTGGCCAGGAAATTGAAAGCATTACTTGATCTTCTAGAAGGAAAGAGAATCCCTGTAATAGAAACCAATGTATTTTGAACAGCTAAGCTGTCATTGTATCATCTTCTAATTTCCAAAGAAGGATCCCAGGATTCATCGTGCTTCTGAAGCATCAGCTTCCCTGCCACCACCAGAATCGAGAGTGCAGGCGCAGCAACCCACCAGACCCCTCTGGTATCCCAGCAGAATGTGCTCCAGTAGCAGCTGAGCCAATCCGACCAGATACAGGGAATCGGAATTAATGTGTAGACTCCTAAGACAGTTATATGGACTGCTTGTAGTAATTTAGACTTCTCCCATTAGCAAATTTATTTCCATTTGTGTTTTTCCCAATACAGCTTACAAGGCTGAGCAAGGTGATTTTACGGGACCTGGAATATGTCTAAATGCATCACTTCTGAACAAATACACTTCCCTCACAAATGGCACATGCAGATTTCACTGCGTTCTTTCAAACAGCATTCTTGCTATGTTTTCTGCTGCAGGAGGCCATTCTGCCTGGAAAGTATCATTATTTTGTAACTTGCTGTTCTCTATTGTTATAAGGGTTAATTTGATTTCTAGGCTTATTAGCAGTAATCACAGTTTCGCCTAGGAGCAGTTAAACCAGCAGGAAGCAGAACAGTCGTTTTGTCCCCGTCAGTTTTGAACAATTTCAATTACTAATATTCCATGTAATGGAAGTCAAACCTTACTGCTCATGTGTGATCTCTTTTCTTCCAGTTTGTATGTGACTGATCCCTACAGAGCCTGGAAATTGAGTTGGGTAGCAGCGATACAGCACACGCTCCTTACAGCGATCCTAGATTGTAATGTGCAGCAGTGATGGACGAAAGCAAATATATTGAATATGGGACATCTTTCCTTTAGTAACGATTTTGTTTATAGCTGAACACTTCTAGTCTTTTCTGTGGTTCTGGTAGCACACTAGAGGGATATCTAGTAATTGAATTGAGAATTGGTAAATGAATAGAAGGGACTGAAGAGTTGTTTTCAGAATAATTATTAGCATAAGATGTGGAAGCTTGGTATGTCGAAGCAAGTGGTCCGTAGGCTGGCTGGGTTGCATGAAAGGTGTTCACCAGCAAGAGCCTTCCAGCAGCCTGCTTCCTCCCAGCTCTCCCAGAAACGCTGCCACTTGCCCACCGCTGAGTTAGGCTCACGCTGGGTACAGCTGGTGAGAGGTGGTGGCACGCACGTGGCCCTTGGAGCTGGCTGCTATCACCTGGGTAGGTGGGTGGCTTCTGGATTAAAAGGCAGGTGAGTGAAGGGTGGGCATCCTTAGGGCAAGCAGGAGTTGTCCCAGTGCTGCTGGGCCATGGTCCGAAGATGCTGAGAGCACAAGGTGAAGCGTCCAGCTGAGCTGTTAGTTACAGGTAGAAGACTGGGAAATGGACTTATTTAAGGATTTGAAAGGGCAAGCACAAAGAGCAATTTAGAACGACTCAATGAAGTGGTTGACTTCTTAAGTCAACAATATCAGATTTGAATGTTTTTAGTTTAGTCTGGACTTAGTGTGATGACAGAGCCTTGATTCTCTAGCCTGTGTAATGGTATCTGTGTGTTTCAAGTTAGCTAAAGAAGGCCCTAACGTGCTGTTGTCCAGGAATACTCTGTGCCAAGGAGAAAAGTGTAACACTTCTCCAAACCGTAAGAGTAGAACACAATTTTTGGAAGGCAGGCTGAGGCAGATGTCACTTTTTTCTTAGCTCTCTTCCTTCCTCCTTTCCTTCCAGGTCCTGGACTTTCATGAATCAAACCTCAAGGTTCTCAAAACCTCACTAGTGCTGTGGTACGAGTTGCCAAAATGCTTCCCACATAGCTGTGGGTTTGGGAGAGCTGTGCTGCACCCTGCCAGAAAAGTTCTCTGTGTTGGCGGTCTGTATCTCAGAGCAAGGGTCAGTGGAAAGCTGCTGCTTTGGGGCTAAATACTTGGAGAGCGAACCAAGCAACGTTAATAATATTTATCTTCAGCGGAAAACTAGTAATGGCTTGCTCTCAGGTTTGTTTATTTTTACCAGTCACATTAGTGAAGTGCTGTAATAGTAACAGCAGTGAGCCTTCCTCTTTTTTGTTGCTCTGTAATCCGAACGCTGTGCAGCTAGACTAAATGTTGGAAGTAAATCTTCTTTTCAGAGACTGGTTGCCTGCTCCTAGCTTGTGCAGATAAAGCATGTTAGCTTACACTGTGATGAAAGGTGCACGTTATTGCAGTTTATTTCACTTGTGTGAGATGCTAACTCACAGACAGGAATTACTTCTGTGTGGTTTACTTGCTGCGCAAAAGCTTCTTTTTGTAAAGAAAGATGCCTTTTTTATAAACTGCCTTGGTACCACCCCTCTTCATTTTTTTTCCTCTGAAAAGCTTACAACTTAGCTAACTTCTTTCTTTCCACTGTCTGCATGCGACATGCAGCATTCTCAGTTTGCAGGGCTTTGTGACACAACTTTATGCCTGGCAAAAAATGTCAATCCTTTTTTTTTTTGTGCTGAAAGAATGCAGTTTTGGGGAAAATATTTTACTAAAACAAAGCATGCACTTTCTACAGTCATCTTTCATCTTCTTTCAAACTGCTTCCCAAGTTTTTCCCGTTTCTAACTCCCAGCCTCCCAGAGTTTTGTACCTCCCCAATCTCCCAATTTTTTACCTTAATACTTTGGAAGAGTTAAGTGATAAGATGTTTGTGTTCCATCTCTACTGTTAACCAGAAGAGGGCATAAAACACGGCTCAGAGAGGGACTTGGTGAAGTATGGAAGTCCTGCAGAAAGAACCCAAAATTTTGGTTGATCTTCTCCTACTTCAATGTGCTATGTATTATACATAAAGTATGCTGGATGTAAATATATTGCATACATAAATAAATGTGCTCTAGGTTAATGGAAACGCTGGAACAAATACATCCAGAGTTGCTAACTTTGAAGTATTGTTTCAGGGTATTTTTTATTTCCCTTAAATATCCTGCAGCTGGTTGCATGCCATCAAGTAAGCTCTCACTTTAATAACAAAAAAGCTGCTAGTGAAATGGAGCTCATTGATTAAATATAACATTATTTAAATATAACTATTACATCAGAAGCTAATGCACAAATTACGCCCCAAATATACGTACTTCAAACCTCACTCTTAAAACCGGCCTTAGGACTAACTTAGTATTTTCTAGTACTTTATTTATAGGTATACAGCACTTGAAAACCGATCAGCTGCATTTTATTTCTGCCTTACTTGTTTGGTTTACTTTTTTTTTTAAAGTGACTATTGTGCATCTCTTTTGGTGGTCTTGTGTATGAGAAGTGTAGCAAAGGAGTGTGTCTAAGTGCTTTATAAAGGTGTATTTTTGTCAGCTACGTTGAGTAAATGTTGAGTGGCACCACTAAAATCAATGTAAACCCACCCTATCTTAACAACATCAGGCTCGGACCCCCAGTGTCAGTGGGAATATTCATGTTAGGCTGTCATATTTCACCAGTTCCTTTAATTTAGATAATTTTGTTGAGACCCCTCAACGTTTGAGGGTGCGATGTTATCAGAAAAAAAAAATTGGAGCACAAAAATAATGTTGAAAACCCTTCAAAAAAGTTACCTAATGCCTCCAATTGTGGAACTAAAACTTTTTATTTTCTTTATCAGAACAGCTAGTTAGTCTATGAGAAATTAATTCATCAATCATTTGAAGCCATCTCCTGCTGGAAATACAGAACACTGCTGATGAGGAATTAGATTTTTGTCTCCTAGGGAACAAATTTCCTTCCATGATTACTTGTGTTCTGCTTGCCAGGTTCATTGCATAGAAATACATTTTTGCTGCTGTGTATTTGCAAGCGCACGACTGTGAAAACAGGCTCAAGGAGTGAGGAACCTGAGCTCATCTTGGTGTGGTTTCTACAGAGAGTTTGTCTGTATCTCTGTTTCTTCTTTTGGGAAGGTGAAAGATTAAGGTCATATGGAAAAGTAAATCTTGGCTGGCTGAAAAAAAAAATTGGGAAAAAAACGTTGAATCAAAGAAACATCCTCTAACTGGGACGGAGATCACTACGGAAATCAAGTGCAACTTGGTGGCTGAATCTGTGGGTATGCCTTTGTTGTTTTGCCCAATCTTTCACTGAGTTAATACACTGTATTTTGGGTAGACGTGTTTGCTCACTGTAGATCTCTTCCTCTCGCAACGAATACTGGTGTCGTGTACAAGGCATACCAGGGAATGAGCATACGGATTTATTATTTACCTAATTTTAAAAATAACTTTCAAAAATAATACTGTGGTTGCAATAGGCATGCTTTAGGATATTCAAAGCATAGTTTGTCACTGTTTTAAAATCTGTTAAGTAGCTTTAAAGGAGTATTATAATCTCCTCCTCAGGGCCTGGCCAGACATCAGTGAAAGAATGTTTAATAAAAATAAAACATAATCTTGTCAAATGTTTAATTTGATGTAATGAAACAGGTCTGGGTCTTTTCTGCCTTGCAGCTTATGTAGTCGCTAGTTCCACAAGTTGAATATGAATTCCAAATGCGAAGTTACAGGGTCAAACTTCAAGGCAAAGAAGAACCTGAATCACATCCGGTCTGTTTTAATTGGATTTTTCTTTTCCAGTCATCATTGTAATGTACATTCTGAACAGACCAGAAACAATTTTTGTACTGAAGCGTGTAGCTAATTAGACACCCGAGCAATGAGAAATGGTGCAATTAGGGAGGAAAAAAAAGCCCGCCTTGTATTCTAATATGACTTTATAGCTAGAAACCCATTAACTTTTTATTAGTTGAAATCCAGACAAAATGCTAATGTTATGTTTTTAAAGAAGCATCTTAATTTAGTGTTTATAAGTAAGTTACCTTAGTAAATGCTAATTACTTCATTCACATCAGACTAGGCTGCAAATCACAGTCTAGATTCAGCCAATGTGGGGAGTGGATTAATGCAATTAGCTAGCACTTTGTTTGCTGCTGTCATGTAAATATAGACAAACTCCTTTTAGAGTGATTGGAGGTAGACTGAAAACAGTAATAAAACTCCTTTTGACGTTCATGGGGTCCGGGTGTGCTTTGTTCCAGAGTGCAGTGTAAAGTGAACTCAGCTAAATGCTTCTGGTTGTTTACAGTGGGGCAGGCTGTAGCTTCTTTGTGCTTATTCATTTTACCTTGAGTTACAGAAAAAAAATCAATGCCAGCAAGCCATGGAAGAAGCGATCCTTGATTATGATGATATATGGGAAAATAAGATTAAACTTAAAACCTTTATTCATAGCTTTGTGCTATTTTAATAATCCATCAAAAAGATAAGCCAGATTGATAAACTTTTACAGAAGGAATTTAGTCTTTATTTTCAACCAAGTTCTAATCCATTTACAAAACTAGAAGCAATGACTGAGCATCGACTTTAGTGACTAGAAGAGCTTTTTGTAGAAAAAAGTTGTTTTCAGGAAACCTACGTAGGCATCTGATCATGTGTTTACCCTTTTGGGAGATCTTCCACTTCTAAAAGGAGTAGGCATACACTGAGGTTCAGATCTATGTGTCCACCATCACGCAACAGAAGTTTCATTTCTACTTAATGTAGCTCAAAGTACACTTGCGTATGAATAGTGCCATGTTTGTTTTTTTCTTTGCAATTAGCATTTCTGCTTCTGCAGATTAACTGTGCAGAGACAGCAGCTAAGTAATGTCTTCAGTTGCAAACTCTTAGAAGCTTGCATCTATTTTGATATTTTTCTTATTTGATGTGTTTGAGGAGATCGCAGTATGAAAATTGAGATGCTAATTTAAAGCAAGTGGCAAGAGTCGCTTTAAAATACTGTCAAAGAAATTGGCAAGCAAAATTGTTTTCCAGTCATTGGACTTACCTTGTGAAGTACATCCCATACATGAACACTGAAGGAAATTAATCTACCCATACTTTTTCTGGGGTCCAGACAATACCCACTGGGAGTTTCGAAAACAAAGCAAAATTAAATCATCTTTCTCCAAGTACAAGTAAAGAACAAAAGGGAGAAAAATCTTAAAAAATGAACTTGAGGAATGGAGAAAAATGTGTGCTAAGTGGTATTTCCTTGTTACTTGTATCAAACGCTCCCTCTGCACAAGCAGTAGTCCAGTAAGGAGAATTCCTGCTACCCAGAAGTGCAGTGAACCAAGGGAAGCTGTCAGAGGAGGGGAGAGAAAAAGAGCTGGAAGGGAGAAGTGAAAGAGCAAAACTAGCACCAACAAGCAGAGAGAGAGGTCTTTGCTTTGGGAGGCTTATCTTTTAAAAACATTGAAATACAGAGCGGAAGAAGACTACATTTTGTGATTAAACAATTTCAGTAAAAGCAGTGAGAACTTGAGTGTTCCCAGTAATGTCTCGCCTTGTTTCTGCTTTCCTGTCTTTCCCAAGCCATTCAAAAGATAGACAACGTCTTTCAGTTGCTCTAGCACTAATGGAAAAAAAAAATGAGTCTTGGATTCCCATTTTCTCTGAAACTTAAACAATGTCAATGTACCTGCTGTGAGGCAAACGTTTTGAAAATGGTTTATCTTCATTTTACACTTTGAGTTAGTTGATACAGTTTTCTGACATACACTTTGTCAGGGTGTATTGTAAGGTGTATGTGCCGTCTCCTCAGGCTCTGACTTGTGCCGTGATGTCTTTTTGCTGTGTACCTTTCATTTTTCTTCCAGACTGCATGGCATGCTCATCATTCTTCTTGCTGAACGGGTGTGTTCGGTCTCGGTTTCTGCTTCTCAGTGATTTATGGGTGGTGATGTTTGTAGGTTTTTACCTGTAAGAAGTTCTGTGACCCTTCATTAGTTAGATGATACTGGATTGATCATTTTTTCCTGGCAGTGAGCTTTCAAATACTCTGTGGTGGAGTTTAGCTGCCTGCCATAAAATATAGTTAAGGCCTGTAAAGAGCCGCATGTGCAGATCTGATAACGTGAACGTCAATAAAAGCTCCGATAACGCACGTGTCAAAGAGCTCAAGTTTAGGGGCTGGGAGCAAGCTAAGAGCTAGCTGATACACCATGCCTAGTGCCGTCTGTCTTCCTTTCTTCCTTTCTTCCTTTCCTTGTCTTCCTTTCATCAGAGTGGGCTGCCCTCAAGGAGGGTGCCCCGACACCGAGAGGCTGAGGAGCCTCTGCAGGACTGGCAGGTAGGGGCCGCTGCCCCCAAAATGACCTGTTCACGCTGAGGCCAGGAGAAGGTTGGAGAAGTTACTGGCAGGGCTTCTGTTGCAGGAGCAGCTCACCTGACAAGCAGCTTAGGCCCGGTTTGTTTATTAAGACGTCTATTAATTACAGCATAGTGTTTGGAGTAGACGTGTTGGTGTGTTTCTGAACAAATTTCTTCTTCACTGAGAATTTGAATTGCCAGGTATTTACATTGCCTTAAATCTTACCTGTTTCTTTACAGTTTCAGTTCCTGAAGTCGAGTGAATAATTGGCAACCCAAATTTTACAGAAATGGATTGAACATGAATTATGCGATGTGTGTAGCCATGGAACTGTGTTTCACTGCACTTTGAAGCTTTCTGCACATCTCTTCTGCAGATTTCAACAGCATTTTTATTTGCAGTTCAAGAGATTATCAAAGGAGACGTGCATTGTGCTATGTCATTAAGGCTCTAATTATTTAATTCCTTGTATCTTTGTTTTGTAATGTCAAATTAGCTCTTTTCTGACTGCAGCCTGCCATATCACCATGACAAACACAAGTAGTATTTTTCTGTGTAAAGAAAAGGAATCAGCGCAAGTAATTCTGATGGGCATGCAGAGGAAGAAGAAATAATTTCTGCCATGTTTGAATATATCAAGTACTTCTGTTTCTCACAACAGTCTTTCCCGTATTATAAAAATGAGTGTTTCTCTATTTCTCAATGTAGTCTAACTTCTTAGCTCAGGTAAAATGTTCACTGAGGGTATAAAATGTTTGTGGGAACTTGTAAAAATCCATTTTGGTTAGGCTACTGAATGAAGTGCAAATTTATTGCAAAGAGAGGGCCGTAGCATCCTTGTTGCCAATTTAAGCATTCCTAGCACAGGACCAGGGTAAAACTACTCTGTGGTTTCAACTCTAAATGCAGCCTTTCAGTTACTTGTAAGGTTGCAAGTCACCATGTATGTATGTATGCGTACACAATTCAGAATATACATTTCTGCTTGGACCCACCATCTAGGCTTTTTGTTTAGAGAACTTGCGCTCTTGAGTTACCAACCACTTTATTTAGGTTAATGGAGAGCATAAAAAGGGAAAGATCAGGGCAGTAAAGTGGCATTTGCCAGTTACCTTTAGGAGTTTCAGATAGCAAATTGAGGCTTGGAGTAATACCTTCTTACGGAATTAAAGCTCAGTGTATGTTCTTTTATGAGACAGGTTCCAGATTTTTTGTTGAGGGCTCCTTTGTTAATAATGAGCAGCTATATCCATAGGCTGTAATTTAAACACTTCTTAATACCGTTGTGCGTCTGTTTAAGAAGCATTGTGTAGTTAATTTTATATTATTGTTGGTGTTAAGGGCACTTGGTAAAAACTCAGCAGAAACACAATAACCCTAGTCTGGCTGTATTTTGATCTTTCTATTAAAATTACCCGAATCAAGAATTGCTGTCAAATGCAGTAAGCCAACCTATTTCTGCCTGATATGACTGTTCGTGTTTTTCTACAGAAATATTTAGTAACACCAACCATGGTTTTTAGACTTGAGAAGGGGGTGCTTTGTAAGTTTTATTGAGTTGTATCTCTTGGAAAAAGGCTGGGTTGAAAGAAGTGGTTACGTTCTTGGCAGTTGGTGACTTTGTGTGCACCCTCATGCTCCGTGGCACGTACTGCTTTGGATTGTATGTAGAGTGATCTATCACGGACCCAACTGTCCAGAAACAGCTGGTACCTCTGTTTATGCAGATAAAAAAGGTTGTTTCCACGAATGCAATCAGTATGTTTAAGACTACATACTTGTTTTCGTACTCTGTCCTTATTAATATGGGAAGGAAAGCAGAGGTTTCATTGCATCTGCAAAATGGCAAAAAGCTTAAACAACGCTGTGCTGCGCTACTGTTTTCTCACGTATTTTTTACTGTAGACAGTAGTTATGTCTCTGTATTTCCTAAATACAGTTTCATTAATGATTTTTAGTTCTGCATCTATTAGTTCAAGTTCACAAGAAATTTTCTTCAACAAATCTCTAGAACTTGGTAACTACTCTGTGCTTTTGCATGGTGAGGGAATGGGTACAGGGCACATCATGTCATGCAGGTGATAGTCATGGAACTGGGAGCATGATCTGGGATTGCGTTCAGAAAGTCATAATCCAAAGGTAGTGCTGCTGTAGGAGGTTTTTGGAGTAGAACCCACAGAAGGTTTCCTTGACGAAGCTGACCCTGGTCTGCTGTCTTCAGGCCATTATGAAATAAGTTTTTAATGGCTTTGTTTTTAAGCTGCTGCGATTTTCTAGCAGTGCTGTGCTGTGGCAGAAGCTAAGAAAGTTTCCTGTTCTTATTTCTCACTTTTTTTTTTCTCTGGTTGTAGTGAGAAAGCAAATACTTCGCTTGATTAAAAGGAACAACCTGCAGGGGATGAATAGTGAGTGGCCTTGGGAATTTCTTAACATCTGTAGAAGAGCATAATGTATTTGGTGATAAAGTGTAGTTTGAGTTTTCTCCCCTGCTTCAATATACTTCATCACAGTGGGGAAAATTGAACTGCATGTTTATCTCCACAGCTAAGGGTTCGGGCCCTGCTGGATGCTCACCGAGATTTAATTGCATGAGTAATGACACTGCAGACAAAGAGTATATACTGCGGATGAAATATTCTGTCTGGAAACTCCTAAAAGCAGACAAATGCTGTCGTACGCCATGTCTTCATTTGTGCTCTTGGGTGGTGAACAGGCAAGAGAGGAATGTGGAGAGGCAGGGCTGTGCGGCGAGGAGGTTCAGAAAGGTTCCTTGCAGCCGCTGACTCGCGTGGTTCTTGTGGCACTCAGCTCCCGCACGCCGCAATAGGAGCTTACTGCTCTCCATCACGGGGCTGCCTACTTAATAACGTCAGAGTGGCTTACCCAGTGGGTTTTCTTTATTGCTTTGTTTTGCATTCTTGTAATTTTGGTTACTTTGCAGCAGCTTTTTCAACCTCATCATGTGCTGGCTCAAAAAATTAATGTTTAAAAAAACAGCGAAGACAACCAAACAACTATATCTTGGTGCACTGGTGAGCTCTTGAGTACTATCAGGCTGCAGCTTGCGATGGAGTGTGAGAAACTTGGTACTGCTTTTATGTTCCTTTTGATTCTTGAGGACTGCTGGATGTTACGTTCGGTTGCTGACACAAGGTAGGCAATAGCAGAGATTATAGCAACATTTGTACAGCTTTAACTTGTGTTAATACATTTATGGGAGGAAGAAAAGCCAAAGTGCATTTAAAAACGTGTGGTGATCTGGCCCTAATAGGTTTGAATTGCTAAGTTGATGTTAAAAGCCAACTAAATTAGTGATATGTAATTCTTAAAAGAATTTTCTCCATATGGGGGGTTCTGATTTAATCCCGTGTTTATTACAGGAGTACAGAAGGGTGCATCCTTTTTTTTAACCTTCCCTTCTTGAGAAGGTTTATAGTTGTAGTAATGCTTTCTTTGTATGGCTCCTGTTCTTCAAGGGTTTAAGATTGACATTGGGATTCTCCTGTCAGAAGCTGGACTGCAGGGTAGGTTGTGTTCTCTTTGTCGTAACTAATTGTGGGGTCAGTGGTTTGGTCTGCCAGTAAGACTTACTGCTGTACACTGCGTTGGCTTACTCCTCCTCCTGTCTGTCTGGAAACAGGGAGCTACAAGTGCAAAGTGCAGAGGTTGGCAGGAGCAGATCTGTAGCTGATGTACTTCACTGCGGAGTTTGGAAATAGCCGTTGTTGATTATAAAGTAAGCAGACAATAAAGGTGATAATTCAGTTTGACCTCCTCTGTAAAGCAGTTCACAGGACTCCTCGTGAGTTACTTTCATTCTTGAATTTATGATCTCATATTTGCCCTTACACTTCTCTGACAAGTGGAGTAGTTTAAGCTTTCTGAATCTGGATCTGGGGTGTGCATTTTCTAGTCTTTCAGTCATTCTTGCGGCTCTTCTCTGAAGCCTCTCCAAAGGTTAGTAATCCCATTGAACTGTTGCAAACGTACCAGCATTAACTACGATGGCCAATAAAGCCTATCCGGATTTGATTACCTTCTTCTAATGTACAAGGAATTGCACTACCCCCATGAGCACAGCAAAAGCCCTGGCATCTTATGGTACATCATGTAAACGATGCTCTTTGCAGATCCCCAAGTCTTCTTTGTATTCACTGAATTCAGAGAAAGTCTTTGCTCTGCGACACCCTGAGTTTCTCATTGCTGCAAGATTACATTTGCTGTATTGAAACACCTCTTTGGGGCTGTAGCCAGCGTATTTGAGCTTCTTTAACATTGATCTTATTTGTTTTTATCGTTTACTTCTTCCATTAATTATGGGCCTCCAAATTGCCTAGACATTCTTTGCCCCCTTCTAGGCTATGCTTGAGAAGGTAAGACTGAAAATAATTCCTGTGAAGCAGTCAGGCTGTTTGTTTCCTTAATGATCATTTCCCATCTGTTATGTGCTTTTAAAGCAGTTTCAGTCCAGCCAAGGTACGCTGCGTTTCATGAGAGATGAAGGCAAGTGCCTCACAAAACTCATGTCCGTGTTAGTGCCTTCAGAAGTTTCTATAAACTCAGCAGAAAATACCAGTTCAACAAGACACGTTTTGCAGCAATAGGTGCTTATTTGCCAGCGATACTACTATCTGCTTTAGTTGTGGATTAATTGAGCTTCTTCCAACCAATCTGCACTTTTGTCTGGGGCTCGTTTGAGGCCGATAAGGCTGACGATTACCAAGGCCATCTCACTTTCACTTTTGAAACATTGGCAGCCAGCACAAGCTGTCTCTCAGGCCTCCAAACCTCCCAACAGTTACTGAATATCAAGAATTAGCCGTTTGGGTAGTTCTTTTGTTGGGCGTCCTAACATTACCTAATCTACTCATTTAGAAAATGATTAGTTCTGAGGATGCTGTTCAACACCATTTCAAGATCTTTTTGAAGGGAAATTACTGTTTATCGTCTGTAAAGATATTTGTGATCTAGTCCCATCTTCTCTCCCACATCATACGTAGCAGAAATATTATTATTACTGACAACTTTGTGATTTTTAATCTGCATTTTAATTTTGATGTTTCCATTTTGTAATATGTGAAAGGAAAACCTAAATAGTTATTAGCCTTTAGTAAAAGTAAATAAAAATCCAGCTTTCAGTGAATAGAAAATTGTAGTGTTTTGTGACAAAACTTCATTTAAGACCAATTAATAAAAACTTCTAATAACATGCTGCCTTTTCTAGGTAATAATAGTAGCTGACTCTCGGGTGATTAAAAAGCAAAAGTAACGTGAAGTGCAAGCTTGTGACTTTGTTTAATGATTATGTGGCAGGCTGCTAGCACATATTTTTCATAAGCAAACAATGGCTTATTAGTTAACGGATTTCCTTAAGCTTTCTTTATAGTAAATGTTTTGCGGACAATGACTGTATGCACTGAATTCATTCATAATGCTTCCAACACCTGTTTCCTCCTGTTTTTTTTCCAACAGTTTTATTTGGAAAGTATGGGGAACTCGAATTAGGTCTCATTAGAGTGCTGGGTATGCTGGAGACCCACGTGTTTCTCTGTCATTGAAGACTCACAAGTGAATAGCAGGCGTATTGTTTCGCACTTTAATAGGGATGTTTAGATGCCCTTTAGAGCTGTAAATAATGTCCTTTTTTGAAGCTCTGCCTTACCTCTGAAGTAACAAATATTTTCTCTGCAGCATCATTTACGTGTTGTCAAAGTTCATAATGAAGCTTTTTGGAGATCTCTAACACTTTCAAGCGAAGGAACTGAAGTACAAGGAAATAGGTCATCCTTTCTCCTCCGAAATTCGGCTTGGTATGTGAGAGGCATCCCCGCGCTCCATCAGCAGAGCCGGGGCGCAGCAGTTGGGGGAGAGCTCCTGCCGCGATGCTGGCAGGGGGCAAGGGGTCATACGCAGGCTTTGCCTACTTCACTTCCAGTCTTATCTCTTTCATTCTGTCAAGGGAGCCTAAATGAGAGATAGGAGGATGAAAGGCAGCTCCCGAGTCTTCCATTTTAATGGAAGAAATAAATTCCAGTTACACCTGGCAACGCTATCTGGATTCGGTGGATCTTCATCCCAAGCAGAGACTGACGTAGGAAAATCCATTAAGTAAAAGCTTCTAAAAGAAACACAGTTTTTAATTAAGGATATTAATTTTTAAAGTAATGGGGAGTCACAGAAGTTATATTTAAGCCTCAGGAGCTTTGCTTCATTATAGTAATATTTCAGACTGATGAAGTGAGAGCATCTCTGTCCACGTTCAACATGCTTAGTTGGCCTGTAAGGGATTACGTGAGAAAATATTCCGATCTGAGCCACAGCTCAGTTAATGTAAAATTAGATGGTGAACTGTATTTGAAGAAATGAATGGTGGTCAGTTGAAGAGTAATTAAAGCCTACGTCTTTCCATCCAGTATCTGGTGTTTCAATCAACTTGTTTCTAGCTGGGCCCCTCTTTGAGGGTCAGGTTTTGGCTCTACTTTGTTCCGTGCACACAAAAGCAGCATGAAAAGGTCCCCCAAAACTGAGTTTTCCCTTGCAATGGTGGACAAGAAATGGCCATTTTCTGGACCTCTCCTCTGCTCCTCACAAGCCCTAGTTCCAGTGCCAGGTTGAGAGTTGAATTTGGCTGCTCAAACTGGCCGAGCAGATCATAAACAACCCATGAGAGGCCTAGGGCATGTCTGAGGCTAGCCTGCCTTGTGCTGTGGGTTGTTTTGGCCCTTTGTGTGGGCCGTAATCCTGAAAGCGTAAAGCTCCTTGTGCCTCAGCTCCCTTTTTGTCTGCAGCCCATGTGTTCTTTGGAAGCAGAGCCCCGTCCTCGAGTCATGATGTTTAGCCAGGTGCCAGCACGTTGATGGGAAGGCCTCGGGATGTTTCCACTGTGTCAGCAGTGAGGAAGGGACAAATTCAACCTCAGCTAGCAGTGTGCAGCTCCTGCGAGTGCTGGCGAGGTGCTCCTACATAATTCTTCTAAAAAAAAAAAAAAAAACCCTTTCGGCTTTGCATCCAGGCTTCTCCCTGAGTGCATTCATTCATTCATTCATTCATGGGTTTGTCAGCAGGTTATTGTGTCTGCCTGTGACCCTCCTGAAGACCATGCATCTTATGTTCCAGCCCTCAAATAGGCTATGACCTTCTCCTGTTTTGAATGTTGGATGAATGACCTTTCAGCAGGGTACTTGCTTATGTGGAGGTCTGACTGGGAGGATTTGGCTGTGCGAGTGCTTTGGTCCACGTTGGCATGAAGCGAAAGAACAAGAGTTCTTTATTCTCAGGATGGGATTCAAATTTTACTTCTATGATTCAAATGTAACCTGCAAGTATAAAGTCTTAAATTCTTTCAACATGTAGCTCTAAACGTGTAGCT
Organism: Anser anser; assembly: GCF_964211835.1. NCBI lineage: Eukaryota > Metazoa > Chordata > Aves > Anseriformes > Anatidae > Anser > Anser anser. The sequence goes on along the minus strand of NC_139725.1, from coordinate 12,290,791 downwards.
ATTCGAGTTAACAACATCGGTGGTGGAATTTTTTTCAACAGTGAGGGAAAATGATTATTGTTCGTTTCAATAATTATTCTATTTCCCTTATGGCTTAAAAAAACTAACAAAGAAACAAAAAACAGGGTAACAGTTACAGACTTAAGGAATGAAACCCAAGTAGTAGAAGCATAACTGTTAAGGAAAAGCCCTCAGTAAGGAGGTGCGTGCATTTTTTTCCTATGAAAATACTGTGCCCATGCAGAATTTCAGATGCTTATTTGCTGATCTATTGTAGTATTTTATCAGCAGTGTAGTAATGGGTACATGAAACAACCTACCCAGTAAAATTATCCGATAGGGTAATTTTTAGCTAAGAAAGTGATCAGATAGGGTGCAATCTGCTGCTTTTTTTTTTTTTTAATGTCTTAAATGTAACACGAGAACAAATTCGATATACTTAGTTCTTTTGGTCCCTGCAGACGGCTGAGGGCCACGTTAAGCAACCCATTTGGGTCTGCTCTTCAGGTTACAAATACAGAATCTCGGATTAAAGTTTTGCGGGCATAAACCACATCCCGAAAAAAAGACTCAAGCGCTTCAGCTACAAAACGACCGGCTTAGGGCTGAATGAACCCTGCAGCGCTTCAGGTGCAGAAAGAGTGGCCGAGTGCTTTTGTGTAAGGATTGCATCCTGTCCTGGGGAGTTACGTACAGGAATATCGAAGTGGTAAACACTTACAAAGTGAAGACGGGCGGGCAGTTGCAGCAGGAGGTGTGCTGCCGGCATCCACTAGCCGTCGGTTGTTTCTGCAGGTTCTTGCCTTCCCCCTGCAGCCAGCAAAGCAATCTTTACGTGAGTCACAATTTATATTTGGAGAGAGGGAGGGAAATGGGTGGCCTGGGGAATTGATTCAAACAAGTTTTTCCTTTTCTTTTTTTTTTTTTTCTTTCCCTGTGGTTCCCTACCATTCATTAGTGGCGCGGCAGAAGCAAAGCCACCCCCGAGTGCCCCGAGCACAGGCTGGGGCTGCGCTGGTGCCGCTGCCAGTGGGACAGGGCTCTCCTGTCCCTTGGCACTCCCCTGTCCGTCCATCCATGCATCCGTCTGTCACAGCACCCCAGCAAGAGGAGCAGGGTGAGCAGGCGCAGCCAAGCTGTCCCGGGGTGGTTTCGCAGGGCGTGCATGGGATGAAATAGGTGCGAGTCTTCCCTCGGAGCAGTGTCTGGTGGGCTGCTGCTGGGAGCAAGGTGCTTCAGGGGAACAGGCAGGGGGTTTCACAGGGGTGCAGGAGAAAACTGGATTGCTCTGGCTGTTGCATGCACCTCAAATACAGAAAAAATGATATAGTGTGGTATTTACTGCCATTCAGTACAGCTGTTAGGGATATTCGAAATGCTCTTACTAATCCCTTGAAATGCGACATCAATGCTCCTGAAGTTGATCTGTGATGTTCCACAGGTGGGATCAGTTCCAAGGCAGTATCTTCTTCTCTATTTCCCCCTTTCCCATGATGTAGTCCTTTCTAATCCAGCACGCCAGGTATAGGTGAAAATCCAGGTGGACGCAGCTGAGATTGCGCTAAATGCCAATAAAGCATGCCAGCTGTAGAAGCCGAGTTCTTACCAGTGTCAGGCTGTCACACGTAGGAGAAACCCCTTGAAATTTACTGCTGTGCTCTGGAGCGCGGCTCCTACCCTTCCTTTGCACTTAGACATCCCCCAGAGTGACGGCTCGCTCGGAACCCCGTGCGCTTCTCCTTCCGAAGCGTTGCTGCGAACAGCGCTGGCTTTTCAGCTTCCCTGCACGCTTCCTGCCCCGCTGCCCCCCCTTCTCCAGCTCTCCCAATCCCCCGGCCCCCTGCAGGGGTGGGTGCTAAGGGCGACCCTGCCGCAGGCGTGGGAACGGGGCTCGGCAGGGAGGCGCGTGCACACGTGGGGCTTCCTCTGCCCATGAGCAGCCTGAGGATGGCTGGCGAGCAGCGGCGAGGGCCAGGAGCAGCTGGCAGCAGCACCTAGCTGGGGTGCAGGGGCTGGACGTGTAGCCTGGGTGCCTGCCGTGGTTTGGCGTGCTGTGGTTTGGTGTGGCGTGGTGTGGCTCCAGCAGGTGCTCGGCCGGCAGCGGGCAGGGACAATGAGCGTGATGCTGTGGCGCTGGGAGCAGAACAACACGAGCATGAAGCTGGTAAGGATTTTGCAACAAAGCCTCGGGAAGCCTGATCGCACCGATTGATGGAAAAATGCCAGTTTCTATGGAGACGGCAGGCGTTTGTGCGGCACTTTTTTTTTTTTTTTTTCCTGCCCGGTTCCCGTTTGCAAACGGGAGCTTTTGTCCAGCTGAGGTAGCTCTCCTCATAAATAGTGAAATAGCGAAATAGGCGGGTTGATGCTTCTCTCCGAGTGGAACGCTGTTTTGCAATAAAGCCGAGCTGGACCTGTTACTCTTTAGTTCATCTTTTTGACTGCTTTAGGTTGTTTAGCCTGTTGTTTGATCTCTGTAGTTAAGCTCACTTATAAGTAGGAATAGAAATACAGATGGTGTGTGTAGCTCTCTCCTCACCTTTTTTTATTTATTGTCTTTTTCCATTTCCTCCTTGAAAACAGTTTTCTTTCTATCTTGCTTGAACAGTTTTATTGTCTGCCAACTGAGAGCATTTTGGGTTTTGTTAGCAAACAAAAGACCATTTTAATTTTAAATTCCTATTTGTTCTTCCCAGGAAGGTGAAAAACCTACTGTTCCCTGTAAGTAGAAAGTGCGTGCTTTCTCTTCCACCAGCATAAATGAGATCAGGAAACCCGTGTATCTGCCTGTCTGTTTGAATTACTGTCTGTACCAAGATTTAAACTCTGGTCAAAACTTAGAGAGCCTTCACGCAAGCAGCCTTTTCAAAAGCTATTTGATATAAAGAATATCAGGGCAGTGGCTGTCTGAGATAGCTTTAAATTTGCTTTCCCTATCTCTCTGGCAGATTATTTAAACAATGGAAATTGCAGTTCGATGCAGTTTTAATGTGAAAGATTTCTTTTCCTAAGAAGTTGGTAATCAAAGCCAAAGATTTGTTACAGGTCTAATCTGTTAGCCTTTGCTTGTGAAAACCAGGTGGTAGCCAAAGGTGCTCAGCACCTCTTAAAATCAGTTTTTGTGATCATAAAAATGTATAGTGCGTCTTGGAATTTAACAGCCTCTGTTTTCAAATACGTTCCTTGCAAGGGATGATGATGTGATGAACACATCTCATTTAAGGAGCGGTTTGTTCTTGGTAGAAAAATGGCTCCTCACACGGGATCGGACAGTTCCACATACTTCACGCGTGAGTACCTACCGGAGTAATGAATTTATGAGCCAGCAGTGAGAACAGTGCAGCTCGATGCAGGGGTTGCCCAGGCTTGGTGCCAGCTAAAGCCAGGTGTTCTGGGAATGGAGGTTACCGGGAGCCCCACCTCCCTTTTCAGATGCAGAGGAAGATCTCTTGAGGAAGCAACAAGAGCTATATGAGCACAAGTGTTTTTGAAAGAAGGTCTTTACATGCGCATTGGCTTTAAAACCACACGCAAATGGAATACAAACAGAACAAGTACCTGTAGGAAATGAGCATTTTAAATAAAGCGGAGAAAATGAGATGTGAGCTGAGAGAGAAAATAGCTGCTGGTGATGGAGTTGCCTTGGTCCAACCCCAGTATGGAGTGTAAAAAGTAATAATAATTAAAAAAAAAAAAAGGGTCATCAGCTAAATGAGTGTCAGAAAAAATAGGACAGTGCCCAATGGAACCAAGGGAAATGGCTTTGACATCTCAGAGTACCCAAAAAAAAGTTTTTGATCGGCAACAGCTCTGAGGTGGGACTGAAGACCAAGACAGTGCACGTCTGGCAGGAAACAAGGTGGGATGGGACACGCTTAGCTGTTTGTCATGGTACTTAGTTACACCTGAAATGTTGCCTTTTATAACAATCACTGAAACTGTACAGGCGTGTTGTTTGTCTGGCCATCAAGTTTTACCTGATGCCAAATACGCCATTCATTTATTGGATACGGAATTTATTAGAGCCATCTCTCTTTGGCGTGGTTCTTCAGAGGGCTTCAAAGTAATTCACAAGCAGTTTACTAAGTCTTAAAATGTTTCCACTGGAAACACTGAGTAACGCACAGGAGGGCGTTTGCTGTCGTGGTGGGCAGGAGCTGAGTCGCCCTCGCGCTGGGTTGGTGGCGGCCATGCTTTAGGCCGCAGCCGGCGAGGCCCTCGTGGGCCCCGGGGACCCCACAGAACTTTCTGGCCTCTGTTCTTCCTCGCTTCTCCCCAGTACTTTATCTCCCTCCCCCTGCCTTTTATCCGGCGAATTTTGTGGGAAAGAAGGGAAGGAAAAAGAAAGCACTGGGCAGCTCTCGTTTTGGGCGAGCTGGTGGTGGCTAGTATAGGATGTGTGTGTAACCAGCGGGCGGTCTTGTGGAGAGCTTGGGCAGTGACAGCAGAAATCACTTCGTGGTTCAGTGAGGAAGGCATTTTTTTTTCTTAATTGGAATATAGGGCTTTTTAGGGAGGGATGGATAAATCCCTTTGTCTGTTGCTGTCACACAGTCACTGAATACCAGGTCCTGCAAGAGTTATTCAGGTATGTTTGTGAAAATTAAATGTTGTCATTAAGCCTACAATGCAAAAACAGTCATCTAACTCTGCTTGAAACTCAGTATTGCTTATTCCTCCTCCAAAATTTTGCCTTTGACTAATTTTGGGGAGTGATAACCTAATTTCTATTGCACACAGATATGCGAACAATTTTATTTGTGTTGGTTTTCATTTTATGAAAAATGTGTCACAGAGATTCGGACATGTATTGCAGACGCATTTTTACTTGAAGCCGAGAAGACTTACTGTAAACTGCTTTGAAATAGAGCTTTAAAGGACTTGCAAGGCTCAGACAGGTCCAAACTCGGATAAGGTTAGTGAAAAATTGGGCTTGCCACTTCTGTAGGTGTAGAAAAGATTCTCAATAAACATGACATAAACAACATAGAGCAAATTGGGTACGAGTGTCTTCTGCAAAAGAGTCTTTAGTGCGACTGGCATAAGTCTGACTTTTTTTGGATTTTGGGGGCAGAGGGATGATGGGTTTGTATAATACTCAACTGCGCTGCAACATGCATGTGAGCGTTTTCCAGTCTCTAGAGGGACGCAGTTCACTCTGTACGCTCGTCCAGAGAGCTGGCCGCTGGGTTGCTTATGTTTGTGCTGGACTTTGCACCACTTTGCTGCTTTCCCGTTAGGTTTTCACGATGCCACCCTTCAACATTGAAGGGAACAATTTTAAGTGTTTGGAAACGAATTGTTCCAGAAATATTTACAAGTTGTTGCCATATTGGATATAGCTTTATAAACTATTTAGCTGAGGGTAAACCAACCAGACATAAGGCTGTATGTGAGTCGTGTCACATTCACAGCCAGCATTTCATTTCAGGCATTTTGTCTGTTAATTCAGCTTGGGAACCAAGTCGATGACATCTTCTGAAAGACAGAGAAGGCAAACAGCATTTTTGTTACAAAACACAAGTGTAACCAAGGCCTGGAGATTACTGTCTGATCTCCACTGAGTTTTTAAGAGTAACTTTGTCTATTTCAGTGATTTTTATAAACAGAATCATAAGATAATCCAGGTTGGAAGCGACCTCTGGAGGTGACCTAGGCCAACCCCTTGCTCAGAGTTAAGTTCATTGGGTTGTCGCTGTGGGCCTTATCCAGTTGACTTTGCCTAGCTCCAAAAATGCACAGACTCTGTTCCAGTGTTTTACCACTTGCGTTGTGAGATGTATTTGCCTTAAACCTACCCAGAATTTCCTTTGATACAACCTGTGATTCTTGCTTGTCCCCTACCCTGCAACTGTCTCCATTCACCCTCCCTAGTTATTTGTAGACAGTAACTTGAGCTCCCTCTAAGCCTCTTCTGGTTTATAGGTGGAACAAACCTGGCTCTTTCTCCTCCCATGAGTTTTCCTAGCTTCAGCGGTGTTTTTGTAACCTACCTAGAACTGACATCCAGTTCCTGCAAAGCTCAAGTCTTAATTCTGGCAAATCTTAAAATTTTACTTTTCACATTAAGTTAATCATCTGTTTGGGACAGTGGGGAAAAAAAACTGATAAAATGTTTATACAAATTGTTGTCATGATTTATCTTCCTACTATGAGCTTGCTTTTGTGATTGGATATATTCCCTGGGAAACCCTGATGAGTTTCTTGCCGGTCTTTGTAGAGCATATTGGTGTTATTTGTGAACATTCAGAAGGATAACCAAGACAGCTTTTTGCTGAATAGATTGTGCCCACTTTGAAGTTCTTCTGTCTCTCAGGATAACAAGGCTGGATTTTGGTAGCTTACTCCTCTTCATGGTAATTTACATGAGTAAGACAAGCATCATACCTGGGTTGATGCTGGGGTTCCTCATTCCTGAGCCTGTAAAACGAATGCTTCATTCTGATTTTCTTTCTGGTTTGCATCTGAGACTAGCAGAACAAAATTTCAACATCCAATATAAAGCCTTCCCCTCCTTTCTTTTCCTTTTTTTTTTTTGTTTAACCATTATGAGTCAGCTATACACCTTATGCAAACACTTCTTTTTACCGTAATCAAAACAAGAACTTGTCCCACTCCCTCTTTTATGGCTTTGAGAATTTGCAAGGGCTAATATATTGTTTTTGTGATGATTGAAGATTGCTGCAAAAAGCATGTGATCCTTTTTCTCTATGTGAGGTTTAAATTGTCCTGGTTTTGAGCAGCCCCCAGCCTTGAAGCATGGAAATATAACTTTGAAATCCGAGAAGGTTCCAGCCTTTTTACAAGCCCTAGAATTATATCAGTAGAAACAGTAACTAACTATCTGGCTATAACTGGCAGTAGATAACCTTTTCAATTTTTTTTTTTGTGTTGGGGTTTGGTTTTTCATGAGCCTGCAAGCAACGAGTGAATGAAACTGGTGTGTATGTTTGTCGTATCAACGAGATAAATCCTGGGTCTGACAAGGAATAATACCCCAGGATGAAGCCCATATTAAAAGTATTGTTTCTGTAGAAAGAATAGTCTAAACTGGATTGAAAAGTCACATTAGCGTCAGTAGGAGCTAGCATTTTAACATGAAACGTAAACAGTGGTGTTTTAAAAACAGTATTCAGATGAACTAACATTTGAGGTTCCTAGGATTTTGTTCTATGTAGCTTATTTTTAACATTTTTCTTTCTCTTAGGAAGTATTTTCTCAGTTGGGGTTGGGTTTGTGGGATGTATACAGGTGGAGAAAACTGAACAGAAGGCTGTTCAGCCTTCGCTGTTTGCCTCTGTTCTTTCTGCCTTTGATTTATAGTACTTGAATGGTATATACTGTTAAGGATATAGAATTCTGTATAGATTTTTTTTTTCCTCCCTGTAATCTTTCTCTGTTAAGATGTTAACATATTGAATAACATGAGAGAAGATAAATGTGCATGTGTTTTACATAAGGTTGTTAAATACAGACACCTGTATTTATGAACAGGACCAGATTCTTTTTTTTTTTTTTTTGTAGCAGGAAGCAACTTGTATTGGTGTGAATGTGCCTAAGTGTAAATCCAGTCAGAATCTCACCCCGTTGGAAAGACAATAAGAGCACTTTTTGCACCTGCATTTGCCCTAGCATCAGGGCTTGAGAGGAGGGAGGTTCCAAGAAGGGATGGCTTTCCCATCCTTGCCCTTGCAGAATTAAGGACTCTCAAAGGCAGGGACTGGGAGACGTGCTCCTGCTGAGGACCAGGAGGTGCTGGAAGGAGCTAGGCCATGTCTTCTTCACCTTCCCTCACGGCTGATGAAAAATGCCACTCCATGCTGGCTAGGTAAGAAGGAATGATGCTTCCTGCTCATCCAGTGTAGCTTGGCAGCCCTCCAAATGTGTGCTGAGGGTGAATGGTACCAACTTGACCAACATTCAAGTTTTTCAGAACTCAATGGGCTGTAAGTTGGGTAAAAGAGTGGATTTTTAAAAAATTGCTCTTGTAAAATTGTGACTTAATTCCAAGTCTTCCCTGTGAAGAAAGTGTTAAGAGCTTTATCGCTATGTATAAAATTTCTGTCCAGGTTAACACGTGGCTTCCCCTTCTATTAAATATTTTCTTTTAATGCTCTTATCTCAATGTGCCTTCTGGACTAATGTGTAGCGTACAGGAAAGAAAACACTTATTTGGAAGAAACATTTCATTCTGGAAGAGATTTTCAAGTGCTTAAGTTAAAAACTGCAACAGAAGAATTGACTGGGATGATGAGAGGTTTGAAAAGTTGTGATTTGATAGACCTATTTTTGCTAGCTGACTTAGCTATACTTTTCATTAAGTGAGGGAAAGAATCTCTGCAGTTCCATAAGCTTTTGCCAATGTATTAGTGACTTATAAGCAGTTTATTTGAATCGTGTCGCAGTATTATCTTGCAGCTGATAATTGACTTGATGTTGGAATTGGACCACAGCAAATCACAGAGCTTTTCCAAGTTGAAAAGTTTGGAACCTCATCCAGTTGATAGATGTCTAGATCAAAGGCTTAGTGTCTAGTATTCTACAAAGATTAAAATAAAAGCAAGGTATAATTCAGCATTTCATAGGTTGGGATACTTATGAAAGATACTATTGCATACAATCATACATTTCCCACCCATCTATTTAATCTGCGTTACAGAAATGTTCTTTTGACGCAAAAGCCTGTGAGTATGCAGCATGTTAAAAGGATATACGCATCTTTTTCCTGAGGAGGATCAGCTAAGAGATGGCAACACATCTGTGAACTGCAGTTGTCCTAACACTGTGAATAAGGCAGGTTTGTTCTGAAGAGGTAATGTAGTGAAACTGCCAGGAGGCAGAAGAAACGTTGTACAGAATATTATACGCAATTGTGCTATTGCTCATGAAAGATCAATTCAAAGAAACAAGGTCCATTGGGTTGACCAAGAGAAAGAACAACCTGTTTCGTTGTCTGTTTTAACCAGTTTGGGTTGCAAGGGACCTTAAAGATCATCAAGTTCCAGCCCCCCTGCCTTGGCATCTGATTATTCTCTGTAAAAACATGAAAATAGAGCAGAGTGTTTCAAATCAAACCAAGGAGGTACCGAAGCAGCCTATCTCCCAAAGAAATGGGGGTAAACTTCAACATACCTTTTGGGAGAGGCTTTGATTGTTTTATCTCAGTAGCTCTATCGTATAGTTAGTTAAATTGCTAGATTCAGTGCCCAAAGGGTACTTTGCAGACTGTGCTCCTCTTTATCTCCAGGAGCATTGGATTTGTAACTGCAACGTGTGCATGTACTGGGGCTCGCAGGGAGGGAGCGAACTTAATTCATGGCAGCCCGTATGCTTTGCGGCTGGCCAGGGTCAACCCACCGTGATGTGTATTTGTTTTATACAGTATGTAGGTATCTAAGTACTATATAATTCTGCTTAATACATCTTCATATATTTTACACTTATCTAAGAAGGAGTTGATGTCATCGCAGAACTCAGAGAAAATCCAGAAGACAAATTTAACAACATGTAAATGGTTTAATGTGCGTAACATACAGCTTGTAAAGAACAGTTGTATCACATTTCATTGCAGGTATCATAAAAAAAATCACATAAGGAACTTTAGAAGTGCAAATCTAAAAATGTAAGTAGGTGCTACACATTGCCTAGTTTAGGCTTTTTGAAATATTCCAGAATAATCTGTTTCTCTACCTTAATTTAGAATTCAAATGTAGACATTTGAGCCTCATTTAATTCTCTTCTGTGATTATAGCAGTAGACAGAGACTGGAAAGGGAATTGAGGTTGGCTATCCTTCTGATACCCTTCCTGTTCTGGTACAGGATGCCTTTTGGGAATGCAACCTGATTTTCATTTACTTACTTCTGTCCCTCACGGGACATCGAGGGAGGATGAAAAATTATATATGCTGTTTTAAAAACCTTACTATGTCTTTTACTCCCAGTGGCGTGTGTTTTTGTGCTAACTCTTCTTTATTGTAGAACACAGAGGGATAGATGCAGATGGTGGGTATATGATAGGATGCAAGATGGAGTGATTTTATTTTTTAATCATTGTCGGACTTGACAGGTGCAACCTACTGATTAATGTAATGTTGTTGTCATGTTCATAGATGTGAAGCCTTAAAACTAATTGGTTTGCATTCTCTTGCTGTTTGTGGTAGGCTGTCCCAAAGTTTTCCTCCAGCATTATCATTTGCTTTGACATATACACAGCCTATTCATTTGTGGCATTTTTGCTAGCATGTCTGCTAGCTGTTCCGCTCCTCTTCCACGGCATTCCCAGCCAAGGAACATCTTACAGTGTGATTTTTAAATAATCCGAATTCCTAGTCATCTTTTGCAAGACAGTTTCTTAATTTCCCAACTCCTTTTCTGTACCATTTCTAAACTGAATGTTCTTTGTTAAATACTGATGACCAGAAGTGTTTGAGATTTTTCAGGTGAAGTCTTACTAGTACATTGTACAAGACCTGTAGTACTTATTAATTTTCCTTAAAAATCTGTCTATAAATAAGCATTCAGTCTCCCTGTCAGTGAGTGCTTGCATTTTTTTTATCAGATAGTTCATGATTAGGGTCATTATGGTGAGACAGACTGCTCAGATGTTTCCTGTGCTCCCTTTCAGTCTGAAAAGTCTTACTTCAAGTAATTCAAGCCATTCCCTTCCAGTGTGCATTCTGGCCTATTTATTGTCATTACGAATCTGCTTATTAATTTTGAAACATGCCCAGTTTTATTTGGAAAACATAAAAAATTCCTTAAAGGTTATCTGTGCAGTTACCACATTTTATTATCACGATCGCAATCCTGTTATCCATTGAAAATAAGCCTATGTAACTTCTGTTCATTAGTTTCCTAGGGTAATTACTGTGAAAGTGAAGGATGGCAGTGATTTTGGTGAGGGAGGGCATTGTGTTGTGCTTCAAAGAGACTTCTGAAATAAGTGTATCTTCGCCGTACCTTTCTTTTATCTTTTTAATCAGAATCTTTTAAAGGAAGTAGTGGAGAGCTTCAAAAGCACTGTTGAGAATTTGATTTCAATTAGCTGAGAGGGTTTCCTGGTTCTAGCATCTTGCCGTCATGCCGGTGTTGTAAGGTGTTAGATGATCATCTGCCAAACAGTTGGGCACTGTAAAGCAAGCTGGTGTTCTCTTCTGTGCTTCTCCATGGCAGCCATTCAGGGATTCACCAGATTGTTTTTGAGGGTTGTTTACATTTTAAGTAAATAATATTTTTGTATTTTTTTTAATGACCAAAATTCATGTAAGTAATCAAGGCGCAGAATCAGACTACCACCAGACTCAATACAGATTATACATGACATCAGCATTTTCAAAAAATGTCCTGAATTCTGGTGCATTTTGGCAGAGGCTTCCAAAACTATGCAGTTGCTGCCTTGTTCTTCTGAGCTCTAATGCATATTTTAGAGTTTTGAAGGCATAAATTTTTATTGTTCGGTTTTGGTTTAAGACATTTTGGTTGGAAGTTTACATTAGAAGATCTCCAATACAGGATATCAGGATTTCTAAGGATGAGATGTCTGGGCAGTTAGTCTATTCTGCTCTTCAGCAAAATCATTTTATTTTCATGACTAAGTGTGGATTTGGAAGGGAAATTTTGGTCATTTTGAGAAACATTATTTAGCTCTTGTCTAGATTCAGCCACTGAGATCACAACCAGGTTGTACAAGGTACCACTGCAACATCAAGTGCCAGCTCTTGTCCTGGAGCCATCTAGTACAACTGTGTCTAAGAAGTATTACCTACATAAGACTGGGGTGGGAGGGGTGACAGGCTCAGAGAAATGAAGAGACTCACCCTGGGCTGCAAACTCTTATTTTCAAGGAATAAGAGGAAATAGTACACCTGCCATTCTGGGCAGCTCGCTGTCTGATGCAGATAGGGTTCTTTTCTTACGGGTGTCACTTCAACAACCTGTATTAAAAATATTGAAATTCCTGCCTGGTTTGCTTTTTCCTTTGTTGAGAGAGAAGGAACATACGCAGTGAGGTGCCCCGTCCTGGATCAGCAAGCCATGGCAATCTCCGTCCCGAGGTATCCTGCAGTTAACTGATTAACGGCAGCCTGGAGAGAAAGCTGTCAGCCTTCCTGCCTCCTTAACATGTTTGTGTTGCATGGTACTTGGTTTTTCTGTGCTGGAGTTGCCTTTAGCAGGATCCAGTCCTGTTTCCGCAGAGGTCTATATCAAGGTTTCCGCGCTGAGGAAGGAACACATCTGCTGCAGGGGGAGGCCTGCGGTGACATGGGTGTCAATGGGATGGTCCGAAACCTTTGGCTTTGGAGAAGCAAGCTTAAAGGTGCTTTTAAGCCCGACACGGCAGGGTCACTTTGGGAGCCACCTGTAGAGCTAAGCCCAGATAATCTCTCAGGAGAGCCGTGAGCCCTGCGGAGAGCTGCTGTTCCCGTGTGCCCGCGCTCACCTCCTGCCTCGGGCTCTGAGGTGCGCCGTGTGTGTGACTCAGTCATGGCCGCGTGGGCCGAGGGACGGTGGCTGCTTCGGCGTTACGAGATCTGTTGAAGATGTTGTCTTCAACCGTAGCTTCTTATAAATGTGAGTAATCTATCTTGACGACTTGCAGACTGGAGTTAATGAAGGGATAATACTGCACCCCAGAAGCCTGGGCTGTGGATGTAGCTTAGTTCCTCACCGGGGGAACCAACCTGGCTGTTAGGAAGCAGGCAGGAAACCCAGCGGGTACTGGGGAGGCCTTCCTGCAGGATTATGCAATTTGTAATCAGCTAGAAGAAAATGGAAATACATTCAGGGTCACTCTGAGCTAAAGAGAAAACGCTTAATAAATTTAGCGTGCAATCGGAGGTAAAACAGTACCTCGAACCCAAATTGCATAAAAGCAATAGCCTTTTTTTATGATGGTACTTAATATTAGGCTTGTTATCTATTCTAAAGCAATTTTGTTGTTGTTGTTGTTCTCTAAAATAAAGACCCTTTAATGTCATTTCAGAGGTACAGTGATTGGGGGATTGGCTACATGTGCCTAACAATAATGTGAATGAGGCCATGTGTTGGGTTCAATTTGGTGTCAGCTGTTCATTGCTGATCTTTGACTGGTTAATTTAATGTTCTCTGACATTTGCTCAACAAGCTTATTGTTGTGTTTTTTTTGCTGACAAGTGATTGCTGATGAATTGACTGATTAGAGAATAAGGGAGTCTCAAGATAGCACAAAGCCGTATGCAACACACGGGGAGGCTGTGGATCATTTGCTAAATATTGGAAAGGGGAGGGTTATTTTTAACCCCCATGTAAAAATTATGGGTTCCTTACTTCGTTAGACATCTGCTTTACTGGTTAGACACAACTGATGCTAATTGCGTTTAATTCTGCCGTGGGGTGGTGGCCAGTCCCAGTGTTTTAAGGACTTTTATGAGGTCTGTCAGTCTTAGCCGGGTGCACAGAAATGCCAGTCCGCTAATCTGATCTTGGGTTTATTTGCTTTTTTGAGACAAGCATCTCCAGAGAGATGGGAAAACCAAATGTCAGAAGCACGAAGCAGGTGTCCCTGAAGCATTTGCCAAGCCCTCCCGTATCCCTTAACTGTACCTGAGCACTATCTTCTATCTTATGGAGAGAAAGCATAACAGATCGTACCGAATAGACACACATGCTAAAAACACTGCATAGACTAATTCATTTAAATAGGATACTTGAATGTATTGTTTACTGCTAGTTACACTAAATTAGGAAAAATCAGTAATGCATAAATACAGAAACAACAGATGTGCGACATGAAATTATGCAGAAACGTTTCATTCAGAATTGTACTGATAATAGCTTATTTTCTGTGTTACTGGTTTGCAAAATGCTGGACAAGTGCTAGCATATAAAACAGCACAGGCTTCGCTCCTCGCGCGACAGGTGAGTGCTTCTCTTGTCCATGGCTTGGTGTTACTCGCTGAGGAGTTGGTGGACTCACGGTTGGTCTGGTTCAGAGCACCCAAAATCAGCATTATTCTGGTCTGGGGTTTTCATGGCTATGGTCACTTCAGGGTCACCTTGTGGTCTGAAGCTTGAAGTACAAGATTTCTTGCAAGATATTAAAAAAATAAAGCCCCACAACAACAAAACCCCTTGGCCAGCCTATTTTTAAAGGCATTATATATCAGTGAGAATGCTATTTACTTGAGATGCCTCTCACGTTTTAAAACTGGGGTTGTAGACTGGTTACCGGCAGCTTCTTCCAGAGTCTCCTAGATAGCGTTGGGATCCCAAGTAGATGAGCTGAAACTAATTTCTGTAAGGATCTGCTTTTCTCAACTCCTGCTCTAAATATAAATTTGCCGTGTGGAGCAGAGCAGCTGCTGCCTTTGTCAGCTTTTGCATAGTTCAGTGAGAATTTTTCTTTATTGGCCTTTGTGTCGGAATTGCTGTTAGGGACAAGGGTGTGCTCCTTTAATGCGTGCCTGTAAACATCATTCAGCTCAGCAAGGTCCTTACAATGATGCCCACGCTTTGAGTTGCAATGGGGCTGGCCCCAAACAGCCCTCGAACTGTCACTTGCCTGAATCTATCGTTCGGGCTGTCACGGGGTGCTACCAGCTTTTGCAACCTATTTGTTATTTCGCTCGGGCAGCCTGGTGTATTGTAGTGGTAAATGCAGTCGCTAGCAGGAGTCTGATGGCAGGCAGTCTTGTTAATCACGGGTCCAACACTGACAGCTCACTGCAAGAGATATATGAGAAATTATTTGTAGAGACAAAAATGGATCATCCGCAGCATCCTAGTGATTAAGAGATCATACAAATGAAACTTGGAACAGTAGCGTTGCAAAGATGTTAGAAACAACACTGCAAAAGCAAAGGTGTTAGGAAATCCTCTAAATGGCCGCTTTTTCACAGAGGAAAAAAAAAAAACGAGGAAGAGAAGTCTTTCTTTTAGGATATTTTAATAGCAATTTTAGATTTCATTCGCAACAACTATCTGCGTGTGACTGAATTGATTCACTAGAATTCCAGGTTTTACACAATGCTCTTAGCCTGCCTTGTTTTTTTTTCTTTGTTAGTTTTTCTCTAGTAGTTAATGGTTAATTTCTGGATTAAGATTTTAGGATATATGTACACACGCTTTTTTTTTTTTTTTTAATCTAGCAGCATGCTCTTTGTTCCACATTCCTCTAACCCTTGCTCTAGGCAAAAAAGAAAAACTGTTTTTGCTGAAGCCCGTAAGCCTTGTTTCTATGCTAGTAGCTTCTGTCCTGAAGGATGGCCAGTAAATTGCTCTGATTTTATCTGCAGTTAGGCCAGTGGTCTTAGCGGATGTTACTTGAAACCATGCTCAGTTTCATACATACGTGGGCTTTGACCTGCATCCTTTGTGAACATTTGGCCATACATAAGTATATATTTATATATATATGTATATAGTGTGGATCAAAATGAATGTTCTTGTCTGAAGAAAAACTTTTTTTTTCCTTTACAAAGTTGAAAGGAAAAAAAAAGTCAAATGCATGATATCTTTGGGCCCCAGTGAAATGACCGCGGTGAATTAGTTACTTGGTTTCATTCCCTGTAAATTCCCTATTAATTTTCATTGCCTTAAACCTGCAAGTCAGCTAATTGTAAGAACGTTAAGTCTGCTGGAGTGACACCATCCTATGTGTAGGTGTTCAGGCAGAAGCAGGACTTGACATGGGAAGCTAAACACAGGATCTAGAACCAAACACGGGATTATGTAGGCAGACATGAAATTACACAGGAGCTTGCATGAGGGAGGCCCTTGTGAGTGTAGTTGGCTGTCATGGCTTTGTGCTTCCTGAATTTTCCACAGCTTGCAGGTGTTTTGGTCAAGCTCCTTGCTGCCAAGCTAAGAGTATTAATAATAACAGAATATTTCAACCATCCCCACTGAAAAAGCTGTGCATCAACAGAGATCACGAGGAGCTACACTATTGAAGTCTTAGCCCGGTAGACCGTCCTCTTCAAGACTTAACACAAAACTATTTAATGGGAATTGTTAAAATCTTTTGTGCTGAAAATAAATGATGTCTACAACTGATCTGCCTCCTGACAGTACATATATTTCTGAACAAAGCTTCAGGAACAGAGCAAAAATTACTTTGTTCAAATGATTTTTAGGAAGGTGCAGGCGGCCTTCAGGTGGCTGCTAGCTATGCGAGGAAGCTCTCATGCAGAGATGGCTCTGCCTCCTGTGCTCATGGGGACGGAGCCTTTACTTTCATGTCTCAGTCAGCACTAAAATATTGTCTTTAATTATTAATCACTAGCCTGTTGTAAATTTTGCTAGACTGAATCTCTTTTAAAAGAACTATCTGTTGTAGAAGGCTATGTTAGAGGTTCAGTATCAGAAATTTTACTAAAACCCCAGAGCGTTGATTTCAATCACCAGATCAATGAACGCACAGGCCGGTGTCGCTTCAGTGGACCTCTCTAATTAGGAGATGGGATTTGCAGCAGCAGATTTGGCCGAAGGTCTACTGCAGCTAGCATCCTGCCTCCGGCAGTGCCCAGTGCTGGCTGCTGGGCTGGAAGTCAGCTCCCCCTCTTGTGGTGCGGTAGGTCAGCACCGAGAGAAGCAGCAGAATCTCTTCTGCGTCATGCAGAAGATCGTTCTTCATCCCTGAGACAGTGGATGAATAACAGGGGTCTTGGCAAGCATATCTGTAAATGTCCTTTAGGGATGAAGATGCTCATCCTCTTATGCAGCCTTAAACTGTAATTGGTAGCAGAGGTTAGCCATTTCCTCGTAGGAGGGGAATTTCTAAAATTCTTCATAAATACACAAATACACGAATGGTGACTATAGAAGTCTCTGTTTTAATGGCACAGACTATGGTGGAAAAAGGGGAACTAGCCAGTTTTCACCGTTTTGTACTTGAGAACCTTTTTCCTCTGTTTCCATATTTCCCGTGGTGTGTGTGCATCGTACATCGGCACACTGCCCTTCTCTGAACGTTTTATTTTGATCTGGTGCCAAATGTGCAGCTTCAAACCCTGCCAATTGCCTTCTAACTATATAATTGGCATATAGATCATTTTATAGAAAACACTCCAAGCCCTCTAAATGGAAGCAGGAGGAACTAAGCTGAAAGCAGGGTCATCATAGAGAATTTAATTTAGGAAGTTAGCAGTCAGTAGAAGATTGAGTTAGATTTATATCTGTGAAACAGATGGCCAACTGCAAGATGATTACGTTAGGTTTATTATGTTTGTGGAAATTAATTCAGCACTTTATTTTTTTGTTGTTGTTTGGGGGAAGAGAAAAAAACTTGTGTGATTTGGTAACCTCTTAGCAGGAACAATTTTGCAGACCACCATATTCTTCCGTGTAAAATATGGCAAAGCCGTAGGATCACTGGGTACGCGGGAAGCTTTTTGCTGGAGCCAAATATCTGGTACATGTAGCAATATAGTAAAGGACGTTACAAAACTGAAATGCTGCCACCTATGGATAAGTGGTTGTTAGTATTTCCAAATGCAAGCGTGTTACCTCTCGATCTTATCGGCAAAACGTTTAGGGCCAGATACCTGTGTGGGGTGTATGTCCCCATCTGCCTGCCTACGCAAATACATAGCTGTGTGCGTTTCTTCTTCCCTCTTTCCCATTGAAAGGTGAAGATCAGATTTTAAAGTGCTGTAAATCTAATATTAGTTGAGGTTTTTAAGATGTGTCTGAAGTTTTCTGAAAACTTGGCTGTTGATTTTGATGGCTAAATGGGAGCTGAGCTCTTGTAATCCGGCTCTAATTGGGATGCCGAACCCTTCTGAGATTCTTCGTCTTGTTGTGCGTCTCTGGGAGCCAGTATTTGCCATACAAATTAATGCTCTGCTGTCACAAAGTATTTTTCACTGTGTTAAAAATGCAGCTTAAAATAAAAGGAGGCCTTTCAAAAGTAGGTCACACCTAAGATTTGTCTAGCCAACTGTCCCACTTCTGACAGTGCCTGAGAGCAGGAGCGATGGAAGAGCACTGGAAATAGAAGCATTAGTAGAAGACACACGAGAAAAATTTAGAAAGATAATTGGCCTTCTTATTCTTCCTGTTGCCATTAATAATCTTTAGAAATTCTGGAATTAATACCTAATTTTCTAATGATCCATTTCAGTACAGCATTCCTGTTCAGAAAAGTTAAATGTGTATTAAGTTTTCTCAAAGTAATTGAGGCTCGAGTACGGGCTTGAAGTAAGTGTGTGGTGAAATGCTGCCTCAAGTTTGGATCCTGTTTTCTCCTTTATTTGTTCCTTCCATCTCCAGGTTTTGCATTCATTTTGCATGGGGGTTATAGCAATGAATAGGTTGCTGGGCTTCTTAAATTTTGGGGGTGGGGATGGGGCAAGGAAAGAAAGGCAAATGCCTTATTTTGTTATAATTCAGCATGGTGAAATACGTATTGTTGCAGAAACACACAGATCTCAGCTCTGACTCTCTTAATTTTTTGAAGCTTAATAAGATTGCTTAAAAGCTGAGATATATATATATATTACAGTTGATTTACATTCTTCACCAGGGATACTTCCTGTTTTCCTAGTATGACCTTGCTTGCTTGCTCTTCCCCCTATTGACAGAGATGTGGATGCTGTTAGTACACAGCACTGGCAAGTGACATTGATGGGATAAAAGCTGAGAAATTGCATTATGTGTTTTTTTTTGTTTTGTTTTTTTTTGTCTTTGTTCAGGTGTTGTCTTTTTCTCCTTTGGACACCTTGAGCTCTTTCTTTTTCTCTTGATGTAATTATCAGGCAGGAATGCAGGAATGGAACAACCCTTTTTTTTTCTTTTTTTTCCCCTCCCTCTGATTTTGAGGTACAAACATAACAGTGAATCCATAGCCAGGCAGACAGGGAATATATCATGCTTTAAAAATGGTGGTGTCTTCAGCCTCCCTGCTCTTCTCACAGTCTGAGCTCAGCTCCGTGCAGCTGCAGTGATTTTTTGTCCATCTGTTGGTTACCTCTTGCTTTGCGTCCTTCCAAGTTAGAGAGAGCACTGCCTCGCACCAGCTTCCGGCAGCTTTGCCAACTCCAGAAGCATTGCCTTTCAGAAAAAGTCTTGGACTCTGAACTAAACAACATTTTACAGAATGAGAGCAGCGCAGGTGATGGATTGTGATGAGGGGCATCAGCCAGCCGGTCCCCCGGGTAGGAGGATAACTTTCAAGTGTGGGTATGGACTGAGCCTGCTTGATGAAGCATGAACCAGACCAAAGGGAACGCTGTCTTGTCCTTCCTGGCTAAAAGAGGAGTAGGATTTGGTCTACAGGGTCAGACAAAGGCCAATTTTTGTAGCTGCTTAGTCCCCACAACAAATTCCTTTTGTTAATAATTAAGGGAATTCTTTGTAATGTTTCTGTCCTCGCTATTGGGATCACTTTTGAGAACTCTTCATCTTCACACGTTGCTAAAAATTGAAATGGTTTAGTTAAGTGCCTTTGGGACCAATTTCATTTGGAGTTGCTTCATAACTGTGAGCATTGTTTTTGGTAACTATTAATTAATGTTTTGTTAATTAATCCTGATAAATTCTTTTTTGAAAAGCAATCAGGAGAAAATAGACTGCAGGAATGAGTTTGTGCTCGGGATGCTTGCTACGTGGCAAATCAGGCTAAATTTCCAGCCCTCTTCAGAGTTTGATAATCCCTTACCCTGCCTTTCTCAGAGTCCATCACAGCATTAACAGGTGAGCTGCCTGCCCAGAGGAGATGCTTCTGAAGTCAGACAGGTTTGTGAGCCCAGGTTTAAAAAAACAGAACAACAAAAAAAATCCAAATGAAACTGTTGTTTGGAACAGCCGGTTACCTTTTACACTTTTTCTGAATAGAGATAATCAGTCCATCTTGGTTAGACAATTTCAGAAGCTAGCTGTCGTAGACTGGGCATGCCAAAATTACATTGGGATTTGGGAACTGACCATGCTGAGTATTGTAGCACTAGCTGCACAAAGCAGCCATGTGTATTTAAGACTGCAGCACCCTGAAGTAAGATGTCCTGCCTCAGTGGGCCTTCTTTCTGGTGCTAACCTCCCCGCTTCTCACTGTGCCATGCCTGTTGCAAAATGCTAAATTATTGCTCATAGCTCAGTCAAGCGTTACCCTGGCACATCAGAGGCACGGTACCTGGTGAAAAGTAGTGCGTTTATTTGACGGTGCATCTGGAGGGCTATTCTTCACCCACCTCCCCAAATCAAACAAAAACCTCTGGGGGCAGAGTGGCCTTTGCTGGAGGCGAGAGGTGGTGTGGAGACAGCGTGGCTATGAAGTTATTTGCTTTTCCTGAAGCGATTAAAAGACACACATAGGTTTTATTCTGTCAGAAGTGTGCCTCTTGAAGAACAAACAGCTGAAGTGTCAGACATCTGTCCTTCAGCCTGGCAAGAGGGGAGCTGAAGCAGTCGTTGCTTCGCACCTTGTCAACATTTGCAACGTTATTTTTTTAAATATATTAAAAAGAAAAAACGAGCAAGGCAGTTTACAAAGGCCAATTCTCTACTCCTAAAGAACGCCAGCAACGTGATCAGTTCATGATACGTGGGGTGACTTGCATGCTGTGTACACCAGCCCCTGCCCAGCAATGTAGGCAGGTTTTGCGGGTGTCCACCTTAAGTCTAATTGAGCCTAATATTTTATGGCTTGCATTTGCGATTAATAAAGCCCTAAAGTGTTTGAACAATACTGTGAGTGCTCCAAACGTCAAAAAAGATGCATCTGGGTTTTTGTGTGGCCTGGTACAAGCAGGGTCGGCATGCAGCATTTTGGAATTAGGTTCAAAGTGCCAGTCTGCAGAGACACTGGTAGCGTTTTAGGTAAGGGGGTTGTCTCTCTGCTGGGTGGAAAGCCTCTTCTGATTGTGCTTAAAAAATCAAAACAAGATCTTTTTTTTAGTAATTGTCTCTAAATGCCTACAGAGTCTAATGCAGAAGACCAGCTAAACTTAGTTTTCTGCTAGCAGCTTCGTTATTAAAGAGAGATTTAGCGTGTATAAAAATATATTGAACCTGTCTGAAAGGTATTTCAACCCCTGAAGCTCCCTGAGTCGGAGGAAGCAGGGCCAGGAGGGAGCGGTGTCGGGCAGAGCGGGGTGGTAAGCGAGGAGCTGCCGGCGGGGGAGTTGCTAACGCAGTGGAACGTGGCTGTGGCAGAAACCTGACCACAGTGCGTGCATGACTTCGGCTAAAATTAACCATCCAAGCTTCACGTGCCCCTGCGTATATCATCATTTAGCTGTGGACCGCTTGAGAAAGAAGAGCAAGCTGGACTCCAGCAGTACCCGTCGATGTTAAATATGTCAATAAGCAGTACGACCTTTCAGGTCCCTGCTCGTGGGAGAAGTAAATTTTCCTGTCACCATTATAAAACAGTAAGCAGATCCTGGCTCCTTACTCACGGCAGCGGTGCTGTTGAGCAGTGCTCTAACTTCAGCCTCAGAAGTGATTTTTCCCTGTCTTCTGCAGCTTCTTAAGATTTCAGTGATTTCTCCTCGGAGTACAAATTTATCACCTTTCCAGATAAGCCCTTTTCTGTTGCTATTTGTGTGTGACAGTAGATGGAAATGGGGTTATTTCATGTCTGTGAGAGCTGTGGTATCGGAAAATAACTGGGTGTGCAGTCAAGGTGACTGTAGCAAACGTCGATAAAATGGTGCGTTTGTTTCTCTTGTTCTGAGGTCAGTCACGTTTCGTTGGCCTGGGACCAAACGGGTATCCGCACTGCGGCCGAATATGGCTAGGATTGGGTTTCGCTGATAGCTCAGCAACCAGCTCCATCTCGCTTCGGGATACGCCCAGGACTTGTTGCAGGTGTTGGTGTTGCAGATCTCCTTTCTGCTCGTGATTTAAAGCGCTTGACGAGGGGGCACTGAGCAGGTGGCCAGCTGCTTGGCTCCCCCCGGCAGGGGTGGCGTGGAGAGCAGGGGAGCGCTGCGAGCAGAGCCCGCTGCAGCCCCGCCATCGCCCACCGTGCATCGCCTGGGGCTGGGCTGGCCGGCACCAAAATGCGGTGGTGTTGGGAAACCTTCGCGCTTCTGTGCCGGACCCAGAAATGTGCGAAGGTGAAAGGAAGGTAAATAACCTTTTTCATTTTTTATTTTTTTGTAATAAACATAGCAAAATATGCAGTAGATTTAGAGCCAGTATCATGCAGGTGAGGCAGTTTAAAATGTATTGCTTGTTCAGGATCCACACCGGATTTGCTAAACACCAGCTCGCAGAGAAAGCAGTGCATGCCCTGAAGTGCTGGCCCTCCAAGGGTCTGTTACTGGAAAGACTGGCAAGCATGCTAAAATTCACACACATGCTTAGCTGTGTACGCAGCGAGCCAGCCCATTGCTTTTGAATAGTAATCATATGCATGAGAATAGCTCTGCCCAGCTGGGAATCAGGATTTAAAGAGGGGGAAATAAATAGTCCCGGTGGTGTTTGTTTAAATTGCCTATTTCTCTATTTAATTTCCAGGGGTAGTTAATGTATGTGAGTGTCCAGTAAAGTGTAATATGCAGTGGAATACCTCCCACAAACTGGCTAATAACTTAAAGCTGTTCTAACACACACTTGCACATGTGAGTAGAATAAATCATTCAGTTCCACTAAAAAGAAAAAAAAATTACCCCCTTCTTCCCAGTGGGGTGGAAACCAAGACCTCAGTTGGTTGCAGCTTCATTCCCAGTAGCTGAGGATAAATGGAAAGTTGCAGCACTTGAGTTAAATGGTGGTATTTTCCTGGTGTCATGTTAGATACTAACTGGCAGCTAGTTACTAGTGTCTATTTTTAGGATTTTTTTTCCCCCCTTTGAACATCAGCAGGCAGGGCGGTTGGGTTAGCAGCAGCACAGGCGCCGCACTGTAACCAGGGTCCTGCTGGAGCTGGTTGGTGTGACTGACCCCGCTGCTCAACAATGAAAAAAGCCTTGATCTATTCTAGTTGGGGTGTACGCTGTCAAAAAGATACTGTTCAGTTGTTATCAAACATCAGGGAGTCTGATTCATGATAGGAAAAAACCAAACAGTTGGTCTGATGAGTTAAGAACTGGCATGGTGGGGGAGGAACTAAAGGTTCGAAGATGTACTTAAGCGTTTATTCCAATTGGAAATTATTGGTGAACATGAATGAATAGCATAGCTTTTTACTTGTATAGAAGAGGGAAATTATTTTTAAGTAGTTCTGTGTGAACCCTTTCCTTTTTGTAACAAACACACTTGAAAATACCAGCGAGAAAGCGAACTCCATGGGGTGGTTCTTGCATTCCCATGCAGGTCTCAGGTCTGTTTAGAGGATACCCTGGGGTAAATGCCGCTGCCCATCACCTGAATCCAACTGCATGTGCATGGATTTTGGGTCTCAGCTGTGATCTCTGAAGAGTCTCGCCGGGTTCATTGCTCTCATGGTCAGTGTCCTGGCTTTGATGAGGGGAACTGAGGACTATAGTCCTACAGCTGGCTGTGTCGGGCCGTGACCACCAGCAGATCCACATCCTTGCTGGTCAGCACATCTGTGCACCCGGATACCAGCCTGTTGCCTCTGCAGTGGTGTCTGTAGGAGGGAAATCTGAGGTATGAGATGCCAACTTCAGACTGCTACAGCTAGCAAGGAAATTTGTTTGTATTGGCTTTTGGGGTGATTCTTCCGAGCTTAAAAAGAGCATGTGTATTACTTGTAGGTGGACAGAATCATCAGGATTTTTGCTTTTCACTGTCCAGTATGTTCCCTAGCCCTCCCCAAATGCTTCCTGGTGACTGTGTGGTCTCTCTGGCTGTGCTTTGTGGCTGCCTTTCCTCTGTCATTGCTGCACTGATTGACACAAAGCTTGGTAAAAGGAGCAATGTAAATCCTTTCCTGAAGACCGGCAGTTTCAAGTGGTGCCAGCAATCAAGTCTGACTGCAGGCGTTACACCACTACGAGGGCTATATAAAGGATGAGGTTCCCTTGTATCAAAGAGCCATCCCGCTCGTCTCAAACTTGCCTGTGAGCTGTTTTTTCCTGGCTTGTCCCAGAGCCGTGCTGTGAGGAGGAGGAGGAGGAGGCAGCCCTTCTGCCGGAGGCACCTCTCCCTCCTCCTGGCCTCTGAGTGTGGGCAGCAGTAAGGCCTGAGGTGACACCGAGTGCAGGGGTCTCCCAGCTGGGACCCACCACTTCTCTTCTCACCAGGCCTCCCTCTCTCCCTCTCCTGTCTACAACATGCAGGGATAGCCGTAACGAAAGGGGAGAGGGGGGACTGCAGTGGTCTTGTTGATCGAAGGCTTATCGATCTTGCATCCTTTTTCTTTACAGACAACTTTTTAAAGCTTTTGTGTTTTTTTTTCCTCAAAATCTTGCTTGCTTTGTGCAGTAATGTTTTAGCTGTGACTCATAACGTACCAAATATTTCCAAAATCAATATTTACCTGTAATGCACTTAATTCAAACCTGCTGGAATCGGTGTTCACCTGGAACACTCTTAAGTCTAACTTGATGGATTAAAGAAAAAAATATCACATTTGTTTTTAATTTGTTTCCAGATAATTGAATTCCTAAGATCACAGACTGCAGAGAAAAAACCTACCAAACAGCTGAGTCCACCGCTAACAAAAGCCAGAACTTAGACCCCAGTTAAACATTAAGCTGACTGGGCTCAGGCACAAAGACCTGCTGTGGTGGTAATGCCCAGATCATGTTGTTCACTTCTTTTTTCTTAACTAAAATAATGAAGCTGTCTCCAAGGATATATATATTTATTTAATACTGTGTGAAATCGCCAAAAAGTTGTAAAAGCCCATACCAATATAAGCATTATCTGACTGGTTGGAGTTGTAGGTTGTTGGTCAAACGTTTCAGATTGCAGGCATTAGTGTTTTTTAATTAGATGACTGTTAAAGTTACTTTTTTTTTTGTCCACACCTCTGACATCATAGTCTGTTTACTGAAAGTACTGAGGAACACTCCAAATTCACGTGTGGAGATAGGCATATATGAATGGAAAGTTTCTCAGCAGTGTTTTCCCAGTTCTTTTAATATTGTTTTCCCAATTATTTGCCTGTTTTTGAACATTTGAAAACATTATGTGCTTTGAAACATTTTTCATGTGTCTAGAAATAGCAGCCATTGTACGTATTGTGTTGCTTTTTTTTAACTTGTTTTTATGGAAAAGGAAAAGAAACATTAGGAATCGTATTTGTGTAATACGTTACAAAGACTTGCAACAAACAGTTTTTGAAAACATCCTGGAAAGTTTCCATAATTAGCTTAATATATGCCATAAAAATAAGCAGTGACCATAAAGAGCTACTACAATAAGCCTTGGTAATTCTGCGTTGGTAAGAATGCTTCAGAGCTTGTAAATATATAGCCCTGACAGCTTAAATTAAAAAAAAAAAAAAAAAAGTGAATGCTATGCATATTGCAAAATAATGTGGTATAATAAAGCTTTCAAGGCTCATGCAGATTTATTAAGATGATGATTTTCCTGAAAAAGGCTTTGCTAATCAACTGGTTGAACGAAATCATGTTCTATTACCTTAGACAGCCCAGAAACAAGTATTTTCACTGTGCTGGTGTTTGTTGATGTGTTGAATGTAATATTTTATACCTGCCATACAAGCTCTGCTCGCAGTTCTGCTAGCAAGCACAGCAACTGCCTTCAGCGTACACCGGAGCAGAGCAGACCTTGCCAACAGCAGGAGTTTGGCTGTGCTACAGGGGCCTGGCTCAGAGGGCTGTGGTCGGGGGGATTTCGCTTTTCCTCCTTCACCAGGAGGGCTCGTTTTGGAGCCGGGCCCTTTGCTGAACTCATGGGTATTTGTGGGCTGTGAACATAAGGCCTAGCATCCCTGGACGCAGCGGGGACAGGCCCACTCGGAGGCGGCTGTAAAATGGCTGTTCTGTGGTGCCAGCCCGCCGGCTCCTCAAGCCGCGCCGCTGCCGTGGTGTCGGGAGCTGCCCAGAGGACTCTGTGCTCCTTTCCACCCCACTGCCACCTCACCTCTAGCTCTGACCAAGCACTGTTCTGCTTGCATGGTGGTCTGTGCCACAGAAGTGATCCAGGCTTCAAATGGCACACCAAGTCATGGTGTTGTATCCGCTTGAAGGCCTTGGTGGAGCTGTGACGGTGATGGCTGCCCTGTGGTGGCGGGGAGCCCAGGGCTGTGCTGCTGTCAGCTGCCTGCGGGCTCCGGGGCAGCACTGGCACCCGTGTGGGTGGATGGCATGGCCCCTTCCCTGCGTGTAGGAAGTCGGTAGCCCCAGACCTGATTCCTCCTGTCTTTTCTGGGAGTAAGTGAACCACTCTGGGAGGCAGGAAAGTAGGCACAGGTGATCCTAGTTCTTCAGAGTCGTTAGACCTTTTACAATTATCTTCCTGTTATAGAAAATGTTTTCTTGTAAAAGAAGCTAGGGAACACAATGTCTGGTTTGGGTGAAGTTTTGTTTGTGGTTTTTTTTTTCCTTTTTTTTTTTTCTCAGTCAGCTAGGGAAATCACTCACACGTACTTGGCATTTATTTCATTAAGATGTTGTTCACTGAGGTGTCTTCTAGCTCTGTTTGTTCACTGAGGTGTTCCAGTGTGGCTTTCTTCTCAAGATCGTAACACTGATGGCATAGGGTAGTCACATCCTGCTGATCTAAAGGTGGAAGTAGAGGATAAATGGAGAAAAAGAAGGGTGTACGTTTTAGATTTTGAATGACTTGTGCATTGCTGTTATCAGCAGTGTTTTACAGATTAAGACAATTAAAAGGGAAGACTCGATAACTAAATAACTAGTCAAAACATCCATTCTTCAGTTTGTCATACTAACGTTCAATCAGCAAGTGCAAGAGGAGCATGACGTTACAGCCCTTGGAGCACAGAGCTAGAAAAGCGTGTGGGTGCTGTGTTCATGACGCAATTTCTGGCCCAAAAAGTGTGCTAAATATTGTCCTAAAGACACTTGCCTCTAGGTCAGAGTTTCACCCACCAGTGTGTGAGGCCTTTGTCAGTAGCAGAATGCTTGAAGGTTCAAAACAAAACAACACAACAAATGAACCATCCAACCCCAGCCCAGTTACTGGTGGTTTTGTAGGGCCTGTGGCAGGCTGGCAGCAGCCACATGGGTGGCGCTTCTGCTTTCCGATGACTGAATTGGGGCGCCTGCATTTCTAATACACTAGGGACTCATGAGAATAGGGGGCAACCTTAATATGTCCTTGTATTTAAAGGGAAGATCTTGATATTTAGCAGGTTTTCTTTATTTCTTTGGAATAGAAATAGTTCATAGAGAAAAATCTTCCCTTAAATTCTGTGCTATACTAAGAAATGGTATTTAGTTCTTAACCAGAAATTCCTAGTTGAGTATTTTTCCTACTCCTTTTTGATAACCTGACAGGAAAAGATTTTATAAGCTCTCTGGTGATCGTGGCTAAGCTGCACTAGCATGTGGTGAGCTGCACTTGTTGCAGATTAAAGAGAGATTTTGACTTGACTGCTTTGTTTGCTTACTTTTCAGATAATATATCTTAAAATAAACCCCAACAGATAGAAGTTGGCATGAGAGATTAAAATCAATTTAATAGGCCGATTTAACCCGTGAGATGGAACTTATTCAAGCTGGTAGATTTAAAGACCTTTAAAGGTTCATCAGGTAATACAGCAATGGAGTTTCCTCAAAATCGAAATGCTGCATGGTTAATATGTACCAGAAGTGGTTCTTGGAAAAGAATCTTTAAAATCTCTCAAAAACAGATACGAAGAATGAATGTCAAAGCTGCTCGTAGGAAGCTAACGTTACCGCTGTGGAACACTTAGTTCACTGTCTCTGATGATCCATTCGGGCTGTAGCATGTTGAGAAGTTTACTATAGTCTTACGTGAGCTTTGATGTCAGATTTCTGAATAGGAAAAGCCCTGCTATAGTAAGCTGAATACTTGATCTGCACAATGCCTTGAATTTTAATGGTGTTGACTTGTTTCAAACGGCAAAAAAGCAGTTCTTTCAAAGCAGCCTCTCGGATACTGAGACAAAGAAAGAGCTGTGATTTTTAAGGTTGATGTTATGACTAACAAATTCTTTTTGTTTGTTTATTTTCCTAACAGATTTATACGGATTGGGCTAATCACTATCTAGCAAAATCTGGCCACAAGAGGTTGATTAAAGATCTACAGCAAGATGTGACTGATGGCGTCTTATTAGCTGAAATAATCCAGGTTGTAGGTGAGTGACTTTCTCTGTTTGTATCACGTATCTTTTTGTACCAGCCTGCTCAGAAATTGACTGTCTTATCTTCTACATAAACACAGTGCAGGGTTGGGGGGGGGAACCCTTAAACTGCTTGCCATTATGTGGTAATTTTCTTTCAGAGACTTTGCTAATTAATTTGATAAAACTTTGTCATAAAGGATAGTGGAAAAATATTTGACGTTGCTGATAAGATCTCCTGACACACTAATATCCCTCTGTACGGCTGAATTTTAAAAAGGCAACCAATAAGGTATTTATTTATTTTGCTACGATGCTGTTAGCCTTCACTATCCCTGTTACTGATACTTTTTTGGGATTGGTCTGAACATAGTTCACAGTGATACTTGCCTGCTATGTTGCAACTTCTAGTTGGATTTGGAAAATCCACGCATGCAGCTAGGAAAGGAGAAGAGGTATGATTTTCATGTGGAAGAACAATGAAATATTTCATAGCGAGTTTTCTGACGAGGAAGATAATTTATCATCAGGGCAAATCTCAGATACAGGCTAAATTCTGCCAAGCCTTGAGTTCCCTCGGTTTGCAGTAATATTAGTGGATAATGAAGGTTTTAAACAATTTTCTGCATTGGCCCCGTGTAAAGCTGCATAGTCTCCTTCCCTTGGGCCTGGATCCTTCATTAGTTCCTTCAGAGGCTCATCCATCTGGTATCTGGGATGCCACAAAACACATGCATGGGCCAATGGAGATTGATGGAATCAGAAAGCCTGCTAATGGGAATTAGGACGACTATTGTTAGAAGCAAACTGACAGATTTGAGATGCAAATGAAGAAGACAGCAGTGAAGTAACAAGACATCAGTGCATGCATATTTATGTGTGTTTGAGATGCTGTAAACGAGCTAGTTCCCTGATTTAAGGTACAAATATGTAAACGCTTCCCTGATGAAATCGTGAGGCATCGTTCCAATGGCTCCGCTAGAGCTACACTGGAATACATCAAAAAAATTTCATCTCTATATGTTATAGAGCAACATCAGATCTTAACTTCTACAGACCTGTCAAGCAGCAGTTATGTCTCCGTTCCCTTCATAAATATCTAGCTACCTTGTGTGAATACTGTTGTAGAAACATTGTGCATGAGAACACGCGTGTAACAATGCCACCATCAAAATGTGAACCTGGTTGTACCAGATATTTTTGAGTATTGACTTGTGAAAACTTACAAACATCGATTTATGCCCTCTAAAATAATCAGTAACATTGTTGCTTACTTTATTTTACTTTGATTCACCTTTACATTTTTTAGCTATTCTGAGCCATTGCCTTTTGGATAGTATTTAACATTAGGTCTGCAGGACGTAGGTTTAAAAAAAAAAAGGTAAAATACATGGTGAAGGATTTCATTTTTAAAGAATGTTTTTGCATATGAAAGAAAGTTCCTATTTAAACATACTCAGTTGAATCCTCCAAATTAGCAGTGAAGAGAAAGTCATTTGTTTCTGATGTGTATGGCCTTAGGCACGCTGCATCTCATTGTCACAGAGATGGTGATAATTTTCACACATAGAAGTAGCTTTAACTGTAGCCTGCAAGATAAAAGCTTTTTTTTCCTTTTTTTTTTTTTCCCCTAACAATCAAGACTACATCCTAAGAAAGCTTTGCTAGGCAGTGTAGGAGACATTTTTCATTTTTTTTGCTATGCTTTCTTATGGGTAAAAGTAGCCATCAAGATGCTCCTTTTTGTCATGTGAGTGAAGTGTCTGGAAATTATCTAAACTTACCAAAATTAGTTCAGGTATTCATTATACATCTTTTCTTGTGTTCACCATCTGAGATTTACGTTGCAGATGTTGAATCTTGACATTTCAGTTATCAAACTGAAAAGAGTAAGCATGTGTGGTTTTTTTTATTGTTTAATGAAGACAATAGAGTTGATGACTGTGCAGACACAATGATTGCAATCCTTTCTGCTTACCTTTCTATAGTGAAATAGCTGTATATTTACAAAAAGAAATTTTATAATTAATACTTTGGTAGTTCTTTAACTTTAGAATCCAGTCAAGGGTTAAATCTAAAAAGATGTGAAACCAAACATCACTGCATTTGATTTAAGAGGATATGATCTTCAGACTTAAAAAGTGCTGGTGATAATACGAAAGCATTATATGGTGACTGTTTATTCTTTTTGCAAGTCAATCGAAATGTATTCGCAGCATTCTGGTTTACTTGGGTTCAAAAATTATGAGTCTATAACAGAATATGTAAGTAACCTATTCCTTTGTAATACCACATAAACCTAGTAGCTATATATAAATTCATGAATGCAGATACACTGGGTCTGTGCATGATCTGAAATTGGTGATAAATAACATTGTCAGTTGGTTCCCTCTGAGATCTTTCAATTTTCAAGAATTCCAATTGATGCTGAAATTAAACTCTAACCCAGTCCACTAGTAGTTTTCCTATTACTCCAGCTAAGTATCCCACTTCAAATGCATACTATGACTTACCTCAGAACAGCTTTTGTGTGCAGATGTGAAAATTGTACTATTACATTTATAGGGGAAGCTTATAGGTTTATATTTCAAACCAGAATCTTGGGATTGGTTTAGCAGTGATTGCTAGTGGTAACTTTCATCATATTTTGGGTGGCACATTATACAAAAGTTCATTTTACAAATGTTTGAGTCACCATTCAATTAAAAGCTGCAGGCCAAAGTGAGCAGACGTAGGATGTATATTGCACAGCATTCATTCAGGCATTCACGAAAGAGTAATCTAATGTCTAAGCATACACCTGGAATAGTGAAGAATGCAGAAGAGCTTCTAAGGTTGTAACAGAAAGCTTAATTCATTTTTATGAAGTGTGGCCTTTTTTTTTTTTTTGTATGGATGGTTAAATCTGATTTAGTTCTATGGAGTGCTTAATGAAACAATTCTGATTTCACATCATAATTTTTCATGCATTTGGATTGTCATTTGCTGAAGATTTTTTTTTCCCAACAGGAGTGTATATCCGTAGCTACATAAATGGGAAACTGGCCAATAGATTTAAATACTTCTTGGGTACTTTTAATGCCAGAGGTTCCTTCTCACTTCTGTTTTCTTACACTTTTGGCTTGTGGCTTCATAGTATGCCTTCTATCAAAATGCATAAACCCAATTATCTTTCATGCTTTGATTCTGACCCTGTTAGTGAAAGTGCAGTGCCACTCATTACTGCCTTTATTATAGAGTACAGCTGGTTTCTTCTGTCTGGCTTAGCACAACCCTCAATCTGTGTATAAATGGGAAAAATCTGAAAATACTTCAAACCAGCTGAACCCAAATTCGCTGTATCCACACAATCAAATTGCTCTGGTTTTATGAAAGCGAAGCACCACAGAAAAGTGGGTAGCATGAATATGCCCTCAAGGCAATACTGGTACTGGACAAGGAGTACTCCTTGTGTTCTGTTTGCATATGCTTCCATATGCTTCCACGGTCATGGCATAAATATTACTGTGGTCCTGATAGCCATCTTACATGGCTCATAATCACATCCTTGCCAAGCCAAAGCCAATACAGAGCACATGGTCTGTGTAGGACGAACCACTTTTGGTTACTTCCATTGCTGAAGCAAACCTGGGGCTTCTTGTAGACCAACTTCTGTAGGACGTGCACTGGTGCTAAACCTGTAGTGAAGAATGCTAATTTTAAACTCCTTTTATCCAAACAGGCAATAGAGAACATCTGCTGGAAGGA
Organism: Anser anser; assembly: GCF_964211835.1. Taxonomy (NCBI): domain Eukaryota; kingdom Metazoa; phylum Chordata; class Aves; order Anseriformes; family Anatidae; genus Anser; species Anser anser. Next base: position 12,258,914 of record NC_139725.1, on the reverse strand, counting down.
AATGCCCACTGGAGGGAGAGAAAAAGGATTTAAAAGGAGGAAGGGCTGGTGGGGGTGGGTGTAAGTTCTGCAGACTTGCAGTCAGTTTGGAAAAAATCTCCAGCATTTCACGTCTGTGGTTATGAATTTGCATCTTGTTCAGGGTTAAGGTACAATTTTTAAAGCCTTGATGTTTGCTTGCGACTTCCAGTTCATGTTAACTGATGTAGTATTTCTACATGGCCGTGAGAAACAGAAGCTGTAAGAGTTGCCCATTTATCTCAGCCAGAATGCTGTGCTTTTGCAGCTGTGAAACTTGATGCTTTTCCAAGATCCTGCAGCATTCAGTGACTTATGCTATGAACTGTGCCATCACGCTGCCCATGAGCACACCACACTGTGTTATTTAGGGAAACTCATTCACTGATATCTCTTGCTTTCCAACCTTCTCCACAAGAAAAGCAAATTATGTAATACTTGCTGTCAGTACTATTCCTTGGAGCCAGGTTAAAAGGGTCAGAGATGGGCTCCAGCATACAGACAAAGAATGGGAGCATCAAAATGATTTCCTTTTGAATTAGGCAGACTCCTGCAAAATGCCAGTTATGCCCAGAGGCCACTTTGGTGCATCTACCCAGCCTAGTACGAATCTCTGACTTCTTGCCCTGCTTCATGTAAATAGAGAGGCTTGAGTTAGAGTTGAGCCCTGCTGCCAGTTTGCCCCACTGCCAGTCTTGCTGGTTGCTTTCTATTACACCTGGTTTTCATAGCACTTGTACCTGCAGGGGAGAGACAATAATTGCTACAACTTAGTGAAAGGAGAAACCAAGAGCCATAAGTGAGGTGGGAGTGGATGAGAAGGAGAAATTGTAGGGTGTGAGCCTGCACAGGGGAACATGACTGCCCAGGGGGGAGGCAGAAATGGCACCCAACGGAGGAGGTAAATTGGAGCAGAAATTCCAGTTCTGGTTACCGTTCTGATTCCCACCGACTATCTGTGGTCACCTACATATTATATCACCTATCGTAGATAAGGACGACAATGTAAAAGGAAGTGATAACTAATTCAGAAGGGATGAAGAATTATCAACTGGTGTCCAAAAACCTGCAGGTTCACATGTGAGAATTTTGGCAAGAAATTCTCAACATTGAGATACTTTCAGATAGGTGGGTCTGGGTAGTTTGCACACAAAAGCTTAAAAAAGAGGCTGATAATAAACTATGGTTTGCTAACATTGGTTTAAAATAAGTTACATAACATTTTGGAAGTTATAGAGAACTGGGAAAAAAGCTACTGTTTTTAAAGGAAGATAAATAAAATTACCTGGGTTACTAGGGATATCTCTCTGCCCAAACAAGAGAAAAGCTCATTCAGAATTTCATTAGTCTCCTTTCAAGTAATAATTACAAAAAGTGTAAATTTATATGAATAAGATCTTATCAAACTCATCCGCTATCAGTTTTTTGAATTAATTATTATTATAAATTCAGTTGATAAAGATCTTGCCTAATTCAAAACCAAGAGATAGAAAATATTAAAAGATGGAAGCACAAGATCTGTAAATAGAATACAAAGAAAACATTTTTGTTTCCATAAAACTAAATCTGAGATCACAGTTCGTGAAACAAATGTGTGCTCTTTGTGTGTAGAGGCCAATAAACTATTCTGGGGAACAGTACAACGACTTTATCTGCGGCCTTTTTCAGATTAGCATCAATTCCTAATGCATTACTGTGACATAAAGACGTACTGTGACACCTTGGTGTATGAAACGGGCTATACCCAGGAAGAGTAAAGAAGTTTTGTTAGCTCTTTACTTGACATTTTTATGACTGCTGTTGGAATACTGTGCCCTATTTTGATATTCCTAGCTGAAGAAACATAAAATGAGATGGAGTTCTGACTGAGGTCCTGACAATATACATTAGGTAGAAAACATATCTTGTAATGTACAAAATGATGGGAGACAACTCCATTCAATTCATCAACTGGGAAAGGAAAGCCTACATTTAACACAGTAAAAACTGTGGGAAACAGGGCTTTGATTATAACTGGTTCTTCAGTCTAGCACACAAGCCATTTCAGGGCCCAATACTGAAAGGTGAAACTGAGCAAACAGACTGAAGGCAAACATTTAGACACCTCAGCAGCTTATTTCTCTCGAGACTTTAAAGATTAAAACTACGTATTTTTCTGCAATTGTGTTCCAGGTGAGCCATGGATAAGACGCTTGAAAAGTAGTCTTGTGATTTCAGCTTTTTAAAAAAAATAAATAAATTAGACTCGATCGTAATTTCTCTATCTAAACTTCAACTCTACAGAGCATGTCAATTGACAAGCAAGCATCTACACATACATAGCATACACTTTTCCACCCAGCAGTGATTCAGTTTCCAGAGATTAAATCTTTTTTGTAGTTTAAAGGATCTACCCGTCAGTGTACAAGATGTTGCCAGACCAGTTGTTTTCCGGCTCCAGCTGTCTCTGGAGGCATGACCCACTAGAAAACTCCAGCTGCTTTTTTAGATGGGTCTCAGTATTTCACACATTCATTTTGATTGGACAACTACAACCTTAAACCCCTTTACTTAGCTAGCAGCAAATGCTCTGCAATTGATTGGTATGATGTCCTTGGTATAGTTTGTGCTTTATTTTTTTTTTATTTTTTATTTTTCAGCAAATGAAAAGATTGAAGACATCAATGGATGCCCAAAAAACAGATCGCAAATGGTAAGTAGTAAAGTGGTCTGTTGTTTGCATGTATGTGGCTTAGTATTGAATAAGCTTTTGGCACTTCAGTGCCTGGGACTTTTAATAACAACTTTTAGCTAGTTTCTCACAGTAGTTGAAGTTCGTGTATAATCTGAAGAACATTAACACTACAAGTCTTTGCCCTGCTGTACAGGCTTTGAAATAGGCCTAGTCATTTATCATACACTTATAGTGGATATTGTTATTGGTATTTTATTGGGGGTTGAAATCAGATGATCTTTAAGGTCCCTTCCATTCCAAACCACTCAATGATTCTATTTTATGTTTCTGAAATATCACATAGTTAAAGAGGAATATATAAAACTAAAATGTTGGTCCTTGATGTATGTAGACAATAGTATTGTAGAAGTAGGGTTTTATTTTAAAGTTGGATTAAGAGTTTCTATATTCTTTGAAAAGAAACAAAATAGATTAGCAGAACACACTAAATGGGAAAAAAAAGTCAAATTGCAAACTACAAGGTCTTTTTTATGTAAGTTGTTTTTGACTGATAAGTTTTAATTTGTAAAAGATCTAGGTTTTTGTCTTGCTTGTACACAATATTTGAAAGGGAAAAAAAAGCTAGTACAATAACCTTAAAAGCATATAGTACCTTGAGAGGATGTCTGCCTTGAGTATCAGTGAAACTAAAATTATAGACATAACTTTACTAAGTAAGTAAGTAGTAAGAAACTGATTTTTGTAATGCCTCTTAGGGAGGAGGGTTTCAAATCTGTCATTTGAAAGAAGGTTATTGTGTATCTTGAGGAAAAAAACTCATTTCACAATAAATATTCTAAAATCTCCCGTTTGCATTGTAAATGCTCGCTTTGGGACACTGGAGCGTTTTTTCAGTCTGTGAAGCTATGTTAATGTTTTTCGTTTTTATGGCTCTCTTCCCAACTGTCCCCACCTCCCAGACTGTAACTTGAGTACAGCTACTCACGTAGTTGAACAAGTAAGATTAAAGATTTGACAAGAGTTTGCTATCTGAAGTCAGGAGCAGCACTGCGTTCTGCTCTTCTGTTTGGGCTTTTTGTTTTTTCTTGGAAGTTATCAATCTTGCTCAAACCCATGGAGCAAGCGCTCCTTAAAAAGAAAGCCATCTAAAAGATTTATTGCTGCTACTTTTTACTGCTTTGAAGAGACGGGTTGCTATTCTTGCTGTAGCCACAGCAGCTGTCTGGAGCATAAATAATTGAGGAAATTTTTACAATCACTATAATGTTCCACAAATGCATTGTAAGAACTGAATTTCATTGAGGACTGGAGTCTAAAACAGATTCCATAATGTCATAGCCAAGTCACTTAAAGTCACTGTTCTCTATAAAGGAACGACATTGTTGTTTTATAGTCTGATGCACACTGTAGGTTGCTTTCAGAAGACAGATCTGGATATAAAAGCATGCAGAGGGTGTGTGCTGCATCAGGAGTTATGAAGAGTGTTGGCAAGAAATGTTTGCTCTGCACTTCCTCCTCCGAGGCTCTAATTTTGTTCCGGTCTCTGGTTCAGGAGGGTGGGGTGAGTAGGGCTGGCCGTTCTGTGTCACCCTGCTCGTGAGACTGAGCCCATTAGTCATAGCCAGGCATCCCCGGTGGTTTTCTTCACATGAAAGCAAGGATTATGCATATAGCTTGCTTTTGTAGGAGCGTGCGTGTTTGCTGAGCTGTTTAGCATCTCACAATGAAGAATATTGAGGCAAGAATAGAAGTTTCTTCATGGAGGTTGTGCTCGCGCAGTTGCTGGTGGCGTTTAAGGAGACGACCCTTTTCCAGGTTTCCTGCATTCTGGGGAAAATGTATACGTTACACTGCTTATTAGGATGGCAGTCTTCATCCTTAGCATTTCAGGGCACTTTTCCTCTTAATATAGCTCACGTGCCTGAACAGCCATCTTCCAGAGTGTGGGCCCCGGTGTTTGTGTCTGATACTTCTGTACAGAGGTGATGTCTAGTCGTACTTTTTCAAATGAATCACTTTCAAAATCATATCTACATTGTAGCATCTGTAAGCTGGGCATCACAGCTGAGTAGATGAAATAAATAAATAAAGGCACCATAAACGATGCTATGTTGATTAATAGAAATACAGCACAGCTTAATGGGAATCCTCCTTTCCCCCTTGGGCAGCGACTTGCTTTGTAGGCTCACCATGCTGTGGACAGAGAGACGTGAGAGCTGAATTACGAAGAGCCGGCTCAGGTCCGGCCAGATGTGTCAGCTTGGAAAGCTGGAGCGGATCTGTGTCTGCCCCAGCCCTTTGGAGCGTGTGAACGTGAGGGGATTCGCTTCTGTGTGGTGTGGTCCTAAGCCAGCAAAGCCCAGCAAACCTTAGAGAGCTGAACCCAGAGCCAGAGCAGATCTCTTTGCATCGCTGTTCCCATTGCTACACAATGTTGGAAAGCACGGTACAGATTTGCCCAGATTGAGCATTAGATACAGTTTGGGTCTGTCAGGCTCGAAGCCAGTGCTGCTAAGCCTTGTCAAATGAAGTTCAGTATTGCAGAACCATTTGGGACCATCGGTGCCTATCAGCCTCGACCCAGTGCCAGAAATGACACGACAAAGGCCCCCACTGACCCCATGAAAAGCCCCCTAGGTGAGAACCTCTCTCCTGTTCTCCTGTTGTCTGGCTTTCTCTGCTCTTGGGAGCATCTCTGTCGTCTTTTGCTCCAGACAACAGTTGGCTGTTTCTAATATATAATCTCTTATAGTCAGTTCTGCATCTTTCCTCTGCAAAAGAACTTTTTATTTTTTCCCTTTCAAACCTCTATATTTTTGTACTGTAGATGCTTCTCTGAACAAAAGCCTGTAATTGTGGTGATTAGTTCCAGCTGGCACGCAGAAAGTCTTGTGGTTAATGGAGGATGTAGTAGCATGGAGCGTAGGCTCTGGGGCCAAGAAAATTTGGAGATGATCAGCACAATTGTATTTAGGTTTTTGGAATGAAGTACAAGAAAATATTGGCGTAGTTCTTGAGAACTGAGTGAGGGAGGGTAAAACAGGGCTGGTTTCCTCTCCTACCCACTTCTGAAAAAAAGTCTGAGGTCAATAAGCATGAGTAGGGCTATATCTTTGTTAATGTTTGGTTACAGAAAAACAGGGATGTTTTCCTTTCTAACAGTCAGTTTGCCTCTTGTTTTGGGATGATATTTGAGCTCAATGTTTGACATCCTGCAGTATTTGGGCAATATAGGTGGTGCTGCATGCTACCTTCCCTTGTAGGTAGTGCAGATTATTCCTATTAATGTGAGCAACTCAGTGAGTGCTATTACGAAGGGTTCGTATCACTTTGATTTGTAAAAATGATTATTACTTAATATATTTGGGGTACTTTAATATACTCTTTTTATACTTTGTTTTTAATATCCTTTTTATACTATGTTTTTAATACTTTATCATAATTATTTTATCAGCAAACAAGTAGAGTACTTAAGGGATTTCTTTTACACGGATACCAAGTCTGGCTTTAATGGGAGCCTGTAGAAATCCTGCTCTGTAAGTGCTGTGTTCTCCCTGGGAGGACATGCATTTTGTAAAATGGTTGCAGCTTTTGAAGGAAGTTTCATTGCAATTCTTTTAGCACAGTGTGATAACTGAGCATATTATCCTGAGTATTAATGCATACTTCTTGCTTAGCACTGCAAGGAGAGGGAGAGAGAGAGAGAGGCGGTTGTGTTACCTGCTACATAAGTGATAAATCATAACAGATGAGGTAACAGGAAAGATGAAATGATACAAGAAACATTTGAAAGATCTGAGATTTGCGGAGAGCAAGGTAAAAGAAAAAGATCTGTATCAGCTAAAATAGAAGAGACTGGGGAGAGAGCTGAGTAAAGAAAGCTAATTTTTAGAACATGGACTGGAAGACGTAGAGAGGAGATGCTTGGAATTGAAGAGGTATGTTGGCAGGCACAGGTGACAACTGATGCACAGCCGAAGGTGGGACTGGAAGAAGAAATGAAAGAAGCAGCTGCAATGTTTCTTATAGGAGAGGTAGAGTTGTTTTGTTTTGTTTTTCCATCCTGAATATAAAACTAAGAAATATTGAAAGTAGCAGTAGAAAGAGATGAGAGATCTTTATTATTTAAGAAAAAAAAAAGAATGAGAAAAGGCTGATGAGAAAATGAAGGTTTTTTAGTGGGAGAAATGATAGGGTGTTACCCGTACTACTGGAGCTTGAAGGAGCGGAGTGATAGCAAAGCTGTCATGCTGAAGGGAGAAGAACGGGGGAATCTGTAGGTGGATAGGGTAGACTCTCTCATGATTCCATGCAAAGCCTGGGGAAGTTGTGGGACACCCAAGGCAAGAATTTGTAGAAAGAGGCATGAATATAGGGTGAACCAACACCACAGTACCCTCCTATAAACAGGGTAGGAAATAACTGTGGTTTTCATGTCGGTTTGTGGTAGGGTTTTATTATTTTTAAGGATGATTGCTTTGTGTATGTATGTAAGTATCCGTGTTATCGAGTAACAGAGAGGAGGGTTTTTTTGTGTCTTGACCAGAAGTTTTTCAAGAACCATTCCTTTCTGATGCAGATATCAAGTTGTACTAGTAAAATCCTCAGTCTTTCTGCTGCTGTCTTGCAAACGCAGAGAGTCCTGTACTGCAGTGTGGGCCAGAGCCTCCGATTCTTCCCAAGGACTTTAGGAAAGTCAAGATGAAGGCCCTTATTTTCAATACATTCCCTTTTGCAAGGAAACGTTACTCCAATGATGGCAATTTGACTGCTATTTTAATTTTTGACTGATTACTTGTATGTAATGAGCTGTAATAAATGAGCTGTTCTGCAGTGTGCTTTGGACATCCCAAGCCAAACAGCAGCCTGTATGAGAATTCATCAGCCTGGCAGGGTCCCCGTTTATAAGCGTGTAGTGCAGGAAGTTTTAATTTCATCGCTAAAGTTAATTTGTTCACGTGCCCTCCTTCATGTGATCTCTGCCAGCTTCACTTTTTTTTTCTAAAGAAAGCACAAAAATGCTTCCCCCTTTTCATGACAGATGTTGAAATCTTCGTGATAGCATGTACATGCTGTATATGTTTGTGTTCTTAATGGATGCTTTAGTGAATGGAAATAATAAATGTGAAAGGTGGTGTAATGTGGCCCATATATAACGGGTATACCTGAATACACCTGAATGAGCTGGTTGGCCGGAGTAATGTGAGCTGAAACTGCCTGCCTCGCCTGAGCAGCTCCCTGTATGTGTAACATCTGCTAGGTGGGTGAGCTGATGCTTTTTGTACAAATAGCTAAAAACAAGTGCTGCAAAAAACGCAGTTAAAATACTCTTAGTTGTTTGTATTTTTCTTGTGGAAATTATTATCGTCGGTTTTAGAAACTGCCCTTTCAGCATTTTAAGTTCCCCTTCAGCTGCACCAGGGTTTCAGCTCATCCCAGCGCGGGCAGAATGCAGCAGGCATCTGCAAAGCTCGTCCCTGAATGCCAAGGACCGCTGTGACATGTTTTTGCCCCATATTACTCCCAGTCGCATTTATCCATGATCTGACCGGTTTACCCAAAGAGCAGCTATGTTTCATTGTGTGAGAAGGGGGATTAAAAACCACAGGTGGGTTCCAGCGGTTTCACCAGGTACCTGCCTGGCGTGTTATTCTTCCATCTTCCAGACCTGCCATCCTCTCCAGCCTGCTTCTCCGAACAAAGGCAAGTTGATAGCACCAGTGCTGTCCAAACGTTGCCGCAGCCAGCCACAGTAACTGTGCAAGGGTGCTTCTCCAAAGCCCTGCAGCTCGCTGGGGTGGAAGCCTGGCTGCCCGGCTACTCGGTCCCCGCAGCCTGCTGGCCGGGAATGCGCTGCTAAATCAGGGCAGCAGCTCTTTGGGAAAGATTAGAAGCATCACAAGCATTTTCCCCCCCCCTCTGCAAATTCCTACTGTAGGATTTTTTGGAAACACTTCCCTGCAGTTAAATATAGCCTTGTATTTTCAAGTCATATTTCTCCAAGGTTGATCTGAAAATGTAATAAAGGGAAATGTTTGTGTCTGCTGTTTGCCCAGCTTTACTTAGGGAGTTTGTGCCTTATGGTCAGCATGTGTTTACAAGTTTAATCTGTTGAATTTTACTAGTGACAAATGGGTATCTTTTGGCCCTGACCTGCAGCGTGTTTCCATGTGGCTGAATATTAGTTTGAAGGGAAGACATCAGCTGGAGCCACGCCAGCCTGCCCAGCAGCAGACAGCAGCTTTGCTCCTAGAGCTGCTTGTGGAGACACGTGGCCAAATGTGCAAGTTAGGAGTATGGAGCACTGCATTTTCTCTAAGCTTCCTGTGTTGCTCTTGACTGTGTGTGAACGTAAAATACATTTTTTCCTCTATAGAGGAGGTGAGGTATTTGCTCCCTGCTGGGAACCTCGTGTGGTGCTCCTTCCTTCCCCTCCTCTGTAAAAATAACAGAGTTAGGCTTTTGCATGTCATCACGTAGAAAAGAATGATTTACTACATAGGTGATCTGACAGGTTGCTTGTATTTAGATGTCTCTTCTCACTTTCTAATGAGTGTTGCCCTTAGGTACCATTCATTTAACTGTCTGTATTTTTTTCCAGACGCCTGGACTGTTGTTGTTATGCTCTTATGCTTACCATTTGTGTATGGTTATCGGTGAGGCAGGCGTGGTAGGATAATAGATTTCTGTGGTGCAGAGCTTGCAGTCCAAATAAAACCACAAGCACACCCCTTGTTCCCACCCTCCTCCTTTTAACCCTACATAGGAAATAACACAAGAAATCTAGACTGAATCAGGAGAGGGGCTTTTTACACCTCTCTGTCATGTGGCGTGATAAAGGGAAATTGTTCCAAAACTCCTCTGCATGTGGAGACAGGGGATGAGGCACGACGTGTACTATTCTACCCATTTGGTGGGTGTATATGGTACCTTTGGAGATGCTGCTTATCACAGTCTGTCATTCCCATAAAGGATTGTCTTCATGGTCCCTTGTGGTCTGCTCTAATTTTACGCCCTACAGAGTGATGCTAGAACTTAGATGTCACCTGTCTCTGCAACAACATTAGGCTCCATAAGGAGCAACAGGGAATTGACTTTAAAAGTAATTTTAATGGAAAAAAATGGAAGATAACTACAAAGGCATAGTTAGACTTCATTTGATCACTTATTTCACTATTAATTTAAGCCAAAAGCTGACCTCTTGAATACCTGTGTTTCTACCCCCCTTCTGGATTAAATAGATGAAACAGCAAATACGTAAAGGGGCCAGAGTCATTCCATGTCAGTATGTGGACATCTCTGTCCGTATTTGCTCACGTCTTTCACTTGCATATTTACACGTAAGACTAGAAAAATAACTTGTTTAACATGGCTGCTATTTGAAAGTATTATATAAAATACACGCTTTCCGTAATACTCTGCAAACACAGTTTCTTGCTGTATTTTGCTTAAATGGGGAAAAATGGGAAATTCTGGGTGATGGGGTTTTGCCTTCCTGTGCCCGTGTGTTGGGGCGCTTGCAGTATATGATGCTACGGTCCTTGAGAGGCCAAACCAGGTGCAACGGGTTGTTTTACCTTCACTGGGATAATGCTGGTGTTGAATTTGGTGCCATGAGCAAAAAATGTGCTCAGACAGACTAAAAGGTAAAGAAAGCTGTTTGTCTGGCAGTTGCTTCTGGTGCTTAGCTGTTAGTTTCTTTGTGTAGCACTGAGCACTTCACTCTTGAGTACTGGAAATGGATCACAGCTTATACAAGCGTTCATACAGCCCAGAGAAATCAGCTTGGTCTCCGTACCTTGTTAGGAATTTTTAATTTCCAGCTGTTGCTCATCTGCTGTAACTGGGTGAGAATGGCTATTTTAATTAATTAAGGTAATACGTATCCAGAACGCCTTATCCTTTGGCTTTTTGAAGTAGGACTATTTTTGTGTGTTTGACCTGCCTGAGGACAACCACAACAGTAAAGTTTAGCTAAGTGATTGTGCTGGAGAGCTTCTGCAGGAGATACAACCCAGGATCCAGGTGCAAGGCAGGAGGGAGCACGACTGTGGTGGTGTCCCAGACCAGGACAAGTCAGGAGCAGGTGAAGCTATGACCTTCAGGCACGAGGACGTCCATCAGCCACGGCGGAGAGCACACACTCTGCCTGGGAACAGGCTGTGGCAGCAGCTCTCTTCCCAGGGCTCTTTTTTTAGGAAAGAACAACTGTCCATGGCCATGCTGCAACAGCTCCTTCAAATGACACAGCTATGAAGTGATCATTATGTTATGTTTTTTTTTTTTAACTGTATTTGAAAAATGAAACCAGGACATATGCTGGTGTCCTGTGATTCCACTTGTAGTAATTGAGAATCTGTAACTTGTGTTACTTAAAATTAATTATGGCTGGTGGGTTGCTTTATTTTTTATAAATAATCATTTAATTAGTAGGATAGTCCAAATGAAGCTTTTTTTTTTTTCCTGAGGCAAAAACTCTGTGTATTTTTTTTTTGCTACATGAGTTTCATGAAGTTCTGGGTTACTGCTGCGAATTCAAGCTAATAGTCTTCAACCCTTGGGCTAGTATTTCTGAAAATACAACAGAGTGTACAAAGGCCAATGCTTACAGTAAAGAGTAGTTTTAGCATTAGTCATTCCTTTAAGCATTTATGCTCTTAAAAATAGCGGTTTGTATAGCATTCAAGGACATTTTGGGAAGAACCGGATACATCAGATTCACTAGAGACATCGATCGTATTTTACATTTAATCCCAACTGCACAGCACTAGAAACACAGCTTCCAGTCTGAAGCCCCAGATAAAAGAGGATCTCCTGGGAGCAGCCACGGAAAGTGGAAAGGAAATGTAGGTGGGACTCGCTGCAGCCCTCGCCACGTGTTCACTGAGCACAGCTGTGGCTTTTTTCTACTGGTCCTGTCTGCAGTTCGATGTGAGATTTAGTGCCCTTAATGGGCAGTCAGTGTGGTAGGTGCTAAACTCCAGTTGAGTGTCTGTTGAAACCAGCAAGGAGTTTCATTCGTAGTGTCCTAAATGAATGGCTGTCCTGAGGCAGGTTAGACTGTTGATAATTTTTGCAAAGCTGAAGGTGTCATCTTCATTTAACAAATCGTAGTTGAGGACATCTCAACATTTCAAATTGCACACAATTGTCATCTGCAACTTTTCAGATATCTTTAAGGCTTGATCCTGAAAAACTGATCAAAAATAGTATTTCCAGGAATATTTTTTTAAGGATTGTCTCTTTTTTTTCCCCTTTAAGAAAATTTCTCTCTTGAAAGGAAAAAAAATGAAAACAAAGTGAAAAGCTGAACGCCCAAACAGACTAGGGAAATTTGTGCAAACGTTGCATCTGCTTCTTCATTCTTCAACAGTGCCTTGCTGTTTAGAGATGCATTGTGCAGAAAACTGGGGAGCTAGGGTGCATGCCCTTCCTCAAGCTCCCTGGGGCTGAGGCCGTTCCCCTCCCGGTACAACCGGTGGCACCATCTCCTCCCTGCATGGGGACCTGGCTGTTGACAGGGCTGTCAAAAGCCTTGCTTTCCATGCTTACACACGCAGGCGAGCAGCAGAAAGACCAGATTAGCTTGGCAAGACTTCTGAGTCGCGTGGGATTTCCTAAAACCATTCCAATAAAAGTGTCCTCTGAGATTAGAAATGTGGACATCATCAACTGGAGCTTTCTCTGTGGTGCTTACTGCACGCATTGTGTTGTGAGTGCAGCTGTGGATATGCTTTTGGTAAAGGAAAATTAAGTATGGACAGTGATTTCATACCATGTATGTACTGTAAGAACCAGGGGGGTGTCTTGTGTAGCGTGTCTCCAGGTTCTGTGCATTCTACGGTACTTTTTTTTTCCTAGGCATGCTGATATAAGCCCCCCTACAGTCACAGCAGAAGAGGTCTTAAATCATACGTGTCGTAAAGTGGAGAAATACTATTTGTCCCATTATTTTTCAGAGGAAGAGCTTGAGGTACAGGAAAGTAAAGGTTTTACCCAAGACTACAGGGAATTGAATGCTGGAGATGAGGCTGAGGCTAGGTGTCCAGCCTTCATTTAGTGCCTAAACCGGCCTTTTCTCTAAAAAGTGAAAATAATGCATTTGTAACAGAGAAGGTCAATTTTTCACATAAAAGTGGAAACAGCGTAGCCATGAAAATAAATTTTAATTTCTGAGGATACATATGTTATAACTGGGATTCAGAATATGGATTAGCTTCATTTGCCCTTATGTTGCACCTGTTATTTCAGCACAAACATAACCACCAAGTTCTGTCAATGTCCTGAAACTTAACTTTGCAAGATCTTTTTATCCAAATAGTTAGGGTAGCACATGAACAACGTATTTCTCTAAAGGAGCTTTATTTTGACTAGAGTAAATACCAATGAAAATGTATTTTAAGCTAAGCGATAGTAGTTAGTGTTTATATTTTCCTTAGGAAAATGGAATTTGCAATTTTTCCTTAGTATGTCTTTATATATACGTATGTGTAGGAAATAGTGTAAAAAAGACTATCGGACATTATCTGAGAGTGGAAAAAGAACAACAGTCCATGAATTTAAGGATTGTCAAAGATTTTCCAGCTCTTCATAAATTTCATGCTATAACAATATTAAGTATAGAAGCTTGATCTGAAAATACAGACAGGGAGTACATTTTGCATTCAGAAACAGTTTGCTGAAAACGGCTCATGTTTGGCTCTTTCCTTGTTTTCTACATTGTATGAGAAGTCTGCTGTAATATTGCATAAGAGCTCATGAAGCTATAAAATTTCACATGAAATCAATCTTCATTTTCTTCCTTTGAAAACTAATACGCTGGACAGAACGTGGAGCCTGAAGTCGAATGGAAAGTCCTGTTCTGAATATAAGTAGTGGTTTTTCTGGATAAACTCAAACTCCACATCTATCACTGTAAAAGCTGGGAGCAGAGGTCTCGCATCACAATACAAGAACCTTCCCATGGCTTCCAAGGGAAGGAACCTACAAGAAGTTTAACTCCGGTTGTTTGAGAAAAACATCTGTATCTGTCAAAAGGGCAGCGCTGTTTATAATTTACCCTGCTCTGTTTGACTTGGTGGACTTGACTTGAGCTTTAGGTGTAGACTGTTTCCATATTCAAGCCTTTGTGTAACATAATCAATGTTCAGCATATATCAGTGCCCACGCTGGGTCTCCATTTACAAGCTACAGAATAATGATATTTGTGGGTGGGTTTTTTCTTTGTTTCTGCTATGCTCTTTTCTTCTTATACAGGCTAGGGCATGTTTCCTAGGCCATTTTCTTTCTAGCACTGACAAGAATAGAAGTAGAAATTGCTATTATATGACAAGTGCAAAAACATCTGTGGGTGTTGTGGCCAGCGTTGCCAGAAATACACAATTACTGTAAGGTACATTATAAAATAGAGGGAAAACTGACTCATATGCCCAGTAATAGTGCAGTGAGAATTAAATAAATGAAGTTGTTAAATTTGCGTGTATTGAAGTGTTATAGATGCTAGGAAGGAATGAGGAGCGTGCAGGTCTGGCGGGAATGAAAACAACCATGTACAGGGATGTACTTGTTATAATGTACTTAGAAATCAGTGAAGACGTGTGACCACAAGCGTTTAATGCTGTCTTTCCAGCCAGAGGCTGGTGGGCAGACCGGTGTAACAAAGAAACTGCTGCTTCCACAGGCTGCTCTGGTGCTGGAAAGTTACGTCCACGCATGACTTCTTCGCCAAGCTGCCTTCTGCTCCCAGCTTTCCGGGTAGCAAATGCCACCCAGGGATTCACGTTACAAGGGAGTTTTCAGGCAGCTGACAAAGCATTCATTTCACTTCTGCATGTATGAGAATGGCAGTTGTGACACCTCGACTTCTGTTCAGGCGTGAGAGATTAATTCTGTGAGGTTTTATTTTTTGATACAATCTCCTAATTAAATGAAAGCTGTCTTATGTATCATAGCAAAATGACAAATGTGGATAACGAATGCTTGTAAAGTAGCAGCTCGGGCTGGCAGTAGAAAAAATGATCACTGAGGAACTCAACTGTAACTTTTATTTGGATAAACTGCCCTTTTTCTTTCAATTATCTTGCATAGCAAGCAGAACAAATAACGTGCTTTAATAGCTAGCTTAAACAACTTGGGGGGAGCTGGGGACATCTAAAGCTGTTTGTGAGGAGTCGGACCACAGGCAGACCTCCGGGGGTGTCCGGTCCCAGGCGGTGGGCAGTGTGAACATCCTCTGGCGACGGCCGGCTCAGAGGAAGGACAGCCCCTGGAGGTGGGCAGCGGAGTTCGGGGACGTCTGGGCATAAGTAACTGTTGTGTCGGGTGCAGAACTGATAATGCGCTTTGGTAGATGGCTCTACCGTGAACAGCTCGTATGCTGCAGTTTGAAACTGCAAATTCATGAGATGCTTTTGGCAAGGAAGCATAAGAAGGCAAGGCTCAGTTTTGAACTCTCCTGGCAGTGTGTCTGAGTAAGGTAATGGCTGTGGATGTCTGATCCTGGTTTTCCTTTTCCTTTTACATAGCTTTCCCCTGTTTTGAGTAGGCGGGAAATGAGGGACATCCAACTCCCATCTTTCCTGCTTTGCCCCTGCCGTGTTAAATGCTGGTTGGCAAAGCAAATGAGAAGACAGAATAGTCAGCCAGAAATTGTAGCTCACAGTATTAAAGAAAATATATGCTCCCCTTTGGCAAATCCACAGTCTTTTCACATTGGCTTGAAGGGTTTAAACAGTATGCAAACTTGCCCGAGGAAGGGCCCTTACGGTCTCAGCAATGACTTGCTGCTGAATAATGTAATTTCAAGGGGGCCACTGTACTTCATGTCAGAAGTCACAACGCAGGGTAGATGGATCTCTACTGAGCTGAGATCTAACCAGAAACTTCGCTTCTGTCAGGGGTATATCCACCAAAGCGGTCCAGTTACCATGCTGCCATTTCAGAAGAGCTAACTATCTCCAACACTTTATGAAATAGTCGATCTTTCTCCATCAAATGCTATTTGCAGATTACAGACAGTTAGTTCTTACGTTAAGACAGCAGGGGCTAGAGTTAGCCCTTCCTTGGAGCTTTTGTAGGTAAAATGAATTAAATATTGCACTGTTGGAAACTCTTCTCTTTAAACAAGCAAAATGATTTCCAATGCATTGCACTAATTGTTAGGATAAGGTGATAAACCAAGTTTAGGGCTCTTCACTCAGGCCACTGGCAACAAAACACTATTCACAACATAAGCTACTTAGCAAGACTTCAGTAGCTTTCTTACCTCCAGTTTTTACAATAAGGAAAATTGGTGATTGCTTCCCTCTCTCTTGCATCCCAACAGCACTGTTTCCATACTTTCAGCTCTGGGATGCAGAAGACTGCTCCCTGTTAAAGCATTTGGCACTTTGGCCTCTTAGGAGACTCCAGAGCCAAGTGGAGTGTGAGTCCTCCACTGGAACTGGATGGCAGTCGCAAATCATTTTTGTGTGGGACAGGACACCAGCCAGTCATTGTGTGGGAAGTACTTTGAATTCCCACCAGCACTAAATTTTAATAATTTCAGCTATAGGCCTGCTTTCTGCATTTCATTTTCGTCTTGAATTTCCCCACGTTTCTCTGTTTTCCTTATTGAGCTCTATTTTTTTCCTTCAAAATCAATTAATTACATGCCTGTCATTCTGTTGTATAATGCTGTTGGTACCGCAGATGATATTGCACAAATGTTAACGGAATCAGTGCTGTGTTTTTGTCTTTCAGTTCTGTTGTTTCAGTGAATTCCTTATACATGCGATGCTATATATCCACGTAAGATCCTTATCTTAGCGGTTTATTTTCTTGTGTAAGAGGCCTGCTTTTGCAAGCCTATTATTACACTTTATTTCATCGTGCTGGTTTCTAAGTACTGAAATAGGATATTTTCCGGTTTCCATAAGATTTTTTCTTAGGAGTTACTGACTGTAATGCATTCTCATTTTTGATAGCCCACTTCCTGTAATCTTCTTTTCTGCATTTTCTACTGCTCTGTTTTTTCCCCTCGTTCTTGCCCCGTATCAGTGGAGCACCACAAAGGCTCGATCTCTCTCAGCGCTCAGCCAGGCATCGCAGTCGGTGCAGCAGGGTACCCTGCTTACCCCATGACAAGGCAGCGTGGCCCAGCTCTCTTCTCCCGTGTTACAAACACTCAGCTCAAGTCGTCGTGCTCTGTGCGGGAGTCAGCCGTCAGCCTGGGAGCGGTAGACGTATCACTTCATTAGGTGACTAAAAACGCTTGGTGAAAACTGTGGCTTTGTCCCAGGGAAGAGGTTGCAATGATTTTACAGGGCGCTCCTTGATTCTGAGCCAGGTCTGCAATGAGCATGAGGTCAGGAAGTCAGCTAGAACCACTATACAGCACCAGAAATAGGGGCATGGATGGGGAGCTAGCTAGCTACTCAGAAGTTTGTCTTGATCCTGTGGTCACTTGGACCTAATGGAGAATTAGAGCAACGGTGAAGGACCTGGGAGGAGAAGCAAAGCAGTTTAGGGTTCTATGGACTGCAAGAGCTCCTTGGAGTTTCTACAGCTGCAGATCTGGAGTTGAGATGAGATAGCGCTTATCTTTTACTCATTAACCAAAATAACCCTCCCGACTAGGAGAGGAGAAGCCTACCCTGAGTTATGGAAGGCTGGACTTGTTCTTGGAGTGGTAAAGACCAAAGTCTTGATAAGTACGGGTGGTGGAACTGGGTAAGAAGATGGATGCTTTTGCGTGGTGTTTATTCTAGAAAAGGTGAACTTTGGCTTTCCAGTCCCAGGTCACCTCAATAAAAGAGCTGTGTTGAAAACCTGAAAGGGTCGTTGAACACTGAGGAAGGAAACTAAAGCAGATTGACTGCCGTAGCATATTGAACTGTGGATAAATGGACCTTTGGACCCTACATCCTGCTATAAGCTTTCAGACCTGAGCATTGCAGGCAACTTGGCGAATCTATTTCCAAAGTATATATAAAACTTCTACCAACCTCATCCTATCACAGTGTTTTAACTGTTGAAATCCCAGTTAGGTAATGCCAATAACTTTTTTTTTTTCCCTGATAACAGAGAATGTTTTTGGTGTTATATTTATAGACAATAAATGAAACTGCCTTGACAGAAATCCATACTGGGGGTTTTCTGACAGCTTTCCTTGTAGGTTTTTTGTTTTTTTATATGTATATAACTTTGAGGAGGACAGGAAATACAGGTCAGGTGCTGTAAGTGCAGCCTCTCAAGTGCCTTAAGCCCTCATTTTTATATTTGTTCAAGGGCAGGCAAGAGCTGGTCTAGAAGGTGGATCTTTCACGTTCTTTTTTGGCTGTGTCCAAACTTCACAGAAGAAAGGTAGTTATGTGATAGCAATTGTGGCGGCTGGAGTCTGTTTTCCTTACCTATGAAGTAGAAGAAGTGCTTGAGATGTTGTGGGACCTAATTAATGTTTGCAAGATGTTCAAACATGCAGACACTACGTGATCACTTCCTAATTGCCCCAACACAAGCAGAAATTGCTTAGTGGTATTATCTGAAAGTCTTCTGTGTAACCATACATGTAATACGTGATATTTCCTAAAATATTGTGGAGGGTTTTGTTTGTTTGTTTTTTTGTCTTTGTTTTGTTGTTTCTGTTTGAATTTTGTTTGGAGGTTCTAGAGGTCTCTAAGATTTGGCTTGTGCATGGAAATGCTTTGTAGGAATCTGAATATGACAGCAGACCTTTGGTGGGAGCTCGGTGGGAACGCAGGCACGAAGCTACAGCTAGATCTCTACTGTAACACTGACTTATGAGGGGGAAATGCCAAACTCTCCCAACCTTTCTGGAGTTCACTTTGTTGAGTAGGATTGAAATCTTGTCTGTATGTGGCACTTGTAGTCACTGGCGTTCAGAACTGTTGTGCATATCCTGTCTGGTCAATTTATCCAATGCTATTTAGTACAGTTAGTTGTACCATCTCTCTGAAGGGCAGGATTTACCCCACAGTGAGAGACCGGGGTTGTCTGTCATTTCTGACATGCAGAGAATGCCGTGAGTAAACATATTTTGGATTCCAGCTGGGGTTTCCAGTTACAGTTTTTATATTTGACTGCTTTTGTGGCTGGAAACTTTTGCCAGCTGTCAACTTAAGAGCAAGTGGCAATCTGCCTCCTCAAGCAAATGTGGCCTCCATGTTTATTTTCAGTTTCACGTTTGTTATACTCATTGTAGGTTAAAAATCCTGGCATAACATCCTTGACCCTTCAGTAAGATATGTAGTCATCATCTTTCATGGTGCGAGTATTAAATAACTTGCTTCACGCAAGTACGAATAGCAGAGAGTCCAGACCCACATAGTAATCAATTTTGGACTGTAGTAACTCAGGAGGCTTCATTTTGTTATGGTTTCCGCATAATGAGCAAAGGGACTTTTTATGTGATACAAAGACTGAGTGCAATAAAGTGTGGCGGGAGATTAAAGTAAACAATTATTACAATGCATATTCTTTTGTGTCTCCTTTTTTTTTTTGTTGTTGTTCTTGAATAGATTGAAAACATAGATGCATGCCTGAGTTTCTTGGCTGCTAAGGGAATTAACATACAGGGGCTGTCAGCAGAAGGTGAGTCAATTGGTTGTTTAAGATTTCATTTTAAACAGCGAACTTGAATTGCTGCTTGTGATTGTAACCCGCACGTGCTGTGTAATGGAAAATTCAAGTAATATGAATAATATAAGCTGTTGATGGTCTTTACTCCTTTTTTTCCCATTCTCAGCATGAAAGGTAGGTAAAATATGTATCTAATCTCCACACGGCTGACTTGTAAAAATAATCAATCTAATTCAGTAACATCTTGGTTTATGTCTGTTAAAAAAGAGATTTTTCATCTAAGTCATATAATTGATACATGGGTTAGAGAGTAGATTTTATGGATATTTAATAACTGTTGGGGGCTGCTTGTCTGTTGAGAGAAAAGGTATTTAGTTCCTCATTCTTCAGTTATTCTGTTGTCTGAAAAAGGATTCTGCTTTTTTAGATTTAGAGTTCTAAAACTGTGATTCCAAGTGTAAAAAAAAAAAAAAAAAAAAGTGTCGACCTTGAGTTAATCACTTAGCTTATAAAGAGCACCAGAACTTCTTAAAGGCTGACTCAGTGTAGGATACTCCTCTTCACCAGTGCGTGATGTATGTCGGGATGTATGGTGCCTGGTGCTCAGAAGCTGTTTAACTGCTGTCTTATTAAAAGATCAAACAGATTTCCCTAATTCTCATCACCAGCTTTCACCTCTGCTTTCATTTAAATATGCTGGAAAAGCATTTTGGTTCAGAAGCTGTTAAGACAAACTTTGAATGTATTATGTGACAGCTTCTTCAGCATTTCACAGAACAAATAATTGGATGCGTGGCATCAGGTGAGACCTGAAGTTAGATCTGGTGAGTAAGTCTCTTTGCAAGCTTAGTTTTGAGAGGATTACATTGTCAAATCGTGAATGTACTTATACTTGTGTGTGAACAATTTAATTGCCTGTATGTGTAAAGCCATGTTTTCTTCCTCCGAGGGAATTCTGTCACTCAAACAAAGGAGGCAGGAAAGGATGTGTAGGTGTGGTGGGCTGACCCCAGCCCACAGCGAGCAGCTGCTCGCTCACTCCCCCACGCTCCCAGCAGGACCAGACAGAGAATAGGAAGGGCTAAAGTGAAAAAACGTGTGGGTCAAGATAAAGATAGTGAAATAAGTGGAGGAAAGAGGAAGAAAAAACCAAAAGTGATGCAAAGGCAGTCACTCACTGAGACCTCCCACGAGGAGACAGATGCCCTGCCACCTTCTGAGCAATGGCCATGTCCCCAGTACCTGGCCCCTCTGTTTTAATGCCGAGCATGACGTTATGTCGCAAGGAATATCCCTTTGGTCACCTGGGGCCAGCTGTCCACATTGTGTCCCTTCCCGACTTCTTGTCCCCCCCAGCATACTTGACGCTATAAAAAGAGCGAGCCTTGTCACTGTGCGAGTACTGCTCAGCAACAGCAAAAGCACTGGTTCAGCCACAAAGCCAAAGCACAGCACCGTGTGAGCTGCTCTGAAGAAAATGAGCTCCACCCCAGCCAGACTCAGTACCACAGGCGAGGTAACGCATCGTGTTAGAACAGTTGGCATAAATGGAAAAATAAGTAAAATGTAATTTCTGTGTCCAAAACCACGTCTTTGATTTTTATAGATAATCTAAGATCTTCTGTCTGTAAACCTTGCCTATATCCTTATACAATCACAAATAGAACGCACCTTTGCTCCTTTAAAAATGAAGGAAAAAAGGAAGGATGAATGACAGTCGTTCAGGTCATGTAAACCCACAGAGTTTTTGAAGAGACCACCGAGTCTTCTCTGTGGAAAGAGAAAATGTTCCTTCTCTTGGCCTTGGCTATTGTCAATGCCCCCCAGTGTCTGTGAGCTCTCGTGGACATGGGGTTAAGGATTTGAGACCTAGTGAGCACGGCGTGGAGGGGGAGCGGTGACAACCCGTGCTGCTGCAGCTGTCTCAGGCCCTCAAGGAAACACTGGCTGACCGCAGTTAAACCTTAAGCCCTGGCACCGAGGTGGGACTGCGCAGGACCTCACTCCATGCCACCCTCAGGGGCTGGAACGGACACGGCTGGATCACAAAGATACTTGTTTTAATTTCTGTCTAAGTGGAGCAGAATGTGACTCCTTTTTTTTTTTTTTTTAGTGATGCAGTGTTGCCACCCATACATGTATTGCGCATTTGCTGGATGCTGAGGTCAGGAATTCCCCCTTCCAGAGTAAAGTCTCTTTATTAGTAAATAACAGGTGCTTTTTTGCACCCCAAAATGTAAATAAATGGTAGGTAGTGGTGCTGAAATGTATTTTTAAGCAGTTGAAAAAATCATTTGCACTAATACTGAATTTAGAGTTAATATTGTTCTGTTTAGTTTAGTGCTATTTTATCTTGAGTATGTTTTCTTTCCATTCTTCTTTATTAATATGTGAGCTATATGCTTTGAGGTTATGATTCAAAGTCTCAGCTGAAACAAACTTTCCCGTATTGACCATGAATGTTGTTTATGAAACGTGTTCCGGATAACCACTGTGGATGAACTCTATGGTGAAACCACCATGTACCCAAGTCTTACATACGTACACCATCTTTCAGAAGTATTCCCAAAATATTTTTAAAAATAAAACTACAACAAAATTAAATATTTTATTTTAAAAAACATTATTGAAAAATTACAACTAAAACTTGCATTTTGGCAACTTGCAAAATAGTTTAAATAATCCTTGCTGTCCTCTAAAGGAAGCCCCCTACATCATCCTGGCATATGAGACTCTCCAAGCCACTTTAATACGTGTATTTTGAATATAATTTCAGGAAGCTTGTGACGGTTTATAAGCACGGAAAACAAAGTAGTGGGTATTTAGTACATTTTTTTCTAACCTGATATTATGACAGCTAGTAGGAGAAGGGCTAGCTGGACGCTAGCCGTCCTTTTCTGTAGCTTATCCTTCAGCTGGGTTAGAATGCCCATAACAAATCTTTTCCTCCTTTTCAGCCCAAGTACCACCTGCCTTATATGTCTAGATAGCTCAGTTACAGTCAGGATTCTCATGTCAAGAAAAGAAGGTGTGAGCTAAAATTTCTAACAATAGAAAGTTTGTTTACTAAGAAATGATTAAACAGAAAATGCAGGTCTGAGTTCATAATAAAAGCCAATTTTGACTTCGATGTGATATGTAAATATTGTAAAAATGTAACATATTTCATATTATTTACCTGTCTTGCAGCAATGTGAAATCTAAGAAAAATAGCAGGTTAGTTGGTGAGAAAACCGTCAGCGTGCAAAATTGACAGTGCAGTGTTCGCACTGGGGAGGGGAAGGCATGTTTCATGTTCATTGCTTTGCTGCCAAATCACAAGTCCGACTCAGTAGCACATAGGTTATCCCATATTTTCTGCTGATTTCACATCTTTTTTTTCTCTCACGCTGTTGCATTTTCTAGGAATTAACATATTAAATCATATGGAAGCTAAGAAGAGACCAGTAATGCCTGCTGAATGAGAATATTTACTGGCTTTGCCACTAACAATAAAAAAAAAAAGTGACCGCTAAAGAGAGGGGAGAGAAGGAACATTTTTTTTATAAAATGAAGCTAAAAGACTAGAATTCAACAAGAAATTTAAGTTTCTGTTCTGAGAGACCATCCTTAGTTGTGCTGTGGAAGGCGGGGAGAACCAAACAGGAGAACACAGAATCTCTTCAGAGTGTTGTAACCGAGCAAGCAAGCTAGTGTTTCTGCACAAGTTGCCAAGACCTGCTAGGTCAACTGCAAATAATTGTGTTTACTCCACTGGCAGAGCCTCATCTAGGAGGAAGTAAGAGATTGTGATTGCTTACAAATGGAAATAAACATTAAAGCCTCTCGTGAGTTGCTTGAGAATATGCATTTTTCAATAGTGCAGCTTTAGTGTGGAGGGAAGTTGATAATGTTTCCAAACTAGAATTTGGATAACTCCTAAATACTGAAATAATTTGGGACTTCATGTGTAATACCCTTCCAGTGTCAAAAAAAAAAAAAGTCTTGCTTCAATGTGTGACACAGGCTTTTATGGATTTATGTATGTGACACAGTACTTGTATGGATTTAGGCAGTGAAGATACTTAAGGATCTGTGTTCTCTGAGGATGACCATAGTATGCTAGAGATAGGCCCCCTACTTCAGCAACGTGGAGCCAGAGAGGTGTTCCCTTCTCAAAGATTTTAAACTCTTAACATCTCTATTTGTAGTTCCTGAAGAAAAGTATGGAGATGCAATTTCTCTTCTCTTCTTGCTGCTGCTTTTGTTGTCTGTCACTTTGAGCTGTCTGTCCATACCCACACTCTTACTCGTTTCTACAGCTGGGTTTTAGGCTCATGGAGCTGCAGCTGCCCAGCTAAGCTTGCCATCCTTCACACACTGTTTCCTTACTGCCAAGGTTTTGAAAATTATGGAGAACATAAATGTGCAGTAGAAACTCAAACTGAATTCAGAGATAGCAGCTGCACCTCCTCTGGGTAACAGATTAGCTGGATAACGATCAGCTGAGCAAATCATGAAACCATAAAGCAATGAAAGGAAACATCTTACTAGACTTTGGAACCACTACTATGGAACTTAGACTTTTGCCTCTGAAATGAAGTCTGTGCTTCTGTAGGTAAATGGGTTTGTGTACACACTCTGCAGTCTTGCTGTAAATCCATTTTAGTTCTTTTCCAGTATCAAGGTGGAATTTTTGTTTCCGTAGCACAGATGCCTCACAAAGCTCTTTTGGACATACCTGAGAGAGTGTGTGTTCACTTACCAAGTTGCCAGATTTTGATTCTACCGCACAGCCTGTGTGTTGTTAAGATTCTTTTGGTCTGACAAATTCTGTATTTTTTTGGCATTAAAAAAAATGCATAGATATAGTGGGGGTATAATAATACCTTTTTAAATTTTGCTGCCCTGTTTCTACAAAACTCCCAATATTGTTTATACTCAGATCACACTCCTCAGCAGAGTCTACAAAGTTCATCCCAGCACTCTTCTGGTAGCTTTTATCCCTAAAGTCAGCTCAGAGCCAGTCAGCTTTGAGCTTGTGGTGGCTGAAGTTGAGTCTGTCTGTACTTCACAGATATATCCAGGATTAACTGTGAGGTACATGTACTTCTCAGAATTTTGTCTTAAATTCAAACCTACTTTTGGCTCTTTCCCTCCCCTGCCATCATTCATTATGGACAGAATTTCCTGCTTTTTAAATTTTTTTCTTTTGTTTAGCAGACCATTGGGTCTCACCTGTTAGGGGAATGAAGAGGGGTTGATGGGGACTGCACGCAGAATTCCTCAGTGGTCAACCAAAAGAGGCTTGCGCAGAGTGACAGAAGCATGCATCTGCTATCCCTGGGCGTGAAAATTATGTATATGTGACAGCCTGGTTTTCTGGCAGGAGAGATGCAAGCTACGGAATATGCAGTGGTTCTTAATTTGTACTCCTCCTAGCCGATTTGGCTAACCATTCTGGTCCATGTAAACTAGCTGAACTAGTGCCACATGCTTTCCGGAATCAGACGCAAAATAAACTCCTGACTAAATAACAACGATAGGCCGTTTTGGTTGTTCTTCCTTGGTTTGCTTTGATCTCTATTTTGTATATAATTAGTTTATGATTTGCGGAAATTTCATTTGCAAGTTTTCAAGGGATCAGATAAGGGCTTTTCTCTGCTAATCTATCCAACAGACCTTTCTTTTCTTTACCTTTTCCTTCTTTCACAAGGTATTTTTTCATTGATATTTTTTTCAATTTCCAGTAAGCCCAATGTATTTTTGCGCAGAAAGAGATGATTGGCAAGCTATAATTGTAGGTGAAAAAAGCAGCAGCAGAGCCATTACAACATGGGAATTCCCAAAGGGTTGGATTTGCATGGATTGACTTTAAAACCAAATTCCAGTCTCTTCTAAAATATGTCGAGCATCTGAAATACACAAAACCAGTTTGGGGCTCCAGATTTAAAGTGAGCGAGTGACGTGCTTGCCCTTATCTGGGTTGCTGCACTTATTTGAGCTGCCCGGTGGCCAGGACAGGAGGCAAGGCAGGAGGCAGGAGAGGCTGGGCAGACAGACAGGGCGCTGTGGGGTTGAAGTGCTCTTCCTGTGCGAAGGGCAGGGGCGAGCTGCCAGGTGAATTACCTCAGTCTGTCTTTAAGATAAGGGAAACAGAACTACCTCTAAAAGTCCCGCCTGAAATACTGCACTTAAAACCCAGAGGGAAAGAGGCTGCTTGTTCTGAAACTTACTAAATCATTTTTTGTCACCTTAAGCACGTCAGAAGCAGGTTTCTTTTCTGGTTACGACAGAAGATGCATAGCCACAGAAGTTAAGTCGACGGATTTTAGGTGGGGTTATTGTTTTAATTGCCTCTCACTTCACATTGAAATCAGGGCCTTGTTTTCAATTGCGTGTCGCTTTGCTAAGTTTAAACATGTAGACTCACATTTCCTTTATCTCCTGGCTGTGATTTCTTTTATCTCCTGGCCTGTGTTTGTGCAGCTAAGCTTGCCAGTGCCTCTGGGGCTGTTTAGTTATGCCTTGGCCTGTGATTAAATGATACTTTCCTTACAATTCCCATGAGTAAATTGAGTTCTTTGCTAGAGATAAGGAAATCCTTTTTACTGTTCTTTTCTGTCTTTTGCATCTATTTTGCTTTATTGTCTGCTTCCATCCTGTGTCCTCCCTAGCCAAACACAGGCAGATTAGACAAGGAAAGAGCCTCATGTAAAGGGTGATGGGGGAGACTGGGTTTGTGGCCTGACACTGCATGCGGGCAGGAGTAGACTGGGAAAGGGAGAAACGAGCAGGATTCACTGGGATCCCACTGTCCAGGAAGAGGCTAAAGTTGCCTGAGAGAACAAAGGAAGGCAGAGGATGACAACTCTGAGAGCTGGGATTGATAATCATTTAAACGAGAGAGCAGGGCCCTGGTGGGATAGAGCACTGCTGGAGGAGCCAGACTGCAGTGAAGGAAAAAGGGGGAAGGAAATCGAGTCAGAGGAGAGGAGAGGAATGCCCTGGGTCTGGGTGATGACCAGGACTGCTTAGAGAAGGTTTCAGGGTGACTGAGGACATGAATATGGGCCAAACAAAATTAAGGAAGAAAGTAAATTAGATCAGCTGCTAGGAAGAAAAGGTAGATTGAGGCTTAGCTAGGGAAGGAAACAAAAGTTGGATGCTTGTATAGGAAGGGGAGCAAACTCTTAATACGTGAGCTTGATATTTGCTGGGCAAAGGGCTTGTGGTTAAGAACAGAACCTTGCTACACAGCAAAGATGAACAACACACTGAGAAAAGTGACTGGGAGAGGGAATAATGGATATAGCAGAGCCCATGAATTCATTCACTGTCAACCTATCTTTAAGTACGTCGGATATCCATTCTGTATTAGCTTGTGATAGTATCAAATTGCCAATTATCTGGTTTAATACAGCAGTCTTGCACAATAATCATGTTTTCTAGTGTATAACTTGCACCAGATCTTCTTAATGGAAATGATTAGTCTGATGTTCCAGAAATGATACAATGCAGTGTGGTAACTGAGTAGTTTTTCCTCTTCATGCAAATTTGGGACTGTGAAATTATTTACAGCATGATGTTGTTAATGCATTTGTTGCTGTGTTTTTTGTTGTCTTTTGTTTGTTTTAGTTACTTCAGTTTAAAGGAACTGTTTAAAGGAATTCTCTTTTTAAGCACACTAACGTTAACGCAGAAAATAGCAGAAATGGAAGACGTCTATTGCAGTCACTGCAGGGGAAAACTTATTTATTTGTAGTTGGTGCTCAATGGTAATCAGCTGTAATATCAATGAGATTTGCAGAAAGTCTGTCATGTATTGAAGGAAACGAGTTCAGATGGTGTTAAGAAGACTGCACTGTCAAAAAGAAACAACAGCTGATGGCTGATTGAGTAACTCTTGAATATTGCCTTACAGAAATCAGGAATGGGAATCTAAAGGCCATCTTGGGCCTTTTCTTCAGTTTGTCTCGATACAAGCAACAGCAACAGCAGCCACAGAAACAGCAACCACAACACCATCCATCCCAGCAACCTCCCCCAGTGTCCCAGCAAACAGGGCCTCCATCTCAGTGTCAAGTCGGGCTACAGCAACAGCAGCAACAGGTGCCAGCTTCACACCAAACTCAGTGCCAACAGCCCCAGCAAGCTGCACAACATCAGTTAAAAGCACAACCAGAAATGCAGTCAAGGTGGGAAAATTTCCTTTTTTTTTTTTCATTGTTTGTTTGTTTTTCTTCTTAAAGGTCTTCAAGAGTCAAAGAAACTGCTTTCTTTAGTTCTACTCTAGAATAAAGTCAGTGTTGGAAATCGAATGCTGGGTAGCAATTGACTTCACACCTTTGGAAATCAAAACACGTGCTTAAATATTTTCTCCATGCTAGAAGTACTCGGTTCAATGAGTGCAGAATACCTGCAAGACCACCGTATTTTATAAGGATATTTTTCTCAGCATTCCTTTTGCTTCCTTCTACTTGCAAAACATATATATCCTTGCTATTACAGAGTATATACTTCAGACACGTGAAGACCAACTGCAGTTCTGAGTTTACGAGAATATTAGTCCTCACTAAGAAATGGAAGGTTCTGATAGTTGTAGAAGAAATAGAGCTCATCACAACTGGTGATGGTCAAAATCAAATCTAAGTTTATTGGTCAACAAGAATAAGTTGCTGGCTTACATGAAAAAAATGTTCGCTGTTAGTGTTTGTTGGCGCTCTTAGATCAGAGTATAGGTAACAGAGGGGGGTCTTTGTATCTTGAAAGTCTTTAATCCTACAGGTGTTCTTTGTGGGTTAGAATAAAAGCCATTGATGAAGGCAGTACTAGTGTGAATACATTTACAGCCTTCTGCTTATCTGACCGTTCCACTGTTAAGGGGATGAGCATTTTAGTGGGAATAAGTGGGCAGGATGAAAGGCTGAAGTCATATTTGCTACTCTCTTAGTGAAAGCTTATTTGTTTCAAAATATCACAGGTTAAGTTAAGGCTGATTGGTGTTAAGATAACACATATCGGGGTGGACACTAGCGTAAGTGCTGCTTTATGTGGTATATAGAGAGCTTGAGTGAGGCCTTCTAAGAGAGACACTACTCTGAGCTCGTTTTGGTTTGCTTATGTTTTTCGTAATGAACCATGCTTATCTTAGATGGAAATGGCATTTTGGTGTAATTGAAATATAGTGTTGCTACAGCATGTATAAACTTGTGCAGGATATAATTACTGTAAAACAAGGATGTATTTGGACATATTTCTCTGATTTTGGTGTAAAAAAACGTAAGATGTATGGGATCATTGAATATTGCTTTAATATTTTCAGTCCATTGTGTGGATTGTGCTGGGTTTCAAGCAATTTAAAAATAACCAACTTTGAGGCGTTAAATGTCATAATGTGTATATATATACACACACACGTGCACTTAGTATATAGTAAGCTGAAATTGCTCAGATGCTACAGAAAATCATATATAATAAGTTGAGGAGCTGAAGAGTAATACAATGTGAGTTTGCATGCAGAATTGCATCTTCATTACTTTATGAAAATTGATTTTGACCTAAAGTTGTAGTTAGGCAAGAAGGCTCTTTTTCTTGAAATTTATAAAAGCTCCTTACTCCCTTAAACTAGTTACTAAATTCAGTGGCATAAAAAAACCAAAAAGTTTCTGTGCTCAATGATGTCTTCCACTTTTTCTTTCCTGTCATACAGTGCATCTCCCAGGGACTCATCTCAAAGCAAAATCATCCGATTCACTCTTGGTCAGAAAAAGTCTTCTAGGTTAGCATTTCTTCATCTTTCGCAAAGCATGAATAATCCTTTTGCAATATTTTTGGATGCATGCGTAGGGTTCATGCTGAATATATTTACTTCCTTGTTTGTAATCAGGCATCTTAAAAGCAGCTGAAACATGCAAGTATTGGACCAATTTTAACTTTTTTCTTTTCTTTTTTTTTCTCTCCAAGGCATGGCCCACAAGAAAATAATTTTGTTTTCTTATCCTTACGAGCTTTTGTTTTTGAGAACAAAACATGGTTCTGGGAGTGCTCTCCCCACTTTCCCCATCTGTATTAGTTGTATTTAGATCTGCATTATTGAAACTAGTAGCGTCAGGCTAGTGCTGTCCCAGCTAGTAAGTGGACCATACCTCGCACACGCCATGTGAGCCCAAACAGCATTGTGTGGGTGTTTCCATTGGAGCTCCTGCACTCCCCAGTGTTCTGAAGCTGAGAATATCTAATCTCCCTGAAAATGATTAATAGGTATTTCAACTTATTTTTTGTCCTGAATCCCACCTTGGTTTGCATGCCAGCCCCTATGGCCATTTCATCTCAGCACTCATAAGGATTGCTGTAAGTGTTACTAATGTGGTTATTAATCTTAACTTTCCTTTTATTACAGTTATATAAAAAAATGTTTTATGAGGATGCTTTATATAGTTCTACATTATTAAACTATTCTGTATGATTTTTGCTAAGCTGGTGTACCATTATTTATGATTGTATTCAGCTTGGCAAGTTTGTATAGATTGTTAGTTATGTGTAATTTGGATTTATTTCCCCCGTCTTACTTCTTTTACGACAACAGTGAAGGTCTGCATTATAACCCCTGTTAAAATGTTCCCTGTTTCCTTTTTGTGTTCTCTCTTGATCATGATTATGACTTGACAGTTCGTAGTTGCCTAGAGGAGATGCTGAAGAGTAGTAACAGAGAGTGTCCTCTGAGCTCGGTGCCCTGTCTGCGGCTGCAAGAAGCCAGGAACATCTCCCTGCACCTAGATTTTTTTCCTAGATTTCACAAATGCCACTAAAATATTTTGGCCTAAGACCAAAAGTATGGGCTAAAAAGATCAGTCCGTTAAACTACAGGAAAAAAAAGTAGGAGAGATTATACTTTCTTCAAGAGTTTTTCTTAGCTCATATGTTTTTTATTCTCTGTGTTTTTATTGGCAGTGACAGTCCTGATTGCGTTTAAAACTTGCCACTTCTTGAGTGGTCACAAGCTTTGAGTAGCTTCCTTTACTTTAAAATGCGAGATTTGCAAAGCCTGCATGGCCATGTGTGGGGAGCCTTTTCTCCTGCCCATCATGGGGACATGTGCCTTGCCTCCTGTCAGACACTAGGAAGCTCCCCTCTAGTACTGGGTGCTCTGGTGGCCCCGCTGCGGTGCTCGGCCCCTACTCGCAGTGTTTCGTCCTTCTGTAGAAACTTACAGCTGAGGTATCTTGTGTGTTCTCCCTACCCATGAGAAACCTAGCTTGTTTCCTATGAAGCAAAACGAGCTCTTAGGGAACTTTCTTGTCTCAATGCCCCCCCCCAATGCCCCCCAAGACCTACAGAAGAGCAGCGTGGCAGTTGTTACGAAGAGCAGTTGTTCCTTCCCCTGCGATATCCCTGCTTCTTCCCGCATAGTCTCCTCTACCGTGGTGAAGCATCTCTGGGGGGTTCCCATTTGCACTTTCCTGCAGTTACGGCCATGTACAACTTCCTAGCACCCCCCAGTGTTGAAAAAGGATGCTCTTCCTGGCTAAATTGAGGGGCTTGTCTAAAAGGCTTCAACAAAGTAAACCTCAGAACCATGATGTGCTGTGACAGATCTGCGGTGATTTGAGTTTGTGAATGATTTTTTGCTTTCGTAGTTGAATGATGCCCTGATGTTTTTTCCCATTTTGAGCTTTGAAAGCATGTGCATGCAGCTGCTGACGTTTTTGTTCTTTTCCTTCATGTTTCTTTCCCTATTTCCTATTTCTTCACTAGTCTTTGAGAAGCCAGTTTGTTTAGGAAGTGCTGCCAGACTCCTTCCTGGCTTCTTTTCCTTCCCATGGGCACAGCAGTGATTTGGTCTGTTGCGTCCCCATTCTTGCAGATAACTGGGACTTCTGCATTTCAGCCTATTATTGGCACAGGTTATTTAAGACAAATTGACTATTTTATTTTATACAGAACAGTGCTAAAGAGATTCTTCTGTACAGAAAATACAAAGACAGCACAGAGAAGTCCCCTTCAGTGCTACTGTATGTGACACGAACTGATACTATCTTTTAATCCTTAATGTGATCTTGTTGCTTTTCAAAACTGTGAGCTGTTTCACTAATTCTCTTCTGTGTGGATTTTGAGTAACTAATAAATCTTTCAATGTTTTATATTTCATCAATTTGGAATGTGGAAATATGCTCATTGGCGCACAAAATACAGTGCAGACATGGCAACTGCGTGTATAAACATTGACTTTGAAGGACTCAAGCACACACATTGTTCTGAGATGCGATGCCTGTGGCTTTCCTACTCATCAGGCTTTTTAGAAAATTCTACCAGTCCCCTTTTGCCTGAAAAGCATGCAACAAGTATCCTTTCCTGTCTACTTGTTCCAGTATCTGAACTGCCTTTTTTTCTAGGTAAATATCTAAATCTTTTAAATATGGGCTACAGTAAGGAAATGCAAAATTGGAAAGTCCTTCCCTGAAACAGCTTGCTGTGCCATCCTTTTTCAGTTTAAACGAGAAGCTTATACCTGCTTACTGACTATGTGGCTGCCCTAAGAGGGGAAACATAAGCTTTGTGTGATTTTATGGGTGCAGATTAAATCCAGTTAATGTTTTGCTGGGCTTGGCCATTAGGCTTTGTAGCTTTCAGACCACAGCTGTAATGTGCTTCCCTACAAGGAAAAAGGCAGCCGTATTCTATCTCATTGTTATTTCCAAAATAAGCGTAGCCCTGTTCAGCAATCTGGTCTAAGAATAGTAGTGTCTCGTTTGGCCTTAAGCTTGCAGCAGTGCTATTACTGCACTGAATATACTGCAGCTATTTCTGATTTACAAGATGTACAGCAAGTGACCATTAATGAAAGCTGAATCATGGAAGAAGGAGCTATATAGAGAAGGTCTGATTATATCACCTTACTCGGTGGGAGGTAGTTAAGTATATTCTTTGTTGAGTCTATTAGAAACAACTTAACTGTTTGCCAGTTCTGCTATTAGTCAACGTAGGCAGGAATTTTAGAACTGGATCCTGAAATTTTTTGAGCCAAAAACTCTCATGGAAAGATATTAAAGTATCTGACTAAATGGTTTTGGTTCTCTCTTCTTTTTTTTTTTTTTTTTTTTTTTGCCTGATGTGAAGCAATTCAGACTTGAACTGGTTTACCTTGTATTTTTCATCTAGGATGATTTTTTGATTTGTTCTTTCATAAGGACAAAGACCTTAAAAAATATGTTGGTGGTGTCGATCCTTTTCTTTTCAGCTTACTCATGGTATTCCACAGTTGCTTTCTCAGAGTTCTTCTTTGTATATCTAATCTTATTGTAATTCTTTCATCAGGCTTCCAGGCCCTACCACGAGGGTGTCCGCTGCAGGCAGTGAGACCAAGACTCGTGGTTCTATTAGTGCCAACAATCGACGCAGCCAGAGCTTTAACAATTACGACAAGTCTAAGCCTGGAATTCTCCCCCCAACACCAACAGGTAGCAATGAAAAAGGTGAGTGCTTGAATTTTTTGCATTCTCAGTTTTTCTGAATAGTGGTTTTATTCAGAGGAAATTGCATTTTCCACTAAGTTCCAGAAGTTGTAAGAGTATCTCAAAGTGGTAAGGGGCTCTTTGCAAAAACAAATCCTTATAGAGCTTTAACTTGATGTTTACTCTTACACACTTCTAAAATAAGTGGTGCGTTCTCCAAGTAAATTTTTAATAAACGTTTCCACGTGACTGAGGCTGATAAGTTTTTATTGTGACTACACTGGGAAGAAGATATCATTTCTACAGCAGGCAGTAGGCAAAGAAAAGGTGTAACAGCACATATGGCAATTATATATGAAAGGGTAGATGAATGATTGTTTCTCATATACCTAAATATATCTGTACTAATAAGGATTAAAAGGTGGTTAAAAACAGGTTAAATACTAGCAGTCATGAAGTTTTAGCGTGCAGGTGCATTTGAGTTCTTCCCAAAATATACTTAGTTTAAGCATGTTTTCAAAAGGGAAATCAGTCCCTCTGGATCAGAGCTGGCTTCAGTGACTACCTAGTGAAAATCTTTTTTTGGATTTCAGTGTCAATCTAGTTTAAATTAATGGCAATCGTTTTACTAATTTCATGTTTTCTTGATCAGCCTCTTGTAGAACTACAGTTAGGAACAAAGCACTCTCCAATGACAGTATTTTATAAAATGAAAATTTCTATTGTCATCTAAGTTGACTCCGGTATAGATAATCAGATTATTTCTAAACTTGTGGAATCCATTGTATTTTTCTAGGTAACTTGTCATAAAAAGAAATTTCCCCACCAGGTCTTCAGTTTATAAAGTTCAGTACTCCTGATACCTAAAAAGCAGATTAGTGAAGGAATGTTTGCCTGGACATCCTTCATATTGTCATTTAGGTTTAGTTCTCCTTCTTAGCATAATGTAGAAAAAAATAAATTCACTGTTTTTAGTTATTGTTATAAGTAAATAACAGTAACTTAGCTCCTTGGCAGAATTAAATTTGACAGTTTATAGAAATTTAGATTATAGTCATTAAAAATGGTAGTGGCTTACAGTGTAAGCAGTCTTTCTTTTTCTCCTAGATTCTGTAACTCCTCCTTTCTTGTTAATTCTTTAGTATTTTTGCTCTCACTTCAACATATTGGCTCTATCATTGTCTTAACCATCCCTCTCACCAAGCAAAAGCTACTGGTGCTGACAGCAGTGTGGTGTTCATCTCTTCCTTCTCCCCAAGATAACTCGTCCTTTGTAAAACTGACTCCACAAGCTTGATTGCTTTACAGCATTTACAACTTTGAATTTTTCTGTGGTAACTTTTTTAAGATTTACCGTCTGATTTCAGTAAAACGTAGTCATTTCTCAGCCATGAAACCAAATGATAGCTTGTAACTGTGTCCTTGCAGAATACCGTAGTATTGATACTATCAAGGGATCTTTTTATTTCAGGATGAGCAGGATGATTTATTGCTCATCTCCCTCAGAATGAGCTTCTACAAAACGTCACAGACAGGATTTTGTTGGCTTGATACTAAAAAGGAAAAGTGTGTTCAAATCTGCTAAAAGAAGAAAAGTGTTAATGTTCAAGTGAGAAAGCTTCATAAACGGCCTGGATGTGTTTAGCTTTTCATTTTTTTAACAAAAAAACTTTTTAGCAATCTGCATTATGTTTCAAAATGGCCAAGAACCTCAAAACAACTATCATATCTTGGTATTAAGCCTGAATAAAAACAAAGAAACCCTAAATAAATTTCAAAAATATAACAGAAGGATTTGAGCCCCGAAGGACTGTCTGTTTCAAAAGAGACGTGGCATGAAGAGCCCTAGATGCTTTTAAACCTGAAAAGGGATTTTGGTGATATTCTTACCTGATTTGTTATTCTGTTTGAAGATGCTCCTGAGGCAGCCCTCCTGTTCATTGGCATGAGCCATGCACAGGCTCTTCCCAGCTAACGGGGGTAGATACCCCCTACACCAGAGTCTCTTAAAATATCAGCAGAGTATAGCTGGCCTGGGTTCTGTTGCAACAGTTAACAGAAATTATTTTTGTTCGAGACTGAAAGAAATAAAAACTAACTGTAAATTATAAACAGAAATTTAATTTCTTATGTAAGTCTTCAGTAGTACTTGCAGCCTCTGTTTCTCTGATTGTTCAGCCTGGTATGCCAGTCAAGGACAAGGAAAGGACACCATGTGGTGGGGTCTAAATGGCATTGGTCTGTTGGGACCTCTGAAGGCTTGCTCTGTTTTAGGGAGTTTCCTTTCAGGAGGAAGATACTTGGTCCTTGAATGCTGTAAAGATGACATTTACAATATAAGAAGCAGCTGGCTTTTCTTGAAAAAGCTAAAATCCTTCTTTGCTAGAACTGAGGTTATGACTTGCTGTCCTGAAGGTACACACAAAAGAATAGCTTCAAGAAAAACTGGCGCTGGTGAAACAGGCTTTTTCATTTTGTGTCAAAAACAGACAAAGGGGAGTAGAAAATTAATCCAACAATAAGGCATTTTGTTGAGTAGTTTGACAGGAATGGAAAATGACCACTGAAGAGTTCTTCGATGTTTTTGTATGATAAATAGCACCATTTATTTTCCTTTCCTCCACTATTGTCAAAGGTGCTTAAAATACATTATTTAAATTTTATTTCAAGAGTCATGTAGTGTAGGGTTCGAAGGCAGGAACATGATGTATTTTTTATAAATGTTGCCGAGAAACCGTGTCTATGGCAATGCATCAGAAATGGCGAGTACTGTGTTCTGTCTGTACTGCTGCTTTTTGAATGGCATTTACTGACTTTGTGTCTATTCACTAAGTTAGTAATCTGACAGAATTCATTAGCTCGGGTTTGTAGCTCTGAGCGCTATAATGCGGCATTAACCAGCAGAGTTTTGGAGGACATGACTGGTGAAAACTGAGTAGATTATTCTAGTCTGCTACGGTCAAATTGTTGGCTTAGGCTGGCAGCTAATTCTGTGCCCTTAACAAAGTCGTTGCCCTTACAAAGATAGATCCATACTGTGTTTCAATACTGTCTTCTTGCAGCCATTTGGCAGTGTGCCTTTAGGCTCAAGTCTCCGTGTTGTATGTGCATAACTTCTGTTAACAGTAGTGAGTATTTTGAATGAGAGAAAAGCACTGGGCTGACTCAACTTGCCTGTAGTTCTCGTGCTTGTTTCTTTTCGGGAAAATGTGTTTTTCCTTCTCCAGACCCTCATGCCCTATGCCTGAGTTTAATTTTGGATTATTACCCTATCTAGCAATTACAGCCCAAACCATAGAAGTGAGGGCATTAGAATTGATGGAGCCTTATTTTCCTGTGAGATATTTCCCCGGTCCCCCTCGTCAATACCAGGCCTTGTGCTGGTGTCCCCTGGCTCCTGGACGGGTGAGGCACGGCGAGCGGTGCGGCCCGGCCCGGGCGTGCATCGGTTGGCTGGGCGATCGGTACCTGTGTACGGGTGGGTGGTAAGCCGGCAGCTGCCGTCAAGAGAGAACTTGAACTCTCTTGGCTTCCCCTCAGCTTACCAAGATGACTAAATAAGGCAAGTCAAGTGCTGGTTTCAGCCTTGACTTTCTTTTCTTCGTTTTCAGAGAAAAATCTTGCCGTTGGTCTTCTGCCTAGTTCCTCTCTCTCACATACAGAGAAATAACAGTCATTTGTCAACTGGGAAGCTTGACTATCAACTGTTTAGGCAGACAGCTCTGCAACACTCATTCCTCATTGTAATCCATCTCTTCAGTAAGATAAAGTGGTTACTGAAGAAGCATACACGATAATCTGCTTCCTCTCAGTGTTGCAAATGCCTGAAAGAAGTTTTAGTTGGTTTTTTGTTTTGTTTTTGAGGTTCATGGCCTTTATATGTTGCATAAAATACTCAGAACTTTGGTTCTGGGAAAAAAAATTAAAAAAAAATCCAGTCATAAATTATGGCCTTCCAAAAAAAAGGGCTTATGTAAGTTGAACTTGACCTTTACTTAAAAACACAGTCATGACATAAAGTTGGTTTGCATCCATGAGAAACAAAACCAGTTGGTCTGACAAATTTTTGGCTTATTTTACATTAATTGTAACATTGCCAGACAAGTTTATTGTCAAACTGCTAAGACAATTCAAGTTTTCTGACCCATATCCTGAAGTTTGCCTAAGGAAATGAGACTTACACGACCATGTTGTGTGTCAGTCAGCTCTCTTGTGGTAAATTTTGATCCCTTTACACAGTACTAGCTCTGTTACGTGTTTTTGGAGAAGGAAACGGGAGAAAAAGAAATCTGACTGTTTTGGCAGACTGTTTTGGCATGAGTGATCACTTCATGATAGAAGGTAGCCTTTGGTGTGTTACATTTGAATAGTTTCTTACAAAGTAGGATGTAATTTGCAGCCTTTAAATAATCTGTGGCCTTTCTCTCCAAATGCGAACTGTCTTGTTAGTCAGTCGTCTGTGTCTTGTGGCAAAGAAAGTGCATTAATTGAAACAGAATACATCAGAAATGAAAAGGACAGTAAATGGAGCATGGAGGAATAGCTAGCTACTAGAAAATAAATAACCTAGTTGTTGTTTTTTTTTTTTTTTTTAATATTCCACTAGTCAGTTAATGATGAGACCACTGGTTTTCAAGAAATCTAGAAAGGATTTATGTAACATCTAAAACTATTATGCTGTTGTATAACAATAATAGATTCTTGGATGCATGCAAGCCAGTGTGTATGTTGAGATATATGTGTACTCTTAGCAAAGGAGTACACATAAGGAGATATTCTCTATCATAAAGACCTGGAATGTTGCAGGGCTTTGCTTATCCTGAACGTTGGGAACTGAATTGATTTTGCCAGATGACATTTGCAAACATTGAAAGAAATTGGAGTGTGAAGTCCAAGTCACAGAAATAAAGCTGACTGTAGCTCCCAGTGTGCTTCTGAAGTCTCCTGTGATCGGCTCTGAGCACAGAGGAAGAAGCAGTTGGTGTACTCGGGCCGTTTCCTAGATAGAAGGATGTAAATACAAGGGTTGATGAAAACTGTGGGTCTGCCCTTCGCCCAAGAGTACGCAGGCCAGTGTAGATAATGAGCATGTTTTAAAAGCACTTTTTTTTACTTCTTTATTTTCAGAAGAAAAAAGAAGCTGTGGGAGATGCTATATGTAACAGACTTCTGGAGATTTTGCAGTTGAACTAAAACCTTTTTTGCAAAGCTAAGTTCAGCTTTCTCTTACAAGCAAGGATGGATGGATTCAGAGAAAAATTCTGTGACATGAATAAATGTAACTACCGTTGCTTTAACACATAGGAAAAACATAACAGAAATACATCAAGTAGGATTTCTGAGAAAATGAACTATTCACAGACACTTAAGTAGATATAGATTTATTTATTTTTTAAAGTCCTTCTGGTTGTGTGCACACTACAACGTTTGGACAAATAAGATTTATTTGTTGTGTGCCAATAAGAAAAAAGAAAAATTCACACCTCAGGATCCTTGTCATGCCTAATGACAGACTCATTCGATTTTTATATGGTTTAATTTTCCATGTAACAGTCAATAATTGAATGCTAACAGATAATTTAAAATAATACAATATTGGTACGCTATTCTTTTTGGATTTTTTGGAGCTTTATGAAAATAGCATTTGCAGTATACATGTGGTCTTTCTCTTGAGCTGTAGAACTAATTGACAGCTGCTGACAGTTGATGCTTAAGTTTTTTGCGTGTAAAATGATAGGGGGACTGATTTTGTTTGTTTGTTTATTTAGAAACCTGTTGAAATCTTGCAGCATTAAATCAGTGTCTAAACTTTTGGCTATTCACTTCTGGAAATCTGTCAAATCTAAAAATCTCAAAGCATTCAAAAATGAAAATAAAAATCAGTTTGGTAGAAGTCATTAGAATATACGTCTGCTGAAATGCATAACTTACAATGATTTATGAAATTAGAATGTGTTAGGATTACACATGTAATTTCCTGTTCATTTCAGCACCTGTTACAGACTTCATACTAACTGATTCAGTATTGTAACTCTGGTGTGTCTACATGTGTTCAGGAACTGCATGCTTTTCATGTGGTGGTATAATTTGTCTGTCGTGGAGTGAGGTCCAGATCTAAGAAGATCTTCAGGAATCACTGTGTGCTTTGGGTGTATAAATCCAGGGGTGAGATCTTCAAGGCTTCCACTTAACACCTTAAGTACTTAGAAGTCCATGAGCAACTGTGTTTACAAATTGGAACTTCTCTAGATGCTTAGAATTCCAACAGTGATCACAAGAGATGAGTGAAAGAAGTGGTTATCTGTGGCCCTTGGGTAGGGCTACCATTTAGCAGGTGGGGGTCTTGGGCTTTCAAACAATTTGGAGGGCTGTCAGTCAGACACAGGAACTAAGGAACCATCTAGGAGAAGAACTCAAATTTCCTGTCTTCCAACCATTTTGTTCCACAGAATGGTGGTACTCTTCTGTGTTTCCATGGACTTTGCATATCTTTTTTTTTTTTTCTTTTTAATGAAGTGGGATAGCTTCCTGCCAATGTCAATGCAATTATCGCTTCCCCACAGCTTATAGCATGGAAGCCTGGGAGGATGTGTTTGAGCTGACTGTTGTTGAGGAGGGTGCAAAGCCTGGGTATTTCCCATGTTTTGGGTGAGTGCTCATACGTAAATGCAACGTAAAATAAGAATAGCTTCCTATAACTCACTTGCAAGGTGTTTTACTGTTTTACTTTTCCAAGGACATACTACAGACCCTTAGGTCAAGATAGGCTGCCTTATTGCTGTCCCAAAACTTTGTACTCAAATCTTGATTTAAGGGATGATCTTCTCTTCAGTATTTTCTTTTACTTTCATAGTCTTCACAAGCTCTCTGACACCAGTTTCAAGTTGAAGAGAAGACTCATCTTCTCTAGCAAGGATGACTTAAACACCCATTTCCATCCTCTAGACGCTTTCTTTGAGGTTAGGGCATGATAGCTTAAACTTGCTTTTTGGAGCTAGCCCCCACAGTTTGTATGGAAAATTTCCTTCACACTCATGGGAATTTCAGTGTCCACTTTCCATGTGCCATAAAATGGCAACATGCTATAGAAAATGCTTTTATTTTCAGTGATTAGCCATTTGTAATTGCTGTAGCCTTCTAGACAGGGTATTTTTGTGTGTAATTGATGTTATAGGCTTTTATTCATATAAAATTACAAAGAGATTAAAAAATTAGAATCTAATTGCATTTTTGGATTGTGGGGAAGTAATGATCCACACAGGCTTCTGGTTTTTGATGTCATCATGATCCCTTCATACAATTGGAGCCTTTTAATTCACATCTGAATAGTCCAAGTTATTTAGTCTATGCATATGTAAGTATACCTTTGGCTTACCTTTTTGGCCTTTAACAGCCTTTAACACCACAAACATCCTGCAACATGAAAAGCACCAGCCACTTCCCAAGGTCACCACTGAACTCAATTATCATAA
Source organism: Anser anser (assembly GCF_964211835.1). NCBI lineage: Eukaryota > Metazoa > Chordata > Aves > Anseriformes > Anatidae > Anser > Anser anser. Next base: position 12,218,739 of record NC_139725.1, on the reverse strand, counting down.
ACATTTCTAGGGAATGTTAACCATCACATGAGCTTTGCATTTCTATGCCTCTATGTGAATTATATGTTAACAGTTATCTTGAGGCTTCCCGTAGCCATATCCTTCTAATTCTCTAAAATGCTGACCAAATAAGAAATACCCAAAACTTTATTTGCTTGTGCAATTTAGAGTAAAGAAAACTACTTTTTGTCCATGGCAGGAAGGAGCCAAACTGCGTCCTAGGTAGAATCAAGCATGAAACTTAAAATGAAGCACTCAACTTCAGTAAAGAGCTCGATACAGTGGACTTTCTCATTAATCTGTTCCAGTGTTTTGCACAGCTATGCAAAATTGACAGTCCTTTGATGCAGGCTTTAAAAGCAGTCTGCTGTTCTGCAAAATGGTGGGTATTCCTGACAAGCTCTGAACACCTGCAGGTATCTACTGTCTTCACTGATCTTCAGGCACTCGGTTTTCATTTTGCATTATCAAGAGTCTGGTAGCATTGTATGGGAATATTCCGTTTATTACTCTCTGACTTGCATCCCCAGTCTGTAAAATCCCTAAAATTATGAAGCTATAGGAAATGCCAACTTAATGTCATCTCCAGTATGTTTATGGTGTGATACAGTAATGTGACTGGTAGGCTTACATGCTTAGGTTTATTTTCTATTTTATTCCTAATATTTTATTTAAAATAATCCTACAGAGGGCAGTAGAAGTCCGTGGGAAAAATGACACATTTCCCTTTGGATTGCATTTTAGATAAAATATCAGTAGAGAAAAGGCACTACCAAACTTGGACCATTTCCACATGAGATCAAAGGAAATGTTTATTTTTCAGATTTCTGAAGAGAGCAGTGCTAATAATGTCAGGTTTCTCATAAACAGGAAGTATTAAGAAAAAGAGAATTCATGCATACGTATTCGTGCACTGAAATGAAATAAATGTTTTAATAGCCATATTCTTGCGAACTTACTGATATGAGTCTCATCAGAGGGTTCTGAAATCAGATCCTGCTGACTCAGCTATAATCTGAGCTCTGCGTGTCTCAGTTTCCAGGTATGGATATCCTGTATTTACAGGAAAGTAAGAGAAGCGTGTGTTCCTCTGGTTGATGTTGCATTCCTTTTCTTTCTTTCAAAGTTTAGGTAATGCCTTTTGGAATGCAGTATATTTTTAATCACCGTCTTTTAGTATGTAAAGGCTGGTTGCTGTATTCACAAGAATGCATGGTGTAGGACATAAGGTATGTGGCACAAGTTCCTTTAGGGGAATTTCTGTCTGGCAGTAGGAATAAAGTTCTTCCCTACAAGAATAATTAAATATTGGAAAAGTTTGTCCAGGGAAGTGGCGGAATCTCCCTTGTTGAAGGTATTCACGACTTGCCTTGACAGAGCCCTGGTTAAACTAATCTAAGACCCTGCTTTCATCTGAAGGTTGGAACAAATGATCTCCAGAGGTCTCTTATAACCTGGACTTGTATGTGATTTCTACAATTGTTAGAAATGGTTAGTTTTGTAGGGTATTAAAAATAGATGGGACATTGACTAAATAGTGTCAGTGACTTCTTTAAGGGACTCTGTTAGGGAGCAGAGGCAAAGCAAAACTGAAGTGTGCTTTGTGATTGATAGTTTTACCTGGTAAGAACAAATCTTTAATATTTTGTTGCTGTCCTAAATGCCTTTCTTATTTAAATGTTCCATCTTTTCCCTTGTTCTATGCTGATGCTCAGTTCTGGTCTGTTGTTGTGTAAAGCTTTGTATATTGCAATGTAGTACCGTGATGGTCCAAACTAGACCATGTTCTACTCGTTACAGGCATATTTACCCTGCTAACACAGCTAAAATAGTTCCCATACAGAGGGTAGCACTGATATACAGGGAAGTACCAGGATCCACAGATCTCAGAGAATCAGACATTCTCATGGCAATGACAATTTTGTGTGCATCAAACCTCTGTGGAGTCGGCACTAAGGGGCTGACATTACTTTAGTCCAGCTATGAGCTCTGGCAAGTATGAAATTACCACACTTTGATACTTTTAAATATTATCTCATTTTACATGAGATTAAATGTTAATACTTCATTAAGTATTACCTAGCTAAACAGGAAGAGAGATTAGTGTATCTCAAAGGACAGGTAAGGAATTTCTTTGTATATCTTTTTCACGTTGTGGTATCAAAATAGGACTGACTTACCAAGTTAGTAAAATGTTGGCATGGAAACCTCCACTCTGCTGAACAAACGTTTCTTACTGGCTTATGGTTACGTACACCAAATGTGTGCTAAAAATGTGTGCGCTTTGTATGTAGGCAGTTATATTTGTCAGTACAGTTCAAGAGGGCATGACATATCTCATCATAGCTTCAGTAGGAATGACTCTCCAAAGTTAAATTCACATAGCTGCAAAGAAGTGTTCACAGCTAGGAATATGAAAACCCACCTGGTACTGACTCCTGGAGGAGTCATGTTAAATCCTGCATTGATATAAAAAGCACCTGAGAATACATTCTTGGCTCAGTGTGATACTGAGCTTTTCTCAAACTCAGGATTGCTTAAGGTTATTCAAAAGTAGCAGATTTGGATTAAGTCAACCACAAATTAACCAAAGTCAATTTAAAAATACTGACTTTGAGATTGTTGCGTTCTAAGACCTTACCAGGAACAAGATGAGATGTGCATAGTGAAATCAAAACGCAGGGTTCTCACCTTTCGTGTCAGGGGTAGTATCTTGAAGGCTGAAGTTTTCAGCAGCATTCAAATGGACGTTGAAGAAAGGGATGTGCATAAAACAATGAGAAGAAGGGTACAGCGTAATTAGAGGTTTGGAAAACTTCCTTTGCAGCTAGGTATTTAAAAGATAAATTTATGTTCTTTGTTTAAAAGGTTACTTCTTTGTTACTTACAAGATATCTGTACGGAGTGAGATTTGTATTAATAAGGACTCTTTATTACCTCAGTAGACTTCATATGAGTATCCATTTGTTTGGAATTTGAAACTAGCCCAATTCAGACAGCAAACTAGATTGAGTTTTTAAGAACATGGGTGATTAGCTGTTGAAAGGGATTAAATTAGACATAATGAGTCCAAATTTGATATCTACCAAGAGCTGATATTCAGGCAGAGGTTAAGGATTTGGCTCAAATTACTGAATGAAATTCTTTGGCTTAATACATTTAAGGTCAACTCAGATGATCCTAGTAGTTTTCTTGAATTAAAAATCTTTTATTTAAGAGCATGACAATGGAGGACAAGCCCTCTTCTGTAGCTGCACATAAAACCGGATGAAATATTTGATGTTCAAACTGACTGGGGTTGGCTCCTGTATCAAGGACAGGCAGGGCAGTTGTTCTGTCTTCTGATGTTGCATGTCTTCCTCACCGGAAGCCTTATGTTCTGCTTAACCTCACACAGTTTTTCCACTCTCAATAAATTAATAATAATAAACAGGGACAAAAAGCAGACTCTCTCCTTTCTGCCTAATAATAGTATAAGAATGAAAAAAATGTGGTGAAAAAAAAAGAGCTGAGACTTGTAAAACATGATAGAGATTCCTGTTAAGAAGTTAACTTTTTTTTTTTTATACCCATTTATAGTAGCATTCAGTGTAGAGGCTGAATTTGCAACCGAAGGACTTTTCTGGCAGCAGGTACAGGGCCAGGTATTGTCACAGCTGTGGCAGGGGAGCTAAGACGTTGGGTTCATCCAGACAGCTAGAGTCAGAGCTGGTGAAAGGTTACTGGGATGGCCGAAGTTACAAGTGATTATCCATCTATCTATCTATGCATGCATCCATCCATTCACACACATGGTCAGCCTGTTCCAGGGCTCAGCACCGCCTCTTCTCCTACTCTTCCTTGTTTCCTGGCCAAAGAAAAAGCCATTCTTTGTGGTGTTTAAGGGTTGAGATGATCACACGACACTGACCACAATGAAAGGTTTGACTGACTGCTTTGTTACGGTATTACAAGTGTGATGTTTAAAGCAAACAACCCCCCTGGCTGTTCCTGTTCAGTGGTGGTCAGGTTGCCAGCCGCAGCGCAAACATTTCCTTGCAGGCATGTCAATAACCAACCTGGTCTGATGAGAACTCATTTCAAATTGCTATTGCCCTTTGGGGAAAAAAAAAAAGTTTAAATAAACTGATTTTATTGTCCCCAATTCATATCAACATGATTTCAAGCTAGAGACCATAACCATATTATAAAATTTTCATTTAACAGTGGGAGAAAACAGTGACGTCCCAGTGCTGGTAAATGAATCTTTTGGGCCTAAAATAGCATTTGTACTCCGTGGTTTTGTTCATTTTGGTAGCCAGGCAAGAGGAGTTATTAGACAAGGGATTGTTTGGCTGCCTGAGAAGAGGTAACATGAAAGCCGGGCCTCCAGATCTGATCTCGCAGGTGGCTGCTGTGCAGCTCCGTGCTTGTGAAGCTCTGAGGAAGGCTGTGTTTGTTACTGGCGTTGCTCTGAACTGCTGCAGCGTGCGAAGCTTGCCAGGGTCTGCTGCCAATTAGTCTCACGGGGAGCTTTTCAGAAAGCTCAGTGTGGACCCTGCCTTTAAAGGGATCTGAAAGCCACTTGCAGTGCCCTCCCATGTGTTTAAAAAGTCATGGTAATGCTGGTAGCTGATAGAAGCTAGCAAACAACAGTTACTGTAATAAGTCTTAGCATTTTGGATGATAGCTTTTGGTAATTAAAGGCTGAATAGTCCTGAAATAGAAGTGTCTGATATCTTACGAAAGAGAGAGTATATACAACTCCAAAAAGGCAATTTGCAGCTTTTTGGACTCGCTGTCTGCACAGCGCTCCCTGCCCAGTCGGTCCCTGCAACACCTGGTGGCAGCCAGGCGGCTCGCTAAATAACACAGAAATGAGAAATAAAGCCTGGTGTCTCGAGCATAGTCCTTTACGTGCAGTGTGCAACTGTGATTTCCAGCAGAGAACTCTGATATACTTTAATTGATCCAGAAAAGGCATTGACCTTCTCTATGTGAGCAGCCGAAACTACTGCTGGCCGTGCCAAAGCCCCAGCGCTGCGCCCAGCTCTGCGGCTGCTGGGGGCCAGCTGGTCGCACTGGGGGGCAGCAGCAGCGTTAGCAGCACGCTCCAGAATATCAGAAATCAGCGGAGGTCCTGCGATGGACAGATGCCTCTGAACAGCGTGTGGATGTCGGAAAGCTGGGAAGTGGTTTCATAGAATGAAACGGTCGTCCCCTGCGACAGATTGCTGTAAGTTAAAGGTTTTTTTTGTGGCAGTCGTAACTTTCGTCATGACTGAAATTGTGTTTGTGTAGGTTTAGAAAAAAATTCCGGGGTTTGACTTTCTAGAACAGTCACTGTGACTTCTGTTTAGTACCCAGTGTGGTTTTAGCTCTGTTTTCGGTTTTCTTTTTCTTCAGAAAATTGAGTGAGCCTAATGTTTACTTTTGAAGGGGTGACTTGATAAGACTGTGCAAAAGTTCCTCAGATTAAAAGAACCGCAAAACCGGAAAAGGGATTTTCGCTCTTAAATAAAAGTGTTTGGCTCAACAGAGAATGTGAAAACATCACAAATTTAGGTCATTCCCCCTTTTAAAAATGTACAAGTGCTTCATCTCGGTGAGGTGCGAAGCAAAGAGCAGATTGCGCTTGGAGTTTAGAAGGCTGCCTGTGTGCCCACGTGTGCTGACAGCCCAGAGTTGCTCTCCGGCCTTGCTGACTGACAGCTTTCTCTGCAAGTCAGACCAATGATAAAACAAGTTTACATAATTTGCCTTGACAAATCCATAACCTTACATGAAAAGATGCAACGTAGTTGGTGTTTCCTACCATTCTGCTGTATGCACTACCAAAAAGCAGATGCTGGAGTAACTCTATCAAGTTTTCTAAATATAAACTTAGAGTGGAGGTATTTATCAAATGTCCACTGTGATTTATTTATCTTTTGATATCGTGAATTTGATGTGGCTTAACGGAAAAAATAAAAACAGAGAGAGAAAGGAAAGTGCATGGGATGACATGAAAGATACTCTTAGAGTCTGATTGATTGTTTCGTGTTTTCTTCCTGGGAGAATTGCTAGGTTTTTGTTTGCTCCTTAGTCTAAAACTACTTTACACTATTATTAGACAATTTTGAGCCACAATTTTGCAGAGCAGATACACCTGGTTTTAACTCTGTTTAAAGACCAGCATTTAAAATTGTGATAAGTTTACAGCATACATTATCTGTTTTTGGAATTGCATCTGTAAATGAACAGCGGAGTCTGTGCTCCAGCTCTGCAGTAAAACCAAGTGTGCCTGTACCCGAGCGGTGTTTGCTCGTCTGTTCTGAAACGTCCTGTGGCAGATCTGACAGTCGCTTACTGTGTTCCTTCCGGTGTCTGTTTAGTATTATAGGTAGCTTTTAAAAATAAATAAAACAATCAATGGAAAGAGTCAGGATTTTGCTTGGCTAAAAATTAGGCATGTTATTGCCCCCCAGTCTCTGTCCTGTTTATAACTGTCTTTACATATTTGAAGACTTGCGATGTCTCCTCTCAGCCTTCTATTTTCTAGACTAAACAAACTCTACTACTTCAAGTTTCCTCTCGTAGGTTCTTATAGGTTCTCTGTGATAAATCTGGTTTGTCTTGATGATCTCTCCTGGCCTCTTTTGGGGCTGTCAATCTCTTTTAGAGAGGTGCTAGAGCTGGATGAAGTGCTTCATGTGAGGCCTTACTCTTGTGCTGAGTAGGGTGGACTAATTACATTATGTTTTATATGTGACACTCAGAATGCATTCCTGAATGACATTTGTTTTTTCCTTAGTGTCACATTCTAGAGGGATGCAATTGTTATATACTGTAACTCCTATTTCTTTTCTGCAGTATTGTTGCATAGCTGATTATTTGTGCTTTTATATTTAGGCATTTAATTTCTCCTAAGTACAGAACATTTCAGTCAACTTTAATACACGTAATTGTATTGACTCAAACTATTTCTCCCAGTTAGAGTGGATTATTTCCTCTATATTTCCCTACACGTAAGGTTACTGGCTTATGTCATGAGGTGACTGTCATGGGAGTCAGTGTCAAACAACATGCTTGTCTGTGTATCCTTGGGTATTGCTTGCATCCTGTCACTTTTCCAAATATGTTTTCAAAAGATTGGCTCATCTGAGTGAATCTTCAGCAACATACTTATATTGCATGTGTGCCTGTAAGACAGCTTAAAGACTTTCAGAATGTAACAAGCCGTATGGCACGTTTATAGGACAAGACACAAGTATGCAGTAAATCATATTCATGTTCAATTCTACAACTTTTTTAACTGGCTAAACTTGGCATTTAAAAATAAGTCCTCTTTTACCTAAACATAGGCTAACTGAAGGTTTAGTCGCAATTGAAATGGAGCTTTGCAAGACCACAGAACCTTGCCGTAGTTCGTGTAAGCCTTAGGAACAAGCCAAAATTGTATTTTAAAAAAGTTTTTGGAAAAAAAAAGAAAAAAGAGAAATAGCCAATGACATGCTCTAAAGTGTACAGTTCATTAGGATTAGGAAAAAAAAAAAAAAACACCAAACACCCTTGTGCTTTGAAGTAAAATGTAACCTTGAGAAGGAGCCCAGTGCACATCTGTAGAGCTGTACAGGAGACAGTGGAACCACACTAATTTATACCAGCTGAAGAGCTGGCCCGGGATTTCATGGACTTTACAGTTCGTAGATGTTTCCTTTTAAAATAAATATTTACCATTTCCCGTAAATTTATTGCTGGGTGAATTGTGCCAGAGGAGCAACCATGGAAACTGAAGTTCACTATTAAATCATAGGAAAGAAAACAGGAGTATTGCTACATCCCAGACTTCTGTAAGTGCCAGTATGCTTTTACCACACCAGTAGAAGCCTCCTCTCCCTGGGTATAAGTATATTTCAGCATCTCTGGCCTCTTCCATTTGAGGCTTTTCAGTTGAGCCTTTTGACTGGTCCTTGTCCATAACCAAATGCACCTACAGAATCCATCACTGGCTCCAGAGAACTACTGCCACTTCTGAAGTGGTTGATGAACATCACGTCGTGGTCAACCCTTCATGACTGTAACGAATAGTAGTAGATCATTACTTGCATGTTGTCCTGGCTTGAGAGATCTGCTGCTGCAGATTTCCAACCTAGAAATTGAATGGATTCAACGCATTTTTTATTTTAAGTCTAGCTTATAATATGGTATTATTCTTCCTTAAAGTAGTCTATAGCTTTGCCCAGTGATCTGATAAATGCTAAAAAAAAAAAAAAAAAAAAAAAAAACACATGAAGATGTCCAGCCTGACACTGTTCCACTGGTGGCTGTTGCGTGAGAGGAAGAAGTTAAAAAATTATTTTCTTCCACTCCTATGACCAGAACTTTGGTGACACAGCTAGGTCAAGGAGTTTAGAGTAGTTTCGTTGAGCAGAAAGATGAAATGAAGAAGACCATAGTGTAGAAAGTAGTATCTGTCTATCTGCTGTTTTATATACAAGTTTAATAGGTTTGCACATATTTACGTATGTTCACGTATAGGTGTCAATATATATGATGGTAAAGTACTGGTATTGCTAAATGGTTTGATTTGACTCATCTGGTTAAACAGAATACCCATGTTCGAGAATACATTGGTATTTGCAACTTTACTGTTTACAGCTAGACAATTATGTGACTTCTGAATGAGCAGAATACGATATTTCTCAGTTAGTAGGTGGCTTAGCTTGGTGCATCGATTCATCAGTGGGAGTTTTCTGAGGTGTTTTTTCCTAATGCCTGTCACTTCTCTTCTAAAAAATTGATTCCATTTCTACCTCCGTGGTCATTCCAAGCCCAAAATGGAGCTAGTGCTAATAATCAGAATAGCCAAGTGTCAGTGTTCTCTACGTGTGGTTCTCAGACCACTAACGTGTTTATGGCATATTTCATATCCTACCAACTTGTAGGATAGGTGTTTTGGGTTGAGGCCACTGTGTATACATATTGTCGATGCCACCTCTGTGTAAAGGCTAATGAAGACTCCTCAACAGCTCCTTGCCTGGAATTCATTAATGAATTGAATAACCCTCTTAGGAGTAATCTTGGGGGATTTTATTGTACAAATAATGAGAAGAAAAATCAAGAGTAATGAATAAGAATGGTATTTGTCTAGGACGAAATGGAGAGTGCAACTCGTTTGGAATGGCACAGTAAACTTGCTTTCATTATTTTATGGCAATAGAACTGGTATGTGGTTGACGGAGGTCCCTCCAACTTCTTTCTTAAGCAGTCATGTGGACAGCATTTTGAGTTTTACAGTAACTAAACAAAAACAACAAGCAATTCAAGTGTCTTAGTCGGTTATGTCAAGACAATGAGAAAAGGATTGCCTGTGCTCCAATTTTATTTCCCTTCACCTCAGCAAAAATACCAAGTCTTGGCGATGTAAACTAGTAAACAACAGTACTATTGTTTCATATGCTGAAGCTTTGCGTGAATGGAGGGAACTTTACAGAAATGTGAAAGCTTAGTGACTGGCATATCTTCAGCCTCTGGTACGGGTTTTCAGACGTACAGTACGTTGTTGTGAATACACGCAACTGCTATTGAAGTTGCATAGCCTACCTTGTTGAGGCTGAAGAAGTAAAGGAAGGATGGAAGGAAATGAAATGGAAAATATCAAGGAGTAAGGGTAATTTTTCTCCTGTATTACAATAAATTGAATCACCCCTAAAGGGAAGGCCAGTGGATAGAAGTTGAGGAAACCAACTCTAGTCAGCTTGATGAAATTTTTGTACTCAGCAAAGCGAAATGTTTCTTAACTGATCGTCTCTCAGATTACGCAGAGTTTCCCTATCTGGCAATCTCTGCCTTTGAGAAAACATTTTTGTTGCTTTTTGCTGTGGGCCAGAGTAGAAGAGAGAATACAAAGATTCAGTCATCTTGCCCGTGGAGGCCGTGCCTCTTCCCCAGCCTTAAGCCAGCCAGTCAGCCTGCTTGCTCCACACAGCTTTAGTTCTCTAGGGTCAGCGGTGTTACAACTGAAATAGAAACTTCTGTGAATCTGAAGAGTTTCGCTTATTTTGAGGGAGGGCTGTGTGCCAGGGTACTCTTGTTAGGAACATTCTGCTCTACCTGTTCTTGTTTTGGGTTATGGAAAGATTCTGATTTTTATAGTAGGTTCCTGGCAGAAATACAGACGTTTCCATACTTCAGGGGTTCGCTAGGCATGATAAATCACCACTGAAGAATAGCTCAACTAAAAAGCTTTTCTCTGTAGGACTCTTAATTGCAGTGTTTTGAAGGAGAGTCTTCTGGTTGGTGGATTGGGGAAGGTCAGGACTCACTAATTATTCCTCTACATGGGAAATGATGAAACTGCCACAACAGTTTCTGCAGTTCTGACACTATAATGTCATAGAGCTGCTCTGCTTTTACGTCCTAAATTAGAGTTTGGTTGTGGATTTCCTTTTAACTCAGTTATCTAATCTATGGGCTGGACTAAAAGATATTTCTCTTCATGAGAACTTCTTATTTTTCCCATAGCTTTGAAATAAAAAATGACAGCTTATTCATTCTGAAATGAATAAAAATAGTGTGAAGTTCTTGACCCTTCTAAGAAGACATAACTATGAGAGTATCCTTTGTCTTTGTGTTGCTTTTCATGCTTGTAATGAAAATGTTTTTGAAAGTTTTCGGTTATAGCAAATCAAAGTACACTTGCTTAGACTGAACATGACAAATGATGGGAAATTGCATATATTTTCTCCTGACCTTATTATAACGTAAGCTCTCAAAGACTTCAGTGGGAGATTTAAATCATAAGCCTTCGGATTCTTTTTTTTCATCACAAATGGGTAGGTTTGCAGTTAAGACTTTGCAGGAGCAGCTGAAATCAGATTTACCCATGCTACAGTGCTTATTGGCATTGGAACTAGACCACCAACATCTTTTTAACAGGAACACTAGGAACAAAATAGATTTCAGGCCAAGATTTGACTTTGAAAAGAGGAAAGAGATCATTATTTATTGTAGACCGTAGCTTGGTTTTGAAAACATTTCTTTTATAGTCAGTTTTAGTTAATGCAGGTTGCTGAAGAAAGAAAATATCTCCCTCACAAAGGAACGCATGAGAAATAATAAGCTTATTAATCGAATGCATGAAACCTGCTCTCCTTTTCATGAAAGAAGGGCCTATGCTACTCTGAATAAAACTTTCCCCTTTGCATGCTGATGTATTATCCACATATTGATGTTACTGCTTCATTAGGAAACCTAGCATTTGAATCTACATTCTGGCAGCAGAATCCCTTTCGTTTACCAAGATTGGTCTTAGGAGTAAAAGAGCCAGCAGACTTGTTTGTGAGAAAGAAAGAAATGGAGAATCAGAAAAAGGCTGGAGCTTTCGTAAACTGAAGCCATTTTTCAGGAGTGTGTTTTACGGTGAACCTTTCATTTCTTACATTAGCATTCTATGGTAGAATCTAAGAAAAACTTGAGGACTTGGAATTTCCAGTTTCACTGTATTTGGCCTGAGAATAAATCAAAATCCATCCAGTTTGTGTAAGAAAATATCTTCTTTCTTTTCCCCAAAGTGTAACAGCTTAGCGCATATATATATATATATATATATTTCAAAGTTTATAAATATTTTTTCATTGGTATCAAATGTGTAGAATCCAGCATTCATAGAATGTGCTTACTGGAAAACGTTAGGTAGAGACTCTAAAAATTACAGTTATGTCCCCATATACCCATTTTTAAAAAGTTGTTACAGTCATAGTATTGTTGTCCTAATTCTGATTTATCTGACATGTTTGTAGATGAGAAGAAACTCTCTGAATGGAATTGTATTATATTCATTCTACACCACTGGCAGTGGAAGTGCAACTGAGCTCCAAACAGATGTGTGTATGCATTGGGGTCAAACTGAATGCTGTGTTTATTTAAGAAAAAAAAAAAAGTGTATATTGTTCAATGACCAAACCAAATCTCAAAACAAAACACGTAAAAACATTCAGAGAAATTAGAAATGAAAAAGTTCTGGATTTTGTTGGGGGGGAAAAAATGCTTTTGGATTTGGAAAAATAATCCATTTCATTTGATAGAGCAAAACCTTTTTCCTAAATGTCCAATGAGTGGAGCACTCAGCTGGGCTGTTAGGAGGAAGTTCATTTCCCAAGTGAAACAACACTTGCTGTTTACTTCCAGGAAAACATTGTATTGCTCATAGGAAGGCTGTGCTGATGTGGGCGTTGCCTTCTGTTTCTCCTCCCGCAGCTGATGTGCAGCATGTTAACAGTGAGCTCAGTGTTTGAGCTAGAGGTGGACTTTTACAATTGGGTTGTGGACCACAGCCTGGTCCTCAGGTATCTGTTTTCTGAGGTGTGTGCTTCAGCCTGCAGGTTGCACCTCATGCTAAGACTCCAGGTAGGCTCTGAGATTAGGGAATGCAGAATGGCCTTGTTCTTACGCATAAACACACAACTTGTGGTGTTTTGTGTTTTTGTTTTTTGGTGTTTTTTGTTTGTTTTTTTTTAAACTTTAGTTAAGAGTCTCTTTGAAAAGATCACATTTCTTTTCCAAGGATGTTCCATTGGCTGCGTGCTCAGGCTGAGCACCCCGCGCTGGGTTTGTGTTGCTGCATATCTTGTACTAGCCAACTGCACAAATAGCTCTTCCCCCTGCTTCCTGCTGTATTCTCTAGGTATATGTAAAGTAATAAGCACTACTTGGTAGGTGGCTCCTTTATCAATGAATTTCCATGCATCACTTTTATGTTGTCCTAGTCAATTTCCCTATTACTCGTTGCAACTTGGTTTTCCTGAGAGAGTAAAGGGTTCGCTGCCCATTTTGATTTATACATTAGGTTCATCCCTGGATCCGGTTCTAAATTTGGCCTGTGTACGGCCATGAATCAGACAGATCTGTTGATTTATGGGCATAGGTATGCTTTATGTCAAGATCTGTTCAACTTTATTAGGCTGGAATGGACTAGGGACTTAGTTTTGGAAGTACTGTGAATCTGCTGTTTCTGTGGAAGTACCCAGGTATTGAGATGGGCAATTACTCTTATTTATTCATTAGATGAAGCTATACAAATTATTTGCAAATGACGCACAGTTGGGAGTTTTGTGAAGCTTTTGTTGCATTGCTGAGTGTCTTCTGTGGAATGCAGGCTGAGACAAAGGCTTGCTTGTTTGGACATCACAAAAGGAGAGCATAGCGGCGTTGCAATCAGAAGTAGATGTTGATAGGTAGGAGGACATCTGGAAATAAAAAATAATAAAAAGCAGCAGTGTACTGTCAAAAGCATCAAGGTAAAAGCAATGGTGCAGAGCATCTAAAAGCTGAGGGAGTAATATTTCCAACAGCTTATATAGTAGCTCTGACCTTGCCTTCCTCCTGTCTGTGGGCAGGGCACAGTGACATTGGGTCAGTACTCCCCCTGCGCTGGCAGGTAGTGTGACTCCTGCACTATCACTTGCTCAGCCTTCCTTGATCCATCTGATTGAATTGAGCAGGTTTGAGCAGAGCAAGTGTCATTGCTGTTTGGGGTGTTTGGTGGCTTGGTTTTTCTTTGTGTGCTAGACTAAAACAGGGGTAATGCCCTTGAAGTCAGCAGGCTAGCAGTGTCGTGAAAGAAGCATAATGTGTCTGTAAACTGGCAGATGCTTCTTTCCATCTGCACGTGGGTAGTTGGACTTAGGAAGAGGACTAGCAAGAACAGCCAATATAATAGTTACTGGTTAATAACGGTCCTGGAAATCTTCCAACTTCGGTAATATTTTTTTAAAGTATCATTAATTCATGCTTTGTCCATAACCCTGTGAAATGACTGAGTTTATTATTAAGGAATCTCTAGTACTCTTAGAAACCCGATTCTACATTAAGTCATGAAGATGTATGTGCTTTAAATCTTTAGTAGATCTGGTTTGGATCAGAGGAGGGAGGTTAACAGAGCCGTATCTTCAGTGAGCAGCTGAAAGTGAAGTAAAACAGTCCCTGTGTGGTTGCAGCGGTTCATGATTTACAGGACTGAATTCACTGGGCTGCTCCTGCTGCCGAAAACGCACGCTCTCAACCGCTGTTGATTTTTGAATTAAAAAAATGCAGCTCTATACACAGTTTACTTTATTGCTAGAGGGCAGAGAAATATAGGTAAGAGCCGTTAATCCCCAGCAGGCTGCTGGGCAGGCAAACAGACATAGATGACAAAAGTTAATTGGAAACATGAGCAGTTTAACAGAAAACATATTTGTGATAATTGAGAGAGTAACGTCTCCAGAAAGGAAACTCGGCAAAGAGAAACTTCAGAAGAGAAGTGGCCACTGGTAGGTGAGTGTGATTTTTCAAGCTTTCTTTAAGCTCTACACTAATTTCTCACAAAGAACAAATAACATTAAAAGCAACTAACTAAGATTCCCTCTCTCTGAGGGGGAGGGCTGTACAATTACTGCCACTAGTTTCTCTTACAGCTGGATTAAGATGTGTTGTAATATATAATTTGGGTTCATTGCATAAGGGCACAATTGGTTTTGTTTTTGTATATGGAGTTTTCTTCTACCTTTTTGCATATGATGATCTCTTCCCCTTAACTGAAAGAGCTCCAGATTTATTTTTTTGCCTTACTCTTGCATTTTTTATATTTGAGGTTTTTCTAAGAATTTAACTCGGACAGCAAAAATTTTGCCAAAAGCAGAGAGAACCCTTAGTTAGAAAATAGTGCTGTGTTTTTGCTAATGAAAAAGTATTATGAACCTAATAAGGGAGAACACATGGCAAAAAAACACATTTTGGTTTGAACTGGAGGAAGATTTTTCTTTTTTTTTCCTTCTTTCCTTTAAAGAGCAAGTAAATGTAAATTACATAGTAGGAGCTTACTGCTGTTCAGCTGGATAGGAGGATAGGAAAAGATAACTGGCTTTTATTTTCATTAAGTGATACTGGTGTTTAAAATAGTGAGATGTGTTTATCTTTTTAATGTTACTAATGTAAAGTCCCTAATGTTTTATTGCAGAAAGAATCTCAGACCAGCTTTAATACCAGGTACTACTGTATTTTTTTGTGTGTGTGTTTTTTTATTGTTGTTTTTCTTTTTCTCTTTTTTCTTTTTTTTCCAGAGCCTGCAGACAGTACCGCCTTCCAGCCCACAGGAATGAATGAAAATGTATCATCCTCAGTTCAAAGCTGCAGCAGTACTGTTAGTTGCAATAACTCATCAGCCATCCCTCAGCCCAGCTCTGCTATTAAACCTTGGCGCAGCAAATCCCTCAGTGCTAAGCACACAGCTACGTCTTCCATGTTATCCGTAAAGCAGCCAGTACCGGAGCCTCCAAAGCCACCGTCAGAGATTATCAAAACAACTCCCAATGGCCAAAAATCCATGCTTGAAAAATTGAAACTCTTCAATAGCAAAGGAGGCTCCAAAGCAGGAGGGACAACACTCGAGTGTTCAGGGTCTCGGGACAACAGTTGTGAAAGGCTAGAGACACTTCCCACCTTTGAGGAAAGCGAGGAAAATGATGCCGCAAATCAGAATGTGAACAATCCAGGATCTATGTCCAGTAGCCCCAAAATTGCACTCAAGGGAATTGCACAAAGAACTTTTAGCCGGGCACTGACTAATAAGAAAAGTTCTCCCAAGGGTAATGAGAAGGATAAAGAGAAACAGAAAGAGAAGGAAAAGGATAAAAGTAAAGACGTTGCAAAAAGAACATCTATCACTGAAAAGCTGGACATGAAAGAGGAACCAAAAGAAGAACAGACAGCGCTAGCAACAACAGAGATGCCAAAAAAGTCCTCAAAGATTGCAAGCTTTATCCCTAAAGGAGGAAAGCTGAATAGCGCCAAGAAGGAGGCCTCTGCCCCTTCGCACAGTGGAATACCGAAACCAGGAATGAAAAACACCACAGGGAAATCCTCAAGTGCCCCAGTTTCTGCAAAAGAGAGTGAGAGAAGCCGCAGCGGGAAACCCGGCTCAGGGCTCTCGCATCAGAAGTCTCAGCTAGACAGCAGGAATTCCAGTTCCTCTTCGAGCTTAGCCTCTTCTGAAGGAAAAGGTATAGGAGGCCTCAACAGCAGCAACAGCAGCCAGTCTGTCAATGGACCAGCCGCTACGACACACACGACAGGAAGCAATACTGTGAGTGTTCAGCTACCTCATCCCCAACAGCAATACAGCCACCCGAACACTGCCACAGTAGCTCCGTTCATGTACAGGTATGGTTAACTGCTCAGCTAAACTCTTTGGAACATGACATTTATGTAGGAAGATTGATTTCGGACGCTCTTTCAGGGCGGTGAGGTGGCAATACAAATGTCACATCATGTAAAGGTTTATTGTTTTGAGAGAACAAATGATTTATACAGTTACACAAAAACCGTTGTCAGAGGCAGTCAGACTACAGTGTTTAAGTTCTAAAAGGGATGTGAATAACTGGTGTTTTCTGATTCTGCTAACAGTTACCGTCAGAGTGCAAACACCTTGACCAACTACTGTGCTTGCCTGTTTTTTGTACCACGTGGATTAAGTGTATTTTATGCATCACAGCTTTAAAAGTTGTAACAACACCAACTTATTACATAGATAAACTCATTCTCTAAAGCGTGGCTAACGGTGGTGGAGCTGCCTTGTAAGCAGTAATGAGAAATTGAAAAAAATAATCTCTTAGCATAGGTAAGGCCAGGCAGAAGGTCTGCTCTTGTATGCTTGCACTAACCTTGATTTAGGTCAGCATAAGAGCAGCTGTATGGGGTGACAGCTAACCTCCATCTAGTCCAGCGTCTTCTGTGTGACAATGGCAATAGAGGACACGCTGGGAAAAGTAATAAGAAGGGAGAAAATAAAGAAGCTTTCTGAAAATATGTTCCCAAACCTGTCGGTGACAGAAGAAATTCTTGAGTCTGATATTTTTGTTTTTGACAGCTATCTCCTAGTTTCCTTTGACAACCCTTAATTCCTTCATAGGAAGAGACTGCAAGCAGTTGTTACGTTTTAGTCATCTTCATGCTGCTCATGATTTTGTAGGCCTCTATTATATCCCTCCATCCCTTAAGATGGATCTTTTCTGGCCTGCTTAGTTGCTACTTGTAGAGATGTTCATACCCTTTTGGCCATCTTTGTCACTCCTTTCTGTAATGGTTCAGTTATACTGCATGCTTTTTCCTTTTGATCTCTTGGCGGTTGTGGTGTAAGAATGGTTGGCCATGCTTTTTTTTAAAGTGAAATTAAATTTTTAAATAAGAGTGAAATGAACCTGAAAGAGAGGGATGCAAAATGATTGCTCAGACCTATGTAGGAAGGCAAAATGGGAAGAATGACCCTTGAGTCTTCTGATCCCTTAAGTGTTATCTCCATGTGTATAGAATAAAATGCCAGGTGTCTTTCTCTTATGTAGTTGCATGAAAATGAACCAGTTGGAAAAAATTACCCTAAAACTTGTATTTATATTACACGTTTTGGATTTTTCTTGCTCTCGCTTTCGTCTATATACATCACCATTAGTACTGCTTCTTTGGCTGATGGGTTCTACTAATGTCAGTTTTTTGAAATGTGTTTAGAGGTGAAAATTTCCAGTGTAGCTGTACAGTTGTAATCTAGAATTAAATATAATTTTGTGGTTACAAACTGATTGCTTTATTGTTTATCCCTCGTAATCTGCAAAAATATGTTTATGATGTTCTGGCTAGTTATGTTTATCGCTACAACATCCTATCAATAGGTAAAGTAAAAAAGCACGCTTCTTGGTGTTCATCTTAGGTAAATTGAATATGGATATGATCGTGTGAAGTGTAAAGCAGGTACAAACCGTATGTTCTTCATAATCCAAACATTCTGATAAACTCTAGGCAATATTTATTTGACCTTTTCCAAAAAACAAACAAACAAAAAAAACCAGGAATGAAACTACATATTGGCACCTGGAGTAAATGCTGAGAAATTGAAAAAATAGTCTTTACAGCATTTGAGGAAAAAAGCCTAACTGTATAATCTTGCTGGCTTTCAAAAAGAAAGAGGAAAATGAAATTATGTTGATATCAATATAGTATTCAGATGCTTTTTTTAGTAATCTGCAAAATGCAGTTGCAGGGAGGTAGTTACATCCTTGTTACTTTGTGATTCTGCCCTATGAATGGGTTGTTGAAGACTGAACCTGGGAATCCTGGCTGCTAATTGTGGAGGCCTTTGCTGTCTCAGCTAACCTCCCTGTCTCTTTATTCACAGCTATGGCGGATTTCGTAACGTGGATCTACAGCTCAGCATAAGTTGTAAGGAAGGAAAATGAGGACAAAGTGCCATAGTTGTAGTTGTATGTGGAAGTTGTAATCTCAGTTTTTCTCAGCTATCAGTTAACGCTGCTTTAATCTAAACTTTTCAGCTGCCAATAGACTTTTTGTTTGGTTAAGTTTTTAGCAAAAGATATGACAACTTTCTACGTTTTGCATAAGGTCAACTGAAATTAAGAATATTGCAGTAATAATTGCCTGCTGTGCCTTCTCTTTTGTACAGCACTTATCCTTTTGGCAGGAGAACTTCCAGCTGCTTGTGGATGTGGCTATAAGAGCAAAACACAGCACAACTAGTAAAATGAAATGACCCAAGATGCATTACTTAAATCTGACAACAGATTCTCACCACATCACTTTTTATTACACAACAGCCACCATGTCAGATTAAAAATTGGTGTTTGAAGTTGGTGTTACCCAGGCATTTATTTTAAAATAAAAATGAGTGTCATTACCAGTTACTGAAGAGAAATCAGCAGGAGCGTAACATGCCATCACACACTTATGTTTTATGTTTATGTAAAACAGATTATTAGAGAGGATCAGATTAGTCATAACAAACTATGTTATTGATAATTAAAATTTATCTGGAAATCCAAGTTTCTTAGGACCGTATCTGAGGAGCTGTGAAGCCTGTGTTTGACTATGAATTTTTTATTTTTTTTACAGCTGAGTGCTTGCTGCCATTTCTAGGACATAGTTCATCATGGGACTAATGAATTATGTAAAATCAGTCTGCTGGTCTATTCTGGAGAGAGGGACAGAGTGGCTGATGGCAGGTGCAATTGTCTAGTTGCTATACTTGAGATACTTTTGATGGAGAGTGACTGCACATCTCTGTTTTGTTTTGCCATTCAGATCACAGACAGACAATGAAGGGAACGTAACAGCCGAGGCCAGCACAGGAGGGGTCGGCATGGATTCTGCTCTTTATGTCAAAACTGGACAGCCTGCTCTTGAAGACCTCTCAGGTATGCCTTGCAAGATGACTTAATAACTGTGTTCCAGTTAAGTAAGAACGGGCTAAAGCAAGTTTGAAGTGGTGTAGTGGTGTGTCCCCTATATTTTTTGAAATCATTTGGCATTCTGGGTGCTTAATGTCTTCTGGGACATGTGCAGCACTGTTTAGGATTAAGCTATGAATGAAGGCCTTTAGTATTCACAAATAAACAAGCCTTTTTTTTTTTTAGCTTTTGCTTCAGTGCTTACAGAAGACATTAAGTTAATTTTCTTGATTTTTTGATTTCTTTATAGATTTTGAGGAATCTTGACGTTCACTCACATGAATCTGATCAATTCCAAAAGTGATGTTTGCAGCAATAAGAGACCAAAATCCAACTTCAGTTTATTGTGTCTAGCATGCGCAAATTGATTGTGATTAGAATACTAGCAAACATATAGAATAATTACAATGTAGCAATCAAAGTTAGAAAGTATTTTGTACGCTTATCTAGAATTACTGCTACTGTAGGAAGTATATGATAATTAGGAGTAATTTTTAAGCTTACCCATGATAACAAAGCAATTTTTAACAACCGTCTTCTATTACAGGTCTAAAATGTATTTTTAAGTCATCAATAGAACGACTTTAAAAGTCATCAAAGTCTCATCAATAGAATATCCCCAATTTTTTCATCTAGTTAGTCTTGATGTCCTCCAGTTTAATGTGAGTTTTGAAACTGTTTATCCTGCTTGGAAAGTCATGTGGCTGTAAGTTTCACAACTGGATTAATTGCATATTGCATTACATATTCTGTCAGCACCATGTTTATACCTGTGTATGCATGTGTTGATGGCAAAGGCGAGAAGCAGAGTCATTGGTGAGGAAAATGGCTGCAGGAATGCATCAATGAATGTATCTGTTTTATATATAGGTGTATTAAAAAATAAATAGACAAATAAATGGCACAAGGGATAAAATCCTTGAGAACATTTAAGTTTCTTACTTAAATAAGTGATCCAGTTCAAAGTATGAAACACGGTGTCCAGCTTCTTAGGCTTTTTCAGTATTACCTTTTAATCATTGTATTGCCTAGCCTAAGTCTATTTCACCCTGTAAACTGGGAAATGTTTATAGATCACAGAAGGTCTTTAGTCTTTGATGACAGATGTTATGTAAACACATGCTATTATTCAAGTAGAATATGTAAGTTAGGGATCCAAAAATGAAAGATGACATGACAACCCCAAGCAATGGAGATGCAAAAACCAGCTGTGTGTAGCCAAACTCCACAGACAGCAGCAGTCAATAAAGGAGTCTTAAGGGAAAATGAGCAAGCAAAACAAAATGATCTCACAACCCAAATAAATAAGAAGAAATAAGTAACAGATTTCTTCTTGCCCTGTGTAGAAGCTATTGGTACTTTGAATTTAAAAGCATATATAAAACAAAAGAGTACAGGTAGGGAAAACTGGAAGCTGAATAGTTTAAGGATGTTCCCTATTTATGAAGAGCCAAGTGATTTGATAATAAAGTTTTAGTAACACTATCCAATGTCTGTCTATAATTTAAGTAATTGAACATCATTTAAGTTAAAAATTAATATCAATTTAGATGAGTGATCTCAGTAGAAATTAATTTACCTGCACTGAGTCTCATGTATGTTCTCTTAAGAAGTCACTTACTCTGTCTTTTTATCTATGAGAGAAATGATCTGTAAAAGAGCACCCTGACCTTTGCTAGGCTAAAGGCCTATAAATATTTTATGTTCTTCCCTGCAATGATTTGTAGATCCATGAGTGTAGAAAATGTTTTCTGTTCAGAGACCCGGTGGCTAAAGGAATCTGTCTTGTTAGATGGCTATTTCCAATCCAGCCAGATCATAATTATTTGATCATTTGGCCTAAGTGGAATTTATTGTTAGGTTATTTCCTAGGGAGCAGAGGCCCATAAAAATGCTCACATGGACGCTAACTGAGCCATTTTTGTTTGTCTCAGAAAGGCTGGTGAGTATATAAGCATAAAAATCTATCTTCCCTCCCTTGATAGTTCCTTGTAGTCAGGACTCCAACACCTTGGTAACTGATTTGTGCTACGCTGCTCTGCAAGTAGGACTATGTGACTTGGTCTTTCCAATCCAGCATCGTTCAGCAATGTGAAGTTTAAAGCAAAGAATGTGCGAAGCTCCAATGGCAGAAAGTTAAAAGCTAATTTATCTGTTCCTTAACACTTCTGATTTGTGTAATACGTAGATGGCCATGTAAATTAACTATTATATGGATTAACAGTATCCTGGCAGCTTAAAAATGCATTACTTGTGCAGAGATGGCTAATACAAAGTGTAAAAACTTTTAAATTTGCAGTAGTATTTCCTGTAGTCATGAGCTACAAACCCTTTAGAATGAAATCATTCCCTTCTATGACCACCAAAAATTTTCTGATGGCTTTCTGGAGGTTTTCTGTTTCAGCATTCAGCTTACAAAGACTATGTTGGCACTACTAGAAATCAAATGTCACTTCTCTTCAACCTCTTAGAAGATTTAACTACATAAAGCTCATCTGAGTTAGCAACCAAAGCATTTCTTAATTGAGAGCTGAGAGCAAATAAATAAAATAAATTATGCTGAGACACTAGGAGGATTTTTTCATGTGTATAAACTCTTATTTTGGAGTTAAAGAACAGGACAAAAATATGTTTTAGAACAAGTTATTTGAAGAACATAGTTCCTAAATGCCAAGGAAAGTAAAACTCATCCCCCAGCGTTGTGTCATGTAACCCATTTATGTAATGATAACTCTGTTGTGATGAGGACAAGCAAAATCTTTAGCTTTCTAACCCAAAAAGTCACTCAGCATGGAGCACACAGTCAACAGAATTTAGGTCACTGAAAAGCTGTTGCTGTAGAATGAGAAGTATTTGGAATGGGAAAAAGTTGTTCTAGTGAAAATACAGCATTGGAGAATCTGGCTGTGTCAGTTTAATGGTAACCGTGTCAATGCATGAGATGGAAATGATGATATTGATGGAGTACATTTTCTAATGAGGTTGAAAGTTAACCAGGATTTAAATTGGGTCATATGGGGAAATGACAGTGCAGAAACATCTGGTGCAAAGGAAGCCTGTGAAGTCAAGTTAACAACACAGAACTGATTCTGACCATCTGCGTCAATGGCACTGCCTGCTGTAGGTGAATGGTATCTGTACTGTAACCAGTTTAGAGCGTTACATGTCAGAAAAATGTATTTGAGACAGATTCAGGCAAAGGTAACAGTTCGGTTTTGTGCTGTTTCCTACTTCGTCCTTTCTAATGGCTTATTTTTCCTTTAGGAGAGGATCCAGAAACTCGACGATTACGAACTGTGAAAAACATTGCCGATCTTCGACAGAACTTAGAGGAAACAATGTCCAGTTTACGGGGAACCCAGGTCACTCACAGGTAATAGGATACCTTTACTTATAAGAAAATGCAAATCATTGTGTCCTGTGCATCTCTTAGATCTAGCCAAGTTGCATCCTTGAAAAATGATTAACACTGACAGTGGAAGATACTGATCTTTTACTTGACCTTTAAAGCACGGATTTTGAACTGTATTCACTGTTCACGGATTATCAGCTTTAGGATAAGGAACTGATGGTGGCAGGTTGTATGTAAAAGCAAAGGTGGAGAATAAGCAGTGCTAGTTAAATGCCTTAGGTGATGTTTGAACATAGGTTACTGTTTAAAATGTTTCTTCATCTTATCCTTGAACAACTTCAACGCATCACACCCCTTTGCCCCAGTGTGTAATGTTTTGTTTAAACAAGCAGGTGAACTGTGCCTGACCCACTTGAAAAAGTGCATAACTTGAATTCCTGACCAATCTTTGGACAAACAATTTTTCTGATATTATTAGTCATCCATGTATATAACTTCCTTTTTTTTAAACAATGTTTAGAAATCTCCATCAATATTTAAAATATGTTTTAAATAAACAAAGATTGTTAATACATTTAAACATTCTGTGACTTGAATCTTTTCAGTGTTGAGCTGAAGTCTTGGAACAGTAAGATGCTGGCTCCTAATGAGGTCAGGGTCCTTCCTACGCAGTACTTGGTGCCTTATGGACTTGAGCCCTGCCTGAGTTCATTGGATGAACACTTTGTGCTTTGGCTTTGCATCTAAAATTGAGCCGGAGCTTGCAAAGATAAACTCCCAATATATCTATTTTTCTTTTCATTTTTTAATGAATGTGATAACTCATTATGATTTAATTACTATAACCATAGGGTACTTAGGTTTTTGCAGTGTTTACTTAACACTATATTGGAAATAGCGTAATGTTACTTATTTTAAAAATATCCACAGTAATAATAATAAAAATGTAATGCTGTGTTAGTTGAGCAGGAAAGAAAAAGTGGAGTTCATGTGAGTAGGAGAAGTTGCAGCTATGGATTAGGAAAAAGGCATGTAGACCACAGTAGTATTACTCTTCAAAGGCATGCAACATACTTGCTCAGACGTGCAGAACAGAAGATTTAATATAGTGATGCTTGTCAAAAACTGTATTTGTAGACTGATCTGAAATGCTTTCATAACCAGAGTTCTGTGTAAACATTATCAATATTCAGAAAAATGTATTCAGTTCACTAATACATAAAATATACTTTGAAAAATAAATTAGTCTTGCTTTTCTTCTTATTTCTTCATTTAGCCATTTCCTCAGTGTAGATATAACTCTTATCTTGATGCTGGATGCATCCCCAGAGTATTAGGACTTTGTCATGAATACACTCAAAAAAAGAAAATGTATCAGAAAAATAGTACGTGAGTTGGTGTTCCTTTAGTCAGCTTAATATCATACTCCCTTGCCTAGACTGGCAAAACCATGGTAAAATAGGGTTATATGTGATTGAAGGTGAAAAAATTACACTTGGAAACTATGGATAATGCATTAAAAAACTCCTTCTTAAGTCTTCTGTCATATACTTTGAACACTAGGTGGCCAAGGTGCAAAATTAGTATTATTTAAGAATGGTGTTGGAGGAATGGACCAATCTCTCAAAACTTTGTAGCAAGTGAATTCTGTTCATGCTGTTACTTATTTGCAATTTAGCAAGTGTTCAGTCCATAGCATCCTGCAATTTTTGTGTAACATCACCTGAAGGTTCATGCTCCATAGACCACTCCATATTTAATTACATGATTTTATTTGTTTGTTTTAGCACGTTGGAAACTACATTTGACACCAATGTCACTACCGAGATAAGTGGTCGCAGCATTCTCAGCTTGACAGGACGACCGACCCCCTTATCGTGGAGACTGGGGCAGTCCAGCCCCCGCCTGCAGGCAGGTGATGCTCCATCAATGGGAAACGGGTATCCTCCGAGAGGGAACGCCAGCCGCTTCATTAACACGGAGTCTGGACGTTACATGTATTCAGCACCTTTGCGGAGACAGCTAGCGTCCCGCGGTAGTAATGTCTGCCATGTGGACATCTCAGACAAGGGAAGTGACGAAATAGATCTGGAAGGCATCACCATGGATGCCACCGGCTATATGAGCGATGGAGATGTTCTGGGCAAGAATATCAGGACTGACGACATCACAAGTGGGTGAGTGCCTTTACTTCTGTTCTTAAGTACTATACTCTATGTGATTTTTGCGTTGTGTTAAATGAGACTGTGTTCCCTGTGACTATTTGAAAAATAAATAAATAAAACAACCACAAAGATGGATTTAATAAGCATTTAGAGGGACAGCTCATTACCACAGTTAATTTAGTCAGTGCAATCTAAGCACACGATTTAAGTGTATGTTTAATATATATATATATATTTCTATATATAAATATGTGCACATCAATAAATGTTTTCCTGAACCAGGGTCATTGTGCCAAGTCCAACACATGTTGCAATGCTGATTTACACCCACAAGATGGAGAGAGTGAGGCATTTTTTTCAGTCTTACTGAATCCTTTTGCTATCGGAACATTTAAGGAGAAAGTTCATGCGAATGAAATGAGTTACACCTCGCTGTGTAGGGTAAAATAGTAGGGTAAAAAAAAAATAGTACATGCAAAATAGTCTAAAGAGCAAGTGAATGTGCAGAAGTATGAACTGATAGAAAATTATTATCAAGGTTTTACGACAACATTTAACCTTTGCTTTGACTGGAAAAAAAAGCATTTGTTCTTTGGTTCAAACTCGGTATTCAATTAATTCTGGGAAGTTAGCTATTATTTTCTAGCTATTATTTCTTAGGTTAAATACAGCATTACACTAATGTTAAAAATGATCTTTGAGATGTAGATTGCATATTTACTTTTGTGGTAGCCTTTTCCCTCTCTAGCCACCTTGCATCCTTTGCTGTTCTTTTTCATAAGTGCCACTGATTGTTGCATTGGCTTATTTGGAAGATTTAGTGTCTCATCTTGAAACAGGAAGCTGGAATCCAGCTGCTTCATTGTCACTAACTTAACTGGGAAGCAACCAGAAACCTGCCTGCATTCTGTCTTTTCTGAATCTTTAGATGTTTTCAAATTGAAAAGTCAGATTTTATTTTTAGTTCTTATTTCAAGAAGCATATAGTACAGAAGCCAGTGCAAAAGAAAAAAATAAATACAATTCTATTTCACTGCTGCTTGAACTGTTACTACATTAATAATGTATTGTATAGCTAAAATGGTTTGTTTTTATAAAATAAATCAACCTGAGTTTTGTAATGTTTATTGTAGTAATAGTGATTGCTTTTCCTCTGGCACATGAGTTTTTTTCAAACTTGTGGCTGTAATTTCGGTCTCAAAGTGAAAATAAATTCTGAGTAGCTGCATGGTTTCTGTAAAACACCAAGGATGAACTAAGAAGTGTCCCTGGAAGAACTGTGTCATCTCAGGCATCCGCTGTTCATATGCTAGAGGAGCCCCAGTCAAGAATGACACTTCAGTCAGCATATAAAGCTCACATTCCAGGTTGAGGGAAAGGGAATAATAAGAATAAATAATAAGAATAAAAAGAACAATAATAGTGAATGATATTTACAGAGAAATATGCGACTTCACTCATCTCTGTGTATGATTTCCTTTTCTGTGTCTACTTGGTCATTCTGTAGAGTATAAAATGGAAGTCTACAAAGTCTGCAAATACAAGAATGGTTTAGATTCATGGTTTAAGGGACTCATAATAAAATGTTTCTGCCAGTTAGTACCTCTGTCACTGAAGCAATGTATTAAAGCAGGGAGTTAAATGCCAACAGTTGGTGAATATAAAATTTAGCAGAACAGTTGTGCTCAAAAGCAGCTCACCCCTTGCTTTAAACATTAGAACATCTTTAACTGATAGAGAAAGAATATGAAGCAGAGTACTGGACTCCTATTTCCCACTAATTTTTGAAGAGGGTAGATAATTTTCCAGTTTTGACTTATATAAGTAGCCACAGATTGATAAATGATAACCTCAATGTAAAGTTCTCAGGACAAGAATGGCTATGTGTATAAATACCTTTTTCTGTTCCGTAGCTGTTGCCTTTAGCTACAAAAGCCTATGCTGCTAAATAATCTGGGTTAGTTTATTTATTTATAGACCATTACTGTAATTACTGACTAAGTTCCAAGGGCAAAATCTGTATTACAGGTCAATCCATAGTCGAAAAGACTCAGCTTCATTTTCAGATTGCCAGTAGTGCTTGAAGTTTGGGCAGTTTGGAGAGCTGCTCATTGCTGCAGTGGTGAGCATTTAAAGGGAACGTTCCTAAAAGCAGCCTCACAACGCTGGGGTTAAATTGTCTGTGGAGAGTAATCGTATGTGCAGATTTCTTGACAAGGGACTATAGCAGGATTGAATTGCAATAACAGCGTTGGATATAATCCCCAAATCAATTGAAAGAGATAAACTTTCTGTCTAAAAGATGAGGGTGTTACCTTTGGTAAATCTCACTGACACCTAATAATGCTGAATTATGCAGTATAAACAGATGTTTTCGTAGCCTGTTTCATGAGTTATCTTCAGGTTATCCACAGTAATAAAAATAGGGTAGCACTGTGTCTTTGTGGGAGAGGAAAAATACACCACTTAAAAATCAGAGAGGTTGCTTGTGAAGAAAGCATCAGTGTGACTTGCTGTGGAATGAATCTCTGAGATCAGCGTTAGGGTGAACATGTCCAATATTTTCAGAAGCTGAGTTACAGTATGCAGAAAACAGCACAAGAGGGCATTTATATCATGAATAGCTCTTTATTAGCTGGTATATGTTTCACTTTGTCATTTTCAGAATTGCTTCAGTGCTGTAGTCTGAAAACCTTGGATCTGTGTTTTCATTGGCAAACTGATAGGGAAGGAAGCCAAAATATTTGTTACAGCCAAAATAAATCCAATAGCCAAGATAAACTATTTTAGCCCTGTAATCCTGATGCTTTCTCTGAAATGTACTGGGTCATGGGAAGTTTCATTTGGCCTCCTTTAGTAAGTCTGCTCAAGCAGAGCTCTGGCATACATTAGGATTGATTTCATAGGGTTCGAAAGAGTATCTTTTCCAAACAGGCAGAAAATCTCTCTTAAAACTAAGAAGGTCTTTAGGTGGTGGATCAAAGGTAAGACGCGGTCCTTATTTAGAAGCTAAAACACGGACAGAATGGCAAAGCAACAGGACTAGGATTTGTGCAATGAGGGAAGTAAGCATACACCTTGCATCTCGGGGGCTTCATAGCCTCATCAGAAAGGGAAAGCACAAAGCCCAGAACTGTTTCACCTGCCCACTTCAGATAGTTAAGCACTCGTTCCAGCTGGGGAGTTTAACTCAGTCCTTTCTGGGGGGTTGGTTTGGAAGGTTTTGTCCGCTGCAGTCTCCCTGTAGCTACTTACATACGTGTTCGTTCTGTCTTTTTGTTTCCCCTCTGTTGTCTCTAATGAGATACTGAGTTCATTTCCTTTTTATCTGTCCTTGGAATGGAACAACAGAGCTGCTGGTCAGAAAGGCCTCTTAAAATTGTTTTCTTTTAATTTAATTAATCCTCTGACCTTGCTTTCTTTACCCTAAAGTGCAGATTTCTCTGCAGTATTAACAGAGTGGATATATTGATTATTGCTTGTCACACATTTTCTCAGGAAACGGCTTGTGGTTGGCAAACAGCACTTGTCAAAACAATTATTTACGGAAATGTCGTTTCCAGAAAAACGTAGATGTGTTGGTTTGACAGCCCGAGCGCCCTAGAGCCCCCGCGCTTGGAGGCAGAGGGGACGTGAGCAGTCCTGCACGTGTACCGTGCGTCTGCTGGCCTGGCCGGGCCCCGTGGCTGGACGCAGCACCTGCCTCGGGGAAGGCCTCGCTGCTGCCTCGCGGGGAGCCGAGCCTCCGAGGGGCAAAAGAGCAGCTGCTAACAGGACGTTGGAGGTACGTGGCACGAAGCTGCGGTCTGGAGGATGAGGGAGGCCTCAAGTCTGGTTCAGTTTTCTGAAAAATAGAAACGTCAGGTTTATCTGATTCAGCTGCTGAGGCTGGTGCACAGACCATTTAAAATAACTCTTTTCAGTGTGTCTCACTTAGAGATGTTACTTAGTGGCTCTGATTCCTCACTTATTAAGCCTAGCAATGAACTGTTCCTTCGGCTATTAGCTGAGGACAGAAGGACTCAGCCTGCACACGATGCTAAGGGGCCCTATGATGAAATTCTCCTTGCCCTGACCTCCCTCAGGTGCAGCTGCTGTTGTGGGTGAGAGAACATTGTGGCCCAGCCTTTTTACCATTTCATTAATCTCCCCATTTGTTTGATGCTTTGGGGCTGATACGTTCCCATTACAGACCCCTGTTTCCACAACCGCATAACGTGTTTGTGTGCATGATGCTCATGGGATTTTCATTCCTTCTTGTTTATTCAAGCCTTTACTCTCCACAGGGATCTTTCTGCAAGCACTACAAGCAAATGAACTTGGAATATAGATGAAGGGAAACTAAAAGGGAGAGCAGGCCGCTGTAGGGTGGCTTTACCTCACAAAAGCTGAGCTAGAAATCATCTTGGTGGTTCAGAGGCCTGTCTGCTCTAGAGTGACATGGGCCAAAATCATCACTGAAACAGTTCTGTAAAATTCAGAGGCTGTATTTTAGTAGTTGTATCCATTAGGAAGCAACAAAGAGTTCAATATGAAGAGCGGAAATTGAGGATTGATTTCACCAAATGTTGAATAATGTGTTGGATATTTGCAGGATTCTTGTGCCTCAGTTGCTTGATATTATATTATGTGTCGGTCAAATGGTGATAACGTTTTTCAGATGCCAGGCTCATGTGGCGTAACAGATCTTTGCTTGGATTTAAGGTTTTAGAAAAAAGGACTATGCATTTTGCTGCTAATGAAATTTGCTGTTGGTAGCAGTAGTTAAGAGAAACCATTTCCTCCTAAGCTCTCTGCAGCAGAAGTGGTTGGTGCTGCAGGTAACGCGTGGCTAGCTGGAAGTCCAGAGTGGCTGAGCAAGAACTTGTTCACCTGGTACATTGATTGAACGTTAGCTGTGGTCTTTTCCGACCTTTGCCACTGTGGTTACCTCTGTGTTTTTTCTGTATGCTTTGAGTTGCTGTGGGTCACTTACTTTACTGTCCGCTGCACTTGAAACAGCATGATTTTAGTGATAAGGTTTCATCTTGGTATGGTTACTAGGCAAAGCTGCACATGCAGTCCTTATGGCTATAGCACTTAAACACCACCGAGAACTGTTAGGAGGCTTATTGCATCTTCTTTCTCCCTTTGAGCAGAGCACTTATTTGAACTGCCTTCTGTCTTACTAGAACTGGCTTCTTATATTCTTTTGACATTGCAGAATAGTAGCTTTATATGGTAAATGGATAATTAGCACAACTAATAAGGAAGTCAGCCTAGCAAAGTCAAAGTTGTGACTTCCATGAAATGGTATTAGGGGAGTCGTGATTTCTGAATTCATAGTAAACTATGTTGAAATTGGTTCAGAGGATTTAGGCTTTAAAGTCATAGATGCCCTGGTGCTATGAGAATGAAAAGAAAAAACTGGCAGTGTTTAAATCAAAGTAAGTCTTTTCCTAAGAACTGTATTGAAAGATTTTTAGAGCAGGCACGGCCAGAATATTAA
Organism: Anser anser; assembly: GCF_964211835.1. NCBI lineage: Eukaryota > Metazoa > Chordata > Aves > Anseriformes > Anatidae > Anser > Anser anser. The sequence goes on along the minus strand of NC_139725.1, from coordinate 12,188,502 downwards.
AAAATATATTTTTTTAAATATCATTAATATTGTATAATATTTTCAAAATATTCTTAAATATTGCACTCAATTCAGGAATAGTTTTGGTGTTAGTTTGAATTAAACTGTCAACAAACCAGTGTTTAATCATCACAAACGATATCTCAGATAACATGTCCTCAAAACACTTGTCTTGCAATTTAGGATTCAGCATAGGAAGACATAATAGGCCTGTAAAGTCATAACCTTAGAGATCAGCTGGAATCAAGCATTTTATTTGGTACACTGCTAAAAATATGAGTAACTCGGTTGGAAAGCAGAAGACAGTGCTTATAGCCATCAGGAGCGAGGGCGTCTTAACTGGTGATAATCAGTTTTCTCCTTCAACACCTCCCCCCCCCCCCCCCCCCCCCCGATTGCCACACAGTACTGTATGATGCTCGGGCCATGTTGGGTCATATATAATACTCATTGTTTGTGGTGTGTGGTATTTGTTGCTTCTTTGTACATGCTGTCCTAATGTTAATGAGTACCCAAGTACCTGTTATAGCAATTAACCCACGCTGTGTTTGTTTCTGTAATAAACATCTCCGTTGTGTTTGAACTGCTGCTTTGGAGGCAACAGGTTTTTATAATTTGAGCAAAAGGACAGCTTCTAGAGGACAAAATCCGGTCGGACTCTGGGTCAAGCCAGCAGAGGGAGATGCGCGCATATGCACTTGGCCGATGCACGTCTTCTGGCGGGAGGAGGCAGAGCACTTGGGAGGCACTGGGAGCTGCCTCCTGCGCTCCCCAATCTCTGCTGAGAGTCTGGGAAGCAGCAGAATAGCTCCCTCGTTATTTTTCTTTGACCACAACTAGCTCCCTCCCCTAACAAAATTAAAGAGGATGATGGGGAATGGATCCCTTAATCTGTCACTCATTTCTATGTTTTCCACCGAAATCCTAAAATCCTTTAAAGGATTTAGGCATTTAAGTGAAAACCGGCATATGCAAAGCCACATACAGCAGCTGCCTGGTTCTGGCATAACTTCGACTTGCTCCACGCTGGCAGGCTGTGCTCAGTAGGTAGGATCGTTGTCCCAGCTTAAAAAATGGATTTCCATCCCCCTATTTCATCCAGACTGCTATTTGCACACCTGAAAGAACAGCCCTATTGGGAGTTTTCCAGTCGTGTCTACCTTATTTCGACAGGCTTAGGCCCTCGTGTCATGCAATTAGGTATGTTTTGTTTTCTAAATGTGGCTCTAAGAGGAAGCAAACTTAACTGGGCAAAGGCACTGAAGCAGAAGTGAAAAGTTGCCATCTCTGATCTACTCTCCCAACATGGGTTGTTCATTTCATTTTCATGAATCGCTGGGTAAATTTTAGAAATTGTCTGGGAACTGGAACCCCAGGACTTAGTCCTTCCTCCTTCCAAATGCTGTAGTGGCTGTGCTGACGTGCTCTCCTTTATATGGGTGAACCTTGCAGCGGAGGGAACTATTTGGGTTTCACTGCCCTGGCTGTAGTAAGGTGGATGGCTGATGCCCTTTTTACATCCTCTGGAAAGTGTTTAGTCTCATGTTAGTGTTATGTTAGTCAAGTGGTCAGAAGAATTGTTCTCTGAGATGAGTAATGTGCAGTTCATTCTCAGGCCCTATCTCGCTTGTCTGCAATCACCTCATACAGTCAAAGGAGGTAAGTCCTGCATCCAACAAAAGGTGTGGAGAAGGATGTAAAATACATTGCAGCAGGAGAGCAGTGCTGTCTTCTTTCGAACAATATTGCATGGACTTTCCATTAGGAATTGATTCCAGGCCTGAACCCTAAAGAGATGGAGGTACCAGCCTTGTAGTCATAATTTGGTTTGTTAAGCTCTACAGAGAGGTGGGAATTCAGACACACATAACGTACTCGTGCTCACTGTGTAGTTTTTTTGTGAATTACTCTTTGGAGCTGCTCACTCTTAGCCTGGATATCCTAGATACGGTTTTGTGCTAGAGAGGCCTACAGGTAGGCCCTAGGTTTAACATCCGCTATGGCCTAACTCCAGCACGCAGGCAATGCTCGCAACTCTGAATCGTGACCTCATAGTCACACAATTTAGGATTAACTTGATGGCCTCACCAGACTGAAATGAATCTGCTAGGAATTAGACATATGTTTTAGGAAAAATGTGGGAAACAACAATAAATGCAGTTAAACAAGATTGCATCTTAAGATAATTAAGCTTTCATTGGTCATTACGAGGGCAAATTTTTTTCTAATCCTAATGAAGTCCTAAGGCTCTAATCAAGCCCTAATGTATCTTAGCAAAGTCATCAGAGTCACTGCTGAAATTCCTCTGTGAAGTGTGGGAAGGATCTGTCTTAGTGTCTCCCCGTGAATTTTCTCAGCTCTTGCTATCTTCTTAAACATATTTTAATTATCTGGACTCTTTGAAACCTGCTTTTGGAACTGTTAATAATTAATATTGGCATTTGAAGTTTCTCATGACCGTAGCCAAGAGTTTTCCTTCAAGATACACTGCTCCATTCATTTCTGAAGAGCCATTCACCTCCAAGGTAGATGAAGAGGCATAAGTAAAGGTTTAACCCGCCCTTTGTTCCCATAAACAGCCTACAGAAAGGGGGAGAAATTGAAGTGAGAAAGGAGAACATAAAATTAAGTAAGTAGAATATGTGTATTATACTTCATGTAATATAAAACACTTATCAATCTAATATATATATAATCAATATAATCTTAGTCTACTAACTCTACCTGTTGAAAGTCTAGTTACCTTAAATTCATGCTTCTCAGTAACTAACCTGGGTGGGCTGACTTGGATTTGTGAGTTTGAAAAGTGATGGTGGTTGAGTCAGTGTTGGAAATATACTCTAGAAGAGTCTCCTCTGAAACAGGAATGAATGCAGTGATGTGGAAGATGCTTTCTTTGTCTAATGCTCTTCTCTCACATACTGACATCTTCTGTTAAACTACATCTGCCTAAGATTGTTAATTCCACAGGGAACAAATTTGTTCGGAAGCTTAATAAGAAGCCAGTGTCCTGGAGGGAACAGATGTGGGGTCATATATGAGATTTGACCTATAGTGGCAGCAACCGTTGAAGTCCCTAACAGGCTATGCTGTGGCTAGAATTCCTTCTCTTTGCAAGTGGAAGTTTTATAGTTAACAGCCCTGCAGATTTCTTATAAGGGAGACCTGGCTGAAAAGACACGGAGAAATAAGTTTAGCCCTGGGCAGCAGTGACCAAAAGTTGTTACAGGATGGCTGCTGAGTGACTTATACACCAGGCAGTCTTAATACATCCCAAAATAGAAAAGTATTGATTTCACAGAGAATCTGCTTCTTTTGGTAGATATTTTTTTCCCCAGAAAAAGGTCTGAGGATTAAATAGATGAATTTCTTTTGCTTCTGGACTAGCCGAGACAGCATGATTAAGCAGCTACCGTTCATGTTACTAGTGCTTTACAGTTGGGATGTTTCTCCAAGTAAGCTAGGAAACTAAAACATATTTACTGAGTTTTGCACAAACTCATTTCTCTTTACTTGTTACAGAAGCAGGTGTCTCCCTCTTCCCAGCAGTTTTGATGATTTTTGAGACTACAATTCATTTGCTGTTTTTTTCTGGTTTTAGATTGTTTGGGTTTAAGCATCTTCAAAATAACTAATAATTTATTCATTAGTTTGTTAGTTGCAAATAGTGATGATTAGTAGAAGTCTATAAATTTATAACTTGCACACTGCCTTAAATATGAAGGGAAATATTAAAATCAGTGAGCGTTACATTTGTGCTTCTATGAACCTGGAAGGTAATATTTGGATCAAATGTTAGGGATTTGGGCTTTGTATTAGCAGTACCAAGCTGAAAGCTCAGGACCTCGTCCTACCACTGAATGCCTTTATTGAAATTCACATGGATCAAAAAATGGAATTTAAACCAGACACATAGCCTGGGCTTGTAGACAGGTATATATTTACCCCTTTGGCTAGGAAGATAAAGAACTGTGCTGATGATGGGCATCATAGCGGAGAGTGGCCAAGCAAGACTAATGGATGGAAGGAACTGGGGGATGGAAACACAGGGGCAAGAAAGACCACACGGTCTAATTCCAAAGTCATGACGGAAGATGCAAACCACACTCATAATAATCTGAACGCTTGGGGTTGCCATCATCCTGCAGTTAGGCTAACATTTATTTTTAAGAGGAAAGGTAGGAGCACCTGGACTTCGAGGCTCAGCTTCAGTTTTGGGATGTGTTGCATCTCTCCTGCTTGAGGGTTCAACATTATGGAGTTAGATTGATGCTGAGCTTGATCAGGTTAGGCTTGCCCAGTCTGTTGTGTGTTGCTGACTTTCTGGTTGCTCCTTCTCTTCCTAATACTTAAGAATGCCTGTCCTTTGGCTATCTAATTGCAAAATTGGAAAATTCATATTCATATGTTAGAGTGAAATGAATATATATGAAGTGGTAGAGTTGTCAGACCATAAAAGTAAGTGTGCTGTTGGCTGTCTATATACCTGGGTGAGTGCAGAGAGAAATCAAGTGACTCAGACCGCTAGATTTTACTGATCCCTGGAATAACCTGTTCCTGTTTCCTGTACATGCCTTTCAGGAATGGGAAATAAATCACTTCAGCATCAGAAGTAAAATATTGCACTTGGAAAGACTTACTATGGCATTCAAAATTTCAGAGGCACTGAAAGAGAGTATTTGGCTAAAGAAAAGAGAAGTTGAAAGGTTCAGGTTGTCCAGGGGACTCCACAGCAAATTATTTTATTCTTGTAATATTGGGCAGGAAGCCACTTTCTTAAGGAAAAAAGTGTCACCTAGAAAGTGTGATACAAGTTCCAGTTGTGTGTTAGAAGTGCATAATACTGCTCTTGTTTAACTTGAGTCTTTCCGTAGTAAAAGAGGGAAGTTGGCTTAATTTTGTTTCCTCGCTGATTAAGAGTAGAAGTGTGAAGATGAGTCTTAATTTCTGAAAAGATTAGAAATTCCTTATAACCAATGTTATTACTGTCTCATTCATTGTCCATTCATTAAGTGGGAGTATATTCGACTTCAGTAAAGGCAGTCATCCCCATTGTCTGCTGGTACCATCCCTAAAAGATCCGAGCTATTAACTATATTTAAACATTTACCAACTGTCTAAAAGTCACGGAGTTTGGATATTATACTTTTTCCTAGATCCTGTATTTAAACTTTTCATTCTTTTGGAGTAGGTAGAAAAATACTTCAGAGTGCTTGGTTTTGAAATAAGTGTGCTTTGCACATTCCTTAAAATTGGTGAAACTAACAAGGCATTTAGTACGAATTTGACATGTTTTTTAATAAGAAAAGTCAAAGAAATGAAACCTAATTGATAATTGGCCTCATGCAATTGTTTGGACTGGAATGGATCACTGCATAGGAGATGAAGCTATTTTAAGGAAAACGTTATCTGTATTCTGGATCATTCTGAAGGATTTGCTAATGGTGTTGAAGGCCATGTGAAATTGGAAAAGAAACTCTCAAAATTTAGGTATGCCCCCAGCTCACAGTGATTTTGTCAGAGATGAATTCTGACACAGTCCTAGCACTGACACTCCTGCAGACTAAAGAAAGATTGTGTAGTGAGGGCTACGTGTGATGTCAGTCCAAATTAGGCTGCGATGTGACTTCTTACAGGCTTGGAATTTTGTGAAGGCAAGATGGGGATTGAAGTTTTCCTTTTCATCTCGAGTCAGAATACATAAGGTTGTTCTAAAGGCTAGTATAGTTTGTATGATGGGGTGATAAATTCAGATAGCACTGACGACTGTTAGAATTATACACATACAGGATACTTTGGGGGTTTATTCTTCCTTGAGCAAAAGCTTTTAAGATTGTCTTTAGAAAAATATCCCTTAATTACATTCTCCGTTCTTGTAAGGCAAAATTGCAATAATAACGTTGTATTCATAACAGCAAAATGGCTTCTGAGAGACAAGATAGTTTTAGGTTAGAAAGAAAGCAATGGCTGGAGATTTTTGGCACCAGTACTTTCCAGTATGTGTATAATGGGCATTCGTATAGAACTTTTAAACTCTCTTCTCTTGAATAACCTTATGGATAGTAGAGAACTTCTAAATTTTAAAATAGCTTTTATTGTGAGCATATTTTTCTCTGCAGTACCTTGTTCTTTGACCTCAGCGTTCAGTGTCAGCAGGACAATAAGCATTATTGCTTCTGTCATCTTTTTGAAGTTAAACATTTCTGGTTAGAGGACATTGCATGTTGTTTAAAAAAAAATAAAAGATGTAAAGCTTTCAATCTGTGATTACACAAACCTGTTTCAGAATACAAAAATCTGTCTTGCGTTGTCCTGGTGTGTAAGAAACTTGTCCTGTTGGTATAATGGGTAAAAGGTAGGGGCTGTCTGTGCTTTTTTATGGTGCCTTGATTTGAAAAACACTCATGATCTAGATGTCAAAGATGTTGAAGACACCCAGCTTCCATTGACTTACGTAAGACTTAAGAGTTTTTAAAACCACATAGAGTGTGAAGTCTGTTGATGGTAGTAGCTTTCCATTGATTTCTGCATGACTGACTCTTAAGGGTAATGTGTTTCACTGAACATATGCTGGGTAATAAATATGGAGAACAATCTATTCCAACTGTAGCTGATCTTTTTTATCAAAGGACTAGTCATATGCCAGAGAAAACTAAAAGCTGCTCTTTCCAGTATGTGTTTAATGGGCGTTCATAGAGAAACACGTTTCATGTGCAGGCAAGTATCTGCAATAAACGAATTAGCGTATGTACATGAGATGTTTTTGCAAAACACTGTTTGCATCTTTGTATAACAGTGTCTTAAGCTCCACTTTTCTTTCCCTTTTATTTTAGTAGCTTACAAAAAAAAAGAAAAAAACAAAACAACAATGCTCTTCCACGATAAAGTATTTATAAACTATGTCAAACAAATGTTAGAATGCAAGACCTAAGGCAAATTCCACACAAGTTACAGAGGAGGTGCTCCCCTCTCTTTTTACAGTCTTTGTTTATGAGTACCGAGAACACTCTCCCCACAGATTTGCCGAACGGAGAATAGTCTGGGGGCTGACTTTACCAGCTTAGCAACCTCTTTGTTAAACTCCCCAGAGGGACGCCTCGCTTGTTCCAGGGAAGGCCCTGTACAGATTTACAAATCTAACTCAAATGCTAAGCAGCAGATTGTGCAAGGTTTATTGACTTTTTACCATCCCATTTTTCTAAATGTAGTAATTGAATTTGACTTCGGTAAACTACATCTGTTGCAGCAACATCTGTGAAGAAAGTAGTGGAAAAAATGCAGAATCCAAGCTCGAGCTATCTGCTTTACCGCTCTGCCTCTCACCAGTAGAGGCATTACTGACCGAAGCTAGGAGTGTCTTTCCTTTCTGGCTGTGAAAGAGACTGTCTCGCTGTAAGGGAAAAAGCTATGTGCCTTTTTAAGAAAGAGGGCAATGTCCTGTGTATCTGGATATTATTCTGTGGGCTGCTCTGCTTTCACTCACGAGAGTAGCTAAAGAATTAAGAGGATACAGTCTTTTCAACTCCAGTGAGGTAAGTGACGTGTCCAGCTGTGTGCCAGAGATAGCAATGGTACTGTTGGAGTTGGTGCACTTATTTAATTCTCTGTGCTTTGAAAGTTTTTGTGGTGTGTTTGGGCAGTGTCAGGACTGCTGCTGGAAATGTACCTGGGCTAACAAACTGCTTGCGGTAGCACAGAACTCGGTGCGTGCCAACATCTTGAGAGGCAAATGGGAATTGCCTTTCAAGTTTAAAGCTCATTTGACTGTATCTGTGGTTAGAAGTATTTTTAGAAATTAAGCTAAAACAAGAGAAAAGTCCTTCTGTTTTCCTTTGATGCTTTGAACCTGTTCACATCTTACTATCACGAAAGGCCACAAAATGTTATTGAAATATTGATGTAGTGCAGCTTGTTGTAAAGTTGTTAAAGAAGAATAGACTGGAGTAACTTCATAATTTGAGTATTTTATTAATGTATTAAAATATTTTATTAATATCCTAAACCAAAGTGCAGGGTTGTTGTACCATTTTTAAAACTTTCTTTTCTTAATTTCCACCACATCCGGAAGTTACGTTGCATAATGCCTATTGTTGACTGTGTTGGTACAGACTTCAGCAAAAGTGCTGGATAACGCAGCCAGCGTTATTGCAAGGAATTGTTCCTGGTGATCAATATTTATCAGTGCTTGTCCACCAACTGTCATCTCTGTTTACTTAACATTTTTTTGTTTGTCTAAACTAGAAAATAAGAAATGTGCACTTCTTAATACCTAAGAATAACACCTATGAAATGCAAATGTCTCCAAGTCAGAGTTGCAGACAGAGAAAAATGTAGGATCCAAAACAAGGTTGAAAAAATACTTTTATTTCATGCTGGAACTTTGATTTCTCACAATAAATCTTGGGATATATTTTGCTCATGGACCATTGACAAAATCTAGGGTGAAGTCACTGTGATTTTTGCAGTTAACTTGTAAAAGGGTTGATATATGCATCATGATGTTTTGGACCACACAACGTATTTCAGGATGGTATAAACCGTGTTTTTTTAGGCAGGAAGGCATAAGTAATGATATTATTCACAAATACTGAATTACTTCCATCTAGGCATCCTTAACGACAGTTAGGTGTTCTTTCTTTGTTAGAGTTATGTTAAAATCCAATTCTTACTAGAGAGAGAGGGTGGAAGATGTAATAGAGAATGATGAGAGAGGGGCAAAAAAAATCTCAGATATATCATTAAGAATAAACTTTTCCTTGCTTCATATTCTGAGTAATATTCTCAACTCAAAAGTGGGGAAAATGCAATATACAATTAAAAATATGCAAAAGGTTATGAGGTGCCTCATAATAAAAATAATATCTAAACATGTTATTGTTTTAATAAAATAATATCTTAAATTTTTAGCGTTTTACTGAATGTGACGTTTATTGTTTCAAAGGTACATGACGGATGGTGGGTTGGGCCTCTACACGCGAAGGCTAAACCGGCTGCCTGATGGCATGGCTGCAGTGCGGGAGACAATGCAGCGTAACACTTCTCTGGGACTGGGAGATGCTGACAGGTAAGGTGTCAACCAGTAAATGCTTGGATATAATTGTGCATTTAATTCAAGCTGTATCTAATACATATTAGAACCCTAAGATTAAATAGCTTTAGAAATTCAGATAGTGAATACATGACTATAAACTTCTCCAGAGTACGTTAGGCTATGCATGCACTGAGGTGTCAGGATAAATACCACCTTTGTCTTCTGATTGCTCTGTTGAGTTCTCATCTGGGCTTTTGTGCACAGGACTTACACAAGAAAATGTAAAACTTGTATTTTATTAGCTTTTGAAATTAAAAAGTCCAGTGATTCAGTGTGAATGGTGAAGGCCAAAGATGAACAATTAGGCGGGTTAAAAATCCATAAATAATGGGAGTGTTATCATAAAGGAAGCAGGGGGATGGACTGTAATGAGACCTATATTCTGGTGGAGTTGAGTCAAATGGGTTAAATACTTCTGCTTTTAATGGCATCAGCCTATAGCTGCTTCTTTCCCTTCCAAACACAAAACCTGACGAGTGTTATTGCTGATGTACTAAGTGAACTGTATTGTTTTTCTTCCATGAGGTGACCCGAAGTAAAAGATTTTGAATTGTAGGTTTGAACCAGTTTTTGAACTAAAAGTTTTGTTTGTTTGTTTTGTTATTCAAAGGTCTTTCCAGGGACATAAATGTAGTTTACATAATGTAGTTTGATATGACCGATACAGTCTTGATAGCGATACATGGACTAAGGCATGATTCCAAGGACAAGTGATGGAGAATCTGGCCTTGTTTTCAAAGAAACATGCTATAACTGTTTTGGTGTTCTCCTGACATTAGTAAAGATTGGGATGATAAATGTCAATAAAAGAGCCAAAAGCTTTTAGAGAATCTCAGCTCAGTTTCAATTATTAAGTCAACATATGCTTGCCAGTTGCAAAATAGCCTAGATTTTTAAGGAGCTCCTATCTGTTTCTGAAATTTGCAACCTGAAACCCATACTCAGCCAAGAGCATTCCTGGCTGCCTGTGGGTGAAGGCATTGCCACCTGGTGATGTAACTGAAGACAAATCATCCTTGTCTGTTGCTGTAGCCTCTGAACATTGCCACATTAACAGAAGCTAATATAAAACGTACGTTTATAGTACAGAATTTGTCTAATATAAACTATATAATTGTTTGAGTAATAGTGAGCCTTCTGGAGAGCTAGTCATTCATCCCCTGGCTAATAGTTTCTGTGCTTGCAGCACCTTTTCTTGGTACATAAATTATGTTCACATTTTATTTACTAACCTCCTTTCCTGAAGACACCACTCACAAGCACAAATTACATATGTTCCACAAGAAATATTATCTGTATGTTTAAATATATTCCACCTAGAATGGGATTGTGACACACTAAAATGTAATCCCTAGTTAATGGTTAATGTCAGTTATTTCAGCTTTGAAAATAATTCTTTCAGTTCAGATTGGGGGGGGGGGGGGCTTACACATGATAAAGACTATGTATAGCTGGCAAGTTAGCTGCAACATGAGATTTGTTTTAGTCTTTTCAGTTTAGAATGCAAGCTTATTCACCTTATTTAGAAGACCAGAGTTTCCTGACAGTAGGTGGGCAATTTAAACCTAGCTCCTCTTTGGTTCATGGGTGATCATAATGTGCAGTTTAAACAAAGCAAAAGAAAAAAAATAATCTTGGATTCAGCTGCAGTTTTACAGGGTGAAAATTGGCATAAGGAAAAGGAGTTTAATAAAAAAAAGTGCAGTAATGAATTGCTTTTTTCATTCTGTGAAGAGAGGCAATCAGGAGCTTTGAGCTGCTTTATTGGTACATCTAGAACATATGAAGATTAAATTTAGCTTGTTCAAAACAGATGTTAATTGATTGCATGGGAGAATGAGTGTGAAAGGCTATGAACCTTTAGGTATAAGGTTAATCATTAAAAAGTTATCAGAGGAATTTTTGCAATTTGCCTTATTGTTTAGTTTCTTATGTTATTAATTGTAGAAGTGTAGTTGTAAAGTTCTTACTCGTTGGCTCTGGCGATGTAAAGCACAGACCTTAGAAGGTATATTTTCCCCTGCAGCAGGGAAATCCAAATGAGGCAATTTAATTTAACGCTTGATTGCAAGGTTAATGGAATCATTGCACAACACAGCTGAGCTTATTTATTCACTTCAAGACAATTTGTGTTTGCATGGAACAAAGGCATTTTAAATGAAAAAAGGCATTAAGAATGCCCTTTTATTTGGTTTGTGATTTTTTTTAAGGTTTTAAATTAGCCACTTATGGTTTGTCTTCTATGTATATGGACATGGTGCGTACCATCTGGTATCTGAAGTTTGTTTCATATTGCAAGGCACATAGTTGCTTAATCTGAGACTTAATTCTGCCCTTCCAGTCATATATGCAACTTGCGTTTGTAAGTGTATACAAATAAGAGGGAAGAAATTTGAAACTAAGTTTTGAGTAACACTTTCTGTAATTGCTTACTTATATAACTTTTTAATTAGATAAGATAATTGAGACCTGTGCTGACTTATCACATTTTTGTGAACAGGTCAGGAGACTCTATTAATGGATGTGAGCTTATAAAGATCAACTTCAGTGCTGTTATTAAGGAAATAGCTGTATGATTATTATTTTTTTTTAAGCCTCAGTGATGGAGTGCCTAAATAACTACTTCCAAGCATGATTCACATGGGTTGTTTCACTTCAGTAGTTTAATTTGCGGTTGTGTGAACTACAGACCTTTGCATAGGAGTGTAAGGCATAAAAAGGTCTTCCCAGTTTGTCCTTCTGAAAGTCTCTTCTGACTCTAAGGAGCTGTCTCATCAGATATCACGTTACATTGCCTTTGTACTTCGAACAGCTACAGCATTTGTGGACCGGAGGTAAAACACCGCTCAGCTGTTGAGTGTGGATAGGATTGAACTGCTCTTTAAAAGTGTTTCTGTATCGTGATGACTATAATGACAGTCTTATCATACTTACGGCTCTGTGGTTAAAACAAGACCGTATTCAGCTTAACTTTCAGAAGGACTGGTGACTGAAACCAGCTCCTGGTAGTCAATGGCATTTCCTGCTTTTGGCAAGATTCTTGGATAATCCCTGGTGAGAACATGGAGGAGAGGAGACAGAGACAAACAGGAAGGAAAAACTGAAAGTGAAACAGTAATGGAGCAGAAAGCCAGAGGGCATCCCATGCAGAGTATAAATATATCACTATGAATGTCATTGAATGCAGATTTTTTTTTTCAGATACTGTCATTTATAGCAATTTCTTAAAAAGGTAAAAATTCTGGCTTTCAAAATAACTTCAGAGTAATATTTTGCTGTGATTTTGCATTTTGTAAAAATAGGTTAAGGTTAAGGTTGTCTCTTGACTCAGATAATAGCCAGTGTTTCACATTCTTTCACAAAGCAAACCCCCTAAACTGCAGTGTGTTTAAATTCACTAACTGATACTTAATAGCTTGAATCCTGTTAAAGTTACGAGATTATTGAAAAGATGGGTTAGTGTTCAAGGCAGGAGGGAGACTGTTGAACTACCTTGGTAATCATGGGAACCAGCATTACACTTCAGAAGAGTTGAAAAGCAAGTTGAGGCATGTCATCAAGTTTGGGACAATATTGTCCTGTTCCGAAAAGTGGAGAGAGAAGGAGATATTACGGGTTTTAGAAGGCATCAAATTCCACTGTAAACAGCATACTAATATAGACAAAACGCTGAGGGCTGTCATGTAAGAAACTGTATCGTGTTCTTCTTTTTAGGCACTACTGTATTGTAGACCATGGAAAAATGTTAAAATGTACCAGAAATGCATAATTTTGTTAAGAAATCCTTTGTTATGTAGTTCTGTGGTAGAATAAGACACCTTTAATTACTGAGTATACGTTTGCAGTTTTTCCTCTTAACTGAGACTATGCAGCTAAAGCTAAATGAAGATGTCTGCAATTCCTGGCGTTGCAGTTGAGGACTTAAATCCTACGTTCAGAGAATATCCGTTAGGAATTCTATCCCTTTATTATCTATCTCATTGTTACTGTAGTTTTGCTACTCTAGCACTGGTAGCATGCTACACAGAGGGAAAAAATAAAGTGTGTCTGGAGTAGACACACAGACTGGATAGTCTTTGACCTAAAATGTTAAAACACAATTGGGTTATGTTTTAAACTTCAGGCGGACACAACTCTGATAAAAAGACATAGAAACAGATATTCCTGTATTGTAATGGCAGTGGAATTCCTGTCATCTCCTTCCCCCACAGCATCTCCCCCTCCTGCCTTCCTTCCTCAGGGGGGTTGACATAAGTGTTTGTGGAGTTTCACAGTAAATGAGCGTAACAGGGAGATTTGAGCATAACAGGGAGATGCGGCTGGGGTTTTATATGGATGGCTTTGTGGAGGGAGGATCTTCTTTCTGTTAGGAGCAAGGGTACCTACATTCCTAGAAGTCCTCGGGAGACCTCAGCTAAGAAAGATGCTTCCAAGCTGTTACCAGTGTACCTGGAGGATCTTACACCATCAATTCACAGTTTGTTCATTTCTAGAAAGCCCCAACAAGTGTACTTGTATACAGTTGTTATGAATAATGTAATATATAAATTCTACTTTTCCCATTTTTTCTTTGGTAAGACAGCAGAACATACCTATATAAAGACCCTGTATACTGAATTGAAAAAAACGTGAAAAATCTCTAGATTGCTTTAAAGCTAAAATAGATGAAAAAGTAAGCACCCAACACCTTGTCATTCGTTGTTTACTGTATTTGTGCTGTGAGTCCCTGCAATTTATAAATACATGTCCAAGTATAGTTGCTTAATAGCAAAGTCACAGCACTGGTGAGATTCGCACACAACAGATCATCTCTGCTTGACCATCTGTTTGGATTTTAACATTAAATCAGGAAAAATACTACTATTTCTAAACATGAAGGTTGTACCTTGGTACCTATAGATACCTATCTCTCTGTCTTTGAAAGATCCCACGTTTATCTTGAGAACTCACTCGCAGAAACAAGGAAATTCACATTGCAAAGATTCTTTGAAGTTTATGGCCTTGGGATCTGCAGATTAGAATCACAATACCAAATACTTTTATTTTCCAAGGAATCTTTTAACAACCAGTAGTCCGAAGTGGTTTTAGGTTACATAAAGTAATTGCAAAGTTAAGCAATGAATGAATAGTAGTTGAAAGCAAAGGTAGGGTAGCTATACCTGAGGGCTGAAATTAGCAGTATCTAAAGGAAAAAAAAAAAAGACATTCTACTTTTAAACAAGGCAAGGTTAGTCAAGGGAAGTAATGTCTTTTGGCAGATCAGTTTCTGTGCTCCGAGGATAGCAAACTTTTGGGAGCATAAGCTTTTCTTCAGGTCTAAAATAGAAGCAAAATTTTTCATTACTAAATACAAGTTGAGAACAGTTGCTCGAAATTTACCTGGTTTATTAGTAGTTTAGAGCAACTCTTAAAGACAGACAATACCTGTGAAGCGGAGAAGGAATTAGCAAGGAAAGGGCTTAATAAAAGGTTTATGTGGTAGAGAGCAGAGAGAGATACGGATAATTTATCACCTGTGTAGCATAGAGCGGTTAACTGGGGAGAGGGAGCAAATTATTGCTGTCTGTAAAAGTCTCTCTCTTTATTGAAACTATGATTTTTAATATCCACTAGAGTTGTTATTTAGTTATTCTGGTTTATTCTTTGAAGATGCTCTATAGAACTCCCTTGCAGAAGAGAAGGAAGAGGTCAGAGATGAAGTAACTGTGTGAGAATTGCCTCCCTTTGGGCAATGAGGTTCTTTTCAACTTTGTGGCTTGCATGTCAATGCATTCAGTGGGCAGAGTAATGCTTTTTTTTTTTTTTTTTAATTCCACACACACATTTTTGGGGGGTATGCATGGTACAGTGGATGAAGTAAATTACTGTGGGAAGAACATATGTCGGGTTTGGTGATTGCATCAATTGCATTTAGAAAGGCATGGCGGAATGGAGATCTGTTGGGAGGTTTTACCTTTGTTTCTCAGGCTTGGTCTGCTTTTAGTCATTGAATGATGGTATGCCGAGAGTTTGCTTCCAGCAATGAGTTTGGTGAGATTGGGGGCTGTCTGAAGGCTGGAAAGTGTATTGAGGAGATTTTCATCAGAGATGGTAGTTATCTAAAAATTGCTGTCCAGGCTCTAGTTTATCACATCACACAGCAGCATATAACAGTAGCAATATATGATTGTGGAGGGTTGGGGGTGGGTGATGGCCAAAACGGGTGCCAAAGCAGTTTTGCCAATTTAACTGACTTGTTGTAAAGCAGAAAATTGTTTTCCTATGTGACAGTCCCTTTTCCACATCTCCATGGCCAAAAGCAGATTTTACTGCATCATAGGACCTGTGTGCATCCCTGTCCCAGTATGGTAAATCAAGAGTTATCCTGTTCTTGTCTTCTACCTAAGACCTGTTCTAGTAGCCTTGCAGATTGACAAAACAGTTGAGAGCAGTTGTTGAGTTTTTTCAAGAAGTTACTTCCACTGAGGAAGTATAGTTCTACCACGCTATGCTGAACAACAAAGCAGAAACAAACCACCCTACAACTGCAAGCCGCTCCCTCCAAAGTTAGTAGATTAGGTAATCTTTCTGCTAGACTGTCACTGTAGTTTTAAAACCCATTTTCAGGTTTTTTGTTTGTTTGTTTGTTTTTGTTTTGTTTTTTTCTTAGATGTAAGTGCTAAAGACATAGGAATTGCATTTCTTGTTTTAACTTTTTTCCTCATCTCATGCCCCCTTTTCTAGTTACTGTGATTCTGATTCCTCATTCCTTTATATGTTAGGAGGTATTTCCATCTCTGCTCTGGCATCTAATTAAAGTGCTTAAGTTGGAGCTAAAGTTCACTACAAAGCTAATGGAAGATAGCAGGTGCCTCAAGGGAGCAGCTCAAAACGTCCATGGACATTAGGACCCTCTTTTTGCCCATGTATTCCATAGATTGCTCTGTGAGCAGTCACTTCACCTCGAAAGCTGCACTGCTGTGTGTATACAAGTAAAGGGACCTTACTTTTTTCAGAATTACAGATACTGATTCTGTGGAAATAGAAAAACTGCCTAATTTAAACAGCAGAATAATTTGCATGTACAGTGTGGCAAAATCAAGATCCTACTCCAATGGAACGAGATTTTCTCCAAGTGACATTTCCTTCCGTGTGCACCCACTTTATGCATCTAAATACAAAGTTGATCTAAGTGCTGATTTAGAGCCTCTGCTGAACTCCTTGATATTTCTGGTTCCATTGCCAGAGATTAGCACTGTCTTTTCTGTTGTATAAAGTGGCTTTTAAAATACTTTAGGCATGTGGGAAATTACGCTTGTATTCCAAGGGTAAACAAGATTGTAGATACAAAGACCATTTTGAACTGTATCAGGGTCTTTTGTGCTTTGCATGACAAACTGAAGAATGTGAAATGCTTGCTGACATAGTGCAGACTTTGTTATTTAGTTTTCCATGTCGAATGGCAAGAGAGTCAACATAGTCTCACAACTGACCTACACCAGTAACCTCTGAGTTTGGGATTTGGAGATTGAATAGATAAAACTAATAGCAGACAGCTGTCAGACTCCAATAGAAGAATCCAAGTTTGGGGCTGTTAGACTAGTGTGGAAGCTCATTGTAGTGATAAAGCAATTTTCAAGACGGGTGACTTTTTCAAATATTGTGTACATTACAAAATGTCTCTCCCTGAAAATACAAAGATTCTCCCTTTGGTCTCTATCTGTTGTTTCTCCTTAGATAGTTTCTTGGTGCTTTGGAGTTGTCCGAAGCATGTTTCATTGAAATAGGTTTTATGCTCCTCTTCTGTAGCTACGTGTTCTTTTTTGACTGTAATTATATGCTATTAGTATTAGCTTACGTGTTAATAAAAATATTAATGTTAATAGGCAGGATCTAAGCCTTCTGTTTAATGGGTGAACGTTTTCTTTAATTGTATTGTTTGACAAGTTATATCAAAATTTTGAGTTCGATTTTAAGACGCTTTTATCTTTCTGAATGCTCTTCCAAGCGCTTTCTGGGGCTTTTTGTTTCTTTTTCTTTACTCTAATGATTAGCTTTATTCAGTCATTTATTCCAAGTCATGTCCCCTTCAGTGAAAGGAGGGGACACCCTCTGAAATGACCAGTGGGAAGCCTGCAAGGAATTCAGGATATCCAGATGTGTTGAGGGATCCATTGCCTATATAGAGAAACACTACTCCCAGTTTGGACAGCTAACTAAATAGCCCCCTATATCCAATACGTATCCACATCTGCAGCATAGCAGGAGCAGCTGTAAGGTATGCACAGCTTGAGGTCATATTTTATTTAAAATGGTATGTATTTCATAGGTAGTCATCTCTCTCAGCTGCTGTGTATGGCAGCTCCTCTGCTAATGAAGTAATGGGGATACCTTTGGGCTGACTGATGTCCAGAGAAAGGAAAGAGAGCCTGACCTAGCACTCATCAAGGCAAAGATGCGTTCTGCTAAATTGAAGGTTCGCTACCTATTTCCAGGGCACTTGAGGAAGAGGTGCATGCTCTTCCCTCCTCGCACAAACATCGTTTACTAATTATAACTTATATTTTCATAAAGAAGGGAATGTCTCATTACTCATGTATGTTTCTACAAAGCATTTGCTGTTCCACTGCTGCAGGGTGACTCTCGAAAGCCAGAAAGCTAACAAGCGTAGAAATCCAGGAGCATGGAGCATGTCATTTGAATGTCCATTTCCACTGGAGGAGCTTTCCAGCTCTGGCAAGGAGCTGCACTGTGTTTTGCAAAAGGGGAGTGACAAGGGAGTGGCAGGGGCAAAAGTGCATCCTTGTATTTTTGCTGCCCTGGGATTCTGGGAGCTACTGTATTTATATCGGGCCATTCCTTGGTGTCATGATAACTTCCTTGGTGGCCAGCAAACTACTCCATATTGGGGGTCAGTAGCCTGCTTATCTTTGAGTCCTACTCTGCTCTTCTCCATTCCTCAGCTTCCTCATGGTTTAGGGATTTTCCAGCAGTATGATAAGGTGACTTTGTGACCTTTTTATGACAGCTAATAGGATTCACAGTGAAGTTGAGACTCCACAGAACAAGTAGTCACTTTGCTCCTGCTTTTTCTGAGCTGAGATTCAACGTCCTGAGGCTTAGTTAATGCAGCTGCATGGGGTTTAAAGATTCTCTGCTGTTACATAAACAGGCATTAAGTCTTTCACATGATAGTCTCATGTTGCTTAGGTATATACAGTTAAACATAGATTTGGCCAGGGTGAATAACTGCATACTCTATACTAGAAACACTTGGAGCTACATTGTGCTCTAACGGGAGTATTATGAGAATGTATATGATTTGGTTTTACTATTGAAAGTTTTTGCTATTCACACTAAAAATAAAACATCTAATTTTATTAACACTTAGGGCAGCAATTCGAGACTAAAATAATTTGATGTAAGTCTCATTGGAACAGTGCAAAACCCGTGTGTAGAGTTAGAACAGCGAGCCTCAGTAGGCTCGAGCATGCTAGAGGCTATGTTTATGTATGTCCAGGTATATATGGTCAATGAGTAGCCAGAGGATCAGCGCTAAACATTGGAAGCCTGATTACTGCCTGGGCAAAGTCCAAGGGCTGAATTCAGCTCTTTTTCACTACATGATTTTTTTTCCTTCTTAACTGACAAAGGCTCAGCTCAGCAGCTACTGCGGAGTTGCCATGTGCTGCCATCAGCCCCAAGTAATGTTTTTATCTTTTTGATGTACTTTTAACTTTAAAGTTTATCTTCTCTGATTGTGTTGTTAGTTTAAGTTCATTTTCATATATATATATCAACTAATTCATTCGTTTTGGTTTGGGGGAAATGAGCAAACCACCTTCAGTGTTCAAAAAGGTTTTATTCCCACTTTCATGTTGATTGTCAAGATTGATTTATTCTTGTTATGAAACTTGCAACTCGAAATACTCTTCGTAACGTGACTTAATGCCTTAAACATCTCTTTGAAACGATTGATGTTATTTGATACTATCTGATATGCACATACATAGTTTGGTTTCATTTGCATTTTTATGCAAAGGTTTCATTTTTATTTTCAGAGACGATTGAAACATAATGTTGCACTTGCAAAACTGGATGTGTTTTGAATGCGTAGTTAAAGGAATGGTATTGTGAAATAGCTAGAAATACCGCAGACAACTGTGACTTCCTATGGAAAAAGAGGAGAGGGAAAAGGAAAATGAAAAAACATCAATATGAGTCCCTGGGAAAGAGATGCCAGTATCCAGTGCCACCTGAAGTTCACAGAGGTTATGTTCATCCAGGAAAGCCTTATTATACACTACTTAGTCAATATTTTTGGACGGTGTGGATTCTCTAGCTACTCCTGAATAGAGAATTTACCCATCTATTTGTGCTTTGAGAGCATTTCTGAGCCAAAGGAGTCATGAGATGGATTAGGTTCTAGCAAGAAATTCCATAGAGTCTTAAATATATGCATGCAAAACAAAGAGAGACATTTTCTGAAATCAGAAGATGGTGATTTTGAAGTGAAGTCAGGATGTGTGTTTCTGTGCTCTAGTTTCTGTTGAAATTCTTTGATGTAACTTCAGTTTTAATTGTAACACTAAGCCATTTTTTTGTTAGTATAGATGAAAAGCAAGTATGCCATATGATAACTTGAAATTGCTCAACATTCCTTTTGATCAATGGATGCTTTCCAGCAACCAAAGGGTAGAAACAGGTGTCTTCCACACCATGACTTTGAATTCGGTTTCATTTCTGCAAGATCTTCTGACCATTTCTCAATTTAGCAAAATTCTCCTTCCATGTTTTATGTGCTGACCTTACATTAGCTGTAATGAGCTACACACGCGACTGATAAAATAATCATTCTTGCCTGTGAATCATACCATATGTTTCCCTCGCTATCGCTCTCTCCACCTCTGCAATTCCAGTCATGTTTGAACCAGTTATTTTACCTTGGCCACATCATCTCCTCCGTACTACCAAGTTGTTTTGTCTTACGGCCATTTCTCTCTTTCCAAGCAATGTGTTGTACTTTCAACGCTGGGCATTCATCACAAGCGTCTGCCTTTGTCCTTGATGAATTACTAAAACCCAACTTTGTCCACAAAATGTGTTTGAATCTTTAAGTCGCTTCCCACTTTGGATACATTCTCCTTTTAATAGTACCTGTTTCTGAGTTCACTTTTAGATTTGAACAGTATTGGAATGAAGGAGTGGTGATACATGGTGATGCAGTTAAGCTTATTATGGCAATGTATGTGTCCTCAGATCATTTAGGAACAAGAGATTATTTTAGAAAATGAAAAATGAGAGCCCAAGTTAATTTACGACTTGGCTAAGCACAGGTGTGTGGGATCTTGGGAGGAGAACAATTTTCTGTGAACATTTTCATGAATTGTAGTGAACTGTAGTTATAATAAGTACAGTGGATTCAAGAGATGTGAGGAAAATGCAGAGGAATGATGAGGAGAAACTCTGGCAATTACTGCCTTGTTAACTAGCCTGGGAAGTCTATGCTTTGGGTCTTTTAAATCCATACGAACCCAAGTGCAATCACACATTAAAGAGAATGTGATATAAATAACCAAAGCGGTGTTTTCCAGGTGAGCCCTTGTTTGTTTCATGAATAATACTGAAGGCAAGGACTTTCCTCGTAGTTTGTTAGGTGTGTCTGTTGTGATGCAAAACGTGAATGCAATAATCAAACAAGCAGTATGGCTTATTTTTTGATACATCTAGTGATTTTTCTCCTTTCATCATCCTTTGTGCAGATTGCTTTGTTAAGATCTCTAAACAAAGATAGCCAATGACCACTCCTTCATTCCAGAGGAATTCACTAAAATAGAGCGGTCTTTATCAGTATTAGATTATGTTAAGTCTCTGATAGCCACGTGAAACACCTTTTGACAGCTCAGCCTTAACAAGATGGCCACATTCTGCTAGTGTTCAAATGGGACAGACAGATGAGAGGCTGATTTAAAATTATTTTTGCTTTATTATTGCCCTGGAATAAAACTGGAAAGAAGCAAGTGTTGTTTTTTTGTTTTGTTTTGTTTTTTACCTTTTTTTCCCCCTCAGAAAATTGCAGGGATTTGTTACAGAGTAGTAATGCAGTGATGAAGGTTCTAAGGTAAAAAGTCAAACTGGGGTCTCTGCTGTGTCTGACTGCGGCAGGAATCGTAGTTTTGGCCTCCTCTATTCGAGTCATTTTTCTAAGAATGTTTAATTATCTCTGTCTCTCTTGCCAAATAATTTGCTGGAAATGAAATTGTTTTAGCATAAGATACTGAAAGGTGTTAATTGGACTCTTGGCTATTCTGGAGCTATCAGATCGTAGAAGCGGGATGGAAAGAATTAAGGTTGAAGTCCTTGAACTCCCACATCTCCCCTGGATGATTTAACTATGAAAATTAGCAAAGGGTCCAAGGGAGTTGTCTTAATTTTATGAAGAGTTACATTTATTTTTTTTATAAACCAATAGAATATTTCATGATATTTAATTGAAAAGATCCAGGCTATCTCGACAGCAACACTGTAGCAGTAGCAGAACTAGCAGTATGAGAGTTGTAGTATTTAGCTTGCCCGAGTATAAGGGGAAAGAGAGTGCTTGTAAACCTCTTTTTAACAAAATAAATTCCTGAGCAGATTACAGTTACTGCTTTAAGCTCCTCTTATGTCACCACTGTGCTGTAAAGGTGCTCTGTTGGGTTGGAAGGTAGCAAACTTCTCAGCGGCCAAAAAAAAAGGGGGGGGGGGGACACAGGGAACGATTTAGGCCTATGAAAAACTGCATTAATGGAAAATTGAGGCTATGCATAGTCTATTTGCTGCAAAAAGGAATTGAGGATTCCCTAAGTAACAGATGTCATCATTGTAGAGCAGTGATGTACCTCTGCAGCAGGTCTGTCTCCTGCAGTCCAGAAAAAAAAGCATCCTAAAATGAAAGGATGTAATAAAATGTGTATTTACAGACAATTTCAGTTCTGATGTTTCCCTTCCAACGTGACCTTGCCCTATATTTTCCTTCTTCAGACACACCTGAGGTTTTTTTATCACAGCTCTGTTGCTTTTGTGCAGCCTGTCCCCCTGCCTTCGACTCTGGAGTTTCCATCTAGTTTTGTTTTCCCTTTCCTTATCTGGTTTCCACCTACTCTCCACACACAGTCTTGGCTTTTCTTCTTGACTTATCGTGCCTGTTCTCCAGAGCTCTCCAGAATAAAATATACATATATCTCATAGGAGCAAGGATTCTTGGGGAAGATCAATGTAATTTAATAGTAGAAATCATGGATATTCTCGGAGATTATTGTGCTGTTTTTACTGCAAAGTCCATCCTTAGGTTGGCATGCAGCTTGGAAAACTTCAGGCAAAACATCTCAATTTTGGCAAAACAATAAATAATTGAAATCATTCCCTAAAGATAATTATTTCATCACTGTAACACAGCCATCTCTAAAGCAGAGGGCGTAGCCTCAGAGAGAACAAACACGCAGCGCAAAGCCCAGCAGGGCTGGGGCTGGGGAAGGAATTACTGGGCAAGGAATGGTTTTGCAATTTTTGCTCTTGCAGAAATGCTCTGAAAGGTTATACAATCGTGCAGAGATCCTGGAGCCTCAGGACTTTTGCTGGCTAGGGAGGGGAGTGAGGAAACAGCATCGGTGCTGCAGACCTTCTCTGCAGACAGAGAGCAAACAAAACTGATCAAGCAAGAAACCTTTGCTCAGTCCTACGGAAAATGTAGAACTGTGCTTTCCTGTTACATTTTGCTGCTGAAATGATTAAAAGTTGAAGTTGCTGGCATGATTAAAAGTTGAATTCATCTGAAATATGATATGAGAAGAGTGGCACGGTGTTAAAAAGGTTTATGACTTTACACAGTTGAGCTTTTGTTTTCTCCCAGTTTCTCATTTTGTCTCCCCCTCTGAAAAGGAAAGGAGTGGGAAGCCGAACTGATTTTAACTTGTTGTCACTTAAGAATTAGAGAGAGATCATTTAGGTGATGTTGCATATATTAACGCATCTTTTAAACAGCCTGCAGCTCAGTCATAATGGTGGTGGGGGATGTAGCACCGTCGGAGAGGCTCCACTGAGCTTTGAACTGGATCAGATGCTTGAGGGCAATTAAACACACAAGATTTCCCACTTTAAACAAAGGCACAGAAGGGAGTCTCCCTGTTTTCTGTGCTGTTAATCATCAAGCAGAGAGAAGAACGAGTAAATGAAGAAAGAAAAGATGGTGCTGTTTAAAGAAAGGATGTTAAACCCCAGCAGGATGCCTGCTTGAGTTGCATCTCAATAAATAATAAGCGCTTGTTATGCTAATAGTCACTATTTTCAATAACATGATTTGCATACAGATTATATGCGTGTTAATTACACTGTGCGCGTAGCCAATAATGCACGTCTTGAGGTTTTTTTTCTTAGCATTTTCATTTGTAAAATGAGGCATCGCATTAATGAATATTGCAAAGTTTTAGAGTGCAAATGAATAGCTAATGCAATGAACAATGGCATACTGAGCTGGATACCCACTGAAGAAAACTACACATCCGTAACGTTTATGGGAGGAGCCCAAGATTAGGGTCACCTCTGGCACTGACAACATCTGTCATAGCACCCGATTATAATGAAAATAAAATGAAACAAGAGAGTGCGTGAATGTATGATAATGCAGCGATGCATGATGATAATTAACCCAGCGTTGTATAATTACTTGGTGCATGCTTGTGCAACCAGTGCTGGGTCTTGTCAGTTGCACAAATTTAACCCACATCAAGAATAGGTATATCGCTGTGCCTTTAGATTAGAGCACGAAGTTTAGTGGTTTTATACTGACTTGTTGCCAGTCGTGGGAGGACAGATGATACCTGGTGCTGTGAAGAGGCAGAGTACTGTGGGCAGACTATACCTGCTCTGACATGAAGTCTTCCAGAACAAAGTTACTCCTGGAAAAAACGTTGAATTCATTTGAATCAGAGCCATGTTTTTGATAGAGCAGTGCTTTACATCTTCTGATCATA
The DNA here is from genome assembly GCF_964211835.1 of Anser anser. NCBI lineage: Eukaryota > Metazoa > Chordata > Aves > Anseriformes > Anatidae > Anser > Anser anser. The sequence continues at coordinate 12,164,421 of NC_139725.1, read as the reverse complement.
GCATTTCTGACCCGTTAGGAAGACTGTACTTCTAATGAACTGTGTCTGGAGGGCAGCTCCACATATTCTTTCTTTTCTTCCCTCTTTTCCCACTCACCTGGTGGATGCCTTGTGGTTCTCATTTCATCGTGTCTAATTGAAAGATAGTTTCCACTTGTCTTCCTGACCTACTGACTAAAATGAATGGGTAGAAATTGGTTCATAGACTGTGAGGGCCTAATGGTAGGAATGAATGGTGACCTATAAAATGTAATAATGTGATAGCTGAAGTTGACTGTCGTGCTGAATCTGCACTGCATCCAGACCCACTTGAGCGTCTTCAGACGTGCATCCGTAAAGCATAATGCAGCGGCAGTTCAGGGATCTCTGAACCATGCTAAGTAATACACTGTAACTATGCCTTCTATATTTGTAGCTGTGCTACTTTTTCTGGTAGTATTTTGACACCATTGAGCTCTGCATTTAGCTTATTACTTACAGTGAAATTAAAAAAAAAAACAATCCACAGTATCTTGGGAAAATATCTAAGAGTTGTCATCTGGCATTCCAGACTAAATATTTTATGTAGTTCATAAAGCATATAGTAGAAATATTTACCTGTTAAGAAATTGTATGAATATAATTTACAAGTGATTATCAGATTAATTTTTCAGGTATCAGATAACGATATCAGGTATCAGATAATCTCTTCCCTATGAGGCACAGATGTTTGGAATTAGTAGTTCACTTTCAAAAGAAAATAACTGTTAAATGCAATAGCTCCCCACATCAATATTCAGTTGTTATTGCCATTGGTGTTCTCACGTCCCATTGCAGCTCATTCTGCCTGCTTTATAGTTATCCTAGTATCTATAGCAATTAAAAGGATTTGCTCTTCCAGAAAGAAATTGATGATGTTAATAATGGTCTTACTCTGAGCTGCGACTGAGGTTGCCGAGCACTTGGGTAGGATCTGCAGGAGGTGTTGTTAACACAGGCCTGGTTGTGCACCCGTTCCACTTGGCTGTTTCTTTTGCGAATCCTCTTGACTCCCAAACCTGCTTCTCTTCTGCACTGTATTGCAGTACCCCACTGCGTTGGCCTTCATCCCCGGTACAGAAGCTGTCAGCTGAACTTGCCCAGCTGTGCGCTAGTAGTAATTTCTGCTCCAAGTAGCTTGCTGTGGAGACAAAACCATATGTACCTCACAAACAAGCTCTCGGTCACTGCCCTTATCCGGAGGGAGCTCCTGCTGGGCTCCTGGGAAAGGGCACAGGTTTCTCTGGCAGCGACCTGGCAGGGTTGACTGTCATCTTGTCCTTCTGGTGGAATACTAGCACGACATTTCACCCTTAAAGGCTTGCATTGTTTGCAAAGAGAGGGTTTTCTGTGTAAGTTAATATTTTGGAGCAATTGAAAACAAGTTTTCCTTGTCCTGACATTGCTACAGACATGCTGACCTTATGTTAAGAGCAGTTCTGTGGGCTGAAATTTCCTTCAGTCAAGCTCCCGTAAGGCTGATATGTTCTCTACCTGAAACATGCAGCAATACTCCAATCTGTAGGACCATTAGGATTCCCAAGTAAAGCTGTCATTTTATTGGGGCTTAGGAAAGGTCAGAAGTTCTGATTGCAGCATGTTTATGAGACCATAAAAGATTTTCATGTAGGGCATACTTCTAATCAGCTGCATTTTTCATGTATTATTTATTTATTTTATCTGACAAGATCAGAGTTTTCTTACTGCTTAATTAAGAATTTCTCTCTCTGAATGAGCAAAAATACTGAATGCCTAGGAGTTGTCTGCATTTATTCACAAAACCAGAAAATACAAAGCTAGGAAAGCCTTTTGTTTAAAAGTGCCCAGTAGTATGAGCTGCTGTCTCGTGGGTAAGCGGTGTCAGTTACCTTTTATGTTAGGATTATAAATGTAAAGAAAATTCAATAGTTTTTTCACCAGACAGAGAAAACAATGGCAGGCATGAGAAATATCTGCAAATTGGTATTACATTAATAGTCTATTGTGAATTTGGAAACGGCAGGTTAGTATGTTTGACAGGCAGCGGTAGCAGGAATAAGACAAAAGCAATTTACGTGGGAAAGTGTGTTCAAAACAGAGGAAAGATTTTTATAAGATAGCCTGAGCAAGAGGCATGTCTTTTGGCTCACGTACGATCTTTGGAACATCCTTATGTTGTATGAGTGAAGTATGTTCCTTTGTTTTATTAGAAGAATGCAGACAGACTTTCAAAATTAAGCAAAAATAATTTTTGTTGAAGTTGAGAGTTTGCATCTTTGTTCTTTGCTTATTACTCTGTTGAAGCGTTCACGTGGTTTGAATATTTGTAGACTCAGTAATATGGAGGATTTACAAGCACTAAAGATCAAGCTGTAACGATGCTAGCTTGATTTAATTGTTCTACTTTAATTAGGATAAATGAGTTTACTTCTCTAGTGGGATGTATTAGCTTTTTGACAGCAACAGCAACAATAAGCTACTGTAAATGTACAGATAGCTAATTAGGAGGAGGCCAAAGCAATTAAGATGGGCAAACTGTATTGATCATAACTCAACTGGAGTTGACTAAGATGCAGGTGGTTGACAGCAGTGCTTTTACGGAAGATGCCATGAGATGGTTATTGACTGCTATTGATTAAGATTTCAGTATTATTGGAAGGGGGGGGGATGTGGGAGAAAATTAAATCAAGTTTTACAGGATTCTTCAAAACCATATTGCAACTACTGGAGGGCTGCTTGTTCAAACATCATTATTTTAGAGTAGTTCTGTAGGTGTTACACATGGCATATTCTTCTTCGGCCTGAGTGCATCCTCTGACGTTGTCCTCTGTTCCTACTGCCTGAAAGGCAAAGAACCTGCGATTCAAACTTTATCTCTTTCTGAGTCGTTCCATACCTCATTATAGCCATAAAGTATATGGCACCTAGATTATGGATTAGTATAGCTTCTTTCATGTCTGGTGATTCTGTTCTCTACAGTATCGCTTGTTGGCAAAGGCGTTATGCTAGAAAGCTCAGAAAATGAACCGTAAATCATACAGGAACCTCTGACGTGTATCCATCCCAAAGTGTTTTTTCAGATTTCTGAAAAGAGAGCAATTGTGCCAACTGCGCTATTTTTATGACTTCATATGTTAGGGATCAAGCCTAAAATCTTAGCGAATGCTGATGACAAGGAAGACTTGTAATGATGTGGAAGTAACATGTTATTCTCTTCAGCAGTTTTTATAAGAACAAATTAACTTTTCTCAATACCCAATGGCATATATGTAAAATCTGTGATTCACAGCGTTATATTCTATGTAGAGAGGACTAATTTTTATGGTTTGGAGAAGGATGCAAAGAAAACGCATTTAGAACAGTGTGAATAACATTTAATTCTTTTGTTTCTTTACGTTGGTTGTTTGCATTTTAAGATCAAATTTCTTTCATTTTTTATAGAATATTCGTACTTACAAGTCATTTGTCCTGTAATTTGCAATTCCTCTCTGGTAATAGCATGCAAGCTGCATCACTGCTCAGCTCCTTAGGTTTTTATTGGATTATCTCCAGTTGCCTGCCTTTTTCTTTCTCCACTGCCACTAGAAAGTAGCCATTTGTGCTTATTCACTCTGATGTGCTTATTCATTTGAAGTGGGCATAGGGAAAAGCATGCCTCACACTCGTGCCAACACAAGCGCTCCATGTAGGCTATGGATATTTTTAAACAATCTTTTAAGTATATGTAAAATGTTATAAACCCATTTTTATCACATATTGCACATACACAATTCATCTTTTCATCTCCATCGGACACGCGTGTCACTTTTGGTGGAAGCTGTGATTTTCCTGAACAGTTGGTCAGTGAAAGGAAATTTCTAGATATTTGATGCTCAGTCTACCTTATGCTATGTCTACCTTATGCATAACACATTATCAGTGCAATAATCATTAATCATGTTCTAAGTAATTAATCTTCTTCCATATTTGGCTTTTCTGTGTGTGCAGCCTTTTCAGGGCTGAAATCCCTACTCTTTTACTCAAGTGAAATTTTGCTATTGTCTGGAATGACAAGGGACTTGGCTTCACATTGGCTTGGGACTAGCAAAATGTCACCACGTTTCCCTATGTGTATAATTGGTCAGTTCCTGTGCATTGCGCGTGTACCCTTGCAGTAGTGCATGCTGATGATTCCTTTTTATTTTCCTCCATACAGCGCTACCTATATGAGTAATGTTAATGAAATCCTCAAGTATTCTATGCTTCATATGTTTACCTATAAAAAATAAATCCAGACAGTACTACCATAATTATAACTCTGTAAGAACTCTCTAAGACGAGAGGACTCTTAACCTTGAGGTTTAAGAATGTGAAGAAGAGTATTTCCTAGCATATATACTTCATCAGTCCACAAACTTGGGGCGTCTTTCATCCAGCAGAATGAGGGGAATTAAAAAATGGGTCTTAATTTTCCCAGACCTAATTCTCCTGCCTTCCAAGCTCCCTTTAGAACCACAATGAAAAACCACAACTTCACAGGACTGTAGCAGCTAGGGAATATTTACTACCATTTTTCTTACTGAGGGATTACATTGATTCCAGTGTTCCTCTGGATTTTACTTTGACACAAAGCATACGTTGATTATGTTCATACATGAAATTTTAGTCCAATTGTCTGATGCATAATAGTTGTAAAGGTGCAGCAGTGTTGCTGTGTTGTTGCATTTATTTTCTCATTCATATCTTTGGACAATAAAAACACTTGAAAAAGTATGTATATATTAACTTGAGCGCATAAAATAGAAGTGTGTTCAAACGCATGTCTGAGTCTCTTCAGAGTATGTTTTGGCTTTACAATTTTATTTTTTCCTTACTCAAACCATCTTGGTGTTCTTTAGGAGGAAAGAAAGGAAAAGATCTCAAAAAAAAAAAAAATAACGTTGAGATTATTTTAAGACATGAGTTTACCCAGTTGTAATGGTGTCCCTTCCAGGGTGAAATGTGGTAGACGCTTCATACCGCACGATATAAAACAGCTTACAAAGACCGTGAAGTGCAATGTCTTAACAGTCTACACAGCCTGCATTTCTTTTATAGTCATGGCAGTCATCAAATGCAGACGTTTTATAAGCTCCTAACTGGTAGATCTCAGCTAATGAGAAAAAAATATAGAGGAAGTTAACATATTGCAGGAAAACCTAATTTTCAGGCATTTTGGTGTTCTCTAAGGGAGAGTTTGAAATGAACCAAGATTCGTGCTGCTTGAACCTAGAATGCAAACCTGTAATCATGGTTTTAGGCCTTTTAAAATAAAAATCAAAGAGCAGATTTCTTTCATAAGTATGCAGCAAAAAATCTGCATACAGTTTTAGCTCCGTTCAGACCATGAACGTGATTCTTATTTATGTTAAAGGGGACTAGCACACAATTGTGGAGAGAATGAACGAGCAATTGGAGGCGCAATGATTTTATTACATTGAGCATTAGGACACTTTGCAGCCTTTTCTAAGCAGCTGTTCTTTAGGTAAATTAATACCTGGGGTCTCTTTACTTCTCTCAAACTTTAACTACCATAAAAGAAGTTAATGTAAAGCTGTTCACAGCTTATCTCACCCGATTGCTATGCAAAAGTTCTAACATAAATGCTTTTATAAACTGCAGCCATAACGCACTAATCTTCTGAACTTCCTGACCCATAAAACTATGATTATTACTACATGTAAAATTCATCTGGAAATATCCCTCTGTATTTAGCGTTATGGGTATTATGTTGCAAAATCCCTCCTCCTTTGCAGTGTAAGGGCTGCCAGGAAAAAGAAAGACAATGGGGCTGTAGATTAGTGTGTAGAGAGTAACACTGTACCTTAATCTTGTGATTTTGTTTTTATTTGGAGCTGATGATTTAACCGATGGGATGTTCCAATGCTTTTTTTCCCTAGACTACCATTTCAGATATGATTATTTTGGGAATTAGAACATTTCTTGCTGTTCTTACTTACCATTAGCACAGGTCAGTTGCTGATTTTCTATGCAACTCTGAAAGCAGATAGTTAAGAAGCATCAAGTTTGAGGGAGCTTTTTTGGTCAAGACAGGAAGGATGTTAGAAGTCAGAAGAAAGCTTTGTTATTCCAGTTGTGATTCTTTTAAGTATCTGTAATATCTAAGAGTTATTTCTAGTAACTATTCTATGATTACAGTAATGAATGAGGAACAGTGCATTAACAGATTTGTTAATAAAGAATACCTTTGAGTCCCCTTAAACTCAGCAGAGGCAATAAAGGATTAGTAGTAGTCCATGAGTAAATTTACCCTCGCTTTTATTATGGATAATAAATACTTTTGTTTTAAAAAGCTACGTGATTCTTGTCTAATCTTCAACAAAGCTAATGACATCCATAGCTTTGCATTTTTACATGTACACACGGTGAAGGGGCTGGAGTGATTTCACTCTTAAGATGCAGACATACCAAAAAGCCTAAGAGTCATGTTTCTATCTTTTATTCACCACTAGACTAACTTAATATAGATAATAGTCCAGCTGCAAGAAGATATTAAATGAGCAGCCTTTTTTCATTTTAAAACACAAACATTGGTGTTAAATGATGCTTTTCCCAAGCCACTTTTATTATTAGCATTGTTCTAAATTGCAAGTTGTCACATCCACCAGCCCCTAAATTACCAGTCTTCTTTGTTGCTATAGTAACACCATGGCCACTAAAATATAGACTCCAGAATAGAAAGGCAAGCTCAGACTGCAACTCATTTATTTGAAGGTTTTGGCAGAAGAATTTCTCCACAAAGTCTTTATTTTATAACCTTTGAGTACTTGCATTTTAACTCTTTCAAACAAAAGTACAGCATTATGCTAAAACGTGTCTCTTATTTAAGGCGCATGACAGAGTTAATAAATACATCAGTAGGGTTGACTGCTGCCGACTCTTTCCCTCTCTTCTTTTTGGCTTCTGGCTGCATGATTGAGGGTTTTCTTGAGGTGAGGCTAAGAATACAGCCCGGTATTGTCTTCTCCACTTCCTCCATCTGAACGGCTGCCCATCTCCTTTTCATGACGCAGTTGCTCATCAGTAACCTGGACAACGGAAACCTACCCTGGTTGGATTGGTAGTGTCATTTCTTACTTGGTGAACAAGTCCTTCTGTAATAACAGGAGTGGACTTGCATATTCCCTTATAGCTGGAAGTCAGTGAGTTAGTCAATGTTAGTAGCTATATAAACTTCACCAAGAGGCAAGTTTTTTGTATGTCCCCCTCTTAAAGTAACAAAATACGATAAAAGTTTTAGGTTTTATCTCAAATTTAATCCCTTCTCCCTGTGCAATATTTCCTAGTATTTTCTCTCCATTTTGCAGTCCAATTCCCCGTCTTTAAACTGTTTGTCAAATTCATCTTACCCCCTCACCAAGGAGGCTGATAAGATCCCTCTTTTTGGTCTCAGATTACCTTTCTGGACCATACTCCTAACCTGAGTATCCCTATTCCAACTCTTTGTCCCCGGTCTCTTCATATGTCTATTTATGCTGTTTCACCCACCTGCCCCCTTCTGCTCGCAGGAATCTTGAACCTGTCCCTTGATTCTCTGTCCATCCTTGGGCTCCCTGACCCCTTCTACGCCAAGTTACAGTGCTGCCTTCCGTTCCCAAATTCATGGCTACCAAGCACCACCGTGTTTGGCGTCATCTACATGACTATCACCATTCGTTTCGTGTTTCTAGGATGTACATTTTTGGGGATACTTTTGGGGGGCATTTCCTGCTCTCTGCCTGAAGATTCTCCCCCCTGCACGGAGCCAGTTAGCATGCCAGAGACCCTGTGAATGGTGAGCCTACATGGGTTGTGAGCAACCAGCTTTCCAGTTCTCACTGCCTTACAAGTTTTCTAATGTTTATACATTACGTTTGTGCACCATCTAGGCATACGGGTAATTAGTGCCTCTGAGCGCTGCTACCCACAGTAAATAGAACTCGCATTGTTTCCCATATTAGAAAAAAAAATCCCTCATATATGGCAAGAAGTAGAGATCTGGGAAGAATACTGCCAGGAAGTATTTTTATTAGGCTAAAATTAGAGTTTTAAATGCTAGCAACCATAAATTTTTATCAACCAAGTATTTATAAATACCTCTCTCTATTCTACTTGATATAAAGGAAAGTGATAAGTCTATTGCTTTACATCTGTAAATAAGGATTAGTGTATTTAATCCCTAATCAGAGAAATCTTACATATCTTGTCGCAGGTTCATAAGGTAGCGGATACCAGGGGATTTGTATTGAAAATGTTTTCTGTGTTTGTAGATTTGTAAAATTTATATTTTACCAGTATTCCAAATATTTTATGTTAAAGCATTTGAAGCATGTCTTCTGTTTTTATGCTGCTACATTCTCATAAAACAAATTATAGTTATTTTAGCAGTCGTGTTGTTGAATCAGTCTGTGAGACTATAAAAACAGAGTAGGAAATATGCTTTCACAGATTGTAGGCTTTTAGCTGAGATCAAATATCGTCATTTAGTACCTCCAAGTACAGGGTTGCTGACATGAGCTTTTACTTCATATGTTACGGTATGTGATCTGGAGGCACCCAGTCTGCCTGTTTTACTGCCATCAGGTTACAGCTTTTCACAGTTGACCTAGTACCAGCAGAAAGTCTTGACCTCTCACTTTTTCAGCACTTCAGAGGTTAATTTTGTTGAGGGATCAGATTTCTTTCTGGGGGAAGTTTCTGATGATCACCTTCTAGCTAGGCTTTACTTGCCAGTGTCTTTGAGAGCTGCTGCATGTTGAGTGCTCTGCTGGAAAACAAATTTCCTCCAACTTTTTAAAGTCTGTTCCTAGATAGTCAAGTTGTTTTTATTTAGCGGAGTGTTGGATGGTAGCCTAATGAAGGTATCAACCTGTAAAATAAATCTAAGCCCCTTTTCTGGAATTCTTCATGGGCAGCAAGGTGGAGAAGTGCTTTGGCCTAGGAATATTGCAAGGTAAGATGTTTTCTGCACTTTGGAAATCTTGGGCTGCCTGGTGTGTTACACCTTTGTGTAAGTAGGTCTAGTATTTAAAATCCAGCAGCAATGGAAATGTGTTAGAGTATGCAGTAAATGTGAGCTTTCTCTCTGCATTATATATATTTCATCTGACTTGCTGAATCCATGAAATCAATATATTTTATTAGGTTACAAGTATTTTAATAAAATAATAGTAAAGTCCATATGTGAGAACTGACAGCTAGCACTGCATTTGTTTTTTCGGGCTTTACTTCAGCATTCTGTGAGGTTTATTGACTAATTATGAGCATTCATAGGTCGCAGTCTAACTGGGTATCTTTCCACTAGGATTACAGACTTTTAGCCTCAGAAAACTATGGGGCTTTGTTATATTTTAACACTTTGCTTGCTCTCTGTGCAAAAGAAGAATCTCTCTGTGAGAACGAGCTCACACTTCACTGAAACAAAGGCGCGGGTCAGGCTGTTTCTGGCCATTATCACAGCACAGGGTGCACTTGCATTTCAGGGCATACTGTGCAGTTCTGATTCTCACTCCTGTGCAAATTTGTGATGGCTTCCTGATAAACCCTTTGTCTGAGTAAGGTTATAAGATGGTTTTCCTTTTTGCAGCTTCTTTCAAAGAAGCCTAATTTTAAAGCCGGACATAAACCAGGATTCATTGGTACTAGTTAAGATGTTGCAGTTCGGCTAGAAAAAAAAATACAACAAAAAAACTGCCTCCAGAAATAGTCGTAGCTGACATCTTCAGTGCACACAACTCCACATTACAAAGAATGAAACATTTCACTTGATTGTGTCTGTTGTTTTTTTTTTTTTTGCGAAGTTGCTGGCATGATAACGATAGTCATTTTTCAGCGATTTAGCTTCCTGAGGGATGGTGCTATGCTCTGTGATCAAATTGACACCTTTTATTGCCAAGTTCAGCCGCATTTTAAGAGATACGCCAGCAGGCTGTAATACTTTCAGAGCGACAGATTTTGTGTCTTTCTCCTTTTCCGATGGGAGAACAGCGGTAAGTTCTGCCTGCTTCCTACCCCTGGGCTTAGCTGCCAGCGATGCTGCCGGGTGGAAGAGGAGCAGTTTTCTCTCGCATGTGCAATCTGTTTCCTGTGCACAGGTTTTTGCCTTGACAGATTTATGTAGGAGCTTTACGGTGTGTTCTGAATAATGAAGAGCTTCAACAGTGACTGTAAATTACTCCAGGTCTTCATGCAGAGATCAGTGCTTCATTTCATGCCTGCGTGTTTCCAGGATTACCGTGTGCAGACCTTAAAAGATTCTCGTTCGCGTTACTTACTGCTGGAGCACAGAGCCGGGAGGAATTCAAACCAGGCTGGGAGGCGAAGGAGCCATCTTCTGCCTGCCAGCCGCTGGAGGTGTGGGCTGCGTGGGTGTGCGCAGCAGGCACCTCTCCGGGCTGGGGCCCCTGTGCTGTTGGGGCCCCGGGCAAGTGGTGGCCCCTGCCGCCAGGCTGGTGGCCCTGGCCCCGGGCTGGTGGCCGCAGGGGCTCCCCAGCAGGTGGGCCGGCCAGGGGCGGCTCTCCAGGGCCCACTCAGCAGCAGGGAATTTAAATGCCCGTTGCATGTTTTTGTTTCCACGCTATCCTTCGTTCCCTTCCTTCCCTTGTTTAGTTACGTCAGTCCTCGAAGAATTTAGCTAATCTCTCCTTCTCCTTCTTTGTGCTCAGGCAGCCCGTTTTTATTTTGTTTTGGAGCCATGAATCTTTCCTTTGTTTCCCGAAGCAGACTGCCAGGTAACAGTAGCTGCTTGTGATCTGCTCAGCCCTCACCAGCTCCATTCAGAGCGGAGGGGACTATCAGATGGGAGATCTGTGTCAGAAAGCACATTTCGTGCTTTCAGTAAGTGCCACCCCTTCTCCAAGCCCTAACTCAAATAGTGCCTTTGAGCTGGGAGGCGATGTGATCCCGCGGGTATCTGCAGTGGGCGAGGTGAGCCCTGCTCTCGGGGAGGCACGCGGTGCCCCCAGCGTGTGAGCGCAGTTTTGGGGGCTCAGGCAGCCCCCGACAGGCCGGACCCTGGCCAACAGGGACAGAAGGGCGTGCTGCGGCTGTGATCCGCACCTGCGGGTCCCCGTGGCGTTTGCCAGTGAACTCCTTGCTCCCTCAGCGTGGCCGCCAGCAAGGGGGAGCGCAGGGAGCTGGGGCAGCCACTGCAGTGTGCTCAGCAGCTTTGACTTGTCCAGTGGGCATCCTGTCGGTTCATCGCTGGGGCGTGCGTACACTTCACAGGAATTTCTTGAGAACAGCAGAGATACTGTGCACAAACACGGTTTTCTGACATATTAGACAACTTCTCAGCCCTTCTTGCTGTCTTGGAAACAAAGACGTAACAAACGAAGCATACTTTTTACATGATAATGAGCAAGACTTAACGCTGATCTTACTGCGATGCACATAAACTGATTTTCTTGCCAGCTTTCACCGCTTTAAATCAGCTAGAGGCAATGGAGTTGCACAGATACGCTGAGGGACGAGTACCCCCCCAGTGCCTCGGAAGCAGGGAGGTAAACGTGCCACCAGCTGCAGGGCAATGTCCCAGCAGCACAAGGATGCGTTGTGCACCCACTGTAGGGCTGCTCTGGGCTCCTCCGCACAGGAGGGCTTCGGATAGAACAGTAAATAGGTGACAGCAGCAGCCAAAGGGCAGAGAGGCCAAAACTATGGTTTGTGGCTGATGAACCCAGGAAATAAGGGTTGGTAGCTGGTTGGAGCGTTCGAGCTAGATTCGTCAGAGCTAGCTGTGAGGTAGTGTTCATCCAGTATTTGGGTCAAAGGCAGTGCCTTACACTGAGTTATCACCTCACCCCGAGGCTGTGTAATGACATAGGAACAATTGTTTTGAACAATGGCCAAAAAACAAGTTCCACCAGTCAAGCATTTTGCAACTTAATACAGTTGCGCGACTGCTCTATTCAGTGACTCTAGACAGTAACTGAAGAGTCTTGGAGCAAAATTTGTGCAGATAAAGAAGTTACCATTGGAATTTCTGCTCTAGAGCCTGAGACTGTTAGTTTCAGTAGAAAGTCAGATTGCTTTCATGAAGTTTTAGACCATTTCAACCGGTAAACTCCCTGAGATTAATTGGTTTTAGCAGCTCCTCTGTGTGCCCGCTAAGCTGTGTTCACTTGAAGTTTGAGAATGGCTTGTCAAATTTTAAGGGCAAAATAAAATCTGGTGTTATTTTTATAACGTTATTAGCACAGATATAAAAAGATTAAACAAGTGCACGTGCAATTTTCTAGCTTCCACAAGTCTTTTTTTCCCCCAACATTTTTGACACTAATTGATACTTTTCTTTTGATTTTTTTTTTTTTTTTTTTTTACAAATAGGTCTTTTAAATGTAAAACCTGAAATGTTATCTTAAATGAATGCTAAACAGAACTTTACAGGGTGCTGCATTTCAGCGTGGTGGTGGTGAACCAAATGGTCACTGAACATTAAAATGGTCTAAATGGCTCTCAACACACAAAAGTTCAACGGTGCACCAAATATATCATTAAAAGGGTGGGATTCTGCTCCAGAAGAAAACAGCTGGAAATGGTCTATGTTCATGTTTCCTGTTTTGGTTTTCAGTTCTCATGGTCTCACTTTTCAAGGTGTTTCATGGGAACAGTGCTGTCCCTGAGCTCTACCTTTGGTTAGAAACAAAACATTTTGTTTTAAAATACCTATGATGAGATGTAATAAAAGAGCATAATGAAGACATGGGGAATGTGGGTGATTAATAACCTTGTGAAATACATTAACTAAATCCAATTCTCTGAGAGTAGATTTCCATCCATTCTTTTACGAACACTTATTTGTCACCTTTTATAACAATTTGAAAGGAAAAGCATGTAAGAAGCTGTATATGGTTTTTGGATTTCTGACACGATGATGTCCGTATTATAGGAAATCCCAGAAGAAAACAGTGGAAACTGCAGTATTTAGTACCTCACTTTATAGTGTAATTACATTTTTTCTGGCATTTTAATTTGTCCTTTTAATTCTTTGAAGATGCTGGGAAGTTTCAATCCTTTTACACCTTGACCTTTTTGTTGCTGTTGTTCCCCTATCAACTAATAAATAGTTAAATTTTTAGGTAGAAGAGCATAATTACCATGTTTCCAGTTGAAATATTGTAGAGCCCCAAGGCCCTGTCTTTGACAAATGTATTTTTCAGCAGCTCATTGTAATTTTGGTTTTGACTGAAGAGCCAGAGAAGTAAAAATCCACACCCATCCACAGCAAAGGGTGCGTTTTCAGCCTCTAACAAATTAATGACACTTCTTCCTTGGACTTGCAAATGGAGAAGATTTCTGCAGTGAGGGTGGATGTCCTGAGGATTGCGGGCTGGTTTCACGTGCTGTCCAGGCTGACAAAGAAGAGCCAATTCCGTGGATGATTGTTATGCAAGATGGGAAAGTGCTGATAGACTGTAGAAAAATACAAGTCTGAGCCTAACCGCTTTGCAAACCTGTTTCAAAAAGCAGCTTTGAGCAGTTGACCTGGTGCTTTATGTGGGCGATGTGTACTGGCAATGATGTTAGTCACATCAGAGTGAGCAGCCTGGGAAGGGGAAGGGCACGTTTCACACTCCCCGGAGCCCTGCTCCCTCCAAGTGAGGGTGCTTGGCTTCCTAGGGAGCAGGAGGTGGCTTGGTGTACTTTGGGTAACCAGCTCTGATGAAATGAAAACCCACTTCTACTGCAAAAACAGAGAGAGGGCAGGACGATGAGGCTGTGCCTTCTACAGAAAGGTGAGGGAAAACCAAGCTGCTATTAGGCTAAAGTTCTCAGGATGTCAGAAACCCTTAGGTACCACCTACCGCATACAGTACTTTCATTTGGAAAATTTAAAGCATCAGACAGTGTCTGAGGTATTTGGGAGAGATATTTAAAACTTAAAACTGACAAAGGTGAGCAATGAGCATATACTGCAGGCTGCCCCTTACTGGGCACGGGCAGTTTCACAGCGATGGTGACAGGTACTTTGCACTTGAGACATGAGTAGCGGTTACTCCAGGTGGTCCCCATGCCTGCCCAGTATTTGGCACTGGTTAAAACTTCTCTATGCCCTCAGATACATCTCATCTAAGAAAACCCAGCATTACTAGCTGTCTGTTCCATTTACATCACCTGTTTTCAGTAGTGGTAATGGTTTTTAAGTGGGTGGTTGTATGATTTCCCTGTATAATAGGCTTTTAAAATTTTATGTAGTTTTCTGTAATCAAAGTAAAGTTTCAGGTGATTGATCAAATAGAGAAAGGAAAGCCCAGGCATTCCAGCTTCAGGTTATGGTTGAGTGGAGTTCTGTTGACATCAGAAATCATAAATTGCACCAGCTAAATTACAACGACGTTATCACGGCTCTGGGAGGCAAGCACGCTGTAATTATGAGGGCTGTTGGTTCCTCATTCTGCTGCTTTTCATTTGGCTTCAACCATCAAGGCACTGAATCAAGGTAAAAGTGAACTAATTTATGCGGAGGGCTTGAGGTTGTTTCAAGAGCAACATGAAATAGAGATGCATCAGCTGGGAGACAGATGCTGTCCCCTTGTGAAGCAGCAGTCTTCACCTGCATGCAGATGCGCCCGTGGAGCGGTGTGTACTACACTGGGTTGGTATTACCCCAAATACGGGGTGAGAGAATTATTGGGGTGAAGAGCTTTTAACATAACGGCTCATCAACAGCACGTTAAATGTAGATGTGTTTTAATTAAATTACATTTTAGTGGTGTACATCGTATGCTATTTGCTTCTGAAAGAGCAGAGTTGCTCCCAGATTCTTGCATTGGGATCTTATTTACAGAGTTTAGTGAATTCTACATGCTGCATTCTACATTTATAACTTCTGTAGTGCTGTTCAAAAGAACAACATTAATAATTGGTTACAGAGTCCTTGAACATTATTTTAAATTTCTTAAAATGCTGTTCTTTCCTCTCCCATCATGTCCCGTTGTCCTCCTAGGTAAAGTCTGACCGCTTTAGCCTCCCCTGCTGAAGTGATATTTAATAAACCTAAACCTGAGATGGCTGCTTGTAGCTGACAGCATTTTAATCTTGTCAAAGCAGCTGTGGGCATCAAATCATTTCTTGGTGTAATCAGCATGCTTACAAGAGCCGCGTTGCTTAGTTTCTAGCAGCCAAAATACTAGATATCCCTCTTTGGACCTCCGAATGGCTGACCTTTTCTTGGTTTAGTAAGAGATTATTAAACCTGAAAATGCAAAGTTTGAGTTGTTCATAGCTTCCATCAGAACATAAAAGATTTAAAGCCCAGCAATTGTTTAAGGGGAAGCCATGGCAATCAATGTATTCAGATGCATGTTTCTACCTTTGTCTTCAGGCACATGTGCCAGTTCTGAAGGGCACTTCAATATTTCCACAATGCCTTAGATTGCCCAACTGAAGTCAGTAGGACCAGTTGATACCAGTGAAACTACTGATGATTAACATGAGACACATTCTTTAGATGCTGTTGAACAGGGGCCCGTGATAGTTTAAGAGTGGTGAATGGTTAGAAATGTAATGTTTCTGTACATTCTGAAGGTAAAGAAAAATGTTTTCGTCTCCCATACTGGACAAGTTAGCTTGTAATATCTGAATATACATATGGAGATATGCATATCTGAAGTGCATATTTGGTTACTTTTGTACAAGTGAAGACTGAGTTGTATATTGCTAGCAGACAAAAGGGAACTAATTGTTGCATTCGTTCTATCTGTGGAGAACAAAAAAAAAAAAAGCTTTTAAAAATTCTGCTAAGTGTTAAAGATGAAACTGTGAGACAGAGAGGAACAGTATTGTAATTTTTCCACATTGCCCAGTCTCTATAAGAAGGAAATTAAATGGTTAAATATGGAAAATATTAGCAGTGCTGATTTTATTATAGGATTATAGGATTTTGTTATAGGTTCACAAATATGAAAGAAACAGTTGCTACACAAAACTTGGAAAATGTGCAGCTTTTTTATATATAGTTATTAAAATAACTTTTTAAACCTTATTTAAAGCCTTACAAAATCGAGGAACTGAAATTATATTATAGGTTTTGAAATAATGGTAACTGTCACCTATAGGACCCATTTTTAAAAATTGAAATGCAGAAGTTTTATAGATGTCAGTATTTTACTTTAAAATATTTAATTGCCAGCTCTTAAAAAAATAAAAGCTGCTTCAAAGAAGTCTTTCAATACTTTTCAAAGTTTTCCACTTTTCCACACTAAACTCTAGAGAAAAAAAATATGTTGTCCTCCCCTTTTAGGTTCCCTAGATTTCTTTGCATAGTCAGCACATCACTCACTGTTATCCTGAGAAAGATAGCAGAAAATAACAGCACAAATAAAACTTCTCTAGAATCTGGCTGTCTGGCTTGGTCAGATGCAAGGAGTCTCAAATTGTACTTGGGGTTGTATTTTAACTTCATTTTACATCTACTTTTTATTACTTCAGACTCTTCTTTAAAAATAGTCAGATTGAGGCAAATCTAGAAAAAAAAAAAAGCGGTCCTTGGAATGGTAGCATCACCAGTAATACAGACATTTCTTCCCAATCAGCGTTGGTGAAGTTATCAAATAGAGTTTGGAAAATCTTAGTGTAAAGCTGGAGCTCTGCCTCTAACTGGGATGCTGCTGAAATTCCATCACAAGTGGCAGGAGCGTGGACGAGCTGACTTCCACCAGGAGAGGGGCTTGAATGCTCGGTAACACTGAGCCCCGGTAGGCACCATGCGGGTTTGGGGGCTGATCCCAGTGTCTGTCCCTCTGTCTCTGTCCCAGCACCGCTGTCCTGCTGCAGGTTACGATCTGTGTCAGCAAAGTGGTGCATGTAGTACTCCCAAATTTCCTGAAGGCCAGCTCAGCCAGGCTAATTGAAGCTGTCGATCTGAGCTACCCAACTGGCTCATCGGAGGTGATGCGGGGAGAACTCCCACAAATGGTCCCGCTGGCAGATTGATGAGGACCGTAACTTGAAACACGGTAGTAGTAAAGAGCAGCTGCAAACAATAACTCTTCCTGCGGGCACACAGAGCAGGTCCCTGTTGCTACTGGTGTTCCTGCAAGCTGGCTGAGCTCTGCTAAATTCCCTGAACTGCCTTATGGAGATGGGAGTGCGTAAGATATTCACAGGTAAAGAAAAAGTGATTAAAATAACTCAAGTGCTATTGGAACTCCTATAGCTGACTGTTTTTTAAAGGTGAGAAAAATGAAATGCTTTTCATTTCGAATTCATTTAGTGCATCAGTGACAGAGCTAAGAACAAAATGTGAGAAACCAGACCTAGATTCCTCAAGTCCCCATTGTTGGCATCTGCTGTTTTTGTTGACATAGTTCAGTCACATAACACGTAAACAGTTTTATGTGCATATATTACATATCATAGAATGGCTCGGGTTGGAAGGGACCTCAAAGCCCATCCAGTTCCAACCCCCCTGCCATAGGCGGGGACACCGCCCACTAGATCATGTTGCTCAGGGCCTCATCCATTTGTGAATGGCTTACAGTGGCTCCTATAGGCAAACCGCGCCTGCAGACTCTTCGCTTACAAGTATTTTAAGCAAAAAGGAAGTACGATGAGGAAGAGCGTATAGAGCTCACAAAGTCTGAGGCCACGCTGATAAATGGCTAGAGAACGGCCAGGAGATGAGCTCTGGCAGCTAGACTTCACGCACGATCTATGAAGTGGGTATTTGTGCAGTTCCAGCCATAGTTATCCATCAGTGGACTGAAACGTCTTCACAGAGCTACTCACAGGGTATTATTTCAATCCTAGCTTTGTTTTTCTTGGAGATGGAGCACTTGTAAGCCAGTTTGTAAATCTCTTCTTAAGCAGCTTATTTTTAAGGGTGTGTTAGGCATGGAGCATCTGGCTTGATTTTAGATCATTTTGATTTTGTCTGTTACAGCATTCAGATCACTTCAGGCATGGATAATTCGTTACATATTTTATATATAATTTATTTATATATATATTTAATATTTGTTGGCATTTTGCACATCCTAAACTTCTAGTTATGTGTTTCTTGGTTACTAGAAGATGTTGAAGGTATCACACAGTGGAAGAAGGTAGTCCTAAATAGGAAGTTGTTAATGTATCGGCTTGCAGAGGATATGTTGTACAGCTCAGGAGGATTATGTGCATTCTGAAGGACAGAGGCACTCTCTCAAACTTTCAGTTACTCCAAACAGCTCTCTGTTTTTCTAAAAAATTCTGCTACTGGTGATGCTGCAAATGGTAGATCCAGATTGTTGGATCTACCAGGTATGATCCAGGTATACATAGCAACCAGGTATTAGAGATTGCTTCAAGATAGTGGTGCTTTTTGTTTTTGTTTTTCCTTACATTTACATTCCATCTCTGCGTTATGGCTTAGTAAGTGGATGCTACACCTATCCACAACACTTCTCCCTGCCTCCCTGCCCAGGACTGTAGGCATAGTTCCGAGGGCAACTTTCACGTTTGCTTACTGACATAAACTTTCATTTGAGCCAGTAAGAAGAATGACATCATTGGTGCTACCGGCTTAATGATGATAAAGAATAGGCTTTGTGGCAACCCTGTAGTCAATGAGCTGTATGAATTTCGACTTGATTTGCAATGAAGATAAGTTATGAAAATGAGCAGGCCGTTTTCATTTGGCAAGCAGCAGTAGGATAAGGCTTAGAGAAATACTAATTTTCCTTTTGAATTATGTTTTGTCTTTTGACCCGTGTTTTCTTCTTTTGTTATGCGTTTTCTCCAGCTGGGATGACAGCAGCTCTGTCAGCAGTGGGATCAGTGACACCATAGATAATCTTAGTACTGATGACATTAACACCAGCTCTTCTATCAGCTCTTATGCCAACACACCTGCCTCTTCTCGCAAAAACTTAGATGCACAGGTAAGATTTTGGTTTTAGAAGAGTAACGTTGATATTTGTCATTTTCCTGTGTAATCTGTACAATTGTTTAAAGTTGGATGAAGTGTTTATTCATCTCTTCACAGATAGTATTTCTTGACAAAACAATAATTACATGCATGAATATTCTTCCTGTAAGCAGTAACCTTGATCTTATTTGCAGCTGTCTCTACAGCCTTTCAGCAACTCTGGCTGAAAAACTTGGAAACTGACTGAGAAAAGCAATATGAATGCAAAGAACTATTGTTGTTTTGACTGATGTTTAATACCATGCTACTTCCCGGAATATCAAAACCAAGCTACAGATTCTTAAATTAGTTTACAGTAATGTTTTAGATGTGTCTTTACTACCTTCCCCTTTCCCCTACGTAGCTGAACAATTGAACACACGCAGACCTCAGTACGGTGGGTGTCACTGAAAAGGCAATGTCAAGCAGTAGTAACCACCTTATCATATGTGGCGTTTATGAATATTTCCTGTGTGTGTGGAATCTGTGGAATCTCTGCTGTGGTGTTATGGCAACAAATGGGTTTTTCCTTCATAGTAGGTCTGCAGTACAGAAAACATGCATTATTAGATGGGATTTATTTATATACTTTTTTTTTTAAGCTCTGGAAAAAGGTATTATATTTTTTCTTAGAATTTAATTAAGTCAATGTGAAGGTTGAAAGATTATTTACACTTCCATCGGAAATGTAAGTGTACTAGGCAAATGAAATACATTATTGTAAACTTCCAGGGCTGCATGTTACTGCAGGCTTTCTATTTTTTGGCAGCATTTCATAATGAGATAAATTTATGTTCATCTGCAGCCTACATTTACTTATTTTGCACAGACTCCACACATCCAAACAGTATAAAACAAGTGAAGATACCCAACAGTTCTTCATTCATCAGTTAGACTGCATAGTGCAGAGATTTGCAATAATATAAACTGCTTCCCCCTCTCTTCAGAATAGCACCCCTCCTCCCCCAAGGAAAAAATACTAGAAGAAGTGCAGGATTAAGAAGTTTGTTCTTTGTTCTTTGTACACCCACCTGCTCCAGGGTCTCAAGTGTCATGTCTCAAAGCAACTGGGACGCAGTGACTTAGCATTGCAGCAGGTAGAGGAGAGGGATGGATGTATGACATTCTCTTCTGTTTCTTTCCTCTTATTCTTTTTCCTTTTCATGACTGGACCCGAGATCTGCTTTTAATATCAGTTTTAATGTAGAAGTGTGGTTGCTGTGAAGTGTTACTCTGCCTACAGGACTGTGGTGCAAGCATATATTACTCTTTGTTCCCTTGCCATAGTGCATATTTGAGCCTACATTAAAGATTTCCAGTTAGCCTCTGGTTGTGTATCAGCGATTTCATGTGTGCTCGAAACTGCTAATACAAGTCCTGTACAAGTTGAGAGGAGTTAAGATCTAGTAAGTGTGTTTTTCAGTTCGTAACAGAAAGAGTAACACAGGCACTAGAAGCTTTTTTGACAATTATTTATATCTCAACATTGTAATACTGTTGGGGGGGGAAGGGAAGAAGAAGGAGACGTGACTAAATATTAGCCTAAGAAAAAAATAGAAACTCATTTGACTTCTATCTTCTGATGGATCAGATTCTTGGAAACACCTCTAAAAGATCCAAATCTGTGTTGATGAACACCTCTTCCTCAACTATCACAGCACCTGAGAGTGCAGACCCATAGCAGCAGAAAATGTGCTGAAGCTTGTACAGACAACAGAGGATAGTCATTAGGAGAGGGAGCTGGGAGCCAAGACGTACAAGTTCTGTTTACAGTCTTTTAATTCGTGACTGTGACCTGCTTCTCTCGTCAGTTTTCATGACTGAAAATATTTATTCTAGGTATTACTGTTAAATGCAAATTATTATCCATAAAATACTTTGTTTTCATTTAAACAGAAAATCCTATTCTTGTCAACCAAGGGAATGAAGATAGCTTGGAGTGATGTAAACATAAGTACCTTGCAGCGTTGATTTTCTGCTGCCCAAAGTAGTCCTCACTGCTCATGACAATAGCAAGTGCTACATAAATGCTTTTTCTGCCTTACCTGTAGTGCTGTATGATGGCCTGTGCCCAGGTTTGCATTCCCCTGTGTGGTGAGCCACACAGGACTGGCAGACATCTGTCAAGGGATGTGGAATTTTCTTCTCAGGTATCCACCTCTTACGATCTCGTAAAGAGTAGGCATTTAACTTTTAAGCTACCATATCTTTTTGAGGTGGTACAGAAGTTAGGTTTCAGATAATTAAAGAGGGAGCTTGAAGCTAACACATGTGCAACCGGGAGTTCAGACAAATAATAAAGCACATCAAAGGGAGAGAGCCCTAACATGTCAGTGTCTGCTGATAAAATCAGTAACTTATTCAGAATCATCTCTGCGGTGAAGAGGACATACTTGCAGTAGAAAAAATAAGTCTCTGCTAAGAAACTGATTCTCAGAGCTGCTGCGTACTCCCAAATCCAGAAGATGCAGTTCGTCCATCTTTGAGAAGGAAGCCCTAAATTTGGTAGTGACTCCATCTTCATGGACAATCATATTTGTAGTCCCCTTTTGGAACTACAAATACATGTTGGGGATCTTAATGCCATGAAGATGCCCTTGGGTTAGTTCTGAACAAGCTAGACATGGGAACCAGAATTTGCCTTACCACATCAGTGTGTATTGCTCTGATTGTGCCAAGTACTGAACCACCTACCATAGCTATTCAGCTTTCAGAGACCTGTATGTTTTCCCCTAGTATTGCACAGACTTGAAGAGTTTATCTTTTGACACGGCACTGCGTATTGTATGCTATTAAGGGCATATCATACGCATAGAGTGAGGAGGAATAAACACCTGGTGGGCATTTAAAAATAATTTATTCAACTGAAATGAGATGAAGAGGTTAGGTTAAGTTGTTAACTTAAGTAACTTAAGTAAGTTAAGTTGTTCACGTAATACTGAAAAGATCAGAAGAAGTGAGGAGAGGAAACAAGTCCTTTAAATAGAAAAGAGCAGCATCTTTAAACTGTTGGACCAAGATGACTTCTTAGTTTCACTGAAGCAAAGATTCATTTGATTTGTTCACAGCTTTGTGAATAGGTTTACAAAACCCTGTGAAAATGTTTCGAAGTCCTAGAGCTTACTGCCCCTCCCAGCTCAATCAGAGGGCAGCCGTTGTTCCCATCTTACGCATACGTTGTGCTGTGTCCTCCAGCAAACAGTATTTCCACTTTCACCTAATCCAGGCCCTTTAGGTAGGTGGAGTTTCAGCTGAAATTGTAAGCCAGGTTTCACTGTGTTTTGATTTTGATGCCTTAGTCATGTTTTTGTGCTGTTCTCAGTGTTTACTATTAAACAGAAATGTCTCTGGCCAAAAGGGTTTAAGGGTACGTGTGCAGCATTTTGAAGGCTGAGGAAAAAAGTTTGCAAAAAAGTGGGTGTAAGAGTTGAATGAAATAAAATAGAAAAGAGCAGAGAGAGAGGACTTCTTGCAATGCAGTTTTCTATGTTGAGATTGCGCTGTTTTTAGGGATGTGAAGTGGGAAAACAGAAGGTGCAGGAACGTTTTGTAGTCAACCAAAACTAGAATAAGCCCTTTACCAGTGTGAGTAGGTGTATTTCCTGCTCTCACATGCATATGGGATAAATAGGCAATTCCAGACAAGGTACTTGAAGCAAGATACTAATTAAAGCACACGAGGGATGATGTCGGGGTGGTTTTGTTGGATGACTATTTGTTATTTCTTGCCTGTGCTCTCTTCCAAGTTGTGTAAACATAGGAGACGTTAGCATGAAATGATGGTTTTTAGAGCAACAGGACATCGAAATGATCACATTGTGAATTTATTGCAAACTTACCAATGTTCGTGAATAAAAAGGTAGCCATCCCAAAATCTGGCAACCATACAAAAAGTTAGGAAGCAGTGTTTCGTTCAAGACTATGCTAAATTGCTCTCTTTGAACGGAGAGTCAGGGAAACAACATTTGAATAATATGAGGAAAATACAACACAAAAATAGCATCTAAATCCATACTTCAGGAAATGCTCATTAGTCCAATGGCTCAATATATAGATAAATATAGATAAATAACTCAGGTCCTAAACTTATTTTATGTGATTGAAGGAAGACCACTTTGATGTGTGTGTTAGCTTTCACATATTGATCACTTAGACTAGTTTTTCAGGCTTTTAAAAAAGCACTTAGAGTAAAAAGCAGAAGAAATTAAACCACAACCCCACCTAGATTCTGTAAGATTAATGGTGTGATCTGGTAAGAAAGAAAAATCATCAACTTGAAATGTACTTGAGGAACTTAAAAAAAAAAAAAAAAAAGGCATTTTGCTGAAAGCATGATAAACTATCTATCCTTTCCTGTCCTGTGCTTTTCTGCTTATCCCAAGTGAGTAGAAGGTTATGAGTTTTATAATGTTTCAGGGTGTTTAACATAGTTTCCTTTGAAGTGTTATTACCGTATGACTACCGCACGGTGCTGAGCACACTTGTCTTTCATTTAGGCTGCAAGAAAGAGATGACACCCAACAACTTCCAAAAATACACCACTAGCTCTTACTTGAGAACTTCACGATCACGTGTTGAATTGGCAGGCTCTTTCATGATACTGTCATGCTTGAGGAGCATTATGAAATTTTTACCTGGATGAGGGTCAAACGTGGACATTGGTCATTTGCACCTGAGCAAAAATAGTTGGTTGTAGTGTTACAAAATTTGCCCAAATTAATCAACAGCATTTGACAGGAGAAGTAGAACTCTGCAAGGAGCATTTTAATAGTAATCATTAGCAACAGGTAAAGCTAATGTAGGGGAAATAGATTTTATTTAAGAGCTTCTGAGAATTTGACAAAAGCTTGTTTAAGAGAAAACTGTGTTTGACATTGATCTTAGCAAAATTCTCCATTTGCACAATCTGTCTGTGCAAAGAATATGGAAAAACAGTTTGTAAGAGCTGAATATGAATTTAAAAATGATCTTATTTGTGTATTTATGTCAGACATGAGTATCATTAGAAACTTGTAGGGGATTCTTTTTTCTTCAGCTTGGATGTCTTCCTAATATGTTAGATTAGAATTAACAGCATTCCACATCTTCAGATCTGTTCAAAAAGCTGCCTCATCATGCTCTGGAGATCAGATTGTCAGACAAGAGATAGGAAAGCAGAAAGAACAAGGAAAAGCTAGCTGCACAAGTTTGAAATGATTTTTTGGCATTGCACTAAAAGGGTTCCTGGGAAATTTGAGATGGAGGATTATAAGTGGCAAGGAGCTGAATATATATCCTGTATAAATCAAGTGCTTTTTTCTTTTTTTTTTTTGCTTTATTTTATTGGGGGTGGCTTGTATGTTTTTTGTTGTTTTTTTTTTTTTTTCCCCAGTGTATTGGAAAAAATATGCCATTTCCGGGGTTCATTTCTTACTGTGGCATTTCTTTATCAAGGACATGTTAGGTTTATTGGTGCATAGAGATGACTGCTAAGTTTATTTATCAGTTTAATGGTTCTCATCTATGAAGCTGCTTAAAAGAAAGCTTTGCTATGAAGGTTCTAATACAATTCATTATTTGTCCTAGACTGATGCGGAAAAGCATTCCCAGGTTGAGCGGAATTCCTTATGGTCGAGTGATGAAGTCAAGAAATCAGATGGAGGATCTGACAGTGGCATAAAAATGGAGCCAGGATCTAAATGGAGGAGGAATCCCTCTGATGTGTCTGATGAATCTGATAAAAGCACTTCTGGTAGGAAGAACACTGTTATTTCACAGACGGGTTCCTGGCGACGGGGCATGTCAGCTCAGGTTGGCATTACCACACCAAGGACTAAACCTTCTACCACCTCAGGCACATTAAAGACACCTGGAACAGGTGAGAAAAGGTGTAAGAGATAAACAAGCCAAAAAGTGTGATCAGTATGAAAACAGTTTAAATACTTTACACAGGCAGAACCTGAACTTCAGGTAATCCTGTCTTTATTTTTAGGTATTTTTAAAATATACAACAGCTTGTACGTCTGCATTTCTATTTCTGTTCATTTTAAAATGAATATTATGTAGTAGGACGCTGTGAAACTTGTTTTCGTGACAACCCTAGTCATAAGCCAAGCTATTTACTGGGCATAGTATTGCCATATGAAATATAAATAATGTAATTTTAGCTCTTGGAGTCACAGTTAACTTCAAGAACATACAGTATATGTGGTCGAGGAGATTTTTTTCTCCAGTACTAAACCAGCATGTTTATTTATACTAAACAGTATTTAGTTCTGGATTTTCTTATAAAAGTTTAAGTGATTTTAGCACTTGCAGATGTCTGAATGGAAATTGATTGAATTTAAATAATCAAGTAATACAAGTTAATACTTCTTGTTTGGCTGTGTACACAACTGTACCTGGAAAAGTTGAGGTCAGATACTTAACTTTCTTGAAAAATGCCTTTTAGGAAAATTTTCCTGATGGCCTAATACAACTTCTTTCTGATGATTAAAAGGGATCAATCTGTGGTAGCTACAGAGGGCTACATTTTTTTTTTCTTATCTGTCACTATTACATAAGACTGTTCTGTTTTTCATATTCTCAAGGGCAAACACACCACATACTTTCTCTGGCAAGTCTGCATGTATAACTCACAAGAGTGGCATTTAAGTTCAGTGCAGACTAGATCATAATTTTTAACCACACTCTTGTGGCTAACACGCTTTTGCTTTTCATGCTGCTTTGAGTTTCGTCATTTGCTTGATGTTTTCAAGTCATTAAATATTAGAATTCTTTTTCTATTTTTGTAGGGAAAACTGATGACGCCAAGGTATCAGAAAAGGGTAGACTATCTCCTAAAGCTGGACATGTTAAACGTTCCCCATCAGATGCAGGACGCAGCAGTGGTGATGAATCCAAAAAGCTTCCCACAAGTAACTCTAGAACAACTGCTGCTAATGCTAATACATTTGGATTTAAGAAACAGAGCGGGTCAGCTGTAGGCATGACTATAATCACTGCCAGTGGGGCAACTATCACCAGTAGATCAGCTACCCTGGGAAAAATCCCAAAGTCATCTGGACTCATGGGTAGGACCACTGGTCGGAAGACTAGTGTTGATGGCTCACAGAACCAGGATGATGGCTACTTAGTACTTAGTGCCCGAACTAATCTTCAGTATCGTAGTTTGCCCCGGCCTAGTAAATCCAGTAGCAGAAGTGGAGCTGGGAATAGATCTAGTACAAGTAGCATAGACTCCAACGTAAGCAGCAAGTCGGCTGGGTTGCCTGTCCCTAAAATGAGAGAGCCTGCCAAGGTAATTCTTGGAAGCTCTCTGCCAGGATTAGTCAATCAGACTGATAAAGAGAAAGGGATTTCGTCTGACAACGAAAGCGTGGCCTCATGTAATTCTGTTAAAGTGAACCCTGCATCACAGACTGCTTCTAGTGGAGCTCAAAGTTCTCACCAGCAAGGAGCCAAGTACCCCGATGTGGCCTCTCCCACTTTGCGCAGGTAGGCAATAAGTTCATTGATTGTGAAATGATGTTAGTTGGAGCTGAATGATCAGGAATCTTCGAGCCAGGTCTGGCTGTGTTTTGTGGAGCACCTACTATTTAGCGTCCTACATCAAGGTCTTTGTATTCAAATTTAATATCACATAAACAGGTTGGCCAGTGTTGTAAATACTCAGAACTTTGAGATAGCAGCAAGGATTTAACATTGGGAAAAAACAAACAAACAAACAAAACCTGTCTGTCAGAAAGTTTGGCAATTGCGATACAAGTCTGTTAAAAAAAATTGTACCTGAAGGCATTATCCGTATAGATTTCACAGGAATAAATACTTTCTTACATGAAGGTTACTGAAGAATTCTTGCACCAATATATATGTAACAAACTTGGAAAAACTCCAGTGGTGGATCAAATTAAAATTGACAACAGAAGAGTTATTTCAAATCTTCATTCTAAAAGTGTAATTTGACCTACCACACGTAGAATCACGTGCCTAACCCAAACGGATTAGGCCACTGTGTTGTGAGACTCGTAACATTAGGTTATTCAACTACACAGAAGAACCCTAAGTAAAGTTCCTGTCTAAGCTGGGTTGAATTTTCTTATCTCAGTAGTGTTTTTTAAACAGAAATCTTACTTCTATTTCTCCACCAGTACCCCCTATGTTATTTTAACATTAATATTGAGTTGGGCAGGAATTCCTTTGTTGATGCAATGTACATCCAAGTCTTGATATTGGTGAAAAGTTCCGTTAATATTATTTTTCAATTTAATTTGACATTGAGTAGCTTGTCTGTTTCAAGTTGCAGTGTTTTGCATTTCATTTTGTCTTGACACCATAATACCCATACAGTTATGCTACATCATCCTGCTTGCAGTGATGTGATAAAGCCACATTCCATCTGAAGCACCAGTGCAAGCATAAAGGCTATGATGGCAGCTTAGACTAAAGCTTTAAAGCTTTAAAGAGTTGTAAACTGTTTCTTTTTAGATGAGTGGTTTTATTTGAAGAGCATTTGTGTGAACAATTCAAGATAATTCATTTACTTTATCCTTGATCATCATAAGATAAACCGTGTCCTTTAGAACATGTGACCTTCATCAGTGACTACTTAAAATGAAAAACTCAAATAGACCTTTGATTTCTAAGGTATACCCCATGACAAATGCAGGTTTTCAGTGTTGCATGCCTCAGGTGCATTAATCTGGAAATATGATTACAGATTTTTTATGATTACTAGAAAGCCATATTGCTAGCCATATAATTGAAATGGTGCATTAGAAATACATGCAACTTCAAAGAGAAGACACTGAGGCTGAATTTCACTGTTCCCTCATTTGATTTAGAATTTTGTTCTTGAATTTTTAGCAGGCTGCCTAAATAAAGAGGCATATGCATCAGAGTTGAATTTAATCTCTTCTGTTTGTTACTGATTTCCAGAATGACAATTAAAAAGATTTTGAGCATTGTTTTATATTCAGTTGAGATGAGTTGCAAACATTATTTTTTGTATGTAATTTTTAAAATATTACACAGAATCACACAATCACAGAACGGTTGTGGTTACAATAAATCAGAAACCGTACCTTTGTGATGGTATAGATTTGCCTGCAGGTCTCCAAACATACATGACTGCTGTGCTGTCATAAACAGTGAAATTCTGTAATTCTGCTATGAGACCTTCACTGTGTCCTCTCAGTATTCCCTTTAGCTCAAGTATTATGAATACATCATTTCTCTTAAATTAAATCATTTTCTATCTTGATAAATTTTATTATTAAATTGGGCATTTGTGCTTTGGAACATGTAATACACTGCTTTTCTGTTTGTGGGAGACGTGCGTGACCCAAGAGTCAGCTCAGATCTGCCAGTCTCTTGTCAGTAACACTAGAAAGGAGAAAACAGATGTTCTCCCTTGTAGGGTATTTCCTTCAAGAATTAATGTCTGTATTGATGTGACTGTCTTGATGGGTTGGCTTTTTTTCTGAACTGAAGGAATGCTCTTCAGACCGTATCCTCTTTTGACTGTATTTGTTATGAGGCTGTGGTTCAGCAACACTCCGCCTTTGGCAGCAAAGCGTTTCTGTTTGTGCCACGGTGCACCATCATTTCAGTTGTATTAGAGGTGCTGTGAAACAGTTTGGGGAAGATGGCATTGCTTACAAACAGCTTGTAAATATGTAGTGTGGGTGTTGTTTTTTTTTTAAAAAAAAAAAAAAAAGCTCTAGGATCCTATCTGTAAATCTCAGTTCCCCGATGCAATTGAAGAGGCGGTATGCAAAGCATACGAGCAGGAAGGATACCCTAAGCTGGTATTGTTACTGAAGGCCATGTATCAGTGCAGTATGGTTGGACATTTTTCTTCATAGTCACTCTAATAACATGAACTCTAAATAGAACCTAGACTCTAAATATCTCTAAAACCCTGTAAGAATGGGCTTTGTCATTTGAGGTCTTTTGCTCCTCTAAGTCAGGGTCTCCTGATCAATGAGGTGTGATGTGGGGTGCAAAGTTTGCCAGATCTGTGCTGGTTTGTGGATCCGCATTGCTCTCTCTAAGTCAGGTGCTGAGCGGTTCATAGCACAGATACTTGCGCAGCGCTGGACATGAGGTAGATGTAGATGTGCACCTTAGCCTGAGCCAGCAGAGTTGTCCAAGTGCTTTGCAGCAAGTATGCAATGGCAGCAATCCAGCAGCGATGCTGCAGACGTTTTGCACAGGCATATCGAAGCTGCAGGTAGCACACGTGCAGTAAGTATAGTGGTTCTCAGCATCGCTGGGCTTACTGCGCTTGTGCTGGAGAGGGCCAGGCTGTATTGCACAGCCTGTGCTCCTGGAAGCATTGGACAGACTGACTTGGTGTGCGTGTGGTATGCAGGCGACCTGAGCATACTTGAAAGCAGAGGAAGTTCTCCTGGGTGCATACCCACCCACACCTTTAGTGGCTCTTAGCTGGAAATACTGTAGTCCTCTTTTCTGCAGACAGTTGAGTAGACACCTGCTTTGAAAGATTTCATCCCCAATGTGCACACCATTGATATGAAAAGAGCAAATCCGTATAGATACGGGTGAGGAAAACTAAGAGTCTGAAGGCAGTTAAAGGAGCTAAATGGCAGAAATAGAAGCACTGTTTTGGGGAGGATGTTTGAAGCTATATTCAAAAGCTACACTTTCTTCAGAACGTTATAAAATGTTTCAGAATCTAATCTTAAGCAAGTTGATTTCTAAGACATGCTTTTGAGAACTTTCAGACTGACAAAATGAGGGAACTGAAATGTTTTCTTCACTGGCAATGCAGTTGCATGACAGGCAGCAGTGATGCAAATTGGAGAAGCTGCAGTCATCCTTCCCCAACCATGCTTTTATATCCCTTCTCTTGCACTGGTTCTGGCACTTAGCTGGTCTTCTACTGAGCAAGTTCCAGGTGCCAAGCAAGGTAAAATCTCATTTTATGCTCCAAAGTATTAGTTTCCAACAGGTTTAGCTACTGAAGTGAGACAAACATACACATGATATCAGTAAATATTTTTACTGTTACATCCCTGCAAATGCTGCTTCTGTGCAGAGCGTTCAATGGTTTCCACAGAATTCACCTAACAACAAGCTTTCAACCTCTGCTATTCCATACTTCAGAATAATCAGTGCCAAATTTCTCTGGTATCCTTTTTCCTTAAGAAGCAGAAGACAATACCGCTCTATTTTAGTTGTATAAAGCAGCATTTTAGCTTTGTGAAAGTATTATTTGATGATTCAAAGAAGAAACTCTTAAGATGAATTTGGTGCTACAGAAATTGTCTCTGGACTTGATGTAAGGTGGAATGAACACAAAGAGATTTATAAATTTCTGGTTTTGTATGTCCAATATAGGATCATTTACCTAATGTTGGTTTTCTGAAATTAATATCTAGGGTTTAGAAATAAAATATCATTGCATTTAGTATTCCATTTTATGTATTTTTCATGTCTCTTTTTTTTTCAGACTTTTTGGTGGAAAACCTAGTAAGCAAGTTCCCATCACAACAGCCGAAAATATGAAAAATTCAGTAGTTATATCCAATCCTCATGCTACCATGAACCAGCAGGGTAATCTTGATTCACCATCTGGCAGTGGTATGCTAAGCAGTGGGGGCAGCAGTCCTCTGTATGGTAAAACCACAGATATGAACCAATCTCCACTAGCTTCTAGTCCCAGTTCAGCGCATTCAGCTCCTTCCAACAGTTTAACATGGGGTACCAACGCAAGTAGTTCTTCCGCTGTTAGCAAGGATGGCATTGGATATCAGTCTGTCAGCAGTCTTCATACCAGCTGTGAATCCATTGATATCTCTCTGAGCAGTGGAGGTGGGCTGAGCCATAACTCCTCCAGTGGCTTGATTTCAACCTCTAAAGATGATTCTCTGACTCCCTTTGTCCGAACCAACAGTGTTAAGACTACGTTGTCTGAAAGGTTAGTAGTTTTTTCTCTTGCTTCCGTATCCTTGTATATATATATCCTTGTCTTTAGTGTGAGTGAAGTCCTGGCAGCAGTAGCCAAGAGTGTAGTCGCAATTCAAATTGTGCTTCTTATAAGATAATATTGAGTGATATTACTAGAAGAGACAAGGAAACCATTCCAGGCAAGGAGCCCGGTTCAGAGCAAGATGATTTGTTCAGGTGAGATTTTTCATCTGCTGAGGTAACCAACATCACAACTTTTTCTTGCTACTGTACCTAAAATTTTACATAATACATGAATTGTGCATAGTACATTATCCTTTCAACGATCACCTGTTAGTTGATCTGATAGGGGCATTCCAAAAAAAGCCTTATTACTATTTTCATTTGAGAAGCCAACTGTTTCTCGTTAAACTTCTTCGTTATTTGATGAAGGTTGAATCTGGGCTACCAGTGCACAAGTGCTGTGCTGATGATAATGGCTCATGAAAAGACTGCAATTTGACAAGTTTTTCAATTGGAGTCCATGCTGAAGAGAAGTCCCTGTCTCCCTAGTCACTTGATCCCTTCTCTGCCTCTCCTTGCTGCCCTGTCCCATCGCCACTTGCCCTCTACAATGTTTCAGTACAGGCTTTTCTGTGAATGCTTTACAGAAATCAAGTGGGAGATGGATCCAACTGAAAAATGATGACCTGAATTGTATTTCAGACTGATCCGTTCCCCAACTCATAGATAACCTGTGTGGACACAGAGTAGGAGCTGGGAGCAGACTGACCAGGGAGGAGGGAGAAGGACTGCTTTTCCAGTGTCAGAGCTGTATTAAAGGCATATTGAGATATCATCTGGATAAAACAGACAGTGACCTGCAGCGCGTGCTCTTTGAGTGGCCTTCTGTAGAAGGTAGTGCCACTGCAAGCGTTGGAAATCAGCTGTATCCTGACACGTAATTAGTTAGTTAGGTAGCAAAATTTTTGTATTAGCATCTTAATGGAAAAAATTATTGCTGAATGTAATGTTTTGGTGGTTTGGGTTTCTGTTTGCATTTTATTGTAACTCCTTTGTTTTCTCCTCTTTTCATTCTAATATTCCTTCTCTTGTTTTCTGTCTTGTTGGACTGATTCTTCTAGCCCTCTTTCCTCCCCTGCTGCTAGTCCCAAATTCTGCAGAAATACTTTGCCCAGGAGACAGGACAGGTAATGCTGTCTCAGGACAGTAGAACACACAAGGCTGTAGGTGTTGTTGCCCATCTCGGTGACACAAATTGTTTTGTGAAAGATCATGCTCAGTTGAGTCCTCTGCTGTGTTCATTGTTCAGGTGTGAACTGACACAAAGACATGCCAGTGAGAGTCCACTCAAATACCCCATTTATCTACTAAATCTGGGGAATAGCATATGGCAGAGTTGGCATGTTTTTGTTGTTGCTCTTGAGACTGGGAACATCTTTTGTTGCTTTTTTTTTCTCTTTTTTTTCCACATTTGCTCATTTCTTTGCCAAAGGCAATTTGAAAATCTTGCATTTTTTTTCTACCAATCTAAACTCTCACTAGCATTTCAGCATTCCTCTGGCATGCTGCTTTTTCCACTGCGTTTCAGGCTTGTCACTCTTGTTGTGAAGTCCCAGTGTCATTCAGTGTTGTCAGTCCTTTATTGCAGTTTGGTTTGTGAGTGTTTTGTGGGGACTTGGGCGCATCCGTCCGTGTAAAAATAAATGTAAAATCTGGAAAAAAAATTACCTGAGTCTAAACGTTCTAGTTCACTTTTGCTCTCTGTTGCAATTTTAGTCAGTCCCACAATGGAAATCAACTGTAACTTAGCTGTATGGATTGTCGTTAAGTTACTTCATTTAAGCATGCAGGTATTTTCTTTAAAAACAAATTAACAGGCTCCGCTCATATACAAAATCATCAGTTGTAAAACCGCAAACTTAAATGTCTGGGGTTTGGCTGGCTAATAGATTCCTTTTACTTTGCTAATGGCATTTAAGCTTTGAAAACTGAAACACTCTGTGCTCAGTGCTGGCACAGCGCAGCCGCGAAAGAGTCACCAGCTGCATTCCCGGCATGGTGCCCATTGAACAAAATGGCAGGAAGGTGGTTCTCACTTGCAGATTCTCATCAGTTCTCACGAATAGTCTGCCCCATGCCTGCTGACGTGTATTTTTAAGCATAGATTTGACACATGGTTCATTGTGGACAAGAGAAATGGCAAAATCACTTTGTGAGCAAATGAGCTTCGCTAGCATGGTATCAGCTGCATGTTTGCGAAAATCCACCTGTGGGTAAGGAGGTTTTTGCATGTCTCTGTAGGAAGGCCCCAGCACTTTTTCCTTGGAAAAGGTGATGTAGATGTTTGCGCTTTTTTCTTCATCCTGATCTTAATCGTTCCCTCTTGTTCTTCTCTGAAGTTCTTTTCTTTTAACTTTTCTGCAGCGACCCACATCTTGATAGGAACACTTTGCCTAAGAAGGGACTCAGGTATTGGTGTTTCCACGCAGTTTAACAGCTTTTGTTGTGGCTTTGGAGTTTGTTGTGTTTCTTTTGTGGCTGGTGGTGATGGTCGCAATGTTTGTAAGAGGTGGCAACAATCTTTATTTTCTTCTTTTCCTTCTTTCTTTCTCTTTTTCTCTTACTCTTTTTTTTTTTTTTCCCTGTAATCCTCAAAGGAGGGCATTTACCACTGTGCTTTTTTCATCCAGTGGCTTCTCAGCTTGAGCAAGAATTGTGGCTTTGCTGGCTGAATTGCTGAAAAGCATCTCATAAACCATTGCTGGGCTTGTCTTGGAAACAATAATTTTGCACCTTTTGTGGCTATTACATGAAATGATATGAGATTATTTTCACCCCTGGGAACCTCGGTGTTGATATAAAAATAGAAGAGATTTTCAATATTGTCCTAACCTTCTTAGGATGAGATTGGACATGTTCATTTAAAAAAAAAAAAAAAAAAGTATTTGCTTCTGAATACTTAAACATGCAGGTGTCTCAGAGATAATTTCTACTCTTCTAGAAAAGAAAAAAAAAAATTACCCAAACAGACTTCTGGCAATCATCACCTAATACATTTTGTGCATCTCTAAGACCGTGATTTTAATGACATGAAAAATTGCACTGAAAATTTTATACCTTTGATACAAGTAATTCTGTCAAGATTATCAACATTAGGTCTTTTTATTAAAATGCTTAGTGTTAGAGAATGTAGCGAAGGTATCAGACAATTTTAAAAAATTGCAACTTCAGAATTGCTTTATGCAGCTTTTGGGATCACTGAGCTGATGCCTTGAAACGGCAGCTGCAATTTATTCTGTGCTTTACACACTGTTCTTCACAGCAGCTTTATCCCATGAAGCTGAGGGCTAAAAGCCTTTCTTAAAATGGAATTTTGTTTAAAATGTTTGTGTGGTTGTCAAGTATGTCTCAAATAAAGGCTCTCTTTTAAGACTGAAACGTTTGAGTTCTGAAGAGGTAGGTATTAATGCTGCAAAAAAAACTCCATTAGTGTGTTAAAGTAAAATGACTGTTTAAAGCCCTTTTCTTAATAAACTGATAATTGTGTAAAGTTTAAGAGATGCAAATAGTCCTCAGTCAGTGGCTGTTGCTTAAGTATCGAGGCATAAGAAGAAGAATAAAAATCCTGTTTTTAAAAATAGTTTTTTTTTCTATGTTACTGTAGCATTCACATTGATTTAAAACACTCTTAGAAATGATATCTTACTGTATAGTCTTCAGTTGAACAGAATCTAATCAAACAGATAATATCAACTGACTGCATTTTAAGTAATAGGCTCCAAGTGCTTGATTTTTGGAAGGAGAGGTAGTCACACAAATATTTTTCAAAAGTCGATGGCATAGCATAACATGGACACTGAAATCCATCAACAGACAGTGTCTTTGTCAGTTAGCAAGTTCTATTTTTCTCACTGTTTTGAATCAAGTGTTTCCATTGTGCTCTCCCTGTTGATACCTGTATCCTTCCAGGCATTTCACGTGACGACTGTGGTAACCTACCTATTTTTCAGGCATATACAAAAGCAAATTTAAAACTT
The DNA here is from genome assembly GCF_964211835.1 of Anser anser. Taxonomy (NCBI): domain Eukaryota; kingdom Metazoa; phylum Chordata; class Aves; order Anseriformes; family Anatidae; genus Anser; species Anser anser. The sequence continues at coordinate 12,129,567 of NC_139725.1, read as the reverse complement.
GGTCTAAGGTGAAGCTAGTGGGTGTTTTGCCATTGACGTTGGCATGGATAAAATTTCCAGTATTTTCTTTACCTTCAGAAAAGGCTGAATATAGTCTCCTTTATGATTATTTAATGCTATTTAGTTTTGAACTAAATGACATACCCTTCCATTAATGCCTGTGTAATGTGAATTATTGGGTCCCAACTTGTTTAAAAATCAGATAATGGCTTTGTTGACTTGAATTTGATTGTAATATGACGAAAAGCCATCTAAGCTTAGAGATGCACCAAAATATTAAAATAGTGATAGAACTTTGGCATAACCTAAGGAAAGGGAAGGATTTCCAAGCTATGGTTTTGTTTTTCAGACATAGCTGGGTAACACACACTATACTTTATTCTGCAGTACTGCTCTACACAACTTCTATCTGTAGCTTTTTGTTTACTGCTAGTTTTGTTACTACTGAAGCTGTAGGAAAGGAGTAATTTTTTTTTTTTGCAAACAAATGGAATGAATTAGGCTTGGAACAGCTCCTTAATTCAGAGTTGTATTTTTGTATCGTGTTAGTTCTTAAATTTTATACGTAAGTTTTCCCATCTTTCTTTCCCTCTCCCCCTCCCCAAGTTTTGTGACATTTCATGTTGCTGTTTTTGTTTGTTTTGTTTTTGAAGTAATTGTGAAAGTTAATTTTGAAATAACTGTTTTCTGCAGGTATACTCCTTCCACCCAACTTCGTAGCCAAGAAGAAGCAAAAGAATGGCTACGGTCACATTCAGCAGGAGGACTTCAGGATACTGCTGGCAATTCTCCATTTTCATCTGGATCCAGCATAACATCACCTTCTGGAACTAGATTTAACTTCTCCCAGCTTGGTGAATAATTATGTTTTGATAATCATAGCAATGCATTGTATGCTTTGAAAATACCGTATTACATAATATAATGCTCTTTCAGCAGCTCCAAGTACCCCATTCAACCTCAGGAAGCACTTCAACTGAAATTAATGTGACTAATCAGCACTGTTATCTTGTGTGCCCAAAGGTGGCATAGTTGCAGTAACTTCGGAAAATTTTTCCCTTGGAGTAATCAGTTGCCTTAATATAAATTGTGGGCTATTAAGTAGAGCTATTTGTTAATATCACACTTAGCTGTGTTTAAAGAAATTAAAATGTTGCCTACCTGCTTAGTAATATTGCTTTAAAAGCCAAGCACATTAATTAGTATTTGTCCTCATTAGTTTAAGTTACTATATCTCTCTATTCAGTAGGCTCATTTGAAAACTGGACAAAGCTCAGTCTGAAACAATATACAAAGTTGTTACCATTCCTTCATTTAATTACACTGATAAAAGTAGACATTTTTAAATGAAGGAAAAAACATTAGTTGCTTTTAACAGGATCCATAACGTATTACAGATTTTAACTGACCACATCATCAGCTGAAATAAACTAATTTAAACTAATTTATGCTAGAATATCTGGAAATATATTTGCATGTTTTCAAGACATGCATCTCATTGTTCATTGATCTGTAACTTGGCGTTCAAGTTGAAACAGTTAAAATGTTTTGTGTAAGAAACAGGTATATTCATGTGAAATAAATGTGCAGAGTTTTTTAAGTTAAAAGTTCAAGATACCGAGTTCTGTAGACAATGAAAAGTCCACCTGAAGTCTCACACACAGTCATTTTACAGTGAGTAATTCCTTTTCCTGAAAGTTCAACTGTCACTGTTTGTAAAGATTCTGTTATCATAAATATTTGCTTGTTCTCCGGTCAAATATTACTTAGTTGCCTTTGCGATTTGTTGAGGCATGAAGATCAATCCTAACAGTAAATGTTTTCTTTTAGTTAAGTGACATCTGGAAAATACTATGTTAAGCAGGCATTTTCCTCTTTCTTTTTTTACTTTCAAATGCCTCTCCATCTATTCTAAAAAGATAAAGAAATAAGATCAAATAAACAGCTTTATGTAAACTAACAATTTACAAAATTTCAGCTGAATAGACACAGTGTAATTGCATTGCCAACAGCTAACAAAATGTCAAGTTCATGAACACACATTAATGGTCAAACAAAAAGGGTGTAGTTTTAGGCTCAGAAAGTTAACTCCTGATGAAGAATATTAAAGATTGCTTACATTAACATGCTTAAAAAATTACTTGGCCACAAGCAATTAACAGAGAAAACATTGTATTTTTCTGTATTCCTAATAAAGGAGCTTGGAGATAGTGAAGTCAAGAAATGCCACTGCAGTTACTTTAACAGCAAATGTTAATGTGAAAGTTAGAACCTTTAAACGGAATTACTGTATTTTCTACATAAAAAGAAGGAAATATTTGAAAGAACAGATTAATCACGTATTCATTGCCTTATATAATTGGTGCCTAGAGGAAACGAATACAGCATGAAGACCAGGGATCAGAAGGCAAAATTGTAAATGTTCATCAGACGTGTCTGTACCAGTTCAGTTGATGGTGTATATGGAAACAGGCAATGACAGTACACCCAGAGGAACTTGCCAGATAAACAGCAGTTTTGTTTTTCTCATTTTTCCACAAACTAATCAGTTCTTAGTAAATAACAGTTATAATTTAGCACAACAGTTGCTTTAAAAATGTGAAAATTGGAGTGGAAGTTTTGTACTCCGAACACTGGCTGTGAGACTGTTGGCTTTTGAGGCAAAAGTGATATTTGTATGGCGTCTTTTAATCGGCAAATTCTACAAGTACGCATGCCTGTGTACTACTTGCAATTCTTAGGAGCTCACAGTGGAAAGAAATAATTCTGAAATATGCAACTATTAGAAAACTAAAGGTCTGAAAATTTCTAACTTCTCTTAAATACAGATAAAAATGTAATTTTCTGGGAACTTGAAGAAGATGGTTCATCAGGCCTGTTTTATGTAGGCAAAATATTAGTTTAAATTCCTCTGGGCATTTTACTCCTTTTTGAGGAAGGACTGTTCCAAATTATATGAGAAATAATTAATTCATGCCTACACAGTGTTGCTGAGTTGACTGCGCTTGTCTGTAGAAGCATAAACTTAGTACCCAGTGTTTAAAATGGCCTTATTTACTTGAGTTTTCCTATTTATTAACTAGATCTGCATGCCTTTTACTTGAATCCACTGCAATTAGAAACATAATGATGTCTAGAGAGAATGACAACAAAAATTTGTGTCTCAGAATAAAGAAGTTTGTTTTTTTTTTTGTAGTTGCGTGAACATCAGGCATGAAAATTTGCGGTCACACAAATAACTTGGTGTTTATTCTATTCTTTATAGCAAGCCCAACCACTGCAGCCCAGATGAGCCTTTCAAATCCAACCATGCTACGGACACACAGCCTTTCCAATGCAGACGGTCCTTATGACCCCTATAGTGACACACGCTTCAGGAATAGCTCAATGTCCCTGGATGAGAAAAGCAGAACAATGAGCCGGTCTGGCTCGTTCCGTGATGGCTTTGAAGAAGGTCAGTAAAGGATGTGGTGCTGGAAATGATCAGAAGATGGCATTCTCACATAAACCAAGTGTAAATGTTGTGTTTTTCCGTTCAGCATCACGGTCATTTTAGACCACACTTCTCAGTGGTGTATAAAACTAATCCTAGTGAAGGTGTTCGCTCAGTCCTTCTGGCTGGACATAGCCTATGAGTCTTGTACCTGTACCATGTGATTTATACACATCCTTTGCTTCATTTTTAGTGATACCAGAATGCTCAAGTTCATGCTTAGAGTTAGCATATTGAAGTGTTTTCTTGAATAGGAATATTCACCTGACCTGGGCCTCCATATTTGTTTGTAGTGTATAAGTAATTGAAATTAGTCAGACTGTTGTTTCTATCCCGGTTAATTTTCAATTATCTGTATTCAACATGTCTTTCCGTGTTATTTCTGCTGAATGCCATGGGTTTGTATCTGCACAGCTTTCACAGAAGGGCCCTGAGTAGTTCTTCAAAACATTTAAACTCTTCTTTTTTCTTCCTTTGCCTCATTTCAAATAAGCATTCATACATATTTGATAAAAGAAGCTCAAGTTAATACAAGAAGAAAAATTAATTTACTTGTAAATTAATATTTTGTTTAGTTGTTACTGATCAAGCAACCCTATGGTTGTACGAGGAGTAGCCAACCTACCTGAGCTATGAGTGCACATCAAAACCTCCATATGGTTGCATGCCACAAAACACGTGATGCACTTTGAGAAGTCGAGCATGGGGCAGGTTCTGGGAGTGGTTCACAGGAAGGTGACAGGATTAGCTTTTCAAGTCTTAAATCTCCTTTCTGTCAAGGATTGGGAGTTCTGTTGAGTGTCAGGTGCTTTATTGATACAGCTCACATCGGTCTTCGCTGGCTTGCTTCGTCCACTGCTGAAGCTCTGTACTTTAAGCGCTGTGGATACAGTGCCCTGCTGTTGCCACCCCTAAGAGCTAGGCGTGCACAGGAGCTATGCTTTGGTGCTTGCAGGAGCTTTTAAGAGCCACCAGGTGCCTTCCTGCAGATACTGGTTATTCCGTCAGTTCCCTGCCATTGGAAGGGATAGAAAATGTGTAATGGATATGGCTTCGGAAAGAATCAGGGCTAATTCATTACTGAATTCAGATGAACTATAATTCCATTACATTTAATTGTGTTTTAGGGGCCTGTGGTTGAGGGTCTTCCTTAGGGCTTGAAAAAGAGAAAAATAACCCTGAAAACATGTCGCTGCAGGAATTGACCTTTGTGTCATGCTCTCAGAAAGCTAGATGATCAGAAATGGTCAAAGATTGCCTGATAGTCAATTGAATTCCATTCTGTGATGAGCAGTTCTTCTCATACTAAAGAGCAACTTAATATAATTGTTGAATTAATGTAGATCAGTGCATCTGTGTTATATTTAGATGATTTATAGAAAGAGCTACTACAGTAAAACTTATTCAAGTTTTATTGAAGACATCATCAAAAATTTGTAATCTTAGTCTTTTATTATTTTAAGTGTGCCTACAATTGCAGCTAATGCATTTTGGTGTATGGGAGGATAAACTGTATTTTGTAATTCAGAAATTCTTGTCCAGGAAAGAGGCTGGGCTGAATGAATATTTAAGAAGTATTACATGTTTGAGGGAGGGACCATGTAAAAAAGGAAAAGGGAAGCGTTAGTGAAGCCAAATGTTCTGCCGAGTGCTTTTCATTCATTTTATTAAAATTCTTTAGTCTTACTGAAGGCAGGGATAGCCCTGTAGCTCCTGCTTATTTCTCAGGGAATGACAAGTTATAAGTTAGCAAGCAGTTCTGAATATGGCACGAGTTATCCTGTGCTTTCAAAACTGTGAATGTAATTCACGGTGTGTGCGCATGCCTTGAGATGAAAAAGTATTACAGAAATTAAATATGGTTAATGGACAAATTAATTTTATACTAATCTGCCAGTGTCAATAAAGTATAAATCCAGGTCTTAAGTAAAGCTTACCAACCTACATCTTAATTATTAACATATGAAATTACAAGACATTTGATTCTTGTTAAGTTAAGCACGCCCAGAATTTATTCTTAAAATAAATATATATATATATATATATATAAATTTTGTCTCCATAGCATCAAGTTCTGTCACATTCTCTTGTAGCACAGTGCTTAAGTGGAAATGTTATGAGTCTTGCAGTAATTCTGCTTCTTGCAGGATTTCAGCACTGGGGAGATGCCAGCAGGAACAGCCTCCAAAATATCCAGAACTTCAGAGAAAAACAGCCTAAAACTTAACTGGTCTCTTGGCTCTTTCATTTCCCTGCTTCTGTAGCAATAATTCCTCCCCAGGAGCTGTGTTGCTGTTGGTTTGGCCCTGATGCTTCAGCCTCTTAGACAGAAGAGGAATTGAATTCATTTTTGTTGAGATAAAAATGCTGATTCCTTTTTGTGCTGCTGACTGAAACATCTGTTGTTTTTTCTACTCTTTGGACAGTTGATCATGACTAGACTATTTCTTTGCTAACATGAAAAAATGATACGTGCTTGCATATGCATTTATAGTGCTTTGAAATAATAGTTCCAAAACAATTTGGGTTTGTAGTCTACATGCAGATGCACGTTAACTGCAGAAAACAGGATTCACATCAAGAGCATAGCTGCCTTCAGGCTCCTAATTAAATAGCCTTAAAGTAGCCATCTGCAGGTACTTTAACAAGATATTGCACAAAAATATTAACTCCTTAGCTCTCCTTGAAACTAGAAATCTCAAATTATATGCACATTCAAATGATGCAGTAGTGGTGTTTTACAAGGCAATATGATTCCCAGAGTTTGAAGTTTTTTCATACTGTTCCTTCTTTTTTCCTTTGAAGTCCCCATGTGATCTTAAAAATTCCAGTGGGTGTGAACTTATATATGTGTGTCCCCCATTCCTTTGTACAGAGATCAGCTTCTTGTCTGAGCAGTTGTTACGGTCACTTTCTTAAATACATCTCTTATCTTTTATTTTTTTATTTTTAGTAAAAACTGCTTAAAGGAATAGCATAGAGAAACACAGCAAAATAATAATACGTTGTCTGTGTGAGACCTTTGTTGGCCTTGTGCAATATTGTCTGTGCCCTGGGCATTTCATTTTTTAAACAAAGCGATGCTAAAGATAAAATGAAGGTAGAAACAAAAGTGATGTGGAGATCTTAAATGCATAACATCTATAGTAGGAAGAGAGTTAGAATAAGTGAGAAATCTTCAGCTCGGAAAACGATGACTGAAGGAGGTGATAATGTATAATTTAGTGCATTAATGAAGATGACAGTTAGCCATTACTTCTTGTTCCACCAAGGTCCAGAGACACTCAAGGAACTTACTGACTGATTCATCAGCAGGCCAAAACAACTAATATATTAATATTAATAACTAATATATTAATATATTATAAGAATATATTTATAAACCAAAGCAATTTTTTTTTGTTACAGACAAAAATGTGTCGGTGGATTCAGAAGTAATTAAGCGAGTTAATGCTAGGTCACGGGAACTATGAAAAATAATGGTTTGAGTGCAGTTTCTGTCTCAGGAATTTCCATCTCTGCTGATTCCCAGAAGATACAAAGGTGTACCTGGGGAAAATCACCAAGTATCTGCCTTGTTCTTACGTTTCTTTCCCCAAACATTCTCTGTGAGAATGTACTGCAGCCAGAGATTGAATATTTGATTAAACAGACCTTGGGCCTGATTCATTCTGGTAATTTTTATGTTCTTAATACAGCACAGTACTTAGCATCTCACTCTAAAGATCATTTTAATTGAAAACATTATTAACCAGAAAAAGCAAATGGGTGTGAGTTTTTTTACTTTATTGTGGGTTTTTATAAATTGTCTTAAATTCCGCCAGAAGACAACTTAGACTTTGTTTACTTCTCTTTCCAGCCTTGCCTTAGGATATAATGTGAATGGGAAAACAGAACCCATTTATTTTGAATGTAGGAGAATTTCAGTAGGTAATTAAAACACAATGGCAACTTTTCTAAACTTTTTTTGGCTGGAGTATTTAGATGAAAGAAAAAATGATTAACAGGATTTCGTATGCTTTGTACGAAGTTATCTAGAGTTTGAATGAAAGTTTCAGTAAAAGTATTTTGTTTCTAAAAATAAGAAAAGTTATTTGTGCATGTTTCAGGAACAGAAATAATAGCTTCAGGTAGTTGTTTCTTTTAATAGCATAACAAAAAAAAAGATGATGTTACATGTAGATCCTAACACAGTGCGATGGTAACAACCTGAAAAATCAATACATGCGGATATCTTTTACTGAATGCATATTTAAATGCAAAAAGTGCTTGGACTTGGTTCTTTTTCAGAAAATGTTTTGCAGCCATGTTTTCACTCAGGTAATTTTGCTACGAGAGAAAGAAATCACCTTGTTAAAGAAATGTCATTGCCTTAAAGACAGACCAAAAGTCTGCAGGAATAGGAAGTATTCTGATCATTGACACCCATGATGCAGTTCTGTCATAGAGGTGGAAGGAGGATATAGTTATTTTAGAGGACAATTCAGAGTCCCCAGATTAAACAGTACTTTCTGACCTGGGTGCTCCAAATCTTGTGGAGTTCATCTCGGTGCAAAGTGGAGCTGGGAATCAGAGTTCTCTCTTGGTCTGTGATTTGACTGCATAAAGAAAACAACTCCCCTATGATCTCATCTAAAACCGAAGATGAAGAAGTTAGACTTTATTTTGAAACCTCTCCTTCATTGCAGTTAATTTGTTCCTTTTTTATCCCGAGTTGTAAGATACGTCTGTCCAAAGAAATATTTATTTCTAAACAAATCTTCATTGAAACTTTTCTTTTTAATCTTGTTGTGCCTCGTTGGGACACCTTGTTGTCCCCCCAAAATTTGTAATATTAAATTGTTAAAACAGCTTTACCAAATCAGAGTTTATGGATTGTACTCTGTGGCCAAGTATTCTTCCAGCTGAACATTATTTGTGCAATAACATAATGAAGTTTATGATGGATGATGAACTTTATGAAAGTATTTCCTCATCAGGCATGTAGCTGACAATAGATGATCTACGAAGTTTGCTTTATGTGGTTACAGTATTTATGTTCGGTTTGTTGATTTTCTTTCCTCTAGTGCATGGTTCTTCTCTCTCTTTGGTGTCCAGTACATCATCTATTTATTCGACGGTGAGTATAATGAAATGAATGATTTTACTTTATTAGTCAAAGTTATTGAATTGACTGGTCTTACTGTGCTAATTATTTTTGCCATTCAAGGAGGAGGAACAAAAGCACTGTTAATTTTCATGTTCGTGTTCTGTAAGCTTTCTCTGAAAGAAATGTTTGTGTTCATAAAGATGCCTGTTGATACTTAGACATATTCTTATTAAACAGAGATATTAATGGCTTAAAAGCAGCAACTTTTTGTTTGAGTCAGTGTTTTACAACTCTGCTAAACAGGTTTCACTGTTAAGGACTTCCTCAAGTCTGAGGAGATTTGAACTGCATTACTTAAAGCACCCCAAATTTGCTGTATCAAGTCATTCTAGCCTTGTATTAAGTATTTGCTATTAAAGAAGCTTGAATAAGTTTTCAATAATGTAGATTTTAATAAGTGTAAGGAAGCATTTGCTCACTATGCTAGTAATATTTTCTCCAGAAGTATGTATTTACTTAGGTTATCTGATCCTGAAATAAAACTTTCTGAAGTTTGGAAATACAGATTTTTTTAAAATGCATGTTGCATTGGCTTATTTTCTTCTAATATTCTTACAAAGGATCTTCCATTTAAAGCATGGAAGACTTCCTAAGACTATACCTGTGCTTTAATGGGAAAGTGAGGCTGCAACACGTAGACCCTGTCTTGCCTACCTTCTGTCTGGTTAGTTGGGGCGTTAATTGCAGTGACCTGGGGGCACAAGCAGCTTCCAGCCTACACGTGCTGGTATTCAGTACTGATGATTAAATCCTAGTGGCTAGTTTAATCCCAAACTAGCTAGTTTAAAACTGGATCATGCATTCCTGGTATGCTGTAATCGGAATTTTGGAGGTTTCTAAAAGCATCACCTTTTTAAGAAAACAAAGGGCGAATAGCAATTACTTCTGAAATATGTGTGAATTGAACAGAATCTTTCATTTCAAATTGTTATGCAAGTATGATGCAACTTCACACTTAACCACACATCCACAGCTAAAACAAGGATGTGTGACACGACTACACAGGAAGACTTGCTCTTGGAACAATATGTATAATTGTTTATCAAGCTGTCAAGGCAGCATAGTGTTTTCACGTATCTGTTCCACTGTTAGCAGGCTACATGTGTAACGTGGCCTTAAGACCTTGATAATAAATTGAAAATACTGCCTTCCATTGTTAACCTTGCCTCAATCAAGGTCTGTATGAAGCCAAAACAGATAACACATTGGAAGGGTGGAAAACAGACCTTTCCTCTGGGCTGTTGTTCGTAGACATGAGCCACAAGGAGAGTAGTCAGCAGCCACTGCCTTAAGTTTCTCATTTATGTGCTTGCTGTCCAAGCATAAGTGGCTCTTAATAGGGTGGTTTGATGGGTATAATTTTCATGGTGGCTTGTACTGGACATGTTTACATAAGGATAGTGGAGTGTCCAACTTTCTTCCGTTTGCTGGTAACTTGGGTTAGAAACAAGCCACAGTAGCCACAATTTTATCATGCAGACCAGAAGGGATGGTCAGTACATCCCCTTTGCATACTCAGATAACTAGTTATGAGTCCTCAGTTTTTCATCACCACAGTGCCTAGACAGCACAGGTTGTCATGATGGTTATGTTGTAATATCCTCATACATTTTTTCTGGTTTTATTTTATAGCCTGAAGAGAAATGCCAGTCAGAGGTAAGAGCACACTGTGTTTGACAGGCATAAATGTTCTGTCAGGACACTCTGCATTTTCTGTCTTGCTGTTTTATTTCTCCATATTATAGTGCAGTAAAATAATCTCTTAAAATATATAGATCCGCAAGCTACGAAGAGAATTGGATGCATCCCAAGAAAAAGTTTCAGCTCTGACAACTCAGTTGACTGCCAATGTGAGTACAACTCAGAGAACAAATTCTAACGGAATGCATTTAATGCACCAATTACCACCACAGGTCTTCTAAGTGACAAAAAGATTTCATCTGTATAACATTCAGTTCACATTATGTATATGTTTAAAAAAATATCTACATGCATGTGGAACCTTTCCAAAAATATCATCCTCTGTCCTACTGAATTATCTTATGCCTTCCTTTAAATACAGAATTAGAATATTCATCGTGCTTAACACATCTGATAAAAACATTGTCAAGATCTGAAGATGTTTTTATCAGAATCATTGAAGACCAGCTCTTTATTTATTTATTTATGTTATAAATAGTGTCTTATTCTGATATTTGGGTGGGGTGAGGTACAAATGGTGGTTCTAATTGGTAGGAATAAAAATTGGTAGAAACTTGGATTAAAAAACATGAAGTTTTCCTGTTGCGTAAAGAAGTGGGCTAATGGTGTAATCATAGGTAACAGAGGCAGAAGGGGCTCTGAGAATTTATTTACAGTTTCTAAAGAGTGAACATATCCTGATTTTTGCCAGTGTGGGCAATACTGCTTGTTTCCGCTGACGAATTTGATGTTTAAGACACTTGGGAAAAAAAAGATCTTGAAGCCAGGGTGTTGAGGCAACACTATGTGTGACTCTGAGGAAGTTTATGTTCTGTTCTGTAGACACAGATAGGAGAAGTGAAAGACACTAGCTTGCTAGGAAAATAAGCATTCTAGAATAAATAAGCTACAGATGAACAGTGATCAGACCGGGTCACACTGACATCCTCATTTGTGGGAATAGATAAACATAAGAGCACATGTTACTGAAGAGAACATTCTTGTCCAGCAGCTCTTTGAATAAGTACAATACTGAACTTGACGCAGTAAAGGACAGCTTTCATCTGATCAATAGCACCTACCATAAGAAAGATTCAAGGGGAAATGTACTGTAGTGTTTACTGCAGGCATCACAGCGCTGCATCCAGCTTGCAAAATAGAAACGGAAAATCAAGAATACAGTTAGTATAGAAGTCAAATAAAAGTGCTTTGACTGCATGTAGCCTTTCAGTCTCTGACCCAGGAAGAAAAGAAATTAAAAAATCTTCCAAAATCTAAGTTCTTACGTTTGCTTCCTGAATACAAAAGGGATTGAGTACATTACTTGTTTTTCATCCAGGAACATTTTTTTACATGCGAGAAAGTAAAACCAGATTCACTTGCATGCATTTTTTTTTTTATCACATTATTGAATAACCCAGCTTTCATCCTTCATACAAAGAACTTGTCAGCTATGCAACTCATCTAGCGCTGGCTTAATTTTGTTGCATTCTTCTTCGTAGAGTGTTGAGATTCAGCAGGCTGTTATTCAGCACAGGAGTTAGTAGCCTCTGCAAGGGCAGCGAGTAGCATGTGCTTAGGGAAAGAGCAGAGGGAATGGTATCTGTGTAGTGACTCTTCTTCTGTGTGCCTATCCCAATTGACATTAATTTGCCCAAGAATTTGTGCATGGTTACTACCAGGCACTATCTTTGCAGATAGTAGATTTTACGTGTGTTGTTGCTGTACATTTTGTTTGTTTTGCAAAAAGTCAGCATCATTCATTATTTGGAAAATATTCCATTTTAGCTGCATTCGCTTTGCAATTTTTTTTCGATTTGTGCTACTTAAACTTCATAGAACTCAGCATACCCTTTATTTGTCCATAAATCAGCTGCAGCTATCTGCAGAGATGTTGCCGTAACTGTTCTGCCAATATGTTTCAGTCTCTAGCCACCTCTCTTTACAGAACATACAGTTTTTCCATGTAAAAGGCCAGGTCTCATCCCAATGAATTTTAGACAAATAAATGCTGATTATAAAGACCATGCTTTACAGACATTTACTTTACACAAGATTTCTTTAAAAATGAAATAATAATAATAACTAAAAAAAAGGCTTTTAATTTAGGCATTTTGAGTTGACCTCTCTATTTAATTTATCAGATATTTTCTGAGTTCTGCTCTATACACACTGTAGCCTTCGATGTTATTCTCAGGCCGTTTGGGACAAGACTTTGTGAAAATGTTTCCCTCTAACTAGTATGTGAAAGTAACTGTTTTCTGTAGCTCACTGAAAATTTCCACAAAGCAATAATTTCAAGGAGCTTGATTTGGATTCAGAAGGGTATTTTTTTCATAAGCTAGGTTCAAAACATGGGTTTATATCCCACTATTAATCCATGCGGTCCTTTTTTTTTAAAAAAAAAAAAAAAAAGACTTCTGCAAAGTATTGCTGAATGTTACTGAATATCAGTTTGGCTTTTCCCACTTCACTGCTCCCCCGCCCCCCAAAAACCTTTCAGCTTGTTTTTTAAATAAACCTTTACATTTTCAAAGTAAGGTTTTAACTTACTTTTTGCTATTTTCTCACGGTCTGAGATCTGCTTATTTTCATAGGGGCTGAGGGGAACGAGAGATGCACGTCCCTGTATTATTGTAGTGTTTGTGTTTGCTTTCAATGTGAATGTGAGAACAATTATGTAGGATAAGTCAGCTGTGTGCTGATGATAAGCCTGGAATGGCTCTGTGGAAGGTGGTGCCATTCCCTATATAGTTAGGTGAGAGGATGTCCTTTGCAGATTGGAAAGGTTCCATGCAATTTTATGCATCAAAGCTGGGGGTAACACCTGCCAGAAAACCCACCTTCAGGAGATACCGTACTGATGTGCCAAGTCATGGTGCTGCTCCTACTGCTATGTCCTCTAAAGTGTTTGGTAGCAGCTGCTGCCAAGCATGGCACCATGGTTTATAGCCTACGACTGCACGACTTCATGGTGTGCTGCTAGTAGGAGTTCTACACAAATGGCCTGTCGTTTTCTAAAATCCTGACATTGGTCTGTTACCTTCAGCATTTCTAATTTTCCACAACTAAGTTGTTCCTGGTAATTTGTTTGTAAACGTTTTCACAATGCATGCTCAAGTCCTTTGACCTTTCTGAATCACTGTTATTTTCTCTGGATCATTGACACAACAAACAATGAAATACGGTAGTGCTGCATTTAAATACCTGCATAAATATTCTTGTTTGAGGAGAGAACAAAATAACTTCTGTCTCATTTAATTTTCAGGCACACCTTGTAGCAGCATTTGAGCAGAGTCTGGGAAACATGACGATCAGACTGCAGAGCCTAACCATGACAGCTGAACAAAAGGTAAGTTGGAGAAATATTTGTGGAAGGTGCACTTATAAAGATGTGTATCCCAGATGGGCAGATCTGAGATGGCTTTTAAGGATTAAGTCACCGTTGTGCTTTATCTGACAGATTTATAGGGAGGTTTAACTTTTCATTCACAAAAGGTAAATGCGTATGTGGTTTAGACTAATTAACTGTTGAAGACCTTTTCTTAAGATGAGGGGAAGGGCACTGTCAGTACAGAAGCCTTCAGTTCTGTTTGCAGCATTGTTGCTCTTCCTCCTCCTGTGATGTGGAAGTAAGTCACATACACTGTATGCCTTAATTTCCTCAATTGTGGTGAAAGGATAAATTATAGTAAATTTTTTGACTAAGATACTTGTTTTTCCTACTGGGATGTTGTGACAACTGATACAGTTATTCCTATAACTTCTTCCTTTGGATACAAGTCTTCAGTATTGCATATTTTTGTAATAAATTTCTTCCCAATGCATTCACGCCTGTGTGTCCAGATGAAACGCTAAGAAAAATCATTGCAAGATGGACAACATAGTTTTTTTGGACAGTGTGCTTGAATATATTTTACTTGTCTACTACGAGCATGCACATTTCCTTGTACTGCAATAATCAAGCTATTTTGCAGACTATTGAGGATGCATTTCCCCAGGCATACTGAACCTCATTTATATTTTCTTGTAGATATATATTCCATAAATTCTCTGTCAACTCCCAATGCTCAGACCGAGAAGTAATGTTACCAAATACAGCTTGGTAACACTAGCTTTTTTGGATGTATCATCATTTTTTTCTTATTTAAGGACTCCGAACTGAATGAGTTAAGGAAGACTATTGAACTGCTGAAGAAGCAAAATGCTGCTGCCCAGGCTGCCATTAATGGAGTCATCAACACACCTGAGCTCAACTGCAAAGGTGAGAAACAAGCACTGCATTTCACAACTGTGAAGTGCTCTTGGGACTTGAGTCCTCTTGGTAATATCTCGTGCAACTCTGTCAGAGATTAACTTTGTCTCATGACCGTGCTCTAGTTACTTGAGTTGGTATAATGTGGGGATTTGGAATGGGTATCTGTGTAAATAGTGTGGTAAATTCTACAGAAATAAATGAACGTGTTAGAACTTGAGTGTGAGCTCAATGAATTTACTATAATCGCTTAGTATTTTACCCATCTTAGACACTGATGTGAAGCATCAGGGAGCAAAGACCCCCCTTTTCAGAGCTGTCAAACACTTGGCTTTATTTTCTTTGGTGTTCTCTGTAATTTCCAATATGAAGTTTGAATGCAGTCTTGTCATATGTAACTCCTGTTGAACGGTCTGGGTCTGAGATTTTAATCTCCTCACAAGAAATAAGTATTAGGCGTACTGCTTTGAAACAAGCAGTGCATCAGTTGGGGTAAGTGATCGTGTGTTTTTTTCCAACACTGTTCATTTGGGATTGAACGATTAATACAGAATACCAAATTTGACACCACCTCAATTAATATTCAGGAACTGGAGCTGCTCAACCCACAGACCTGCGGATCCGAAGGCAGCACTCTTCAGATAGTGTTTCTAGCATTAACAGTGCTACCAGCCACTCCAGTGTGGGAAGCAACATAGAGAGTGATTCAAAGAAAAAGAAGAGGAAGAACTGGGTGAGTGCATTTTAACGGATTGCGTGAGGTTTTATGTAAAACTGTCAGAACACGCATGGTGAAATGTAGCTGCTCAGCTCCTCCTTCCTCCCCATGCCTCATGTAACAGGTCAGCACAAGAACTAGGCACTGTTTAAATCCTGTGTAAATACTCTTTTGAAGAGTTAATTGAGTCATAAGTGATGTATGTGCTTGTGTAGGCTCTGTGTAGGATTGAATCTTATGTTAACAGCCAAAAGGACAGTCCTATAGTAGAAATACCTGTCAAAGATCAATTCTGGGTAAAAATTATACGGTGTCCAGCCCCTCAGGGAAAACTCTACATTTGTCATTAAAGTAAAACAAATCCATAAATGTCATTAAAGTAAACAAATCCATGATTACAAAAATGAGAGGTTTTTTTTTCTTTTTTCTTTTTGCCTCATAGGGCTCTCTTCTTTTAAGTGAACATGTTAAACACTTTAAGAGCTCTGTTCAGAACGTTACCATGGATTTCCACAGGAAAAAAAATAAAAACTTAAAAAATTTATTGTGATAAACATTTATTCTTCAAGATTTTGCAACACTTACCTTTCATTTCCCATTTTTCCTTCTTTGCTCGTCATGTACTGTATACAAGGTACCGTGTACTGGAGGAAAGGTACAATATATAAAACTCCATTTTGAATTAGACCACAACTGCCTTAGTGACCTAGTCTGACTGTAGTTTGGACTGAAGTCCCTAGATCCTACATTGTACCCAGTAAAGCAATCCACCCCTTCCTTCCCACGGAATTTAAATTTCCCTTGATCTTTTGGGAGCTTCTCTGTATAGCTACAAAATGTGGTTTGAGCTGGTAAAGTCTTGATTTTTATTTGCACAATATCCCCTCAGAAACATTTATGAAACTCCCTGGACTGTAGGAAATGGCTTTTTGAGCAGGTTCTTGGTTTTATTTCTCTTTTGTCACGGTGGTTTCATTTGGATATCTTGCTAGCTCCTTCGTAACGGTAGTATTGCTTTTCTGCTCCTAAAATCATTCGTTAATTGGAAACAATGTCATCTCCACATCGCTCTTGTGTGGGGTTTTACAGTAGTTAGGGTAAATTGCTGCACCTTGTAAATTGCTAGCAACTCTTTTCATTTTTGTGACACAAATCTTTTATAATGGTTACGCCTTAGTTAAGATAAACACTTTGAATTTTTTGCTTTAGCTTCTATTCTTTGTTATTGTAATGTAGTAGATACCATTCTACGTCAGCCTAAGTTTCTCATTCATCACACGGCTATCTTTAAAGTAGGTTAAGGAAACATTTCCTTATTATAAACAGAAGACAGGACAATATCTTAACGTTGGTATTAAATATGAGTACGTCATTGCTGTAAAATGAAGATTGGAAATTAAATCAGTAATTTAATGAGAAAATAGTAGTCTGATTTGCACATTGTTAATTCACAAATACTGATGAAGTTCTCAGCCAAAGACCTTTTGTTATATGTAGAAGCAATGCAGCTGTCCACACAGGGCTGAAAAAACAGATTTGCAACATTTCTCAACATAGGAATCTTTGTCTAGTATAAAAATAACTTTCATCTCATATTAAGCCGGAGTGTGTTAACTGGTGTTGAACTGTAAATTCAGCATAACATCAGTTCAGCCACATCAATATTCATTCTATGAGTTTTTTGGCAAATGGCGGGCACATTTAAAAAAAAAAAATATATATATATATATATATAGTTGCAGGTGTGTAGAGATGATTCAGTATTTTATCCTGGTGAAATACCTGTTCCTGCAAGGAAAAACATAATATTAATATGGCTGTTAGCCAAAACATTGCATCTGAGCCAAGGAGAAAATATAATTTAAGTAGTTAAGAGGTTTGGATCTGGTGTCTCCCTCAAGTAACGCAAAAATGACTGTATGTTGTTTGAAGCACCTGTTTTTAGAAAATACAGGGTTCTAGTTTTGAAGTAACTCTTGGTCTTTATTGATAATTGGTCATGTTTGTCTTAGAAATCCAGAGCTTTCCTTATCGCTGGCTTTATCTGTTAAAACATGTCTTTTTTCCTTCCCCCCACTTCCTTTTGCTTGCGCTTCTTCCGGCAGGTCAATGAGGTAAGGAAGACCTACTTTAAACTATGAGATACAAAGCTAACCCATCCATTTACATGACTAACCATTTCAGCATCATTAACCTTGTCATGTTATATTATAGCTACAAGTCATTACAGTGTTGATGTAAAGCTCGTTTCACTGAACAGAATTTGCTGTAAAATATTAAAAATAGGAAGCACTGATATCCAGTCTTATTGACCTTATTAATCTCATATAATGGTTGCAGAAAAAAAAGCTTTTTGATTCTCTTTTACCTGTTAAAATCTATGTAATTATGGCTTTGTTGTTTGAAATATTTGCATGTTAGAGTTTTCCTCTGTGGCTTTTTTGTCTGGATGAATTCTTCATGATATGCCTACTGTTGTGGTCTTGTTTTTTCAGTTACGCAGCTCCTTCAAGCAAGCTTTTGGTAAAAAGAAATCTCCCAAGTCAGCATCTTCTCATTCAGATATTGAAGAGATGACTGATTCTTCATTACCTTCATCACCAAAGTTACCGCACCATAACTCTACTACTTCAACACCATTGTTGAGAGCCTCCCATTCCAATTCTCTGTAAGAGTTTTTTAATATTATTGTTATTATTTATTTAATGGAAAATGTACTGGCAGGCATCCTGCTGCACTGGTAGAAGAAAAGAGAAACAATACCATGTTTTGGACAGGTGCAATGTTTTCGGTGCTAGCTTTACAGAAACAAACAATGGCAAAATATACCCTACACCGTCCCATCCTGTTTGGTTTATCTGAATGAGGATCTGCAAATCTGTGTAAGCACTGCAAGAGTTTGACAGCTGTTCAGTTGAGTATAATGCTAAAACCAGCTGTTCACCATGAGGCCACAGCAGAAGACATAGTGGGCCAGGCAGGATTGTCTTGTGGTTCTGGACTGGTCTGTTGCCACTGGTTGATCCTACTCCCGAGCATTACTTATTTTATCTCCCAGAACGGCCAAGTTTATTTGTTAAAATCCTTAACCCTGTCATAGTAGCAAAACAACGAGCAAAGAACAAACATTTCAACTACTGTTTATTTTACATGTTGTGTGCCCTAAGGAGACTACAGGCAAAAGACAGAAAAGTTGAATTTGTATATTCAGGGAATTAAAGATAGGTAAGCTGACTTAGTATTGACTGACACAGTACCTTTCCATGAGTATCCAATAAGCTAAAAATCGTTGCTTCTTTACTGTAGTGTTGTTTCATATTTCACTGGGGAGCTCTCTCAGTAAAACATATTGAGTATGAAGAGTATTTATAACCTGGGTAACCTTCGAGTGCAGAACTAATTGGATCTCTAGCTGTTAATGAAACAAACCAGGCCAAGTCTGGGATTTTGTTTTTTTTTTTCTGTTGGCTAAAGGCAGCGCATATTGTGCTAAGCTGCAGTGATGATTTCCCAATTTAAGTTGACAAATTCAGCTAAAGGTAAAGATTTACTGGAAATCAAACATCATGGTATAGCGATACAGCCGAACTCACCTAACAGCTTGTTTCTGATGAATGGAAATGACCTGCTCCTCTTTGCTTCTGGACCTCCTGTGCCCGGTCCTTCTCTCACACCGGTTCTGCTACTCATTAGACAGTTCTACTGAGCCAATTCAACATGCTAATTAGGTGAAAAATAATTTGAAAGAAATGTGAACAGTATTTTTTATCCCAGGTTGCTGAGTTGGATCAGCTTGGCGGACTGATCAGACACAGATGAGTGTTAGAGCTGGTGTAAGCATGGGGGCATGACAGCAGCACAGCCAGGAGCAGGCTAGGCAAGGAAGAGTGAGAAGCAAATTTGCTCCTTTTGGTAGCAGCAAGCTCTTATATAGACTAATCTGTACGGCCAAACCATATGTCTCCATTTTAAAGTCAGGACTTTGCTGTTGCTTAGCTAACTTTACATTCACGGGAAGGTCACAGACAACGTTGATGTTTCAGTTTGGCTACCTATGAAATAAAGTTAAAATGGTCTTACTGTGCAGTTTTGAATCTACACTCACATTTAGAATGTGCTTGGAAAACTGTAAAATGGATTTTGTGTTAACTGCATCAGTAGCTTCTGCATTTGAACAGAGTAAATAAATACAGAAAGATGTAAGAGGTTGTATTGTGACACATGTAATTATCAGATGGCCTTACAACCTTGTAAATAACATACAAAACTTCTAGCCTGATTTCAGTTCAAATGCATCTGAGTAAGCATCCAAACTTGAAGTTTTGCCCATCACTTGTTTTCCCATGGAAAGGTGAAAAGAATAGCAATAGTTTCCAGTCAAATAATAGTGATGAAATGTTAGTATCAGAAGATAATCCCCCATGAATTTTTTAAAGCTTCTCCAGACTCTTGAGCCTAACTGAATGAGTTTCTGGTGACTACAGCAAATTGTGTTTTAGAACTCTAAGGCTGGTAAATTGTTAAATGATGATCCCGTCCATCATCAGTCAAAATGCTGTGTGCATACATCACATCTTGACAAGAAAGCCAAAAGACTCAACATGAGAAAAGAGAGAAAACTGAGGGAAGGATAGAGCAAAAGTCAAACTTACACATTTTGGCTTATTGGTTTTTTGGTGAAGAAAACATCTCTCATTAACCTGATTTAAGGAGAGACATTTTAAATGAAATCTCCCTCAAAGCATGCAGCTGGGTAGTTGATCTTTATATAGATACACTTATGAATGAATGTGCTGAAATGTTACTCGTCTAGAATTTTTTTTTTGGGAGGAGGGAAGAAGAAAGCCACCAAAAATTTTTTGAGCATGAGTGCTTTAAAGCGAACAGGAATTTATCACGCTTGAATAGGTGTAGAGTTCCAAAGCCCTCCAGAACATTTCAGGGAAACCCAGCTGTGCACACCTGGTGAGCTTTAAATCTTTCTGTAAAATCATCAATCTTCAACCAACTACTGTTACTGCCTGCACCCCCTTAATTTATTTAGATTTTGGCTTTAAAATAGTTATTTTATGGCAACTACCATGAAAAAAGTAGACTATCCAATAGTAGGTAATTTCCTGAATTCTGTTTCATATGCTGATTAAAGAAAACTAACCCTCAGACGTATTTCGCTAAGCTGTAATGTTTCCATGACCTATTTAATATCTGATTTATGGTATCACTAATGCAGTAAGCCAAAACTGTTGCTTACTCCCTGAAGAATATATATATTTTTCTCTCTTTTACTAATAAATGCTGGCAAAGCACTGTCTGAAAAGTAACAAATGGTCTAGTTCAATGTCTCTTTTTCATTCTTTTCCAGAATTTCTGAATGCACAGACAGTGAAGCTGAAACAGTCATGCAGTTACGAAATGAACTAAGAGACAAGGAAATGAAGTTAACTGATATTCGTTTAGAAGCCCTTAGCTCTGCTCATCAGCTTGACCAGCTGCGGGAGGCGATGAACAGAATGCAGGTAGGGGATAACTACACCAAATACTGCAGTGTATATTGAGGTGTTAAACGCTGGCCATCCTGCCACACAATAAAAACATAAAAGGAAGTAAATTCAAAGCTTTTTGAATGCTTACTAAAAAATCGTGTTTACCTGTGTACCAGTTATACCTTACACCTTCATTAAGGTCAGCTTGAACCCATGATTTCCACCTCCCTGAACTCAGCAACAGCTACCTGTTTCAACCCTAGAAACCTGTGGGGAGACCATTCATTGGCTGTCAACAGCTTCTTAAAAAATTCTCAGGCCATCTGCTTTAAAGGAGCTACGTTTCAGTGTTTAGTAAATTCCCACGTATTTTTGTTTTCTAGGACACTTTGAGAAATGTCATAGAAAGGTCATTGTGATAATTAAAATTAATTTACTGCAGTGCCTTAAAATCATGTGAAAAAGGCATTTCCACTGAATTAATATTTCTTCTGTAGTTGCTTATGCTGCGCTATTTTAAGAGTGTGTTTTCACTGTGCCTTCTAACCGCTGACTTGTCTTTTCAAGAGTGAGATTGAAAAATTAAAAGCAGAAAATGATCGGCTGAAATCTGAAAACCACGGCAGCTGTAGCAGGGCTCAGTCTCAGGTTTCCATTTCATCCTCTCCAAGACATTCAGTGGGTCTCTCTCAACACAGTTTGAACCTCACGGAGTCAACCAGTCTCGGTGAGTTTAATGAGAAAGGCGGTGGGCAGGTTTTATCCTGCACTTGGAAGGTTTGGTTTGGTTAGCCATGGAATATGAAAGCATGAAAATTATTAACAGCTAAGGTGTGGAAATATGTCAGGAGCTGGCATAAAGCCTTCTTTTAAAATGTCATCGTAGGTCTGCTACACCCTAGATTGCAGTTGTCCAACTATGACCTCAGCTGCAGAGAGTTGTGTTCAGAGCCATTTAATGGTGTTGTATTAGCCAGGGGGATATTTTGTAGGAAGAAAAATACAGAGCAACTGACTAATAATTTCTTTTTAAAAGTGATCTTGATATTTAGTAAGGACGTCAGTAAACCTGGTTCTTACGTTTAACTTCTGGGCATGTAAAGCCCAGATGTGTTGTGTTAAACTGCAATAGAAGTGTTAGCATAAACTAGAATAGCCTTCATTGTTATGATACAGCAATGAAAGCTGTTGATGTCATCTGTTCACAGACATGCTGTTAGATGACACTGGCGATGGCTCTGCCCGGAAAGAAGGAGGCAGGCATGTCAAAATAGTTGTCAACTTTCAGGACGAAATGAAATGGAAGGAGGTGAGTTGTATTTTGTCTCCATATAAGCGACTTTGGATTTAAATTTTCTGCCACATTCCAATCTCTTTTGAAGGCTTTTATGTGCAAAACATTCATTACAAATTTCTCAGCAGAATAGTTTACATATCAAACATGTCAATAGTGATAGACAAAGCACTAAACTCTCACTTCATTGAACTGCTGAGTGCCAGCAACACCAGTTCGGGTTGTCTCATGGGACTCATCTGCAGTGACTTCTTATTTTACAGCTTCTGCCAGTTGGTGACATCAGCACTAGCCCCGAACCTATGTCAATAATTGAGGACTGCTAGCCTAGACCGTGTGTCAATGGTGTAGGTAGTAACATTACAATTAATCTATGAAAGACAGGTCAGTTTTTCAGTCAAGGAGTTGAGCAGACTAATCTGCACCTTGGGGTAGCCTGTATTTAAGACTGATCTGTTAAAAGCTGCACAAAGCTCCTTTCTGTTGTTATTTCAAGTTTATTTAAGTTGAAATAATCAAAATGATGCAGTGTGTAGATAGAAGGTGCGCTAAAAAGCTAGAAGCAACAGTATTCCACAAGCATTTGTTAGGTCCAGACTGGGAGAGCTGTAACTATAGTTCAAGTTTTCCTCTCTGGTACAAGTATTTCATTTTTAATCAGTTATTTTTCAGATGTTCTCCTTTCTTAGGCAATGTAAAGAATCTTAAATATCCAAATATGTTTCAAATATTGTGAAATTTCAGCCTGCTTCATGTGTGTAACGCATGCATGAATGTACTACACAATCTTTACCAAGCATTGATCTTCCTATCTCACATTATGAGTACCTGTAGAAGTGCATTTAAGAAATCATTTAATGGCCTTTGTAAGAGGGGACAGAAATTTCAATAAACAGAAATAAAATCAGCTCAGCAGATCTTCCCATGAAATAACAATTTTGCATTAATAAATTACAGCCCCAGATAAGTAAATTAACAGTAAAAATGTATTGCTGATTCTGTTGGGCTCTACTGTGCTTATTGTCAGTAAAGTTACCATGTGGAAATGATTCTTTACATTTTAGTTGAACATGAAGTATTACGCTAGAAATCAGTTTTTCTTCAATAAATGTTTCATAGTGAGTACAGCTACAGAAGAATAGAAAAATGAGGTGCATTCCTTTTCTTTATCTGCTGTAGAAATCAGAAGCAATATTATTAACTAAAATGGTATAATATACCAAACATAACACACAAGTTTATGTAGAAATTTATGTAGAATTTCACTAGATTTCTTTGTCTGTGGCATGATTTCTAGAAGTAAATAGGATAAATGTTGAAAATGCAACATATTTTAGATTATGAAGTCACAGAAAAGTGAATGCTGTGAACTTTTGCCTAGAATTCCTGAAACTTTCTGGCTTTCTGATAAGCTGTAATCTTTTCAGATGCTTTTGAATTGTTTGTGGATTGATTAATAAACACATTTAGCTTAACACTGGGTATTGCTTAAGTATCCTCTAGATTTGTCACTCCAACACTGTAAAAATGTTAAGTAGAGAACAAGGATTTCATATAGTATTCAGAATTTACTATATAAAGAAATAAAGATGCACCATAACTATGCCAGAATTTCAGTTACCTTAAACAGACATGTGACACAGTTAGGATTTATTTATTAATTTAAATTCACAATTCACACTTATATTCACTTAGGATTCAAGGCCTCGCACCTTCCTCATAGGCTGCATTGGAGTCAGTGGCAAGACCAAATGGGATGTTCTGGATGGTGTGGTTAGGCGGTTGTTTAAGGTTAGTGTATACAATTTGCTCTCTGCTTCAATTCTTCTGTCAGCATTCACAGTGTATTTGACAACAGGAGGCCTGCATGGAGGCTCAGATGTATACACCGGTTTGAATTTGTATGTGTCCAAACAGCACTGACTTTTGCAAAGATTTTGTGTGTGACTTCAGAGAAGTCAGCTAACTTTACTGTCAGTTTCCTCATCTGTAAAGCACGTAGCAGTTATTTGTCTATTCTGTGTGCTTTTTCTTTCAGGATTTGCTTGGTACTATTTGAACAGGCATTTGCCAGTATCAAGTAATACTCAACTCAGTGTTGTTGTTGTAGCTTAGAATCTACAGGCTCAAAGCTTTCAGTGTTTCGTAAAATTTTCCATCCTCTTTTTCACCGTAGGAATACATCATTCATGTGGATCCAGTGAGTCAGCTGGGACTGAATTCAGACAGTGTTCTGGGCTATAGCATTGGAGAAATCAAACGCACAAACAGCGCAGAGACACCCGAGCTGTTGCCCTGTGGCTATCTAGTTGGAGAAAACAATACGATTTCGGTTACCATCAAAGGTAATTGCACTCGATCGGTCTGTTGTAGTTCTCAGTAATTACAGTTTTATCAAAGCATACTGTGTCAAGAATCTCAGAGGAGTAGAAACTTTTAGTTGTGTCTATTTTTCCTGTCCTTGCCTTTTATTTACCGTTCTTCTGTTTCCATTTGATGAAGAAAGCACTTAGAGTATGGTAAATCTATAAATTGAGCAAATTTTCGATCTGTAAAAATAGGAATAATTGTACACATAGCAGTTTCCTCCAGATGTCTTAAATCGGTGCCTTGAGTTGTGCTGGAGAGCACCTCACACCACAGGTGTCGCAGTGGAATTGTTTGAGCAGCAAAGTGCTCTTCCAAATGAATAAAAAAACTGGGGTTGAGGTGACGTCCTCAACCACTGCAATTTCAGTGTTAATCAGCTTGCTTGAAGTGACACCACTGAAATATCTAGCATAGGTCTGCATACAGCCATAGAGTAGCACAATACATACGAACGTTGCCAACCACTTTACAGCTCAATTTCAAAGTTTGACTGAGAATTTTGAAAGTATTTTGATTTCTGACTGCTGGTATAAAAAAAAAATCAATTCTGTAGCAGATCAGCACACAGGAAGACAAACGAAGTCATGAAATATCTCAGTTTACTGAAGCTTGATGTGAACTCTGAGTGTTCTGCTCACTTACTTGGAATGCATTGTCCAAGAGTATAATCCCAATTGAAATATTGCTCATATCTGTGAAGCTTCAGTTGATTTTGTATTTAACTTGCAATGTCTTGACTTGTACTTTGAAGGTTCATACATGATAACATTTTTCAATAAAGTATGAGTGTATTTAATCAATTTATGGGAAATCAGTTACTCACATATACCGTTGAGATATAAAGCTGCCTATATAAATATTTAATATTCCAAGTAACCATTGAGGTGCAAACATTTCTATGGGTGATCTGCCAACTTCCCTTTCTTCTGTTTATTTTGAAGCATTGTATGTTTTTCCTGAGCCAATTCTGCCTAAAGTGATTGCTGACATTGCATAAATGCTTATCAGTAGGAGTTTTATGTTAGAAGAGATAGCCATCAGCATACAGAGGAGTTTAATTACATGTGTTTGGGAAAGCAGGGGGAGTTGATGATAGCTGTTTTTTTGTCTAGCGATTCAAAAGTAAACAGGTAAATTCTGTATATATGTGTAGTGTAAGTGTACGTAACAAAATACTGTGAAACACATGGTTCCTGCGTGAAAAACGTAGCCTGGAAACAGTTATATGGTAAATTTTATCTAGAGAAGTTGAATTCTTTGAAAACTGGGAACGCTGATGGAGAATCCAGGTGAAGCTTACAGGTTACTTACTCACTTTTTTATATGTGCTGTTCTCTATTACAAGGGACACCAGAGTGGGGAAGGGATTTCTCTCAGAAATAAGAAACGGTTCGGTCAGGTTGGATCTAAATCTGCTGTTACAAAGTTTTATTTTGGGAGTTTCTCCTACTGCTACTGGGCCCAGGTATATTCACAAAGTCCCACGCTTCAGTTCTGTTTTGGCTTTCCAGTTATTTCAATTAATCTTGATTTGTTAAAACTTCATTAATGGATTGCTTTTCAGCATTACAGCTACTTTTTTTTTAAGGGGAAAAAAAACAACTTGTAGGTAATCTGGATAAAAATTGGGAGTTGCTATAAATGAGGAATCTTTTACTGTTGCAGGTATCTGCGAGAACAGTTTGGACTGTCTTGTGTTTGAATCACTGATCCCCAAGCCTATACTGCAGCGCTACGTCTCTCTCTTGATGGAACACCGACGGATTATCTTGTCTGGCCCTAGTGGCACTGGTAAAACATATCTAGCAAACCGTCTGTCTGAGTATATGGTCCTTAGAGAGGGCAGGGAGTTGGCTGATGGAATTATTGCAACCTTCAATGTGGACCATAAATCCAGTAAGGTGAGAAAACAAATCGTTGCTTGCACAGTTAATGTTACCATATGTCAAAAATGAGAGAACTGCTCCTTTGTTAATTCATCAAAAATAGGCAAGTGGGATTTTAAACTTATCTTTCTTTTTAAAGCATTCCGTTAATTCTGAAGGGGACAATATCTAAGTTTTTCAGAACTGTAGATTCACCAGGCTTTGGGACCTTAAATAGCATGCTTCCAGATGTATGTTTAAACACCTAAAGGCATCATGATTTTCAAGTGGTTAGAAGGCTGAGAATTGCTGAGGAAGTTAAACACCTGCACAAAGTTCCCAGCAACTTCAGCGATCCTCATTGCATGCGGACATTTTTCCAAAAAACATGAAATGCATCTCTAGACCTTCAGAATTTCTGCAGCTACAAGTATCAGCAGTGGTAATCTGCATACGCTGTTCCAGTAGTTACTGTTGTCCAGACACATTCCTGAGCTTGTAAGGCATGTCTCTGCTTTTTATGTGCTTTTGGTTTTGCCAAATATACCTCAAGTGAATGTCTAGGTTTAAAAAAAAAAAAAAAAAACACGTTTGATGGCCTTAGGCAGATCTTCCTCTGGAGAAGAAGAGTGGTTGAAAGTGTGGTTGTAGGCCACTGGCATAATTTGAGACATGCTATGTAATAAATGCTTTAAAGATGAAGAGAGCTTTTCAGCCACACCCAGTCACCCAGCAGTAGCACTCTGAGCTCATCATTCTTTTGTGTCATTACTGAAGGCATCTAAGTTCGGTCCCTGCTTGAGGAGTGCTTTATACCAGGCTAATTTTGTCAGTTCTGCTTTGATAGAAACACAGCGGCAAGAACAGAGAACAAACCTAGCCGTAACAATAGCAACTGTCCAGCTTGGTATACAGAGATTTGAATAAGTTCCTGAAAAGAAAGAAAAATGCATTTCAGACTTCTGTGTCAGATTAGGACAACACAAATGAAAAAACATAAAGCAAAAGGCAAAATCTTGACCTCTTTAGGCCCTTATCTCATGTAAGTGTCTTTGAATATGTAGCAAAACCTACAGAAGAGAAGGAAAACCATATTTTTCTGTTTCCTCATGGGAAATGTGAACACACGTAAGATGGCGGTCTCTCTTGCTTCAGATTTCATTGCAAAGCCACTAATTTATTTGTATTACCTGGATTTTCAAGAAATATAATGAAAACTTTTTTGTTTTGTTTTTAATGTATGCTTTGCAGGAACTCCGCCAATACCTGTCCAACCTAGCAGACCAGTGTAATAGTGAAAATAATGCTGTGGATATGCCTCTTGTAATCATTTTGGATAATTTGCATCACGTTAGCTCCCTAGGAGAAATTTTTAATGGACTCCTAAACTGCAAGTACCACAAATGGTAAAGAAATCCTAGAACTCATTCCAAATCCCAATAATGTCAAAGAACAACAGTTCCAGAATATGATCAGAACAATGAGCTGTAGATTAATTTGGTAAAGAAGACTGAGATGGTGAGACCATCCATATTATGGACAGCACTTAAGAGATTTTTTTCTGCATAAAATAATCAATTCTTCTATAATCAGTAATAAAAAAAGTAGTAGATGCGTTGGGTAACTTGCATTCATTTCATGCAGTAGACCTTCAATACTAAAAAGACATTTTTAGCGAAAGGTCCTGCTCTGAGGCTTCGATTTTGCTTTCAGAATTTGATGTTCTTGTAGTTCAGATTCTCAGTAGAGAATCCGGTTACAAGTAACTACAAAAGCCTTCTCTGACCAAAAATAAAAAGTTTGAATAAGCTTTTTAATGTTAAAAACCTAGTATTTTTTATTTTTAACAAAATTTACAAGTTTTATTTGCTTGATTTTTTTTAATAGTCCGTATATTATTGGCACAATGAACCAAGCCACCTCCTCAACACCTAATCTTCAACTTCATCATAATTTCAGGTACTGCTTATTCATATTTCTCATTTATGTTTGTGGGCTCACAAAGGAGCAATGGCTACTGAGTCATCTGAAGTTGTTCTTATCAGCTGAAATAGCAAACTGGGATAGAAATACCATTCTCCAGTAGCTGCTGCCCTAACATGTGCAGCTTTATGTTATGATGCTGTTATTGAAATAACTACAGTTAATAAAACTTTGGCTGTTCAGAGGATTTTTAAGATACTTGATCTTCTAACAAATTTTAAATATGACTATAGGTGAAGCAGATAGCCAGTGAGCAGTAAGACGAAACAAAGCACGATATGAATTGTTTCATCTAATGAACTCATCATTCGAAAATAATTTTTTCTAAGAAAAATATACAACTGGGATCATCCTTTTTGATCACAATAATCATTTAGAAACGATAAGAAATATTTAGCCCAGAATATTTTCTCTTGCACTAAAGAATAATGGCAGACATTTTTGCTGTTCTGCCACAGATGGGTGCTATGTGCTAACCACACTGAGCCAGTCAAAGGCTTTCTCGGCCGTTTCCTGAGGAGAAAACTAATTGAAACAGAGATCAGTGGCAGGATGAGAAATGCAGAGCTGGTTAAAATTATTGATTGGATTCCCAAGGTCTGGCAACATCTGAACAAGTTCTTGGAGGCTCACAGCTCCTCTGATGTTACTATTGGTAAGTGTTCTGCCCATTCTGGAAGAAATGCATTTCCAGACATATATAAACGTATGTATTCTATTTCCTTGTACACCAAATGCATCCTTGCACATTTCCTTGTACTAGGTAAGGTAATAAAAGGTTTCTTTAAACCCTGCTTTTAGATTCATTTTTTTTACTCTCAGACAAACCATACAAGAAGTTTCTAAACTTACTTTTCCCCATTTTGATAGACCTCTGAAGTCCTTGATATCAACTTTGTTAGGAAATCTGGTTAATAGTTTTCACCTCGAAAGCTATGGTTTTTCAAATTGACTCAGAGGATTTTTGAACTCTCAAGGAAGAGCACTTCACCAGATAGCTACGTTTGTTCTCTCATCCTTGGCTTCTTTCTCTAGAGAGCTGCAAGTTGTTGCTTGATCCTGTTTTGATTCATGTCGTTATGATTTGAGTGTAATACCTGAATTCCCCTTTCCAGGTCCACGGCTCTTCCTCTCTTGTCCAATAGATGTAGATGGTTCAAGAGTTTGGTTTACTGATCTGTGGAACTACTCCATCATCCCATACCTTCTGGAGGCAGTTAGAGAAGGGCTACAGGTGAGCAGACAAAAATGAAAAATCACAGGTCTTAAAATGGTATCTATTCAGAAGGCAACACAGCATCAGAGAAAACTGAATAATGACAATGTTTTCTGTGGGTGTAACTTTTCACACTAAATACTTGCATGTCTGTGAAAATGTAGTCATTAATTTCAGGGAGAAATACTCTCTTCACTCTACCAGTTTGAAATACAGAGTGGAAGCACATCAATTCCAGAGTGATTTTTTGAAAAGTGCTTAAATGCTAAACTGTTGATGTTTTTAGTGGCAGTTAGGCATCCAAGTGTCTTTCAATAATCTGTTTTCAAAAATCAGTTTTTGATAATCCAGGAGCACACTTTAAAATTGTACTGTGCACCTGAAAAACATGTTTGTGGTCATTAACTGTTACGTATGATTTTCCTTTGCAAATGAAATCTTGAACAGAGGATAAACAAAGACGTATAAGGAGATAAACATATAAATGAACATGATAGGTTCAATATCAGTTTTGATATCAGTATCAAAATATCAAAAAATATCAAATATCAGTATTGATTATTTCTTCAATCTTCAGGATGAAATTTTGAGTAGATTCCTTTTTAATTCTTTCAGAGTCTATAGTGAAATCATATGATTGCCTGTACTTTGTATCTGATTCACACTGTCTAACAATTTGGATAGTTTTAGGCATTCAATTCTTACATTCATGCAATTCTTAGCATCTCCATGACTATAAAGCATGTTGGAATCAGGAGGAATGGCTTAACAGAGGTTTGCTACTGAGTTGACATGGAATTATGGAAAAAAATATTTAGATTTTTCAGTTCTCTGTTCACAGGGTAAGAACAGCAGCACATAATTTAAAAGGTGTTTTGGGAGATAGCATCATCAAATATGAGTAAATTCTGGGTGTTGCATACATTAAAGTAGTTATTTTTGATAAAGAGTTCTCTGTGAGAAAAATCCCTGTATTTTGATAACGTGAGGATTAGGGCAGATGGAACTTGAAGCTTTCCCCTTGCAGCATCTGTGAAATCTGCTTATTTAAAAATTACTTGTTTTGCAGTAGAGCTAAATGCAAGATCACATTTAAAGAAATAAAAAGGTGGATGACAGTGAGAGTCTGGGAGGTTGAAAAGGGCTGAAGATAAGTGGAGAATAGTAAATTATGGTGATGTATCGGAAGCTTGTGTTTTGCTAAGAGGACAAATGCCATTTTAGGGGTATAACCTATAATCTCATAGAGGTAGGAAGAGGGAAGTACTTCTGTATGTTAAAGAAAAAAAGATTTACAAGTTAAAAGGGTTCAGAAATGGGCAATAGGTATAATTTAAGATACAGATAGCATTGTACAGTGAGATGAGAAGTTCAAACTATTCAGTTTACTCAATAGGAAGATGAAACAGTGTTTGGTCTTTGGGAGTCTTCTGCTTCAGTGGGGGAAAAACATTTACTGGCTGTTTGACAAGTTTGCACTAGAAAAATTCAAACTGAGCAAGACACGGTTTGTTATTAGTAAGAATAATTAATAGTTAGGAAATTTTACTACAGAAATAATAGGTTCTCTACCATGTATGTCTCTGAGCCCAAAACCTTTCTGAAACATGAAAGAACTCCCAAGTTACAAGCTCCTTGAGAGAAGAGGTCATGTCACAGAATGGTAATTTTGGGTTTGTGAAGAACAGTTCTCTCCATTCTGGGGCTGCTTAGGGGTCACCTTTACAGTATTCATTGGGATGACTTGTCATGAAGATCCGTTAGAAAAGTGTGAAAGTTTTCTTTTGAAAAACACCTTTTCTTTTCTATGCAATACTGTTTCTGTATTTGAGGTTCAGCTCTTGTTTGGATGGGAGTACTCTGCAGAAGATGAAGCAATAATGAAGAGAAGACACACCAGTTTGAGTACTTGAAAACATGCTTAAAAGAAAAAAAAAAAAGATTTTAAGCTGTCCACTTAAGAAACACCTGGAGTTTCATTTACTGTCTCGGCAGCAGAGATTTATAGATGTTAACACAGAGAGTGAGAAAAAACAGCCTTGTCATAGAAATTCGAGTTTTTACTAATGGCTCCTCATAACTACTAGATACATGCATTGTTCAACAAGTTTTAGTGAGAATTTGTACAAACTGCGTTTACCATTTGAATTTTGACAGTACCTAGAGACTTCATTTTCTTTGAGATGACTGTGGTAGGTACTCAGACATCAGGTTTTCAGAATGCACAAAGAGAAACATAGGTAGAAATAGAACAGAAGAGAAGAACTATTTTTACATAAAAGTTCCTGTAGAGTGTCCCTATACAGGAAGGTAAGGGAAGCTAATACTCTTTTTGACCTAAAACAAGTGAGAAGAGAGGGTGTGTTCTTGTTTCCTCCTGCAATGGGATGCTCAGGCATGTTGTATTGTGTTTTGGAGGTCTTGTATCAGCTGATCAGCAGGTATGGAAAGCATTGAAACATTAGTAAGAGAAAGGATGAGAAAGCATAACAATTGATAAAACCCTCTTTTTGCTTCCTCGTTTTGCCTGTTATCTGCATCTTTCTTTGTTATTTGAATGGCTTGCATTTTAAGTGTAAGGATTCCAGTTTCTCACTTTTTGCTTTAGATTCTGTATCTGCTCCGATCCAATTTCCCCAGATTCCACTAATTCATTTCATTTTAAATAATTTCCTAGTTTGCTGTAGAATTCTCTGTTGAGTCTGTGGATGGGAATAAAACATGAGTACTCAAAGAGCAGCCAGAGTTGTACTAATTAATTAACAAGCTAATGCTAGAATGTGTATTTCATTTTTGGCTATTTTCTGTCCCCACACCCACAAAGACTCCTTTAAGAACACATCCTCTCATGCGAAATTGCCTGCCAGAAAGGAAGGGTGGACTGCTGATTTCACTCTGATCTCTCTGGATCTAAACTGAACTATTTTTATGTTTCTGTTTCTCATTTAGAGAACTATTTTGGGTCAAAAACAAGTGAGCCAAAAGAATCCTTAAAATAATTGCTCCCGTTGGAGCTGCTGAGTTTTTGGTTCTTCAGAACAGGGAAGTGAAAATTACAGGGTTTTAAAAACCCATTGTTCTTCCTGCTCGGTATATTGATATGGAATGGAGCACCAACAAAAAGAGGGTCTAAAGTCTCTGTGGCTTCCTGATGCCATCACTCCTACTCCAGTGGTTTCTGTGTGGTGCTTTGTGGACCAACCTGTTAGGTTCTTGCTCCTTAATTGCACCTTCTTTGTCTAGAAAGCATTCATATGAAAGGGGCAGGACTGGTTGCTGTGGATCGGAATAGTAAGCTGGTAATTCGATCTTTCATCTGCTGAAGATATATGATGATTTCATATACTGCAATGGGGATTTGACTTCCTAGCTAATTTTCAGAAATGATCTAGGAACCACACAGACCTTCTAGGCAGCACGGACGTGTGGAAAATATAAAATTCTCTGCCCTTACCAACTGTTACGACTTGCCGTAGATTTGACAACAAGATTAAAATATGCGATCTGACTTACCACAGCTTGAAGACATTATGTTGGGAAAATAATACAATACAGCTCAAGGGCCCAGAGGAGTTATTTTGCGGCAGAAAGCCATGTGTAAGACTGCCTAGCACCACCTGCTGGGCACGCCTGCTCTGTGCTCTGCCTGCTTCAGTGCTGTTCCGGAAAGTGTTCAATACTTTGTGATTTCCGTATGGCATTTGACTGCCATCTATTAGTAAGTTAGCATTCGTGTCTGAGCTTCACCGGAATATAAGTTTCATGTAACTCTTACAGGAAGGCTCTAATAGAACAGATAAAAGACTTTGTTTAGCATGTGCAAATTAACGCAGCCAAATTTTCAAAGAAAGGGTTAGGCTGTGAACTACGTGACATCACTTAGAATGAAAGCTGTTTTTATTCTCTAATATTGCATAGGAGTCTCTGACAAAATGCCATTCATACACGCTTGCCTGATATATATCTGTGGAAACATTCTGCTGCCATGCTGGAAGATCAGATTTAACCATGCATCCAGATAAAGTCAGTCTCCTGCATTCTGTTTGGATGCAGCATTTTGGGGGCCTGTTTGCACTGGAAGAATTAGTTTCCATGCTGCAAGAACGTTCCAGTGATTTATGGCAATGTGAGGAACAGCACTAGAAAGCTCAAGTTTGCCCTAACTATTGCTGTTTGGCAATGGGCAGGATAATAGAATGGGAGTGTGGGGAGGAAGAAATACTGACGAAGAAAACAAGATAGTCTTAGATCCATGAAAGAGATGACAAATTTCTTTGTTATACCGCTGCTTTTTCCCCATGTGCATTGTACAGGAAAGAGAGGTCTCTGAATTCAAGTGACAAAGCACCAGTAATGAACTCCAGTTGCGGAACGATGCTTAGGCCAAAAAATTATAAAGCAGAAGTTTAAAGTCACTTAAAGTTGTATTTATGCTTTTGAAAGTCATATGACATTAAAAGGAATTTATTAGCTAATTAAGGCAAACAGCTGAACGTGACAAGGATATGTAGAGATTCAGTAACACAGAAACAGTTTTGGAAATAGAGAACACTTACTTGAAATAGGAACACAGTCAAATTCTGTTGGCGCATTTTCTTGGTTGAGTACAAAGAAATTCCCTTGGCTTCAAAAACTTATGCTTTGACATCCATCCATCACTATTACTTGATAACAGGTATTACGTTTCCTCCTGTGCATATTTCTGACTGCAGTTTTATAGCAAACAGATAAGCTGTCTCCTGTTGCAACCTGGATGTGAACGTTAACAGCCTCTTTTCTGTATTTACTTTTATTCAAGTTTAAAAAAAAAAAAAGAGAGAAGAAGAAAGAAAGAAAAAAACACCTGTCCAAATTGAGGTTATTTTCACATCTCCCTTTTATTAAACGGTACCCATAAAAGTGCATTGCAGCCTCAAAGGAGGTGGTTAGCCTCTTCCAAATCACTTGCCATCAAAAATAATTAAAACGTTGTCATTAGGGTGATGCAAATCTCATTTGGTTTTGCTCAGCCTTACTTGCAAATGTTATCTGCAGTCAAAGAATCACGGCACATTAATTTTGGTTAGGTAAGCATAGAATAAAATGATAAATGAACAGGAATGCTTTAAAAGATGCTTTTGCACTTTTTCAGTTGTATGGGAGGAGAGCTCCCTGGGAGGATCCTGCCAAATGGGTAATGGACACGTACCCCTGGGCGGCCACCCCACAGCACCATGAGTGGCCTCCTCTGCTACAGCTGCGGCCTGAAGATGTGGGGTTTGATGGCTACTCCATGTCACGGGAAGGCTCAACCAGCAAACAAGTTCCAGTGAGTGATGCCGAAGGAGATCCTTTGGTAAGTTCTCAGTTTTGAAACAGCAGATCTGCCTGGTTTCTCTTCTTTACAGGGATTAAAAGCAAGAATGAAAAAGTAAAGGATGGCTGAGAAGTGTTGAAAAGATTTAGAACAAGAAGTCCATGTTTCTTGGGAAGTCATGAAGACAGTTCGTGGAATGTGTTGACGTAGAAAGCCCATAAAGTTTTCAAGAAATAGTGTCAGAAGTTTTTCAGATTCGTTCATTGAGGATATTTTGAGGATTCATTTTTTGAGGAGTGACTGGGGGTGTGTCCAATGTTTATTAATTTCTACACCAGAATGAAGTACTTGATTTGGTGACAACCGTGTGAATAGTGCAGTGGAGCCATTTGGCTAAGCCTGTTTTGCCACAGTCATGAAATAGCCACGTTACTTTACCTCACATGGTGTTTACAGTCACCAAATGAAAACTGAGATTTTCAATGAGTCTGTCAGCTGTTACACTCTGTGACTGGTGTCAAATTCATGAATCAGAAATACAGTGCAAGTGTATATAAAGGAAATGGTAACGCATATTTGTACAGGGCGTATAAACTGAACTGGAAGGCATGACTAAATACCCGTTTTCTTTCAGTGGGAAACAGTTATTGAAACTATGAATGCCCTGAAGCTATTCTTCTGAGATAGGCATTTTCCCACACAATTGGGAGTACAGAATACATGTTAACTTTCACTAGCTCATGTATAGATAGACAAATATATTTTCAACCTAGATGATTCTATGATTTGAAATATCAAGCTAGATATTAATACATTCATATTTACCTATTTTGACTGTGCTGAACATATTTCCATGGGTCAGAGCAAGAGATGGAAAGGATGCTTGCTCGAACCTTTGGCACAGCTGTGGACTAATCGATACAATCTCTTCATTTTTACCTTTACTGGAAAAGCATACAATTCGTGACTAATGTGTATGCTCCTATAACTGTTTTAAATATAATGCCTCTTTTCAGATGCACATTAATAATTATCCCCGTTTCCCTTCCTTTCCTGTGTTACATGCTGGCATAGTGAATGCCACTTTGATTTTCATATGGAGTTGATATTCTTTCTGCCTCAGAATGCAAATAATCATGAACTTCTGTGCCCTTGTAGATGAACATGCTAATGAGACTGCAAGAAGCAGCCAACTACTCAAGTCCCCAGAGTTACGACAGTGACTCTAACAGCAACAGCCATCACGATGACATCCTCGATTCATCTCTGGAGTCAACATTGTGATCTTCATTAGATAGAAATAGGTTGTTTCCATGATTGCTCTCCCACTCGACAAGAGTCCTGATCACAAACTCATGAGAAGAAACATGTTCCTGGGCTGGGCTGGTATCTCAGTATTAGAGCTGCAAGAACAAGAAGACACTTTGAGTCAGTCTTGAACCTGGGTGCAGGCAACCCAAGCAATCTTTGTATTGTTTTTCTTTTTACAGTGATAAGAACTGCACTATTCCTTTGTTTTCTTCTGTTTAGTTGCTGTAAGCTCTCATGCCTAAGATACTGAAGATGTTAAAATCATTGTTACTAAAAGGAAAAAAAAAAAGTTAAAGGAGGGGGGAACTTCACAGCTATGAAGCAAACAGCTTTGTGCCATGTACTGTCCAGAGGAGAGAGGAGAGGAAATTTTTGCCTATGCTGCTTCTGACCAAACCACATTTAGGTGAGGGCTGGACTTTTACCAAACAGCTTTGCAGATTAAGCTCAGCTTTGTATAGTTCTGGTGCTATAACAATATTGCTTGCCTTGGTAATAATACTCCATAAAGGCAAAGCTGCAAAACAGGGAAGTTTGAATAAATATAGTAGAAAAGAGAAGAAAAAAAAAAAAAGAAAAGTAAAAGCGCTGCTCTCCTTGCCAGTCTGAGACCTTGGCTTTCTTTCATTGTGTGTTTGTAAAGATATACATATATATAAATAGGAGTATATAAAAATATATATACAGTCTGAACAAATCAGGTTTTTTCAAACACTGTGTAACAATCAATCCTACTAAAAGTTGGCCATTGGGTAGCCCTTTGCTATGCCGGGCCTGATTCTCCTCCCACTTACATCCATGATGCTCAGTTGACTTCAGTGGTGTACACGTGGTTTACACCGATGAGAGTGAGCTTCCCTCCTCCACAGAAGTTGGTGCAAGGGCTCTGCCCCTTGAAGCCCTACAGCTTTAAAGGACCTTAGGCAATGCATGGGTGTTCTATCAGCCCTGTACACAGAGGTTAGCTACACCCCTGAAGGGATTAATCAGACTTTCAGTTTTTAATTCTTGCCATGAAATATTACAGCAGTTTTCTAAAAACCTTGGGTTTTGTTCAGAGTTTTTGTTCCGATCAGCACAACCATAAACGGATTAGTTAAAACTCAGCTCTGTGACAGTTTCAGTGCTACTCTGGTGAAAACATTTACTTCCATGCTTTTTCATTTTAACTACAAAAAATATATATCTTAGCAGTATTCCAGTCTGGAAAAAAGGAGGGAAGGTACTGCGTCTTTTAAGTTTACCTAGGCCATGCTTTTGAGTTTTGGCAGAGCTGTGAACCTGGTTTTATTTCTCCTCCTCTCCGAACGCACACACCTACGCTATCAGTGTTAAGGCTTGTACTTCTGTTGGGGATCAAGAACACCTCACAAAGAATTGCACTTTCCTTTCTATGGAAGCAAGTGGTTCTAACACCATCACCACCAAGTCAGCTGTCCCGGGCTGTACCTCAGCAAAAACATCAGTCCTCAATATCGATCTGTACTAGCCTTTCCAGCTATCTTTTGGTGCTGAATTTTAAAGCGATGCCTTATTTTGTACTAATTGTGTTGATTAAATTAGTGCTGTATATTACGAGATTTTATTTAAATAAACAGGGCTAAAGTCATCTCTTGGAATATCATAAGTTGCTGTGAATATTGTTTGTATGAGATACTAGAATCTGTTGAAATGTGACAAAAAGGAGGGAAATGAGATAACTTTTCAGGTTCGTATCAATCCGCAGCTACATAAATCACTGAAGAGCTCTTTTATCCATGCAGGAAAACAAAAAAAAAAAAAAAGAAAAAAAAAAGAGAAAAAAAAAAGCTTTTCAACTATAATAAATGCTGTCATTAATAAATTACAGGAATATGCTGGTTTTTTCAATGTACAAAAGAAAACTTATTACAAACACTTTTTTAAGAGCTTGTTAATCCTTATGGGTTTAAAGTAATGTAACAGACAAGTTCATGCTTCTGTGACTCAGTTTGAGAGGATAGTTTTATTATACCTCATGACTTTCTGTAACATAACTGTACTTACTTTGTCTTACTGAGCTGGTCTTGAATCTGCTCCTGTTACAACTTTTAAGTGCTGATGACTTTTTTTTTTTTTAAAGAAAAATATTGTAAAAGAAAAATTAAAATATTTTAATGTTGGGGGTGGGGGGGCTTGCTGTTGTTACTGTTTTAACCTTATGAACTCTATTTCATTATTTTGCTGAATGAAATACCAAGGGTTACTCAGTCAATGTTCCTACTCTAGTCTTGGTACTGTAAAAATGGGGTGCATCTGTATGGAATCAAATATATAGCATGCTGGTGTTGATTTAAAGAGAGGTTAATTTTTCCAGTAGTCTTGACAATTCTGCTTCCCAGCACTGACTTTACCTGCTACTACTGTGAATCTTGGTACCTAATCCTCCAACTGAATCCATGCAGATACAGCATGTGCCTGTCAAAAATCCAGTTGCAGGGATAGGCCTTTTAAATGGACTTAATATCCTAGAAAATTTCTCACTTAACCTTTAACTGAGTGCTGTAAGACATGTTTATAACGGTGTTTTATTTGTGGGGAACGGGGTATTTTTTTTTCTCATTTTTAATCCTGTGCTTAGGCTCAGGAAGGAATTTCTGTTATCTTTTATTTTTTATTGACACTAGTTTGCATTACAGTAAGAGAGGCAATTTTGAGTGGGCTAGTCATGCTAAGCATCACAACATTCAGTATGTTTTCTGAAACTTCGGGAAGCAGGGTTACCCGTAGTGCACACTTAATTTTTATCAAGACTTCATAGATCTTACTTTAAAAAGTCTTTCTGAAAGTCTTTCTTTAAGTGACTTTGTTATAATTTAAGGCTTTTTTCAATAATGTTTTTCTTTTTGCCTTTTTTCCCTGCGAAGTAATTTTAAAGAAAACAAGATCATGAAGAAAAAAAAAGCAAGATTCTATGCAACAGTCATGTTGAGTTATAAATTGAAAGTATAAACCATTTTCTTTCCTTCAGACCTGCCAAGAATTCTACGGGCCATAAATGAGATGTGGTTTATTTGGGGAAGGGGAGGGAGGGGGTTGGCTAGCCTTTTTGTACATTTTGGAAGAAGCAAACTGATACTTCATTGTTGATGCTTAACTTCGATATTATGTGTATGAAACCTTGTCTAAATGTGGCAATTTTCTTTCAAGAAAAAAATATAAAAACAAAGCAAAAAAATCTTTCTTTGTCAATATTAAATGGAAGGTTGCTGTTTTGATCTAGTCGTTTCCAGTGGAACAGTTTATGAAATATGTTCTATAAGATGTACATTTTTCATTGTAACATAGAAATGTAAATATTTGATTAAAAGTGCTGCATTTTGATGAATTTTTTCTAGCCATTTTTAAAGAGAAAAACTAGGAATTGAGTATTTTGTGTACGTTTATGATGTTTTCCATTTGCTCCTCTCCCTATTTAATTTTCAGTTCTCATTTAGGATTGGAATTTGTGAATGGTCTGTTTGAGATCATGCCTCCCCTTTCTCACCCTCCCTGTTTCTCCCCCTTCCCCGCCCTTGTGTCATGGAGAATAAAGCTGATGATTGTACCAGTCTTAAATTATTCATGATTCAATAAAATTGATGCTTATTTATTCAGATTTGTGGCTTCCCTGAACATTTTGTCTCTTCTTAATTGACATTTTCTGTTTTGCATTCGAAGATTGTGGGTTTTACTTCTTGTTTTGTTGGCTTCTTAGAAGTATGTGTGAAAAGATGCCAACAGCCCTGAGACTCTGTACCCTCACACGGGGAGAAATTTAGCAGAGGTGCTACACCATTACAGTTATCTCCTACAGCTAATGTTTGCACACATTATCCACCACGATCTACTCAAGACAGGACTGTGGGCTACCCACGTGGAATGTCGCTGCAATAAAGCTGTAAGTAAGTCATAGGTGGCCAGCGGGCCGGACGGATCCTAGTGCCAGCTTCTTTTCAAGAGAAATCCCTGCCGGTCGCAGGGGCCATGCACGGCCTGCATGCTGGTTATGCTATGAGCGTGCTTTGCAGAACGGGCTTCTAGGAGTCCTTAACCACAGGACCCTGCAGTCCTGGGACGATCAGACCGGCCACTTGTAATATAGCCGTGGCATTTTTTCCTTTGTAGAATAAAGGTATTGACACTGACAGAATTTTTCTTGACCACTTCGCTGCCCAGGGCAAGCTCTATTCCACGTGTGCCCCACTGTACACACAAGACCATCTTAAGGTCTGTGCTTGCTGTGATCGGTCTTTAAGACTTCTCATTCCCATCTCCAAGGGCAGTAAGCAGCTCAATCCCACACATTATAACAATTTCCTCTTAACCCTTTAGATTGTGACACAGATTACACCATGATAAGTTCATGTTGGTCAGTAAGAACATGTAAGGATCTATTTTCCTTCTACTTTACTTGAACTAAATGCTGTGCTCTAACAAGAACAACAAAAAAGTACTCCCCTTTCAGGAAGCATAAATCCCCAAACCTCTGCACTAAAAGTCTAGGTGATAATTCTCAGCAGCAGACTTTATTCTTAATTTTTATTCTTTTCCTGCAGACTTGCCAGTTTCTTGTAGT
This sequence comes from Anser anser, assembly GCF_964211835.1. Lineage (NCBI taxonomy): Eukaryota > Metazoa > Chordata > Aves > Anseriformes > Anatidae > Anser > Anser anser. Next base: position 12,088,878 of record NC_139725.1, on the reverse strand, counting down.
TATCTTGTCTTCTACTTACAGACTTGAACTCCTGACATTGGTAATAGATTCTCTTATATCAAATGAAAGAGAAGAAATTCTGCTGAGAATTGATGACGTGCATTTGATTTACTTAAATCAAAAAACAGTTGAATCTACAACTCCCAGCAGCTCTTTCTGAAAATCACTGAATAAATCAGGTGTATTTTTCAATAGTTGTGTTGACCTACTTTTCAAACTAAAAAATAAGTATGATACAAAGGTGTTGATTTCACTTATGGGGACACAGCGTTGACTGTAGGAACTTAAAGACATTCCATAACTGATATCAAAAACTGCAGCTTATCCACTGTATAGCCAACAACTGGCTTAGCTATGTCTTTATAGCTTACTCTCAGATGAATGAAAGAGAAATTTTAGTGGTAGATATTTGCAGGAACACTTAGCGGTATGATTCTCCTACTAAATACTTGGATTTGTCTTTGCAGCTTGGGGCAAGCCTAGAGAATGAAGTTGGCTAGGAAGTACCTACATCGTATCAAAAGGAAATTTCTTGGGTGCTAATTGGTAATCATAGAGTCTTGTGGAGCAATTATCTTTTGTAGGCTGTCTTGTTCTTGCATCTATTTTTTCCTTCTCTTGTAATTTTTCCTTCTGAGTTACGAGCATCTTCACTAGCCTTTTAATAGCGCAGGGACGCAAGCTGTAACTCAAAGCTGTTCATCAGTAATGGTGGTTTCATCTGTCCCTTAACAGCAGTTTTCCAGAGGCAGAGTAGTGTTGGACATGCTCTAGCAGATTTTCCGTGTTCTGTAAACGTACAGAATTGCATGTTTTGGAATTGGCCCTGTAAGATACTCTAGCCCTGATCTTGGACAACATTTGAATCAATACTGGACTGGCACCAAGATGCTTGATCTCTCCCAGGACCTCTTCTTCCCTTTCTTCCCTATTTCAGCCTCCCCTGTCCTTTCCCTGTGTTCTTTGTTTGTTTCAGTGCACATTGTCTCGTACGCTCAACTTCACATATTTTTTCCTTTACCTCACCTTCTCTTTAACCTTTATTGCTTGGTGTTTCTGTTTCCAACATCCCATTTTATTCTTATTTTATATCCTGCCCAGATCCACCTCATAATTTCTCAGTGCTTTAGGATCAGCCCAGACTTCCTTTCTGCAGTCAAAGGGGAAATTCCCTGGAGTCATTTTAAGAAGTAGATCAGTTTGCAGCCTGTGACATGTACTTACATCCTTTGCTTTCCACTGATCTTTTCCACTGGTGTCTTGAAGTAGTCGCTTCAAGAGCCGGAGAGGAAGTACCTCCTGGTACCCTACAGGCTTCCGTCCTCTCTTCTGCATTTGTGCGCAGTTTACCCTTTTACTGATGCTGATGATTCTGACATTAACCTCTGTGTCAGGTGTGATAACCGAGGGTTGGAGGTGTGGAGCTACCTCCTTCTCCTCAGTGATTTCTAGTTTTGAATGAAACAGACGATCTGCCACTTAGAGCCCCTCCTTAGCACTGGAGGATCCATACCAGGTTGCTGTTCACAATATGTTTGCAGTACGTTGGCAGGAGAGGAGCAGCTGCCTGTGGACCTTATAAAGCCCTCAGTCCTCAACCCCATAGTCAAGCAGGAAAAGACTTTTGGGGGTTAGAGCAGAGCACAGCAGCTGAGGACAATCCCCATCTCTGTCAGTTTTAAGAGAACTGTCTGTAGGCGAGTACTTCTCCATCTACATCTCAATTTGGTTATTCAGTCAGAAAATCCATGGTCCTCTCATTCCTTGATATACAGATGTTTTCAATTTGTTTCTTCACTGGAGCCTTAAGGAGGCTGAGGAAGCTCCAAGGGATAGAGACCATGTTCTAGCCAAGCACGGGTAATTCCTCCTCCTGCTCGTATAAGAGGTTCACCCACATGTGGCTGGGCAGTTAGGAGCTCTGAATGACCTTGACTTAAGAAGAGGTCCACAGGCAGAAGGGAGGAGGTTCTTGCTTCTAGTGAGATCTAGTAGTAATCCTGACTGGAAGATCATCTTCCATCAAGGAGCTACTGAGTCACACATAAGTTAGCCTGAGTGTGCCCTGCCAGCCACACTCATGCTCCACCTCCTCAGCAAGACAGGGCAAGAAAATATGACAGAAGAGCTTGTGGGTTGAGAGCCCAGCCCTGCAGGGAGAGCAGGCACTAATTACCATCATGGACAAAGCAGGCTTGACTTGGGGAAAATTAATTTATCGCCAGTGAATAACAGACTAGGAGACTGAGAAATAAAAACAAAACTAAAACCGCTTTTCCCTCACCCGTCTTCTTCTCAGGTTCAGAATCGTTTCCAGTTCTTCTACCTCTTTTCCTCAACTGGCAGAAGGGGTTAGGGAATGGGGGTTGCAGTTGGTTCCTAATGTTTTGTCTCTGCCAGTCCTTCTTCCTTATGCTCTTCCCCTGCTCCAGTGTGGGGTCCCTCCCATGGGATGCCGTCCTTCAAGCACTGTTCCCACACGGCTCTGTACCACGGGGTCCATCCCTCAGGAGCAAACTGCTCCAGCACGGATCCCCCACGGGCGGCAGCTCCCCCCAGCCCCCCTGCTCCTGCGTGGGCTCCTCTCCACGGGCTGCAGCTCCGGCCCGGGGCCTGCTCCTGCGGGGGCTCTCCATGGGCCGCAGCCTCCTCCAGGCCACATCCACCTGCTCCACCGGGGGCTCCTCCACGGGCTGCAGTGTGGAGATCTGCTCCGTGTGGGACCCATGGGCTGCAGGGGGACAGCCTGCTCCACCAGGGGCCTCTCCACGGGCCACAGGGGAACTGCTGCTGCGTGCCTGGAGCACCTCCTGCACCGACCTTGGTCTCTGCAAGGCTGGTTCTCTCACATTTTCACACTCCTCTCACTCAATAGCTGCTGCTGTGTATATTTTCGTTGTCGTTTTAACCTTTCTGAACTATGTTATCACAGAGGCACCATCAGCATTGCTGGGCTCCAGCCAGAGGTGGGTCCCTTTTGGAGCCCACTGGCCCTGGCTCTGCCTGACAGAGGCCTCTTCTCACAGAGGCCACCCTGCAGCCCGCGCTGCCATAACCCAGCCGTGCAAGCCCAGCACAGCCGCGCTGCAAGCACAGTGCGGCCCTCGGGCCTGTGCTGAGGAACTCAACCCCTGAAATCACCCCCCTCAGCCATCCTCGTAGTGGAGAGCGCTGGCAGCCCCTGCTGGGCACCGCTGACCAAGCCACCTGCGTGGCCTTGCCTTTTGTTCTTGGGAGAACAACCTTTTCCCTGCCTGCTGAAATGATGAAGAGTTGTTTTCTGGTAAGAAGAATCCTGTAATAACTCAACTGGCCAAAAGAGGACAGTCTCTTCTACAGGCAGGGCCTGACCAGGATGCTGTGTGTGGCTCTGAGGCCTGTTTGATGCCACTCCTCTCAGGGTTCCCTCACCTAAAGGGATATAAAGTTGCTCACGATGTTCTCTTCTCATAGTGTCAATGCGAATAAATAGCATGTTGAGTGACACCTGACTGAGCCTGAGCACCTTTCTCTTGGAGGTCGCAGTGAACCAGCACCACCCAGTGCAAGGCAGCTGTTAGGACACAGAGTTCTTCCCAGAGAACAACATCAGGTGTGGTAATTTTTTTGTAAGGGAGGTAAAACTAAGTAAAAGCAGCATGCCTGGTGCTTATGCAAGTTCATTAAAGTGCTCCTCAAAGGTCCTGGCTGCTCTGATGGGCTTTCGCTGGTGTTATATGCATGTCCTTTGGGCTGGGACGGTGGTGCTGGAGTCTCTTTGGGTGTTTGAACAGTGTTTTTCTTTTATATCAGGTTCAGTCAAGGCCAATAAATAAATAAATAAAAATGCAGAATTTAGATGTATTTAAGGCTCCTGCATTTTAGAATAAAGGATTTAGTAACAAAGGCTGGCAGAAGGGATGATCTTCTACACCTCTTCCCCTCCAAGCTGGGCATTTCTGCCCCTTAGAGGTCTGACACACTAGCATGGCAGTTCCAGGTGCTAGATCGTCTGAAATCAGAGCAAATCAAATAAGACAAATCAGTTCTCTGCAGCTTTCAGCTCTTTAATGATCATTTTGGCCCAGGTACCTGCCAGGGGATGTGCGTTTGGCAAGGGGAGAAGAGGAAACACAACCAGGAGTGAAGCCTAGCCTTATTCCTCTTGACAGCAGTAGAGCCCATAGCTGCCATGTCAAATGCTACCTTAAGCTTCCTGAGTAAAGATTTCTTGAAGGCAGTCAGTGTTTTAGGGACCTGAACTTGGGTCTCCCTAGAGGAGCCCGCTTTCCCTCTGGCTGGGGTCAGTGCTGGCAGCTCTGTCTTTCGCAGGCCTCAGACTGCTCCTGTGGCTGCTGGAAACCAAGGCCTTGTGTCCTGGTCTCTTCGCCTTTAAGATCGTAATCTTAAATCTTTCCTGGATGAGAGGTGCTCATCAAAGGAGACAATTTAAGGTCTTTTTGATTGTTTGTTTGTTTGTTTTTTCCCCCCAGCTTAGCTGCAGCATTGCCAATGCAAGATGGCTAGCAAGAATTTCTTGCTTACTGTTGTTAGGAAGGACAGTGTTTCATAAAGATAGGATAAATATGTTTTACTGTGCATTGTGTTAACAGCTATGGTTTACTAGATGATTTCTACTTGTACAGATGTGTTCTTTCATGGACACATAGAAGAACTGGCACAGTCCAACGCGGGGCTACCCGCTGTGGTGCCCTGGTGCCAGGGCATCAGCCTTGTTTTGTTCCAGCGCTGAGGTTTCAAAACATCTGGTGCCACCATTCAATGTGGAAATTATTCCACCTCCATGACAGCAAGGAGGCATTCCTGCCACTTTCCCTCCTTTTCAAAAGCATAGAGTTGTATTCAAACAAACAGAATGATCCCTGGCCAGCAGTTTTGTACTAGCCACAGCAAGATAAGCTGGCTTGGGGGAACACGGGGAGGTGGCCTCTGACATTCCCTCTGTTGATAGTGAATGATGAAACCTTTTACTCTTAGAAATAGACCCAAGCTGAGCTCCCTGTGTGATGCACACCAGGAGCAAGCCCAGGTGTCAGCAGCTCCTTCTAAAGCAACTGGAATCTCTCCACATTTGAGGTTAATGACTCAGTTTCTATTCTTAACAGGAGGCAGAGGAAGGTGTAGCTACTTCTGCAGCCTTCCCTTGGCACAGCTGTCCTGCATTAGTCATCCCATAGTAGCTGTGAACTCTCGGTCAGGAAGGAAACCTTCAGCAAAGAGGAACCTGAAATGGGAGCATTTGAGAGGGGACTGCGTTCCTGCAAGCGGTGAGTAAACACCAGCTTTATACCTTGATATTAAGGTCTCTCTGAACTTCAGGTGGTTGTGCTTGGTGGTTATATGGTGGTCTTTTCACTGCAAGGAAAGAAGAACTTTGTTGGAAAAAAGTTAGTAAGATTGTTAAGTTTCACATTTTAGGTGTGGGATTTTACTTGTTAAATAGCAATTCTAGGAAATTTTTTGTTTAGTAAGGATGCTTGTCTAGCAGGATAAGATTTAATGATGGTATGCTGGAAAGAGTGCTATAAAATAATTATTTTTGGTAATGATGTTCCAAGCACAGACCAACTATAAAGACCAAAAGGTGTAAGATGACTAGTAGCTTGTTGAACACTGAGTCAGAAGGGATTATGGATAAATGGCATCTGCTCAGATTTTTGAATGTGTTCTTTGTTTCTATATTATAGTATGAGTGATGGTACCTGTTGTTTTTGGAGTACTTTATGATTTTTTAATGTGTCTTTTAATTAAATGTTTTTATAGATTACTCAACTATGGCTTTGTGCTTAATAGATTTGTACAAACAGAGGTTTTAAATAACTGTTATGGGGTTCCCTATCACTTACAGAGCTGATATTCAGATAATAATGTGTTGTCCAGGGTACCTGTTGTTGATAATGCACACAAGAGCTGTTTTACTGGAATGAACATGAAGTAGATTGTGCTAGCTGCTGTTCAATGCATGTTTGTGTAACCTTTTAGGTAAGGTTGGGGGATGCGTTTTTGGATAAGCTTTAAAATACTTGCTGTTCGATTTTCCTTTGTGATCTGTGAGATAAATTCTGCATGTGCTTGATTTGTTCTCTTTGTAGTGGTCTGCTGTATACTATCAATTGCTTATGGCTGCAAGGTGTTAGAGGGGTAGAAGACAGTTGAAATGAGTGTCCTGGCCAGGTGTGCCCAATTACCTGATGGGGGAGTAGCTGGAGACCTTGCATGCCTTTGTTAAAAGGGGTTGTTGTACCCTTAATTAAGTGGCCTTTGTAATGAAAGCTTTGTTTCAGCAGAACTCAGCTACCTGCATGCAAGGGAAAAATATTTTTCTGTGGTGTGTGTTACTAACTAAAAATACCTAGGGTGTTATGTATTAGCTTTGCATTGTAACACATGCTTGACTTACATTTAAGGCTGAAGAGTTTGTTTAGCAACATCTTTTTCCAATAGTAAGTCCGTGGAGATAGATCCTGTTTTTTCTTCTGCCGTGTGTAGCATCATACTGCTTCCTTTCTCACTGGGCCGCTCTAAGTAATACTGCGTGTTCCCAGTCCGAATGCTTGATCCCATCACGAGGGCTCTGACAGTGAGTGAGGCTTGCTTGGAAGGACTCTTTTTTTTGTTGTTGTTTTTGCCTGTCATCGATTTTCTCTAAATAAATACAGTTGTGCTCAATCCCTCATTCTGCCTATGTTGTCTTGCTCCTTGATTTCTCCTGGGTCACGCCAAATGCGAATGTGGCCTGCCCGCGTTGAGGAGCTGTGGAAAGGGTGAAGGAAATTTGAGCTGATGTTTACCAGGGCCAGGTGGTATTTCTTGATTATTGTTAGTCCCAGGCTTTTAATATTACATGAAAAAAATCAAGTCAGTCTTGGATGGGACTTCTGGCTTCTTCAAGTCTATTGCCTACTAAGGCAAGAGTGGTGCTTAGTGCAAATAATCAGGTACCGCAGCCTCCTGGCTATAGCTTAGGTGCTGGGACCCATGGAGCCACCCAGCAACACGATCTTTTGTGTACTAAAGGAAACTGTTCTGTAGATCTCCGTGAAAAGCAAAGCACTGCATTTATTAGTCAAGAACTATCATAAATAATGTCTTCTGATGTCTAAACGTGAGTTTGTTTTTTTTTTTTGAACCACCTTTATGAGCTCTTGTTCTTGGAGAATACTGTTTTCTTCTCCTTTCGTCTCATGGATGAAAAGATTTGTGTTGTGGATATGAGGACTGGGGTTTCAAAGTTGTTGTGTGACTGTTTTTTGTTTTTGAAAAGTGAGTGATACATCCAATAAAATGTAGTGAAAAAATCTTAGAAAAAGAAGGAATAGAAATGGTTATAAATGTGTTTATATTGGTGGGTTTGTTTAGCTAAGGGAGTGCTGTCCCAGTTGGAAGAGCACGGACTGACAGTTATACAGCCTATGTCAAGTCAGAAGCAAGGGTGGGAGATGATTTTGTTTTGTTTCCTATCTTGGAAGCACTTGGTTCCTTTCAGTCAAAGACAGAAAGTCCTCCTGCACTTGTGATGTTGGTGCTCAGGGGAGAGGAGTGCTCTGATGAACTTGGAAACATTTTCTCAGCGGGTGGCATGTTCCTGTCCCTCTGCATGTGGCAGACTGGACGAATGTTTTTCAAACATATGTTGTAGATGTGGCATAACATAATTAGGCTGTGATCTCCCTCTTCTAGAAGTTACTAAAAATATATGTTTTTATTCTTGAAAGGATTTAAAAAAAAAAAAAGCTGTTGTCAAAGTTAAAAAGAACATATTTCTCCTGCCTATTCAGAAAGAACATGAATAAAGGGGTTTTTAATGGCTGCATTTTTGGGAGGCTACTGAGCTTTGAAGATATAAAAGAAGACAGACAGCCTGAGAAGGGGGAGTTTCTAACAATTAGGTCTTGGGAAGAGCAGAATTCATCTTAATTCAAATGTCCTAATTCATACTGCAATATGTGCTAGGTTATCTTTTTAGAGATTTAAAACCTCTCCAAATGAGAACTAAGTTCTTCTGTGAGGGTGAATACCTTCTTTCTGACCCATGTGATCACTGAATCCATTCCTGTGCTATTTCTGCACACACTTAATATGAATGAATACTCCCATGTAGTGGAGCTCCTGTAGATTCAACAGGTGGCGTGGATTTTACTGTGGTGCCTGATAAAAACTAAGCAAAGAACGATCAGGCTAGTTCCATTTGTTTTAGCTTTGTCCTACCAGAACTATCTTCTTTCCTTAGAAAATGTTTTTTTTTCTGGCTACCTTACTTTACTGAATTACTGGAGTGTTGATAAAGGGTAGTTTTATTTTGTTTCCCTATTTGGCCCCAGACACAACATACAGTAGCTTGCAAACAGGAACCAAGTAGTGCTAAATGACCAAGCTCAGAAGGCTACTTTATTTTATTTGACAAACATTTGCTTTATTATATATACACATATTTAAAGTCTGTACACAGTAAAATACAAAATAAAGGCGTTTCTTTATAAGTTACACAATTAAACAGCTGCATTTGTGTGTAGTTTAGCTGTTGTTTCTTTTAAAAAAAAAAAAAAGGGAAACCTTGTTGAGCCGTTGTTATATTCATTCACAATAACCTTGGTATAAAACATCCATACAGAGTAAGTGTACAAAATAGCGTACAGTTCATATAAGCTGTGCAAAGACAGCGAAGTTCAGTCAAAATCAAAGAGGCACATCCACTTTCCTCTGTCCACATCACAAACAGCAGAGGCTAAGTGGAAAACAAGCACAGGCCTGTGGGCAGAAAAGTGAGTTACAGTGCTTGGTAGGGAAGAACGATGCACAATTAAAAGGGGAAATAGATAAACACCGGAGGTCCCCATTGCACAAGGCATGCTGTTACCTTATACCTTACATCAGCAGCGGTGATGTCCAGGGGCTTGTTGTGCAGGTGCCGGGCTGCTCGGGGTGAGCGCGGGGGGAGGCGGCGCTGGGCTGTACCCCGTTCACGTTACTGACCTTTGGAGGAGCAAACTGCAAGGTCAGCCGGTCTTCAGGTTTCCAAGTTTTAGTAGCTGCTGGAAATGCACTTGAACAGTGGTAAAAACGGCCACGGTGTCTGTATTTTTGTTGTCGCTGATGATGGTGTTTGGTCTGGAAAAAGCATTTCCCGCAGTAGGATGCGCTCTCTTCCCTGCTGTAAGGGGAGCAGCTGCCTGGTGCTTGCATTCAGGGGAGTACGGCTAGCTGAGCACGTGCTGGTTGGGAAGCGTGGAGAAGGGGTTGTGAGAAGGCTGACTGATGCTACGAGTATGAAAGCCTTCACGTGGGACACAAAATAAGGAATACCTCTGAGCAGGGAGGCTTATGTCTGTGTGGTAAAGAACCTGCCCTGGAGAAGCATGTGGACATGCAGGTGGGATGTGGCCTCTTCAATTTATAGCACTCTGTTATTTACATCTTTGCAATGTCCCCGTGCGATGGTAGGGGCAGGCAGGTGACCTAAGAGACCGTGATCTCCTCCTCTTCTTCTTCCCCCTCATCATCCTCTTCCTCTGAGTCTGAGAAGTCTGAGGGTTTGCTGGGGCTGCTGGAATGAGATGGGGAAGGAGGCATCTGGGAGTCCAGTCTGTCCCGCAAGTGCAGGTGCTCTGGGGACTGGTGGTAGCTTAGGGGGTGCCGGGGGCTGGGCAGGCACGTGGTGGGAGCTTCCTCTTCCTCCTCCTCCTCTCCTGCGCACTTCTTGCCAACGTCGCTGAGGTCCGGGTGAGGGTTGAACTTGGTGGGGAGGGTTTGTTCTCTGCAGCCGCCAGAAGAGAGGAGCTCTCTTTCCTTGGAGTTCCTCCACTTCATTCTCCTGTTCTGGAACCAGATCTTCACCTGGGCGGGAGGGAAGCCAGACACAAGCCGTTCAGTAAAGCAGGAACCAGCGAGGCCCTGCTGGCTGCATGCCTGTGTCGGTCGTGTCCGTGACGGAGCTAACAGGAATGCACAGCCTGACCCTGGCCTCCGGGTGGTAGGGGGGCGGTAGGGCTGTGATCCATCCCAACCCAGGGATCGTGCTGCTCCCATGGCTCTGGCCAACGCTCACAGCCCTGCAGCTCTCCCCTCTCCCATCCCTCTTTCCCCTCCCCTGCTCTTGACCCAGCCCTGGCTCTTCGCGCCCCCCTTCCCCGCCATCACCCCGTTCACCTGCGAGTCCTTGAGGCCCAGCTTGGCCGCCAGCTTCTTCCTGTCGGGCTTGCTGATGTACTTCTGCTTCTGGAACATCTTCTCCAGCGCCTTGCGCTGCACGTCGGAGAAGACGGCGCGGCGCAGCATGCCGCGGCGGGGCTTGCCGCGGGCGGCCAGGGGCCACGAGAAGGTGCCGGGGATGGGCACGACGGCCGAGGCGGCTGCGGGAGAGCGAGGGGGCTGAGCGGAGGGCACCCCACTGGACGGGCCGGCTGGGGCCCCAAAAGGAGCCTTCTGCCCAAATAACCCCCCAGTAACCAGGATTAAAGCCATCGGCTCAAACACGTGAGATGTGACAGTGGTGGCCTGCTTTGTTGGGGGGCTCAGGGGTCCCTGAGATGGAGGTGTAAGAAAAAAACCTCGCTCTGCTGCTCAGAAGCACTTGTTGGTTTGTTTTTTTTTTTTTTAGAAAAAAGCTTTTATCGTCTCAGACACTTTTTTATGCTTGAGATGAAAATGAGGACTTTGCTAGCTCGAACAAAACCAGCCCTCTTCAGACGCAGTTCTGATCAATCGGTATTCGGCTTCTTATATTAATCTCTTCTCCCCCCTCCTTCCCTCCCTCCCTCCCCCAAGTTGGAGAATTCAACCCGAAGACATGAAAAGTATCAGCTAATTAGCACATTGCCTGGCTCCCAATGGCATTGGTATGATAAAAAGGGCAGAGTTTTGCCTTTAAAAAAAAAAGGGGGGGGGGAGAACCTCCCCAAGAGAGACAGAGATGCTAATGAAGCGTGAATGGTAATTGTGTAGTAATGAACTAACAGAAAAAGACTGAGGACAAGCAGCTAACGCCATATATTATTGGGACAAAAGAGATTTACACTTTCAAACTAAACACAACGGCATGCCAGGCTCCTCGGGAGAATACTGATGGCACAATCGTCTCTTTCCCCAAATCATTTTCATTAAATGGACATGAAAAGCTATTTATAAAGCTCAAGTTGTTTTTGTTAGGCTATTCACCCGCCGGAGAAAGGGAGCAAATTCCATTATCCGGAGCGTGAATGGAGGAGCTCGGGGTGTTTCTTCCTCTTCCCCCCTTCCCCTGTTTTCCCTTCACATTAATGGCTTGTTGGGGTAATTAGATTTGGGGGGATTATGGCGAGCTGCTCTCCCCGCATCGGGCCGGGGCGGTGCGGGCAGGACCGCGGTGTCCCCCCCCCCCCGTTTCCCCGCGTCGGGGGCGCGCCGCAGGTGCGTCGGGGGCGCGCTTGGCGCGGGCAGGCGGGAGCTGGCCGCTGCGGCTGTGGTGCTGAAAGAGGGCAGGGGGCCGGGGCGGGGGGGGGGGGGCTACCTGGGAAGTAGGAGGATCTGATGAAGGGCTGGAAGGATCCGTCAAAGTACGGGAAGGAGAACGCCTTGGGGGGGCCGCTCTGCAGTACCGCCGGCGAGGACTCTAGGAGAGAAAGAGGGTTAGGCTCCGGGGGGGTCCTGCGGCCGGGGACCAAGGGGGGTAGGGAGGCTGGGACGGAGGCTGCAGGGAGGGAGGAGGGCAGGGCAGGGCGAGCTCGGGGCCCCGCTGCCCCCGTCCAGGCGCCCGCCCGCTCCCGGCGCCGAGGCTGCGGAGCCGGACCCCGGAGGGTCCCTGCCTGCCTGCCTTCCTCCCTCCTCCTCCTCTTCCTCGCCCCGAAGCCCGCTCCCTCCCGTCCCTCTCCCCCTCCCCTCGCCGCCCCCACCCCCGCTTACCGGCGCGGGGGGCGGAGGCCAGGATGGCGTTGACCCCAAACTTGAGGAAAGTGGAGTCCCCGCCGGGGGAGGCGGAGGCCGGGGGCGGGCAGCCCCTCCTGGAGGCGGCCGGGCTGCCGAGCTCCGGCGTGGCCGCGTCCGTGCGGGCGGCCGGGGGGGACATGCTGGGCGCCGGGGCGCTTCGCGGCGGAAAGGCGGAGGGCCGGCCGATCCGGATCAGGTCCTCCACCAGGAATCCGGAGTGGCCGGAGAAAGCGGATTGCAGCGACTGCGGCAAGGTGAGGGTGGGCGTGGGCCGCAGCAGGCTGGGGTACACGGCCGGCGGGGCGATGAGGCTGGGGAACATCATCGCCGGGGCCGCCCGCCCGCCCTCCCGGCCGTCTGTCTGCCTGCCTGCCTGTCTGTCTGTCTGTCTGCGTGCCCTCTTGCCAAGATCCCGCTGGCGAGCCGGGCAGGGTTCTCTGTGCCCTTCCTCCTGGATGCGGGGTTTTATAGTGGTCAGCCCCGCTCGGGCTCTTTGAGCGGTGACAGCCCCAACAATGGGGTTCAACAAAGTTCTCCTCCGGAGCTTCATTCACCGGCCGCCCCGGGGCTCCCCATTGGTCCGGGGCCGCAATTTATGATTGGATTAGACTTTATAAGCACCCCGCGCACAATGGCCGAGCCACAAAGAAAGTGTAGTCATCAATTTTGCATATTGACCGCCTCTTTGGAAGACGTCGCTCCAAAGGCTCCCAGCAGGGTTTTGTTCCGAGGCAACACACACAGGCTAATTAAATGCCTATTTAAAAGTTTCGAATGACATCTTGCCTCGTAGAAAGGGAATTATTTAAAGAAAGCACTAAATTTATTTGCCGCTCCCCCGCTGAGGTTAGGAAATAAATCAATAAATATTCATCTAAACTCTGCTACGGGCTGTCAGGAAAGCACCGGCTTTGGGGGCACGGAAAATACAACCGGGAGAGCGCGGAGTGAGGCTGCGGCGAGGGGGAGAAACGTGCCGAGAGCCGCCGGGGCTGGAGCCCGTCCCGCAGCGGGACCCGCGGCTTGTGGGGTGCTCTCGGAGTGGGGGGGGGGGGGTCCCCGGGCCGGCGAAGGGGCTCGCAGCCGCCCACCGAGGGGGGTGACCGCTTGGGGCCGGGGTAACTCGCTTCTGGGAGTGGGAAAGAGCGAGGCGGTTTTGTAGGGGCTGCTCCCGCTCGGGAGGGGAGCTTCATCTCGAGCTGATAACTTAGCGGCGGGGGAGGAAGAGCTTCCCCCCGGCCGGGGAAAGGGAGGCGGTGCCGCGGAGTTTGGGGGCGCTGGGCTGAGCCCCCCCCCCCCGGCCGGCAGCCCCCCGGCCGCGGGGTCCGACCGGCGGCGCAGCAGCGAGCGCGGCTTTGGGGCAGGGCGGGCGTGTGCGCATCGCCCGGCGCGGCGCGGCGCGGGTGTGCTTCGTGGCCTTTGGACGATGAAAGCGACTATTGAGAGCGGTTTTACCTGACTTCTCCGCTGCGGAATATAACAGATGTGTTAAACGTCCTATGTTTTAAAAGCACCCCATTCAGCCCTTTGGTGCGGCTGAACCTTTGCAAGCAGAAGTGTGCAGCTCAGCCATGCAGCCTTGATCCTATTAACCATGAACTAACTGTCACCTTCAGCTGTTTTCCCTTTTTACTTTTTAACACAAAGCTTTCTCAAAAATCTTATTAACCAGCTTTATTTCTCTCGATGGTTTTTGTCCGGCCGTTTTGTGTTGATTATCTCCATGTCGATGCTTTAACCATTCAATAAAAGTGCATCTGCGATTTATATCACATTAAGGAAGAAAGAAAGTCTGTTAAACCTCTCCCCTGATCCAAATCAAAAAGTTATTTACTAGGGAGGGTGGAACCGGCCCCCGAAGCCTCCGCCGGGGATGCTGCCGAGCCTCCCCGGTGCCGCAGGCTGCCCTCCAAGCAGACGAGCATCTGCGGCGGGGGACCGGCTCTCGGAAAGCATCGCTTTGAAATAAAACTTGGCCGGAGCGTGTGCCCCCCTCCCCGGCCGCGCTCGTCTCCACGCTTAGCAGGTAAAGCGAAAGGGACAGGACGGGGGGATGCTCGGGGGCCACCCCCCTTCCCGCGGCGGGCTGTAGCCCCCCCTTGTAGCCCCCGGAGCTTGCGAAGCAGGGGGGAAGAGGAGCCGGGGGCTCTGCTACCGCCACCCCCAGCAGCAGCAGCAGCCCCCGGGGGGGTCTCCGCAGCGCCCCGGCTTCTGCGGTCCTCGCCCCGTGCCTCCGCGGTGGCGCAGCGCTTCCCGTGCCCGTGCGCTCGGGGGCACTTGGCCGCGCTAGGGACCGACTGCTGCTAATTTGGCCGGTCTAAAAAAAAAAAAAGGTGTGTGTGGGGGGGGAGCTGACATTTTCGGCAAGGTTGGGTCAAGCGCATGCTGGGGCACGCGTGGACCCGGTTCCTTGCGGTGCGTCCGAGCACGCTCGTAAAGAATTCCTTAAGCACCAAGGCGAAAGGGACTAGACATCTATTGAAAGGGAAGATAGACCATAAGAAACCAAGAAATCAGACGAAAGGATCTTATTTTAAGCGATCGCCTTTGGAAGTTTCTTTTCAAAGGCGGCGATCGCTTAAGAGAAGGGCATTCTAATGTCCCAGGATAAAACCTGTGACTAATGCCGTTTGACCTATGCTCATGCGGTTTTGTGCTTCCTGCCATTCATTTTAATGTCGTTATCTTCAAATTTATTTCTTAAAAGTCACTCCCTTTCTTTGTCGCCCCCACTTAGGCTAAGAAAAGACAAAAGCGGGCGGTGGGGAGGGGGCAGGGCTCGCAGCCTGCGTGTGTCCCATCGGCGGCCGGTAATCCGCATGAAATCGGGGGAGCCGCCGCTTCCAGCCCGCCGGCCCCGCGGCTCGCCCCGGGCGCGGCAGCGCTGCCTTGGCCCGGCCCGGCTCGGCTCGGCTCGGCCCGGCCCGGCCCGGCCCCGGGACCGCCGAGCCCGAGGGGCGCAGCCCGGCCCCGCCGCCGTGCCCGAGCCGGGGCCGCGGGGCGAGGCGCTCCGGAGCCGCCCCGGGGCTGCTCCTTCGGGGTTCAGCGCCGGGAAGGGGAAGGGCGGCCGGTGGATCGCGCAGGGCTTTTCTAGAGCCCCCCCCACACACACACCTCCCCTTTTCTTGAAAACCCTTCTATTGTGCCAATCAAGCAGATGGTTTGCAGGAAATATAGCTTGGCCCCGGTGACCGAAACTAATTTTAACTAGCTTTCCAAGCCTGGCACGTTTGTTTTGCTCTTACAAAATAGCTAAAAAAACAGCTGGCAAGGGTGAATTAAACCCATTAAAGACACATTTATAAGAAATTATATTCACATAGGTTGCTTGAACCCCCCTAAGAGGGGAGAGATGAGCGTATTGAAATGAAAATGTCCCCGAACACACTACCCTGCTTAACATCGCCTGAGAGTCTCAAAACATTTTACTAAATAGATTAACTTGACTATTGTTTCGCATCACATTTATCAGCTTCATTAAGTGAATAGCTGAACAAATATATTACGCATGCATGAAAAGCTCTTTTGGGGGCTGCCTTATTGTGTCCTCAGCCCTGACAGGTGGTTAACTGTGTTTCTCTCTCCTCTCCCCCCCTCTCTCTCTGCGCAAAGAAAGAGGGATCTTGGGCAGAGCGCACAGCCCAGACTTGGCAAAGGGACCTGGAGGGGAGAGCTACTTTCTTTTCCCTCGCCATTCATCCTGGCCAGCCTAGAGTGCACGCGGCCTGAAATGCAACCAGATGATCCGATCGTGTCAGAAGTAATTAACTTTAGTTTAGTCTCTGTGTCTTGCTTGCGCTTTACGAACTCCTTCCAAGCCTGTTTAATTTGCGTCCTTTCTTCCAAATTTGATTATTTTTGCCCACTTCGTCCTTTTATCTTTTCCCCAACCTCCACCTTTGTTTAAAAAAAAAATCTGGTCTCGAACAGTCCCTCTTCTTTCTTCTCCACTGATCTGTCTAATAAACAAGCAAACATGCAACCTCCCTAAAACCAGCTCCTTTCATGAGCTAGGATGTGCGCGTCTTGGAGAGCCGGGATCTGCAAAATGCAACGTGCTGCTTCATTCTCTGCCTTAGTTTCCCAGTTCTTTACCATGGGGGAAACGGGCTGGGAACGGGGCAGTGGCTGTTGGGGTTCTTGGATGCTGGGGCTGCGGCACTGCTTGCTTCAGTCGTGGTCTCTGCCCACAAGGTTCTGAGTTAGACCGAACGGACGAAGCGTGGAGACTGAGGGAAAGCAGTACCTTCCCGTTTACTTTCTTCAGTCCGTGTTTCTCTCATTCTGCTCAAGTAGGTATGAAGACTTACTCTTTGGGTTTTCCTCCCCTTCCCGGAGCAGTGTTTATCTCTGCTCCTACAAAACACAAACTCAAGCGGTCATCCTTTGCTTACGACAGTGGCAAATTTCTCAGCTCGCTGGCTAAAGAGAGCTCCAAATGGCCCGGTCACCCGCACCAGGGTGTGCCGCGCCAGCTGGAAAGTCACGCTGCCCATCCTGCTGCAAATGCTGAGGACCTGTTTGTGCCAACAGACATCTTTCACTGAAACTAAGAGCTGTGATGAGGAAAGTAAAGAAACACCGTAACTGTTACTTAGCAAGAAAAAAAGTGCAAAATTTTTTTGCTGGGTTTCTCTAATACTTCTCTAATACCCTTAGAATTGAAATGGTAGAATTTCTTTTTAAAAAGTTTTTTTTTTTCCAGTTGGGAGTGCTGGTGTGATTTATATAAATATATATATATTTTTTTCTCTCATGATAATTCAAATCACTAGGCAATCAGTGATTTCACCGTGGAAGCCTTGCTAGTGACCTGCTTCAGTGAGGTGGTAGGTTCACAGTTCCAGAAGCAGCCATAATCGTTGCTATCTTCATCTGTACATCTCTGGCAAACTGTAGTGGCTCCATAGAGGAAGAGTCTACATGTGTGGACTTCTGGGGAAAGGTGCAATACTTAGTTTCTACAGAAATACACAGGTATTTGTGTGGATGTTGATATGGAGTGTATTTAATTTCTGGAGCTCTGTCTGAAGAAGAGGGCTGATGAACTTTGTCCCTTGGGGGTTTACCTTAGTAGAGCTGATGAGAAGTGAGTCACCAAGCTCTGGTCTGTGTGCTCTGCTCCCAGTTAACTGGAGTAAATTGAAAAGACAGGCAGAAGAAGGCAGATGCATTTCTCTTTGTCCCTCTGGCATGCTTTTCACTGACTTGAGCTGCTTCGGGTGGAGAAAACCTTTGCTTCGCAGGCAGCTCGGCTTCACCATGTTCGGTGATGAAGAGCTCTTCCACTTTCGCCCCAGGAAGGGCTGATGAGGTTCTGGTCTCGCTTGCGCCTGTAAGGCTTCCTTGGAATAGCAAATAGCAAAGACCAGAACCTTTCTGAGGGGAGCTTACCTTGTAGAAAATCTGTTTTCTACGTATTTCTAAAAAAGCTGCCTTTGTTTTCTCACCAGCCCTGACACTGGGTAGATACCTGGTGAAGTGTGTTCCCCATTTATGTCTTCAGCTTACTGAAAGCAAATGGAAATGTCTTGGACTGAGGAGAGTGCAAATGTGTAAAGGACATTTTAGAAAACCTTTTTACCGTAGCTGTGGCCTGAGTGTGTTGCTCGTTCTGTCAGGGCTGAAGTCAGGGGCAAAACTCATGCTAATTTCAAGGCAGTGGGGTTAAGCCCTAGAAGCGAATTTGAATGTGCTTGTCTCTTTTCAGTACTTTGTTGGGAGAGTTTGGATACTGCAGGGGAAACACCAAAGACAACTGAAGTTCAGAATTAGACAGCCAGGATGTTTGAATGGGGTCTTCGTAGTTTGAAACTGTTTTTCTCAGGTTTCTGGTCCTGCCTGCAGAAATTGGAGCTGTTGTACAAAAGATCACCTTTTAGTGGTTGCATTCGTGTTTTCAGCTCTCATCCTGACATGAATTTGGTCTGTCTTCTCCACGCTATTTCTTTAAAAAACAGAAGAAGAAGCTAGGAAGCATCAAATCCTGTGCCTCCAGAAGGGTCCTTAGGGGTACTGGGTAAGATTTAGTAGATTTTAACATTTGACCTAAGGAAATCTGGTAGGGTTGGATCGTCCTGGCATGGATAAGCATTGCAAAACGCTATCTTCTGCTATTTCTGCAGTGTCCTACAGCCAAAGACAGTTTTTAAATCTCAATTCTGATGCTCATCCCTACTATTTTTGTCTCAAGAAGGACGGACTAATCCTGGGATTTACAAGTACTGATCAGAGCGGAATGATCTGGTAATTGAATATCTTTATTTGGAAAAATAGATTCATACAAGGGCTTGCATCTGGTTTCGGGTCCCAGAGTACAAACTGGGACTGACTCTAGACGGGGCTGGAAATCAGAATTCAAAACTGGGGCATTTGCACTCAGAGCAGATGGATGAAACTGTGACACAATCTCGCTGTTTCCAAGAAAAACAGAGTTTGAAAGCTTTAAGAAGAACCTTGCCTTGGCTTATTTTACATTTATCATCGTGTCTTCATGAACGTAGGCATTTCCCTTAAGCAAACAGGTAGGGAGGACTTGCTCTAACGTGCTGTACCTGGCTCTTAGTGTCTCCATGAAGCCAACATGTTTCCAACTTGGGATTTGTGCTGGGAGGCTGACTCCAGCACACAGCCAGGCTGTCTGGGCACGTGGCAAAACCTCAGGTCATCCTCCTGGCCGGGCACTTGTCACCCCTCCCGCTCGGGACCCAGGTGTCCCCTGGCGCTGGGTGCCGCGTGGCTGTCCCACCTCTCCTCTCCCAGCCCGCTCACTGGGAGCTATGTGCCTAAGGCAGAAATCCCATCCCAAGCCCCCTCGGTCAGTCGTGTTCCAAGCAGCGCTTTCCTGAAGAGCTACCGTTAAATCACAGGGGCTGTTTATGGCAAATATTTTCAAATAATGCTTTCTTTAGGTAAGAGGGCCAAGTAATTACGCATAGCTTTTTAAGAATGTGCACTTTGTTTCATTTTCCTCTTCATTTAAATTCCAGAGTGCGCAGGACTCCCGTTTTTAAGTAGATTTTCACCATGACTAGAGAAGCTTAGTTATCAGTTATGCGCTATAAACAATATGTGGGGGGAGATGTTTTGATCAGAGCTATTCAGCCCTTGCTTGCTAATCTAATTACAAAGTGTAGGTTTCCTGACACAGAGCTGCCTGCACAGAAAAGGCTTTTCTCACACCTGGTGGATTGTTTAGCCAAGCTTTTTAAATGCTTACAGTTTTAAAGGAGAAAAAAAAAATCTTTTTAAAAAACAAGTTCCTGTGCCGTGCAATAGAAAGAATTTAGTGGTTGTCAACATGAGTTTAGTATAAGGGTGCTGTGTAAAGTGTGGGTTCACTTTACGTTGACCTTTGGACATAGTAGCCCAAAACATTGTGTTACTTAAGGGCTAAGGAGAGTGTGAAAGATAACAGATGTCAGCGATCCTGTTAAATTAAATGTGTGCATGCGTGTACGTATGTGCAGAGATGATGCTTGTATGTATTTGGGTGTTCATTGTCAGCGCCTCGAGTGCTCCGCAGCTCTGAAAGGGCAGCTTTGAATTGCAGCCCCCAGCAAAACAGCATTTCTGGGCTGTTTAGCCCCCGATTCCTACAAACAAAATAAAGTACCTTGTCGAATAAGGGCCATTGAGCAGGGATGATGGGTTAAGAGTGGGGGTCCGAGGTGGCGGCGTGGGTGCTTGTTTATCAGGGAGGAGTTGTCAGTTGTTCGCTGGGCTGGTGAAAGGAGGGACGCGAGAGTCTGATGGCTGGGGTAGCATTGATGTGAGGTAACGGAGTAATCGGATTGAAAGCGAGCCATGGTATTTATGTCAGTTCACATTTCGTCAAATGAATAATATGAGGTTGCTACCTAGCCCAGGCCTTGGCCCGGGGTTCGGCTCTAAAGGCTCTAGGCCTCATTTGATTCAAATATAAATTAATTCTCACTGGAGCGTTGGCTGATTAATCTATTTGCATAATAGTAGAAAAACTGCAGTGTGGTTACTTTTGCGGGGATTTGGACAAGAAAAGCCTTAAATTCATTTGAAAGAATAGTGTGTGAGAAGTCAGAGAAGCAAAAGCACCTCTATAGGGCTCCCGAAGCCATTTTTTTTCCAGACCCTGATGTGCAAAACTGAAGGCTGAACTTGTTCACACGGAGGTCTGCCGCTGTCCCAAAATAAAATTATATTCTGGGGTCTGTTTGCAGTTACGTTTTGGTACTTCATGTGAATGGCACTGCTTTCAGAAGCTGGGAGAGCGGCATACTTTATAATTTTCAACATTTAACAAAAGCGAGGTCTGCGGGGAGGAAAAAAAAAAATAAGTGTGGTGTGTCTTGAAGTGAAAGTGGGCTTTTTTGCTGAAAAAGAAGACCCACATTCTGCTTGCCTTGAAGCTGGTAGATGTTTTGCCAGTGAGAGGAAAAAAAATGCCCTAATGGAGCAAAATGCCAGCCTTCCAGTGGGAGTTTTAAGATTCAGTAAGAGTGGATTGGGGTGCATACGTGTGCTGGTGATAACTTGTTCCCTGCTCTCTAGACTCAGTTCAGCACTTGTAGAAAAGTTGGGCTGCTACTTGGGCTCGCTCGAGTTTTAAAGTATTCACAAAGACTCGAGATATCAGCGTGGTGTTGGTGAATGGTGGGAGAGTCTGGGCAAAGTAGGTCCTTCGTGAGTGGACTCAGCAGTGAAAAAGCCCCTACTTCAGACTACAAATGGTTGTGCTCAGAGTTTGGTCATTTCTTTTAATATTAATTACTGAATTCCAACACGGACACGGGATAGAGGATGTGCCTTGCACCCTCTGCAGCTTTCTGCTTCTGCTGTCTGCAAGGCGTGAGATGGGCTCAGGCCGGAGCGTGCAACTTCACTGCTGTCGTTTATTCCTTACTGTCTTTGGTTGCTGCTCCTAACTTTCTAGTTTTGTTTTGCCTTTATTATTTTTTCATTATTATTTTTAGCATAGCCCATGAATAGTACGATTCTAGTGTAATTATTTTGACCTGGCTCTCGTGCCATTGATTGTTATGTTCCTACAATATCTTCAGCCTTTTTAGAACAATTTAGGAAGGATGTGCTGCTCCTTAGTTGAACACTGTCTTTTTTCAGAGTTTCGGAATTAGGCAAAAGCGTCTGACAAACTGCCACTGAAAAAGGAAAGACGGTGGTCATGGCCATAAAGCAGCCACACCGCAGTATTTTTGTGGCTAATTCTTGTGGAAGGGGAATGCCTGGGATCTCCAGAAGGTTGGGCCATACAAGCAAATGCCATGCCTGATTAACAGAACGTTGTTACGAGATAATAGTGACTCTGCTGTCTTGCTCTGGTATTTATGAAGAAAAAACAAGACTCAGAAAAAGCCAAGACATCTGCTTTCTGAACAGAAGCCCTTAGTCTGTTGACAACCCTCTAGTCCATTTACTGCATGTCTCTTACACCAAATGATTGATGTAGTTCTGATCGTTTAATCCGGGAGAAGTTGAAGGCAACTGAAATGTAGCCTCTGCGCTAGTCTGACTGACCTGGGTAACGTCCCCATTCAAATGAGTGTTTAAGAGAGTATTTAAGACAAGTATAAGTCTTTACTTCTCTTCCTTCCACTGTGTGAAGGTACCAAGAGATGTAATGGACAGAAGACAGCGCAGGGCACCAAGGCTCCTGGGTTCGTTCATTTCATGGTCCTATCTACAGAGTCAAGTGGTGTAAACTGATTAACTGCACTGATCCTCTCTGACTCCATCTATCAGGCAGGTCTGGCAGGAGTATTCATAGTTTTCATGAAATCTTTTTCAGACTTCCTCAGGACATTGATCTCTTTTTTTTTTCTTTTTTCCCCATACATTGCCAGAAATATATTTAATTACTTGTGTCTACTGCTTAAAGGAAAAACTTATCTTTGAATATTTCTTTTTTTTTTCCATTGTACCCTTGTTGCTTGCTATGTTGTTTTTGCAGTTTAGATATGAACTGATCTTACCTCCAACAATTTATGATAAGGGAGTACAGCAGAAAAAAAAAAGGCATCTTGTTCTTTCTCTATTCTCACATCAAAATCGTGAAATAAGGTTGTGTGGGCCACGAGTGACTAAGAAGAATGGTAGGATGGGCACTGTTGATTTGTCAAACTTATTTCATGTGTATACAATGAACTTATCTGTCTGGGCTGTACAACTGATGTTGCAAATGATGCTTAGAAAGTGCAGTTAGAAAAAGAGGCTGAGCTCAGTCTAGCTGCTTGCAGGTGCTGGAAGGTAGATCTGCTCCTCCAGCTGCTTTCACCATGTGAGTCTATGGTTTCACTGGTGGAAGTTAATTTGATCTCTTTGTCAGCCAGTTTTGTTCACTAATGCAGCAGGAAGGTCATCAGAGAAATAAAATAAATGGGTTTTATAATTGAAGAAATCAGCCCAGCTAGGGATGTGCGTGTGTGTGTATGTGAATAAAAATTTGATTCTTCTTTTCAGTTTCATCTTTATGGCACCATAAACTAATGTCAGGAAACTGAAAGTTTCTTTCTCAGTGGTACTACATCTGTTCATGCTTCACCTGAGATAGATTCTGCAAGTGAGGGTCTGTTCCCTAGCAAAAATATGCCTGACGCCTGAGAAAGCAACACCTTGGTAGTGAACCATTTGTTCTGGGACAGCTTTGGACTGCTGGGCAGCTGAGCAGGATCCTTCCCACCTGTTGTGGTTTAACCCGGCTGGCAGCTAAACACCACACAGCCGTTCGCTCACCCTCCCCCCTCCCCCTCTGGGATGGGGGAGAGAAATGGGAAAGTGAAGCCGGTGAGTTGAGATAAAGACAGTTTATTAAGACAGGAATATAATAATAACAATAATAATAATAATAATGGTGATAATGATAATAGTATTAATAATAATAATGTGTAAGAAACAAGTGATGCACAATGCAATTGCTCACCACCCGCTGACCGATGCCCAGCCTATCCCCGAGCAGCCGGCCCCCCACCCCGGCCAGCCACCCCTATATATTGTTTAGCATGACGTCAGATGGTTTGGAATACCCCTTTGGCCAGTTTGGGTCAGCTGTCCTGGGTCTGTCCCCTCCCAGCTCCTGCTGCACCCCCAGCCTGCTCGCTGGCAGGAGAGAGAGAGAAGCTGAAAAGTCCTTGGCCTGGTGTAAGCACTGCTCTGCAACAATTAAAACATCAGCATGTTATCAGCGCTCTTCTCATCTTAATCCAAAACATAGCACCCTACCAGCTACTAGGAGGAAAAATTAACTCTGTCCTAACTGGAACCAGGACACCACCACTCTCCTTTTGCCCCTGCTTACCAAAAAGGAAGCATCCTTCTTCAAAACTAGAATGGGGTGCATCTGACCTCCTCCAACTTGACTTAGCAGTTGGAAGTATTTGGTCCAGGGTAAGTTTGAAAGTGATGACATTTACATTGATTTTTCTACTTTGTTCATCCTTTGCTATTTTCTTTACATCTTTCTGTCTCAGTACTGTTGCAGAGAGTGAGGTTATCAAAAAGGCCAAGGGGAAGTGAGAAGTTTATGCTGATGCCGTTTTACACAGCTGGGAAAAACAACATTCTCCATGTTAAAGGAAGTTTCGTTTTCTTATCCCTATATCTTTCTCTTTGTTCCACAAATCCCACTGAAAGTGAATGTATTTAAAACATTTTTTACCACTTGCATTGGCATGCTGGTATTAAACATTCTCAGTAAATTTTCCCAGTAATTTTTCCCAGTTTTCATAGTACTTAATTTCATTAAGACCAGTCATAATCTTTCCTTGTCTTTATCTGCATGAAAGTTCTCTAAAAATGATAAACAATGAACCTAAAGGCCACCAAAAGAAAAATATGGGCAGCCAACGTTAAGCAATCCTTTTACTGCCATACAAGACTGTTCAGATTCAAAAGGAAAGTATGGTTAACATTACTAACAGCAGCTATAAATCTAAGAGAATTAATATAGAGGTGTCTTCATCCACCATGAGTGTAAAGAAAGGTGTGGCCTCACCTCGAGTACTGTGTGCAGTTTTGGGCACCACAGTACGAAAAGGATGTAAAACTGTTGGAGAGTGTCCAGAGGAAGACGACGAAGGTGGTGAAGGGCCTAGAGGGTAAAAGACGTATGAGGAGCGGCTTGAGGTCTCTTCAGCCTGGAGAAGAGGAGGCTGAGGGGAGACCTCATTGCAGTCTACAACTTCCTCGCGAGGGGGAGTGGAGGGGCAGGCGCCGATCTATTTTCTTTAGTCACCAGTGGTAGGACCCGCGGCAATGGTGTCAAGCTGAGGCAGGGGAGGTTTAGGCTGGACATCAGGAAGAGGTTCTTCACCGAGAGGGTGGTTGCACACTGGAACAGGCTCCCCAGTGAAGCAGTCACTGCACCAAACCTGTCTGAATTTAAGAAGCGTTTGGACTGTGCACTTAGTCACATGGTCTAAAATTTTGGACAGACCTGTGCGGTGCCAGGAGTTGGACTTGATGATCCTTATGGGTCCCTTCCAACTCGGGATATTCTATGATTCTATGAATGTTAGGATGAGTGTAATAAATCCAGAGCTGAGGGCCAGGTGGGCGTTTCTGGGTTGCAAAGCCATGAATACCATCTGCGTGAAATTCCTGTTTGTATGCTTGCTATTTGCTCACAGTTGCCTTTGGTAAGGACTTAGGTTGGGTAAGCAGGCAGGTCAGGTTATGAAACTGCAGACAGAAAGGTATCAGGCAGGTTTTCGTGTTTCCTTCTGAGGTTTTTAACTGTAGTAACACCCTTGCAAACTGTTTCAGTGCCACTTACCAAGACAGGCTCGTAGCCAGGCTTCCCCTTTGGTCTCTGTCCATCTGTACTCTTATGTCTCACATTGTTGTTGGTCAGGGTTGAACAAACCTGTGTTTGACATTTCTAGCACAGTTCATTACTGGTAAAAAGGAAACAAGGAGCTTTTCATGTCTGCTGGTACATCAGATATATGACACAGAGAGAAATGATCTTCCACAGAGAGCTGTAGAAAGTTGAACGGCAGAAGTAAAGAACCAACAATGGGATATGCTCAACAATATTTATGTGAGCTTTGTGTTCTCAGATACACTTGGATGGCAGTGAATTGTCAGTTACTATATCAATCTGCCAAGTATGAATAGCTCTCAATGAGCTTGAACGTTCTCAGGTTAAGGCGTCTGTAAGGCTGCTGGAGATTATGCATGATATTGATATGACCTCAATCTGAGGGCATATAAATTAAGCCATTCCTGAGCAAGGGCATCGGCTTGCTCAGCAATGTTCACAGGGAAACACGAGACATTTGGCAAATGGGCGGATATCCCCTTGATCAGTGTAGCTCACTGTTTGTCCTCTTCCATCGTTTTTTATGCTGTGCTCATCACCACGGCTGCACAGACAGCTCTAGAGTTTTCACTAAATTGCCTTGATTTGAAGGAGTTAATCTTTCTGGGAGGGAGTGGCATGATCTTATCTAAAATGTTCTGCACACACAATATAGATAAGGACCCTTCACCACTTAAGGGTGTAGAAACTAGAAAGCTGTAAGGGTCGTGCTCATCACTGCCAAAGAGGTCAGGACAGGGATTTTTAAATTGTGTCTGAAGTCACAGTCTGGTTACAGATGGTTTACTTAGAGATAATTATTTGTATTCTAGGAGGATGATGGGCTTCTTGGTTGAATCATGTTGTACTAATACACAGTAATGCTTTCCTTCTTTTCTTTTTACCTTCTATGACAGATGGGCAGCTGTTCCATGATACCCATTTCAGATTCTTGAATAGCTCTGGTAGCCATACATATTCTCTGCCTTCCTACAGGAAAATAGCCATAGCTGATCAAACTCATTTATGAAAGAAGATCATGTGATAATTCAGGAAAAAGCATGAAAACTTTTCTGGCCAGTAGCCCACATTTCCCCAGGGTCTTTATCTTGTCCCCGACAAAAAGAAAATCTGCCAAAAGTGCTATCGTCCTCCTTGCTGTACCTTCTGATAAGCAGCACCTCTGTGTTACCATCCTGGGCAGTATATATTGGCAAATCTGTGCCTCGGTTTTGAAGGAAATTCTACAGATGTAGCTCTCTTTGTGTCTTTGTAGCATGCGAGTGCTTTGCACCACTGCGATTAACCAGGAACGCTGTTTTCTCCAGTAATTTTGATGCTCAGAAGTTAGATTTATGTATCAGCTAACTCTGGTCACGGCTTGTGAGCTGGCTGGGATCCTGCCCCGGGAAGCTCTGGCGTGGTGCATCAGGGAAGCAGGTCTGCAGCTCCCTTCTCTGAGGCCCTGCCTAATTTTTCTGTCGTGTTGTGGAGCTGGGCTGTTCTCCTTACAGTGTGTGTGTACACTCATATGACCAGAAATTCACATGCAGATCTGGATTTGCTGCTATATGGGATAATCTCCTGAGGACTGTGGCCTCTCTGTTGACTTCTGGTCACAGACTTCTGAAACATCTGGGTTTGACGCAAACCCACATAAGAAACTCCTTATCCTATGCAGAATGATACTAAAAAGCTGAAGAAAAAAATTCTTACAGGAGCAATATTTGGAGTACTATTGCAGAACCAAAATTTCATAGTATGTTAGTTAACTGATGCTGGGTTTCTGTGGGTCAAGAGTAGTTGTGCAAAATCTGTAATAAAACTATATGGGCATGTGACTTTCACTGAGGTCAAAATCCTCTATTTATATCAGGTAGAAATGTTCAGGTAGATATATCCTGTGGGCATGGCATAAGTGTCTATTTCTTTGGTTTGTTTGTTTTTTGGTTTGGTTGGTTTGGTTTCTTGGCAGAATGACAAGTCTGCTCTTAATGTAAGAGATCTCTATGATTCTCTGTTTAAGTCCTACTATAGGGTAAGGGAGATTGTAATTTTTGCCATTGTGGCTCCTTTGGTAGGGCATATCTCAGTCAATCCAACTATGTTGAAACTATACTTTTCCTCCAAGGGTAACCATGACACACATGGTGGTATAGGTTTTGACTTAGCTGTCGTGACCCATTACAATTGTGCCTCCATCAAAACTTCCAAATCTACTCGTTAGCATTTTCATTGTCAAACCAAGATCTAAAAAAACCTTGCGAATAAATGCAGGCCTCTAAAGATGTTTTTATATCTATATTCAGGTTAATGAATCTGTGTTACACAATTGGCAGCTTGCTGATCTAGGACAGCAACTGGAAACAAACAGGATCACAGTATGCAACTTAGACCTTTTGGAATACTTCTGTACTGGTACTATTAAAGATGATTGCTGATTCTTAGTGCTGTCTGATAAGTCCAGGAGGGCCTAGAAGAGAGGAACGATGGAAGGAGAAGCTGAACTTGCATCCCCAAACTGAATACAGAAGCTTTCTGCTTGGTTCGTATAAGTTATTCAAGATATGATGAAAGAGGAAACAGAAGGGGCTTTCTCCCTCCTGTGTACAAAGGCTCAAGACATGCCACCATGCTGGGGGCATTGTGCCCACCACTTCTGTTAGCCACCAGCCCTGACTGATGGTCATGACAAATGCTGTGCATACACTTGTTTTGGAGGGATGTGATTTATCCTTCCTCAAGACAAATATCTTAATATTGCAGTCTCCTCTGCTATGCCAGCAGCATGTCAGGGGCCATGCTGTCTGACACTCAGCTGTGGGCTTCAGCTGCTGAGAAAATACTCTGGTTTCATAGGAGTGCGCTTGGCCATGACTGGCATGGGCACGGTAAGAAAACACTCCATAGACCGGTGGGTGACAGAACGATCCTGAAAACAATTACTTCAGCAGTATGCGTAAAAAAATTGTAATTTTTCCCACATTCCAGTTCCTGCAGTGAATGACCAGTCTATTAAATCCCATCTCGGACAGTATGGCACAGGATCAATTGCTGTTACTTGCAAGAGTAAGGATTAGTCCCAGGACGAAGTGCAGAAGGCCAAGTCCTGCACTGGTTTATATTGCATCAAGTCCCACTAATTAGAGATCATATTCACAAGATACTTTTCAAAACCAAATTTGGTGCATTACATCAGAGCAGTAGCTTTTGCTCAGGCGAACAGAAATATGGATTTGCATCAACAGAAATAACGGGGGGAGGAAGGAAACCAACTTTAGAAGTTGGAGAATGGTCTGTTGAACTATACTCTGAAAACCATACTATTTGCCAAAATATGCTTACCTTCCTGGCCTAAAAGATGTCTGTGGCTCTCTGATTTGTCTGTCAGGTATAGTTCATTGCCAAGCACAAGTGAATTGATTAGCAGCTACTCCTTTAGCGTTGGTAGAGAGTTCAGAGTAGCATGTGTAATTAACTCATCTTTTAAAAACTCCTGCAGTTCCCATTTGCTGTTTATTTATACAGCACCTGACACAGTGAACCATTATCTAATAGAGGTCTCCAGACTCCTCTTTTATTTATTTATTTTTTTTACCCCCCATTTTTCTGTGCAATGGGTGTGAATGAAATTTTCTAACTCATTTAATTTCTGTGGTTTGGTTCTTTCTAAACACTTGATGGTTCCCCTTGAATGGCAGGGGTACTTCTGGTTCCCATCCAGTGCTAACCAGGCCAAGGCTGTGTGGCTTCCTAAATCAGGTAGACACAGCTGTCTTCTGTTACCGTTATTTTTAGAATTACATAGGTAAGAGCTTTATTGTTACTATGCAAAATAAGATGATAAAATGAGCATTTGTAAATTTTCATATTTACTTTATAAAATATGTATTTCATTGTTATTTTATTTTTATGTTATTAAAGGCAAAGGAAAGATGAAACAGTCTGCTAGTATATAGAACATAACCACATTTACTGTTGACCAATTTTCTAGTAAAATGATTTTGCAATGATTATATGTAGTACAAAGCACGTTGCCTTGCCCGCCAGTGGAATGCAACTACAACGTGATCAATACTTGCATTAAATCATCCTGTTGTGCTGGGGTCTTTACAGAGTAATTAGAGCTGTGCTAGTTCAGTGTCTTAACTCAATCAGCATCTCTCAAGCTAAATCAGAGAATGAAAATTGCCCACGGTGTTCATTTTACTTTAGTGACAGTGATCTTACCCTACTTTTGCATTTTCCGAAGAATATGTGATAAGGTAGCTCTGACAATGCAGTAAATCCAATTAATTGTAGATAAATAAACCAGTGCTTGGTTTGCCAGAAATAAACCACACTCTGTTCATTGCTTTATTATGTGTTTATTAAAGTAAACATTAAAAACTTGTAGTGATAGGTGGCCCACATATTGTGGGGCACGGGGGAATATCTGGTGCATACCTACAAGAAATAAAAAGTGATGATAAAATGTAAGTGAACAGTGAATGGCTTTGCATTAAGCGGCAAATCAAACAGAATGGAGACATGAAGATGGGTAAAGCCATGAGGGAGTTTAGTTAATCTTTTTTCTTAATCTTCTTTTTTTTTTCCTCCTCGATAGAATTTAAGACATAACAGGCCATATTGACGCTTTGGAATTTGATCCTGGCCAGTATCACACAAATCTCAGGGCAAAAAGGTCGTTAAGAGCCTGTTAGGACCTTTTGAACTCTGTCTGCTTGTCAAAAACATCCTCTGAACAGATGCGAGCCACTGGCCTGTCAGAAGTGGGGCAGTATGAAGTTAAAGCCCTTGTAAGGTCTCATTTGGCTAACGATCCCTCTGCGAGCAGTGGTCCCAGTGGCTGCTGGGTGAATAGGAGGTGCTATTTCCAAACACTTAGTTGCCCTCTTGTATAAAAGAAAAAGCACAAGTACATATTAATTAAACAAACATTGCTTCCTTTTTCCTTTCCAAGGAAGATGGCTGTCTTTCTACTCCGACAGGGACCCAACCAGAAGAATTTCCTCGCAAACAAAAAGTGAACAAACTGCGGACAGGCAAAACACTGAGACATTTTCTTTCCTTTTTCCATCGCGCTCTCATTAATTGCTTGGATCTGTGGGGGAAAGGGCTCCAAGCCCGAGCTTTGCACAAAACTCATCCAAGAGTGAAGAGGGCAAGGCGAACACTTAGCCTCTCCAGCTGCCTTCAAGTGAATGGCTTTCTGAGGGCTATGAATGCTCTCTGTCTCTCCCCATACAATGTAGGTGTTACTGCTCACAAGGAGGAAAATAAAGAAAACTCACCAAAATAATCACTTGAAGGGGAGAGAACACAGCCCTGGGGAGTGGGGAAGCACTCTCCAGGTCATGAGTATATAAAATCACACCTTGCTTTCGAAAAGATGGGCTGGGCACAGGTGGTGATGAGGGATGGTGCTTCTGGAGGTTTGGGTGCTTGGAAAGAAGTGCGCAGCTCTAAGAGGAGATCAAAGCTGCGTTTTGCAGCGAAATAGCCAAAACCATCAACAACAAAAACAAAAGAAACCAAAATGCACAAAACCCCAAAAGGTGGAGTAGCACATCTGAAATACTTTTTTGTGCACGTTTTCATCCTCAGTTCCTTCTTCTGGCTTTCTGCACTTATACTGTTGTGTGCCTGCACATGGCGTAGCAATACGTTAACGAAAACACAGCCTGTGCCATTTTCCCTCAGTCCTAAAGCTCAGGGAAATGGCTTCATTCATTTTCCCTCAGTCCTAAAGCTCAGGGAAATGGCTGAATTCAGCCATTAGCGGTGGGACTGTAAGTGACTTCTGCTTGGACAGAGAGAAAAACAGGCGGTGATCACCGGGATAGCAACGCTTCAGTGATTTCCAATAGCACTTGTGTGGGTGCACCTGTATGCAAGAGAGATCCCTTGTTTGGTCCGCGGAGAGGTGGAGATGCAGAGGATGTGGCGTAGCAGGGCTTTTCTGCTGCCAGCTTCCAGCATTGTTGCATCTGGTCCTTTTTGGATGTTTGCTTTGCACCGCTCATCTTAGCGTTCGATGTACACCTTTGGGATGGGGAGAAGGGAGCTGGCTGGGATCGGATGCCTGCACTTTTAACTCTGATCTTGTTCAGTTTGTATTTAGACCTTCTGAAGCCCTTATGCATTAGTTACTTTTGGTCTGAGCGGACCTTTACTCTTGTGTCAGCACAAAGGGTTTAGGTGCAGCGCTTTCTATGGCAAAAAGCCCTTGCTGGGTCTGAGCAAAATCTCAGCTTTTTCAGGAGCATAGCAACACAAAAGATTTAAGGGGGGAAATTGTTAAAAGGGAAGCCCTTTTCTCTTTGGATTGAATGCAGTGGGGAGATTAAAACTTTCATTTGAGATTTTGCTGTATTCATAGTAGTGAGGCCATGAATAGGTCTAAGTCAGAGCCCACAGTGGTTGTGGTGTGCCCTTTTATTCTCCGGCACATCTTCAGACACAGGTTGTTTTGCACTTGAAAGAGGTGAAAGAGGGGAATGTGGGATTTTGACAGCTGATATTGGCCTCTGAGCTCTTGATGGGGATTTTCTAATTAACCCCAAGGGCCCATCAGGTGGTCAAAATGGAACGATTTCTTGCAGAAAGGGCAAAAAAGTTGGAATTTTCTATTTTTTTTATTTCAGTCAAATGCACCGCGGATGGTTATGAACATCATATGTTGATGAAGCCAATTATATCTCTGGAAGAATCTTGGATACTGCCGAAGCTCAAAATCTCAAGGAAATCTTCCTTGCTTTAGAGAGTTCTTGGACTTTAGTAATAATAATAATAATCACACTAATTAAAGCAAATGCCTTTTTGATCCTGACATAGTTCCCCCAGGTCTGTGATACTGAGACTGTCTGGGAAGCACGCTCCCACTGTGTCCACTGCAGCAGAGTCCCTGGAAATCAGGGGAGCCTTACTGCATGAATGCTGCCAGCAAAGCTTGTTAGGAAAATAGCAGTAACACAAAAAGATTGGACTGAAAGCGTGAGATTTTGCATAAACCTCGAACTTACCCCTCGAGTTCTAAAAGGCAAATTGTGAGCAGACTTTCACGTGTGTGTTGGCACTGTTTTACAGTATTGCAAGGCATACGACACAGAAGCACATGAAGTTTATGGCAGCCACCCCCGTTACCTACTCGCCTGAATCTGACACGCACAGTTGAGGGGTTAAGATGCTAAAATAAAGCCGAAGAGAGTTGTGATACCTGTGGCATTTAATATTGATAGTAGCGCTGAGAGGAAAAAATGGGACAAAAGCTTTGTAATACGTGAACTTTGGGCAGACACATAGGATGGATGGATAGATTAGGTCTAGGAACTAGCATAAAGCATGAATGACTTGTCCAAGATGGTATTAATTTATTTTTTTTTCCTGTTTGGAATGTTTGAGAATGTTTGAGACTCATAAGAGGAAAAAGCAAAGGGAAGGAGAAAAAGGCACAAGGTAGGTGAAGGAGGGTGAAAAGGATCCCAGTGAATTAATTAATTGAGAAGTAATAACCAGTTGGAAGTGGTTGCAACAGGAGCTGGTTCTCTTCCTTTGCCTGAGGCAAACCACAGGTTTGTCCGGCACCGCAGAGCCAAGGATAAGCCGGATGGTGAGGACCACAAGTTCCGCCTTGTCGTCGTGAGAGGTCGTGTGGGACGTGCCTACCTTGTTTGCTCTCCACTCAGCCAAACCATGCACCTCACCCACTTTTCCACATCAGCCAAGTCCAAATTGCCCATGATTTGAAACTTGGTCCAGGGTGTTGCCTTGAACAAAGCTTAGCTTTGTGTTGGGCAGGAACATAGATGGACCAAGGGAAAGAGTAAGATGAGGAAGTGGAAAGTACCCAAGTAGGAAACTTATCAGCGTACTCTTAGAAAAGGCTAGCTCTAGGGGAGAGCGAACAGGAAATCTAAATAGAAAATGTAAAGAGTGCAGAACCAGACCAAATGTTTCAAAATGCAACTTAAAACCAAGCGAAACATGCTTTCGCTCACATTTGGCCACAAGATGTTTGGTATTGGTCCAAAACCATTTTTCTGGAATTCAGTGAGTGCATTTTGAGTGAACGGAGCCAAAAGCTGTGGGAATTGAGCTGTTTCTGGTTTTATCTAATGCTTGGAGGCAAATACAGGTATCTGTTAATTTCTATGAGGTAAAAGCTATCCCCTTCTGCTTTTGCAGAAGCGTAGTCACTCTTGGATGACGGGTGAAATTTTGACTTCAGAGCCTGCTACTTAGCATAATGTGCAGGAGGAGAACAGCCTAATTTGGCTATTGAGACCCAAGATGAGTTTGTGAAACGATGTAGAGCTAGTACTTAGTATCTATTAAAACAGATATTAAACTGCAAGGAAATAAACATAGTACCCAAAAATCTACTCAGTGAGCCCTTTGGAGAGTCCGGGTTTCTCTAAACATTTATGTTACAAAGAGGGAGCCGCCACTAATGGAGACTGGATTTTTGGATAATGCTTGCCTAAATGTTATTTAATGGTCCTGAGAATATGAATGAATATACTTGTCTTGGATCAGGAGTTTTATGCTCTACTTAGCCAGGGATTACTCTAAGAAACCTGATGAGGTAGACATTTATCCACCTCCACTGAAGTTAAATTACTTGTATTACTTCTCGCCTAACACATGCTGGAAATGGACTGATTTATTTATTTTTTTCCCCTCCAGTCCCAATCAGCATGGCAGCATGGGTGAACAAGACATTCATCTCACTGACACGTCTTGTTTCAGCTGTTGCTGTGACAAATTGTTTTTGCTATAGTTCAGCTGAAGTGCTGCAGAGCTGCTGGGAGAGACTACTGTATTCTGGGGGTTGTTCATAACATACTTTAAATTGTTTTTTTTTTTTGAGGACAGCTTTAAATCAAACTGAAAGCAAATGTTACAAAGCACTCTCAGCTACAGAGGACTTTACTGAGAAAGCTACCACTAGAGGGACAAAAAAGTGCAAGGTGGTTCTCGGAGCTCGCGAATCTACCAAACCTGCCAAGTTTTGCAGTGGTGTTAAGCACGATGATTTTTGCCAGAACGTGTAAGAAAGGAATGCTTCCTCTTGTGGGGAGGATTTGGCTCCTGAAACAAAACCCTGCTTCCAGTGCCTGTCAATAATATGTGTTGTTTAGGAACTGGCCTGTACTTTTTATGGATGCTCCTGTGTGTTTCCACCAGCGATTGCTTCAGATTACTATATCAAATTTCATATGTTTTGGCAGGGGTGGAGAAAACAATTTTCTGTGATGATGATTGTGCTGTGTGATATTAAAGACATCCACATGCTCGCTCTCAACTCAACAATTTTCTTCTCATGCTTAAGAAGAGTGGAAAGACCATACATCTGCTATGAATGATTTATTATGGTAAGGTTATCATCGTGAACCAACAAGGGCTTGCCAAGGCACTCCGTGCTTAGATTTATGGTTGCTTTCTTGCTGCTGGTGACCCTTGGTTCTGCAACTTGGTCCTCCTCCAGCTGCATTACCTTGTCGCACTTGGTAGTCTTAATTCAGTTTTTATTTAGTAATCCACAAAGAAAAGCATCCATTGGCTCACAGAATAATGGCACAGTATCAAAAAGGAAAGCTTGTTTTCCAAGGAAGAGTTGTTAAAAGTTCTTTCATCTCCCAGCAAGTTTGGATAAAGCCATGGACTTGTGATCCTGAACATTTGAGCATGTCGTGGCCTGCCAATTAATGAGATTCATTTCCCACACACGTATTTGTAAACTGCTTTTGAAACAAGCTGGAGAGAACTGAGGCACTTTATTTTTCTAATTCCTCTTCCTTCCTGCTAGACCAAAGAGGCTTCATCCAGATTTCTGTCCCTAGGCATCTGCTGTGTGCCTTCTCATGCGCTGACAGAGGTTTAAGAGCTGAGAAATGAAGAATTCTACAGAGAGAAAAGTTGAAAAGGGGAGTCTGAAATGGAAACCCTTCCAGTAAACTTTCCACATGTTTCAAGTTTTAAGTAGTGGTAGAATAAAAATATAGAAAATGTCCACCTAATGGCTTAATATGTAGAGGCTGTAATACTACTTTAGCAACCACATGAAGGTTGTCTTTGTAATGCATTAGCTTTGCGTGGGGATAAATTAATGCAGTTTGATAACTGCTTTTTGTGTACGTTTTTCTTGGCAAGAGTCAGCACAGGAGGATTGTGTGCTCAGTTGTGAACAGTGTCTAATTTTTCTTTGAGTACAGAGAGAAGCGTAACAGCATCTGCTCTAGAAGCTGTCAGGAGAAAAATATTTTCCATCTATTCTCAGATCGTAAGGTAGATAGCGCTTGTGTCTAATGCTGCTCCTCCTTATAATGCCGTTTGCTTATCAGAGTTTACCCACGCGTTTCTCCCTTAATCACTGGGAGGTTAAGGCTCGTCTCTGGAGAACTTACGTGCAGCAGAAGAAACCTCCAGCTGCTTGAGCGGAGCCGCAGCAGTGGAAGAACCCAGCAGAGCGCGCCCAAGTGTGCGCGAGCGGCAGCAGCCGCGGCTGGGTATAACGGGTCGAGCTTTGGGATAAACCAGCGGTGTAAAACCCCCAGCGAGACGCTCCTAATCGCAGCTCAGTGCCGGCCGGGCTGCGGGAGGTCCTGCTTCCTCGCCCGGACAGCCACAAGAGGGCAACATGGGCACGAGCACAGCGAAGCAGGGCTGCCGGGCGAGTCCCAGAGGTGCAAACACGATTTGGGATGCCTGCGGCGTTGGGCGAACCGGCTCGGCTTTGGCTTGGGTGCTGGGAGGTCAGGACGTGAGTCCTGCCTGCCCGGCAGTTGCCGGGTGCTCTGGGGAGTCCCCAGATGTGAGCGCCTGCAGGAGACTGCTCTCTGCTGCCCTACGTGGCAATGTTTCACTTGTCTGTGAAAGAGGATGGCCTTTGGGATCTGGAGAGGTGCTGCTGCATCTCACAGCGTTATGGTAGATCTTGAGATGTAACGCGCGTCTGCTTCTGGAGCCGTCTAAATCTATATGATTCCCGGCTTTAAAAATTAGCCCTGGTCCTCAGACCTGGGGAGAAAAGCACTGAGAGGTGACCTTTAACATCCTAGAAATTAAAAAGTGAGCTAAAACTCTTCTGTGATTTCAAGAGCGGTAGTACGGTGGCAGCTGCCAGAAGATAAGCCCTCTATGTATGCTTGCTTGGCTAGGAAATGCAGAAAAACATCCCCAGCGAGGAAACCTCAGGATGCGTCCGACCCAGGGGGCCGACCCCGGAGAGCTGACAGATGCCTGGACAGGAGCTGTCGTGCGGGGCCTGTGCCTCCACGCTGAGCAGGGAGCACGCCTGGGGCAAATGAGGTGCTGCAACAGAACCGAATCCTGGGGTTGTGGTAGCCTGCAGGAGGGAGCTGGTAGCTGTGCGTTTACTTTGACATCAGTGAATATGGTCTTGAACACCAGCGACGGGAGGACTTGCTATAAAGTCCCACGGACAAGCCAGGCAGTGGTGGGTTTGCATTTGACTGTGCTTTTGTTAGCTGCAGCTGAGCTTTTTAGCATCTGGGAGAGACCTCCCTTACTGTGCTGCTCCTGCCTGAATATTCAAACATATACTATGTGGATAGGATGCATAAAAGGTAACAGTGTGGTCTGTCTACCTGGAAAAAGAGAGGCATATCTAGATGATCTGAAAGCTTAAAATGCATGTAAGATTAAAAAAAAAAAAAAAGTAATTAAGCAACTAAAAAACTATTGTCATAATTTCAAAGGAATAGTTGATAAATTGGATTTAGAGGACGGTTTGGAAGTTGTGTTAATACCTGATTGCTTTTACATTTCCAGCAAAAACGTTCTGGTTCCTTGGAGCTGTTTCTTTAGAAACAGGCTGTGCCCTTAATGAAAGGAATAATTTGAGAAAGAAAACGAGAGAACAGATTTTTCCTGGGTGCCCTTAGAGGAGAAGATCCTGTGTGTGTGAGTCAGGAATCAGTTTGACAAAGAGAAATCTCTCGAGCAAAGAAATCTCATTCTCAAAGGGGTAATATTTCTGTTTACAACAGAGTGCTACAGATCATCAGTGTGTACCTGTCTTGGTTTACGCAGAGATTAAATGTCAAGCAACTCATATTTCAGTGTGACTCTACCGCCACCACCACCAGATGTTAGGCTCCTGGAGCTGGGCTTGCTTCCCGTGGAGCTGCCATGGGGCAGAAGAGCTTCTCTGGGGCTGCAGGCGTTGTGCCTGTGGTATGGTTGCGGAGGATGGTGGTGCTGTGGCTGCTGCACAGCTGTAAGTGACGGACAAGCCAAAGACCAGCAACTTTTCTTACAAAAAAAACCTTATGTGAGTCTGGGCTGATTCTGACACTTGTGATTTGTGTCTATTAAGTACCTGAAGGATGTTGTGGTGGCAGTCATCGTGGTTTTGGTTCTTATTCTTTTTCTTTTTTTTTCTTCCCCAGTACTTGACTTTTAATTTTAACTTTCCACTTTACCTATGGTATTCTTAATTTACTGAGAACAATGCCAGCT
Organism: Anser anser; assembly: GCF_964211835.1. Classification (NCBI taxonomy): domain Eukaryota; kingdom Metazoa; phylum Chordata; class Aves; order Anseriformes; family Anatidae; genus Anser; species Anser anser. The sequence continues at coordinate 12,051,698 of NC_139725.1, read as the reverse complement.
GCGCTCTTCAAGTAATTTTTGATCCTTTAAGAACTGCTAAGGTCATGTTCACCTTTGGCTTTGTGTATTTATTTATTTATTTATTTAATTTATTCACCTGGCCACTAGGTGGGAGCAATGTGTGTGATGTTCCCCACTGCAGCTGAGGGACCAAAGTTGGGATCTTCCAGGAGCTCTCGGGCTGTGGGGAATGTGGGTCAGAAGGCTCCCTGCTAGGTCCTGGGGAACTTGGGAAGAGGGTTACCCTTCTACCTATACTTGGTCTTTCCTGTTTTTGTTTGTTTGTTTGTTTGTTTTTTGAGCTGTGTGTGGCGGCGGCCTCACATGAACCTCCCCAGCAGCCTTCAGGAGGGCCAGCTAGGCCACCCCGTGCACTGAAGTGGGTTTCTTCCCTAAACTCACACAACTCCAAGACTTGCCTTTAAACTACGTATTGCACATTTCAGGCATTGACGTTGGATTTAGAGAGGAGGGCAACGGCCGTTGTCTTCCATGTTTGTAGAACTCTGTACGGGCTGTCTTGTGTCATGTTTAAAGGTGCATCTCAACCAAATGGGACAGTGGAAAGCATTAATGAACTTAATCCAGGGTCTCTTCATATCTTAATTATTTGTGTGACTATTTCCCTTTGACCTTTCTCCATGGGCATCCATTTGATGTATTCATGCAAAGAGATGTTTTGCACAGAGGGAGGAAAAAATGTTCACCTGTTCAAAAAGCTGCCACCAGGACGCAGATACAAGCAAAGATTCTTTCTCTCATCACCGTATTATTTTCCTGAACACACTGTAATTTCATCAATTTTCCATGCTTATGGTCATGAATGCTTGACATTACCATGTCTTTGCGTTAACAAAAAAGAAATTTCATGGCTTAAGTTTTCACTAGAAGAATAGGGAAAGCGTGAAAAGCCAGCCAAATTGTGGAGCGCCGCAGTGTCCTTTGTTCAACAGCAAGATTTTCTTGTGGGGAAATTTGTATTGTTTGTTTATTAGTTGGATATTTACAACAAACAAGAACTCATGCAGTTTTCTTCTGTTCTAACTGTTTATTGCTTGGCATCTGAGGGGCAGTTTATTAGATTTCAGGGTATTAATGGAATTAAATCTAAACTGAATGTAACATTTAAACCTTGGTGTATTTGGAAAGCATGTAAATATTTCCTGGGCTAGCCCATGAGCCATTTCGAATGAATGCAGTGCTGTGTTGGTTGGTACTAGGTGGGGGTATAATTCCAAATAATTCTAGGTTACATTTTTTTCCCAGTACATTAACTGGGCTGTTTGCAAAAGCAATCCTAACAAACAGACTGGCAGGTCAGGATGGATATGGCATCCTTAAGTTTGACATGTTGATTTCTTGCACATGGTAGATGTGTCTATGACCTGAAGTTGGACTAAGGAAGGGGATGTTTCTGAGCGACCTCAGATAACTTGTAACTTGTTATAACCAAACTTGCCCATTTTCTTCTTTGGTGATCTCTAATGTGGAGCTGCTGAAGATTTGATCGCTTTTGTTATTGTACTTCTGTATGTCTCTGTGCAGGGAGTTGTTACCTTTGCACTTGTACTTAATGAAATAGATGTTCTCACAGGCTGAGCAAACGGAGCCAGGCATGGAGCTCTTCCTGTCTATTTATTCGGAGAATATGGAAGGCAGAGTACAGCCTACGGAGCCTCAGTTGCCAGTGGGGATGCAGTAATGTAAAGTTGCTTTCCTAAGCCACTGGACTTGCGTCAAAGGATGTCTGAGCTGAATTAGTAAATCCTTTTAAGAATGTGTTGCATCTTTTCTTTGCTAAATACTGTTTGGTGTTACATTGTTTGTGGTTGATGTGTCTTTCAGTTATGAGACAGATTTAGGTGGGGGAGTCTGTAGATGCGATGACTGTTTTCAAGTTCCGGTTGATGCTGCAGTTGCTGCACAAGTGTCCCTACTTGCACTATCCCATCAACTTAATGGGCTGAGCAACAAACACGTGGGAGTGTTGAGCGTCCCAAGCAGAAACTTTATGTAGTTAGTGAGATTGAGGTTGAACTGTGAAATTATTTCGCTGTTGCTCAAAAGGATGGACTTGTTGGAGTAGGAGAGGAAGAAATGACATCTGGCTTTTCTGAGGCAACAACGTGGGCCCAGCAAGTATGAGATAGACTGCTGTTTCGTTTGCTGGTAGATAGCCACGTATTTCTTCCCATGGAGTGCTTTCAATTGAGAGTGGAACTAATGGAGTTGGCAGTCTATCCAGCTACGCTGATGTACATCAGGAGTAACTTCACTCAAGTCAGCAGTTACTAAAGCATGAAGCTGGAATAAGCAAAAACATTGCAGGGCCTAACAGATGCCTCCTAAGGGAAGACTTGAGCTACCAAATTACATAGTGGTTTCACTCTCCATGAAAATGAAATTAAATCAGATTCCCATATTCGTTGCCCTAGTCTGACAGCCAGGCCTTGATTCATATGCTGTTTCCTCTTTTTCAGTAGTATTTCAGCACACTGTAAATATGCTAATGGAAAACATAAACTGCCTGGACAGCTACTCCTGTGCTTTAATAATAATAATATCTTCAAATACTATTGGGCATGCTAAGAGGAGCAAACTGACAGATGGCTGTATACACCTCCACTAGCTGTTTCCATCTTTTGCTTCTCAGGTATGCAGGTACCTCAGGAAGGATTTAATACTCTCTCTTTAGTTTTAAATGATTGTAATTTCCTTTTTGGCTAACATGACTGGACTTAGCATTGTCCTGTATATTTGCGTGTAATTGCTTTTATTGGACTTAAGGGATGAAACGGAAGGTGTCTAAGAGCAACAAGTGGGAACGTTTCTGTAAATACATTGGAAACGTTTGCTGTATAGCCATGTTTTTTTTTTTTTTTTTTTTTATCATCAACCAGCTTTGATACAAGTATGAAGTATCCTTAGTGCTTGGGGAGGTTGTGTTGGCAGCCTTTGAGAATGAAATAAGGGTGCCACATGTGTGGCGGTGCTGGCTGGCGTGGATGGCATGCAACCCAAAGCTGGTCCCCTGATGTTCCTTGTGGCTCAGCTGCTTTGGGCCATAGAAATGAGATGACGTGCAACCAGGCTAAGATGATACAACTCTTCACAAACACAGTGAACAGGAGGTAACAAGAAGTGCCATCGCTTCTAAAATGGGGTAGACTTGGATCGATAAGACATGCATTAAAACAAACAAACAAAAAACCTTACATCTCCCCTAACAGCACAGTTTTCCAGTAATTAAGATTTCATTAATCTTTATTAGCTCTTTGGTAGTATCTATAAAAAGTATGCAAGGTGCTGCTTAAAAGTCATTGCAATGTAGTAAAGTATAAAAATGCAGTTTTACTGTGTTGGATGATAATGCCACACAACTACAAGGATATTGAAGGATTATTTTTTTTTTTTAAGTAATTGACTTATGATCCTCTGACAGCTTATGGTTAGTAAGCACTGTGTTTGCTGCACAAGCTGAGACGTAGATTTAAGCAAGAGAATCATGTTCAAAATCAGCATCCACTTGAAGAGAAGCTGCCAGCAAAATGCAACCAAGCCAAAAATGTATCCGCTGAGAGATGTTGGATTTTTACGTTTAGAGAGAAAAATGGAAACTCTCTGGGAAAACAAGTTCCATCCATTAGGAAGCTGTATCAGTCAGATCTTTGGCATGTTCTGATCGGCGGGGAGGCACAGCACTGGCAAATCACTCCTTACTAGGGAAAGTACATGTTCTGCTTCCTGTGTTCAATGCAGAAGCCCTTTTAATCTAAATCTTTGTGGACTGAATTCTGCTTAATTTATATTCTCATGTACAAAAGATGTAACTGCATTTTGAATCTTTTTTCCTTTCAACTGTGAAGCTTACTCTGTCGGAGTTTTATATTTTCTTTATTATCTTCCCTTCCATTTCTTCTTTTTCTGTAGCGAGGACTGAATCATAATATACCTTGTTTTTCTGTATGTTCTCTTATGGCAATATGTTAGTTCATTATTTTCAAGAGCATGTACAATTTCTGCAGCTAAAGCATCAGGTGATGTGCTTACCCTTCAGTGTATTATTCGTGCACTTTTATTTTGTGTCCCTTGAATTTCATAACTCATATGAACTTGCTGGTTTGTATGCTGCTGATTTTTATTTTTTTGCTCTTGTTTATAATTATTCCTTATTTCAACAGTTTGAAATAAGAACAGGATTTAGAGTATTGACCTGCTGACAATTCCATATTCTGTTGCATAGAGAAGGTTGCTGATTATCAGTTTCCTCGCCGATGATCTTTGTTTCCTTCTTTCATTTTGGATTTTATCTCCATACTTCATAAAAATCCAGCACATGAAAAGTGCAAGGAAGATGGCTCGCTGTTGTAAAGTGACCTGGGCAGTTCTTTATCTCCTGATCGGCAGAATTGCATCAGCAGTGTTTGTTTTTTGTTTTTATAAAGTATGTATGTGATATCTATTCATTCCTTTCCTTCTCTCAGGAAACATTCGGATATAAAAAGTCCGTTTAAAAGTATTTAAACCCTCAAATCTAAGTTGATCAGAAATGGAGATTGCGATCAGACTCGTTAGGTTCCAAATCCTGTGACTTTGTGTATGGGACAGTTTTGGTAGTAGGTTTTTCTATAGTCTGTAAATAGTCTAAGTTTAATTTACTTCCGTTGATGAAACTAGATGGGTTTTCAACAAAAATTCTGAAACTCAATGCTACAGAAAAAGGCTACGGCCTGCAATCCAAGGGGATGAAGGAGGTTAATCAAACCATAATACAAACAAAAGGATCTGTTCTAATTGTTTTGAAAAGACACGATTTTATGTTGGTCTGGTGATTGGGGGGAAGGGAGAAGAACCAGAGGAATTGTATCGAATCCATTGTATTGTCTGGACAGCGGGCTCTGAACGGATGCTAACTATTCTGCTTACACTGCATTTTGCGGCAATTCTGCTTTCAAACCCCGAGCCAACTTAAAGCTGGCTCCAAAACAGTGAAGACCGACTGCGGTGCTTGCTGTGGAAAGTTGTCCCTCTGCTTTCAGCACTGAGCATGCTGTGCCCCGTTCTGATGGCTGTCCTTGGCGTCAACGGGTCTTGTGTAAAGACTTTCCAGAAGTAAATGTCTACAGAATCAACAATTATAAACAGTCTGTCAGACTATATAATTTTCAAAGCAGATTCCCATCATACCAGGAACCCTAGTAACTACTACAGCATGCTCATGTGAGTAAGAGTTTGCAGTATTTATCTGTTAAGGCTGTACTACGTTGTAGATGCTATAATAATACGTTTATTCTTCCAGTGATCACTGTAGAATACCCTGGGTTGAATGAGTAATGCTATAATAATAGTTTGCATACTGATGATGCTATTCTTTTGCTCTCTATTATAATGAGAGCAGATGCAGAGAAGCAAAACCTGCCTCATGTTTTAAACAGTATTGAAATATACTCTAAGATAGAAGAAGTTAGGTAGAAATATAGCTAGGTTCTGGCTCTCTACTGCAGTCTAAATAGTGTCTTGGTATTTCATTTACCCCGAAATATAATTCATGTTAGCCACATGACAGTGGTTTAGCTTCTCTGAGAGGTTAAAATGATGCGAAGTTGCTTAAATTTATACGTGGTAGCATCTCTATGTGCTAACCAAGTACAGCCAGTGTGAGTGGCAATGGTTTATGCTGCCCACTTAGGAGAAAAACAAAACATATTTGTACTCATCTGCTCATGCTTCCTAACAATTCATTAGCAACTGACAATGATAGCAGCCTGCTATGCTTGTTGTACTAGCAGAAATCAAATCAACCTGACTGAGCCATCTGTAACCATAGCTGTAAAGAAGGCTGAGACGTTCGATTGCGTATGGTGGCATGAAATTAGCTCAGCCTACGGCGAGAAAATGACAGGACTGAGATGGAGGTTTACTGCGCAATTAGTCAAACAATATTTCATCCGTGGGTCTTATCAAGCCCTAAGACAGGCATATCTGTTGTAATTATATTTTACATCAGTAATGTGACGCATTAATGAAATGTGTCACTGCGCTAGTGTTAGGATACATTTCATTAATGCAAAACACTTTTGTTGTATGCTTTACATTTGGAAACAGATTTAAGTATTAAGTGGCTAATGTCTGCAGCCAGGGAATCCTTTCCGAATTTGTAACACTGACCAGAACAGACCGCATTACACTCTCCAAATGGTGCATTTTTGCATTTGAATGTCTGAATTATCCTGGTTTCTTAGAGACGACCACAACACCAACATCTTAAATCCTCAAAATATTGTCCGCTTCATTGAATGCTCGTGATCTAAGCATATGTGTAATTATTCTGTAATTCTCCCCAAAATGTGATTCCTTGGAAATGCATACTAGATTTGCCCTATTGTAGCTGCAATGACTATTTCTTTGTGCCCGTTTCTTTAAATACGGTCACAAGGAAGCCTGTGTGCCTTGGTGCACCGCATGTGTAATGATTTTTTTTTTCCACCCACTCATAGTATGCCCATCAGGAGGAAAAAAAAGGCAAAAAACTGTTTCACTTGTTTCAGGGTACAGACCAAGGTCACAAAAAGACCATTTAAAATAATATACATACAACAGTAATCTTTCTTACAAGAAACAGGCCTAATACCATATACAATGGACTTAGAGCTAGGCAAGGATACAAAATGAGAATTTGCAATAGCTACCGAACCTGGCCGTGATAACATATGCATGTGCACACTTTGGCAGAGGGTAAAGGGGAATTCTGTGTACCTTCAGCAGATACAGCACACGTCATGCGACAGAGAAGATAATTTCTTTCAAATATCGCTGCTAGTCCAAAATGTATGGTCTCTTTGGTGGAAAAATATCCTGTTTCTCTGTGGGAAAAATACAGTTTTGTTCATTTTTAAAAATACAGTTTATTCGGTAATGCAAAGAAGATGCATACTGTTTTACTGAGCTTTTCCTTGCTTTTAATTCAGGAGGAAAGTTCTTTTGCAACACGAGTGTGCCGGACACTAGGGGTGCAGAGGCTGAGACCTGATCGTATTAACTCTTCTACTTCACAGATGTCTTTATCAGGCTAGTTATATGGGAGTTGTGCAGAAGAATTGACTTCTAAGACTCCTGTAGTGTTTTCTCTTAACTCTTAGATTTAAAAATATATTAATCATATATTTAGTACTCACTTCAGAAAACTTGCAGTTAATTCTTTCATTTTGAAGGAGCAAAATTTGATTAAAACAAGAAAAAAGGTGAAAGGAAAAACATGACTGAATAAAATTGAAGTTAAAAAAAAGAATTATTTGAAGTCTTGTGTATATATAGAAACATTTGTTGATATGTATATTTCTCTCACAAAATAGATTTTCCCACAAAATCTTTCATGACTTTTTTTCTATATAAAAGAAATATTAAGTCATTCTCCAGACTGAAAATTGTTTCAGTTAAAACAGCTCTTCAAAGGTATAGCAGAAAATGAAAAATAAAAACATTACAGAATGAAATCAAAGGACTTTTCTGGGAAGGATTTATGAAATTATTTTTGCTAGATTTTCAAAATTGAGAGATTCCTTGGGATAAATGCTGTACAGAATCTTCTGCAGTGACAAAGATACAGGTTCGAAGTTTAATTTTCACTCTTCTTTTTGCAAATAAAACAGAGATCTGAGTTGAAGAAAATAGGATTAGTGGAAGGGGGAAAAAAAAGCACAGATAAATGCAAAGAAAAACAGATATTTTCAGGAAATTAAGCCTGTGTGAAATAATTACTGCATGGATTCAGCATACATAAAAGCTCCTTACTTGGTGAGTGTTGCGATGTGATCCCTTGCACTACGTCATCATATATTAGGATCTCATTTTAGTGTGTTGATCCATTTTTAGCTTTTCGTTGTTAGATTTTTATTACTAGAATTGAAGGCTATAGTTCTAAGGTTCAAATTAAGGGGTAGAAATTGTAAGATATGGGAGCTAAGGGTTAGCAGCAAACAATTTAGTACTGGTCTGGTTGTTACTCTGATTAAAAAGCAGCATTTCCCCTTTAGCCCTGGTTGTACACAATTCGGACAAGTCAGTTTTAACTGTTAGAGCTTGACAACTGGCTGAGGCCCGAAAGTGGGTGCTGGACACAGAGACCCCCGCTCCCTGCATCTGTGTCCCCTGGGAGCAGCCGGGCTCTGGTTCCTCGTCCAGGTCTCTGCTGCGGGAGAGGCACAAATGCGTGGGGCTGGGGGGTGCTTGGGTCCCGGAGCTGGGCTGGGAGGGGGCTGAGCTGCACTTGTGCTGCCCCCCGAATCCCAGGGGAGGAAACCCTGCTGCTTCAGAGGCTTTTCTGCCCACGCGGCAGAAGTCAACCAAGAGCTGGTGTCCGAGCGAGTCGCCCCCAGCCTCATCTCCCTCCTCTGCCCGAGTTCCCTGTGCACGCAGAGAGAGGATTTCAAGCTCACAGCTTGTGTCCTGGAGCTGGGAACTGGAGGGGATGGCAAAATGCAGAGTGGTGCAAACGTGGTTTGGAGGTCGCTTGTAAAACTGCTCCCTGGGTTAAAACCATCGTGACTGAGAGCTCTGTGTGCGCTACTGACCTGCAGTACATGAATGAGAACATGTATCTGACTTGTTCATATATTTGAGTATTTATGTCTCTGAAGTGCCAAAGTTTTTTTTTTTTTTTTTTTTGTTTGTTTGTTTGTTTTTGAGGTCTACATCTGCTTTATTATTATTATAAAATGAAGTAGTGCCTGAGAGGTGGCTTTCATTTTAACACTGCACTTTTGCATCGCTACAACTGTATTCCTCCTCTTGTACTTCTCTCTTTACTCGCAAGAATCATGATTTGCAAATTTTTTTCCTAAGACCCTGAAACGTTATCTGAATGAAAATGATCTGAACAACTAAGGAAAGTATCTATTAAACAAACATTTGGCAGGGAATCTTTGATACTGTGTGAACACTGATTGCAAACATTTTAATGATGCCAGCCTTGTTTAAAGAAAAAAAAAAAAGAAAAAAGAAAAGTTGATTGTAATTCAGCAAAATGTGGTGGGCTTTCTAAGCTCTGAGTTGGCAACAGCTTGTTCAGAGTAAATCCTCTCATGGAAGGTTTTGCTAATCTGAATAAATTCAATTTCAAAATCCTTCCTTGATCTAAGCTTGCTTAAGCTCTCACCGAGGCCTAAGGACCCTGAGGGTCAATTCCAATAACAAAAGATAAGAAAAATCTGCCCTTTCTCATATCTCCTTGCAATACACTATATGCTGTTACCTCACTGCAAAAAATCTTTAGGTTTAATGAAGTCGCCTTTTGATACTTTTTAAGGATGAAGTTCAATGTTTCCCACCCCGGCGCATGTCTGCTCGGCATGCCACCCAGGACCAATGTCAGGGGACCTGGCTGGCTCTGCCTGGAAAAGGAGGGGTCCTGGAAATCACCACGCCGAACTGTGTAGCCCTAGGAAAAAGCAGAAACGAAGCTTTAGAAGTTAAATTTTTCTGGTGCGTTGCTGCTGTTTTTTGGGGGTGGGGGTGGTATCCTTGCTATCAGGTTAGACAGCTTACAATTCTTTTAGCTGGAGAAGTTGATAGATTCTCTCTCTGACTTTCTAAAGATGCTCATTTATGACTTTTTAAAGTGGAGAAGAAAATTTAGCTCAGAAGTACTGAACAAATTCTGGGGCTGTCTCATGATTCTCTCCTGCCGTCACTGCACAGGTGTGCTTCAGTTTAGACACCCATTAATTCCGAGTGCTCCACATCTGTTCTGAAAATGAAAGAGGTAAACAACATTTGTGTTATTTCTCTTCCAAAGATTGCTCTGTTCCACTTCCCTTTTAGCTGAGCTTTTTGTGTTAAGCAGTAGTTGATACGAAGACTGTAAGACCTCATCTTGTTGCGCTAACTGGATGAGTAATGCAGAAATCCCCAAAACTGTAGCTTCTGAGTAGCATCAGGTAGTCATTGGGCATAAACTGACTGTGACTGGCTAAGCTGCTTGTACCTGCTGGATTTTGGAAAGCATGCCTCCCAAATTGCTTCTGTAGTGGCGATTAAACTTTGATAAAGGAACTACCAGAAGGATTTGGTTTCTTGCTCATGAAGGAGATGTTGTGTCACAAAATGCGATTTCAGATTGTGGAGAGGGCAACGAAGGCAGGCTGTGAGAGACAAAAGGGAGCTTTACGCTCAGAGCCAAGAGCCTTCAGGTGACCGTGACCGGCTTTGGGGCAGGAGGACTTCAAGGAAGTTAAAACTGTCGTCTCCCCCTGAAGCTGTTAGAAATCCATAATGCTGGATCTGATCTGACGTTAGCTAAAAGAAGCAAATGAAAAGGCCTAACCATCTCCGGTATGTGAAATGACACGTGCTGCCATTTTGTTTGGCTCAGTGCTGGAGGAAGGGCGGGGTATGCTCAAGATGGAGTCGCATGTTCCTGGGCCTGAGTTTATTATTATTCTGAAATCATTTTGTACTACGTTGTTACAAGTCTTTTTTTTTTTTTTTTGGCTTGGTCTGATGGGGCGGTGGTGGTGGTTGCACTCAGGAGGAGGCATGGGGGCATGGCTTTGCTCAGGGCCCAGCTGCGAGGCTCTTCCTCTGGACCCCCGGTCGCCCTGCCCCTTGAGGACAGGCCCTTGGGCACTCCTTGGCCACTTGGCAGGCAGAAGGAGCTAATAGATGTGTGTGATCATGTCAAAGGGCTACCATGAGAATTAATTATTTGTCCTGTGTGGAAGAACAGAGGGTCGTCAGGGGGAAGCCCTGGAAAATTGGGGTCTGGCGAGAGAAGAGAATAGGCAGTTGTAGGGCTAAAGAAGGGAAGAAAACCACATTGAGTGGGCTCCCACTAGATTTCTACGGGATCCCTGGGGAGGGGCCATATAAACATTTCTGTACTGGAGTTTGGGTTTTATACCACACTTCTTGTCTAGCTGCCAACTCCATCCTGAACATCCGTGCTGCTCTGGCAGTTCTGCCCTTCACCCTTTTTGTTTGAACTCCCCAGATCAACTCTGTTTTCCATAGCCAGAGGTGAACGAGTGGTATTTTGCTTAACACGCTGCTCCCTGGAGGGAGGAGACTCTTTGGCTCCTTGGATGTGACTGCTTACAGGAGCAGCAGCAAATACCCATGAGTAACGCACAATGTGCAAGGTTGGACCTCAATGTCAAAATTTACTCAGGGATTGGTCTCGTATATTCACTGACAGCACCTCACTGTTAGACCAAAGGTTAAGTGGTGGCATTTTTCTTTCTTTCCTTTTTTTTTTTTTTTAAATTGCATAGTTATGTGATTTCTTTTTGCCCACTGAATTTAAGGAGGAAAGCCTTTTACGTGGAAGAGGGTAAAGTGATACTACAAGGATAACGCAGTCTGTTTGGAAAGAATCCCAAGTGTTGAATATGCAAACATAGTACTTGTTTGTAGCAAATGGCATATGAGCGTGTACTATGTGTAGAGTAGGTCAGCACAGCCACCCATGTAGTAATTTATTATATAACACCCACTTACTAGTTTGGCAAAGTGCGGACCTAATAAGTTTCACAAGATCCAGATTGTAGTTTTAGCAATATGGATTTTTTCTTTACATCTTCATTATTTTTATTATTTCCCTTACTTTATTAGTTCCTTTATTAAATATCATGTATGAAACTGACTTCTCTCTCTGCAAGTATCGACTTCAACTTACATTTAGGTTTTAAAGCAGTCCCTTGGAGCCTACAGGTACTTGTGTTACATATAAAATTATGTGCTGTGACAGATGGTGTTACCAGTTATTACATAGCATAACCAACTATTCCATGGGCTGGATAAGTTGTTGTAAGTCATGCTTTTTGTCAGAGCCACAACTCCTGGATTCATATCGTTATACAAGAATATCAAAAATATCAGATTTCTTTTAAAAATAAAAAATAAAAAGATCAGTCTTCCTGGAAACCAAGAGAAAAGATGACAGCAATTACTTAAATACATTAGAAATATTTAACTTTGAAATTCAAATAAAAATAAATTGTGGGTTTAAAAGCAGGTATAGAAATAAAAGGATGGATTTTGGTGTTTGAAAGCTTTGCAGTTAGTAGAGCAATTCATGCTTGTAATTCATTTAGCATATTTTCCCAAGTTCGAAAAGTTATCTTAAAGTCATTGTAAATAAATCGTGATACGTGACAGAAAATAAAGATTTAAATAGGAAGATAGGATTGACTGATAGTGGAGCATGTGAGTAATGTAGCTAATATTCCTACATCCCATTTCAGTCACTGTTTCTACTTCCTCAAGTTTTGGCAATATGTGCTTTGAAATCCTTACATCTTCTTATTGATCATGCGCTTGCCTCCACGTTTGTTTTGCTACTCAGCAGCCCGAGAGTGACAAATAGTGTTGTTGGGTTGTGTTTTTTTGTTTGTTTAATAAACTTCATTTAGGTTTTTAGATTAAACTTTTTTTGATGGGATAATTACTTCCATAGTCTATGGTGCATGTACATTAATGTCTTTAAGAGTTTTTTGTGCCACAGAATGTCTTTGTCAGATATACAGAGCAGTTACTAGAGTGAAGCAATCAAATTCAAGCTGTAACGTTTCTGCAGTGTCAGTTTTGTTTTCCAATTTTGAGATGAATGTGAGGAATTAAAAGAAGAAAATGGTCCTGTCTTGAAGTTTAAAAACTCAGGAAATGCCCTGAAGCTTGGTTTATACATAGCAAAAATTGCACTGCGGCTGTATCTGCTGAATTTTGTTAATTCTCTTGCAGACACAGGCAGGTTATTTACTTTTTTATTTGCAAATCTTTCTGGATTGAAAAAATATCTACAACAATAAGGTGAGGTATTAATGCAGGCAAACAGATGTAGAGCTGTTTGTTGTTAGCAGTATTCATAGTGTTTGCTACAGGCATGCAGATGAGATGTATGAAGTTCCTATAATGGTCATGGCAAAAAGAGGGTAACTGGTGATTCAGACTGCTGAGATTTGATACCTTACTGGGAGCATGACAACACCCCAGCAGATTTTTGTAATTATCTGTGTCACAGATAATACTTTTGTACTTTGGCTATTAGCAATTTTCAAAAAGCAAGATAATATATAATGACAAGTTAAGAGTTTGCTTTCTGGCTTCTGTTTCTGGGCAGATAAGAATGTGCGTTTCTAAAACTTCTGATGTGTACAACTAGTTGTTAAAATAAGTCATTGCTTAATAGAAAATCTTTCCTGTTGTAGGTACGGCAGTATCACGCAAAGAGGTGCGTGATTTTTATCTCCTTTCCGTCAGTTGCTGTATTGAGCTTTGAGGCAAGGGAATGGACTCATTGACTTTTCAATCTCCTTAGAGCTTGAACCTCAGAAATCTATATTTTTATTGTTTTTTCTAGTCCCCAGCTCTTGGAGTCATATAGTTACAATAAGCTTTCTTTCTTTTTTCTTTTTTTTTTTTTTTTTCCATTTCGAAGTATGTTTTTGTCTCTCTTGACCGTGAAAAGATTTATTGAATATGTCTTAAGGGTGAAGATCAAAAGGCAAATAGTAACTCAGATGTTATTTTCTAAAATCTTATCATTTTGAAGCCATTCTCTATGTTTTTTTGTTGTTGAATGTTTGAAGTAGATGACATAGTATTGTTTGCAAATAGAGTTTCATACTATTTTATCAGTTCTGTTTTCAGATAAAGGTAGCATAGTACGGTAGAAGGGTTTTAGCACTTAAATGTAAATCATCTCTTCTGTGATGAGGGCTGGCTAAAGATTTGATGCAAACTGGACGGTGAAAGGAAGCCAAAGAGCTGCACCTTGGGAGGAAGGCTACATTCAGTACTTCTCTGCTGGTATAGAGAAATAACAAAGCATTAGAAGAGCCCGGCAATGTTCATCGTAACACTGAATCGATAGAGTTGTTTTTTAAAAGCTACCACAAACTCATTCAGATACTGTGTATTTCCTGTGTAAAACTTGTTGCCTGTACTGTCTACAGTAGTGCTGCTCTTTTCCTAAAACCATATTAGGCTCACACTTGCATGTTAAGGAAAAATGATCCGTAAACATAATGGGCTTCCCAGTGTGCACTGCTATAGTGGTATAACTTATGGATACAGAACAGATTTATTTTCAGCTTGAACCTTCACGTATTATTTCCCCATGAACTTCCCTTCAGGACCCCTTCACTGGCACTGTAAATCCATCCGTTTTTCCTTGAGACCCAAAGTACTTGAATTTTCCTTGCATATTCCCCCAAAGTCCTGCTATTTGGAAAAATTAACTGGTGTTAACTCTGAAAAAAAATGAAACTTGACTATAGCTTTCAGTGCATCTTAGAAGCTGGTTGTTCTTTGCAGCCTTCTTGGACTTAGAATGTCACATTTACCCCAACTTCTTTCTCCCTGTCCTTTAGTTGTTGCGGATTCCTTTGGTTCTTTGGAGATCTTGGGAAATCACAAAGGCCTGATCCTCCCTAGAGGTCTTTGAATTATGCATAGCTACCTTACTCCTGGAAATCCACCTTCTCTTCCATCTCTAATGAAATTTAATTCCTTTTCTGTGACATGTTCTCTCTGTGGAAATTCACATCCTATTTCTAGGTCACGGCAAATTAAATTCACTTTCCCCTTACCACGTGTAAAAGGGAACCAGTGGTATGAGCCTGGTAGTGTCAGGCAGCACCCAGAGCCCAACCAAAGTAACTCTGCTGGACCTGTGCTTGCGGCTCAGCGTGATTTTCATAATTAGCACTGTGTTAGAAGGGTTTGCACTGACCTGATCCTGAGGAATCAGGAATACTACTTTTCTTAATCATTTTTTTTCCTCAAAAAAAAAAAAAAGGAAAAAAGAGGAGTGCTGAAGTTCATCCCATGGGCTTTACCAGTTCACCACCGCTCGAGTCCTGTGAGAAAGGTTTGCATGACAAGCGGAGTGGGTAATACATGAATAGGAAGTCTAGTTTCCGTACTTCTCTATGGCTGAGCTGAACGGTAGGCTAGAGAGATTTCAGGCTTTTTTTTCTGTTTCTTTTTTTTCCCCGATTCTATTCTTCTCTATAACTTCTGTCAGAGAAATCACCCACGGGAACAAAGGTTTGCTACAAGTGTCATTCAATTTGCTAAGAAGTCAGGCTTCTACCAGATGTGTACATGCCGTATAATAAATATTTGAGAAACAGCAAGAGCGTGTACAGCATTTAACTCAAGTCTCTTCTTGATGCACAACAAATTCTGCATAATATCAACCCTTTTGTTTTTCCCCTGTAATTGGTGTTTTGTTTTTATTCTATGAAAAAATTTTACGTGCAAACTCGTTCTCATCTTGTAGATGAGATATCATTATGCATTTCCTTTTTTTTTTAGTTATTCAGTTCCATGTAAAGACTTTGGTACTTATGGATGTGCCAGAAATTAATAATGAATGATGAAATTTATATTGACATTATTAGCTTCTTGCATCACCATTACGATTTCTGGGGGTAGGAAACTCTCTGTGTATTTCCTTGGATACCTCTGACGTGACTTGTGGGGTTTCTCTTCGTTTTGTAGGATATAATCTATAGTTTTACAGTGGTATTTGAGCAGGATGATAAGTTAAACTTCTGGTCAATGTTAAGCTTATGTGCACAGAACAGATTATTTATTATTAAAAATACAGTTCTGATATCATCAGTAGAATAGGTTCTGATCTGTGCAAGATGAATTTTCAAGGACAAACTAAGGGAGAGCATCAAACTGTTAAGTGTTTCAGATTTTTTCCTAAGCTTGCATGATTTTTCATATTGCATATCAGATAGGGTATGAAATCTTAGGTATTTGAACTTGATTTGAATCTTGAACGGCCATTTATGATCAATAGTCTTCCAAAATCTTAAAAGTACTTTTTGGTAAAGATCTTCAAGGCAATCGTTTTTCTTGGTCTTGAAAATCTGGAGGCTTGCACATGGACATTGGAATATTGAAGTCAGCTTCTTGATGACTTCCCCTGAAAGAATCATTTTGAATCTTTTCTGAAGTGATGCTATGAAATGTACCAGCATATTCATAGAAAGTAACTAGCAAGATTTGAAGTAGTTTCTGATATATATATATATATATTTAAAAATAAAATTAAAATTATAGTTTTTACAGGGGAATGTTTACATAGATGTCGTGATAGTTTCAAAAAAAAAAAAGGAAGAAAAGAAAGGAAAGAAGGGGAAAAAGCCCTTACGTAGCTGACAGCCCGACAACTTTGCATATGTGTGTTAACAGGAGAATGTGCTGTGTTTAGGATGAATGGAGAAGCGGGCCTAAATGACTTTCAGATTAGCTGGAACAGATGGAAGGGTCACAGTTGAACAACTTTACACAGCAACATAAAGGCAATGTTCAAGTGGAGTTCATTGCCTCTGACAGATACTGTCAATCAAACAGGGGAGTCCCAGTTAACCAGCAGCCTGTCCTTTTAAAGATTAAATTCAAAAAAAAAAAAAAAAGAAAAAAAAAAAGTATTGTGAGGCGATGACTGGAGTTTATCTGGTCTATGTCAGGCATAAACACCACCCTGAGCGACTAGCGTTTTCAAATAAAGCACCGTAGGTTGCGGGTATTTTGAAGACAAGCAGGTTATAGGCTACGTTAAGAGGCAGGACTATGATATTATTTCTGCAAATGTGTAATCTGGGTCATGCTTTCCAAGGGCGTCCATCAGGTTTTGGTGGTTAATTTATCTCTCGGTGGTTTCCAGTGTGTCGAAAATGAAAACATCCCAGGCAGAGTAACGCGGATCTGCGCACAGAGAGGGGCACAAGTTAGGAGGGGAGGATGCAGGTGGGTGTGGGCATCAAGAGGAAAAGAGGAACTTATTTTCTTAGTTGGAAAATGGGCACCTGGAAATGCTTTACATATGAAGTTTCTGTCTCAGGCACTGCCACACACACTACTTCCTTCCTTCTCTCCAAATAACTGAGACAGATGCAGTAATGAGGGTCCCTTGAAAATCTGTGAGTATGTATCCAGAAATAAAACTTAGTTATACAGCTGCCTCCAGCTCAGCGGAAAAAAAGAAGTTTTGAAAGCAACAGCAGATGAAGCGAAGCAAGAATAGTTCCTTGCAGATAAAGATGAATGTCACATAGTTCAGATCTTTGACTGCGAAGAACCTTCCAGGCGTAGACTTTTTCCAGCATCATCTTTCTTGGTATTTCGTTTCTTCAGACCCTTCTGTAGACTCATGTCAGGAAACCAGGTATCGATGAGATGGGATGTATTATGTGTGTGATCTCTGATTGCAGCTCTTAGTGTTTGTGAAAGGAGTATTCAGCTCTGGGAGGCACCTGATCCTAGCTTTATCCTCAGCAGCTGGCTCACTCAGAAAAACTATGTTTCTACAACAGTGTAGACCGTATAATGATCAATGAAGTAAGCATATCTTGTTTACATAAAATGAGTAGTGTAGCAGCAAATTCTTGGTGTTTTACTAGAGAGCTAGGTCAAAATAATAATTCTTATTAGCCCCGCCCGTGAATTCTCCTTTTTGGATATAACTGTCAGTGACAGATTTGGTAGGCAAGTCTGAAATTTCAAAAAGTTCTTAAACAAAAATTCTCAAAAGTTAATAGTAATTTAGGAGCTAAATTACTAGTCACTAGCCTCTCTCAACGACCACTTCAGCTATTTCTATATTTTGTGGCTATTTTGAATCATCTTGTCTCTAGCAGATGGTGCTGTATTTGATGACTATTTGCTTTGTTTCACATTGACGACAGTGACAGTGCTTTCAGTCTCTGTTTCGAAGGAACCGTGTCATCTGCTCCTCAAGAATGTGTTTTTGCAATATGTGCAATTATTTTGAGGATTTTAGGAGGTAAAATAGGAGGAGGATGCTAGTGAGGTTCTTGTGTTCTCCTGAGGGCACCCACTCTTGGCTACTGTTAGAGACCAGGTACTGGGGTTGGGATACAGGAATAATCCAGTCTGTAGTGAGGCAGGGAACTAAAAAGTAAAAGTGTCTGTCATAGCAAATATCAACATAGTCTGGACCCTGCAAACACTGCTGCAATAAAAACAAACCCAGAGCATTAAAGTGGTATTGAATAAAGAGGGTGTTGAATTTCGTTTCACCAAGACTGCATCTGCAAATCCCAGTGCCATGTCGCTTAGCAGTATGTCAGACATTTCACACAGACTCATTCCAACACAGAGTGCCAGCAGGTGCCCAGCTGTTAACAGCATGTAGCTTTCTGCTATCCTGCAGGTACTGGCTAAAAACTTTGTCAAAAATTTTCAAGGGAAAATCGAGCTTTTGCTCTTTTGTTTGCTTGTTCGTTTTCAGGTTGAAAACGA
Source organism: Anser anser (assembly GCF_964211835.1). NCBI lineage: Eukaryota > Metazoa > Chordata > Aves > Anseriformes > Anatidae > Anser > Anser anser. The sequence goes on along the minus strand of NC_139725.1, from coordinate 12,033,419 downwards.
TTTGAAGAAAAATCAACAGTTTTGTGTATTTGTTGTTTTTTTTTCAGTTCTGAAAAAACTTTTTGATTACGATTCAGACATTGATTTAGAGCTCTGGCATATATGCAACTTTTTTTGTAAACTTCCTTGTAAAAATGTGAAAAGATTTCATAAATGAACCTATGGATCTTTGGTAACTCTACTGAAGAACTATTATTCTGTAGAAAACATTTGTATGAGCATAAATGAATGGTGTAATTATTTCTGACCTTTGTCTCATGACCACTATTTGGCCTTTGTCCTATTAATGAAATGAGAAGTAATTTACTTAGGCAGGTGTGATGGCAGATTAAAATCAAACAAACAAACAAAAAACCTTAGTGTGTTTCACAACAGTTAGCATTCTACTATAATTGTAATATACTACAGGAGATAGATTATTTAATTGTGAAAGCCAGAAAAGATATTTTTTCCCCTGATGCATAGCATCAAACAACACATATTAGTCTTTCATCATCTCTGACTGCTAAAGGTCTAAAAAACCACAAGTGTTACAATTCAGGAAAATACTGAAATTGGGCAATTAGTTTCTTCACCGTTAGCTCCAGTGTCCTCATTAATTTTATATCTTCCCATTTACAGTGGTAGCTAAGGCTTTTTAGAGTCTGAGGTTGTTCGTGAAATTCAGGGCTCACTCGTTTTTTTTAGTGATGGTTTCTAGTGATTTTAACTAAGTTGTGATTACGCTCAAGGGATATGGCAATCTAGAAAAATTCCATGCGTTTGTAATATCCTACATACCTGATTGTTCCTCTAATTTATTTTAGTGTAAACACATTGACTTGAATTATTCCTGCTTGATATGTTTAAATAGAGCAAAGAATCAGACAATACATAGCTTTTGAGCTTGTTCAAATGAGAATCAACTCCTTATATCTATAGATCACACGGAAGTATCGAGAATTTAAAAAAAAAAATCCCTAAAATAGGGAACTAGATACTGAACCAGGAGGATGTTTAACTGTGAGAAAAACTAATGTGACACATTGCTCTTTTATTCTGCACGACACTGGCCTTATTAATCAGACAAGCAAGCTTTGAAAACAAACAAACATCCAAACAAAGAATTGCAGAGATAAAGCAAAGCACCCGTTTTCCATTTAGATTCTCTGACACAGCATGAAAACAAACTGGGCAAGGATTAATAAATGATCCCCAGATACGTCACTGAAGAGCCTTGTCTCAGCTGCAAATAAAACCAGCCATGCCATGCATCCCTTTTTATGTTCATTAATGGATCACAGTTCTGCTTTTTGATATAATCGGGACAACTGGGCAAGATGCTTAACAAATCAACTTTTGTTTGGTCAAAGTTTTAATCTTCTCTATGGCTGCTGGTTTAGCAGGGTTTTTGTTGCTGCTGCTGCTGTGTGTGGGTGGTTTTTGTTTTTTTTTTTTAACAAACTAGGAATTGGCTTGAACTGGAGGAGAAGAGCTATCAGATAAGAAGTCTTTGGCTAATACAGTTTGTACTCAATGTGTTTTTATGGCTAAAGTTTTCCATTTTTCTCTTCCCTTTGCTTTGGGGTAGTGCCTGTCAGAGCACCGGTTGTGTTGTGGACAGCAGTGTTCATGCAAGCTGCCTTGCGTAATGCTGACCATTGTCTAGCAAGTTGCCGCACCAACTCAGCAGACCAAGGAGACATGCAAATGCTCAGGAACACACACAGAGGTCTTCTACTTACCTGAGAGGAGAAGAGCTACAGAGAACTAATGCAGTATGTTCATCATTAGTGGCTACGTACTCTAGAAAGTTGTTTCCATGTAATCTTTGTTAGCAAACACAGTTCCTTAGTTAGTGAAGGCCACTAATTGGACACTACAACTTAACAGCTCCATAGATGTGCTCCAGAAGAGAAATGTTTAGTATCCTTGAAATTGAAGAAGGGTCAGGGGAAATCTTGGGCTCATAGGCAATACTCCCTGGGACTAGCTCTGCTGTATGTCTTTATCTTTGTGTTGCGAACACCCAAAATGTGAAAAGTGTATTCCATCCTTTGCTGTAAGGGTTGTTGCAACTTTTAGTTAACTGCTGCAAGCCGATTTGAGATACCAGAATGAAGTGACATGGAAGGCAAAATGCCATTCAGTTCATTACTTTAAAAAAGCAGTATAGCTTGCCTGAAAATAGGACATTATCTCTGCTAAGGGTAGATGATAAAAGAACTTAGCCTGATTGCTCAAGTGCTATCTTTTTGATTGGAAATAAGGATCTTGGACTACTGCTTTGCCGCAAGCTGTCGTATGACCTAGGGAAAGTTACTTTTCCTCTGTGCTTCTTGTTTTCCCTCTCAATTGTGTAGGTGATTCCTAAGCTGTTTGGGGAGCAGGCTGGGGACAACCTAATGAGACAGCACTCCTGTTAACCTGCCTCTAAGTGCTGCAGATAGCTGGTGAAGCTTGTGCTAATGTTAACAATTACAAGAGGGAAGGTAATTAGGTATGTTGTTGCCCCTGCAGGTGTAAAATAGACATCTCTAAGTTTCTAGAGACTGATTTTTTTTAATTGAGTTTGATTTAGGTGTGATTGCTACAAAAGCTATATAGCTTATTCCTTAGTCTTACCACAACGCTGTCAAAACTATGGCTCTCTCTGAACGAAGGAAGTCCAGCCCATATTTTTCAAAGTCCCTCCAGTGATTCAAAGGAACAAATGACGCTAGGTCCGGTGAGAGACCCTGCCGGGCCTGGAGGGGTTACACCCCTCCCATGGAGCATAATGTATGTCTGAGTGCATGATGTAATGCTGCAGAGAGGGTTGCAGTGATCCCACATTGCCTCTCTGGAGCTAGCAAACTTTCCGTATGAATGCAAGAGGTAGATTTAATCAGCAAAGCCTTAGGTTGTTTGATTATTATACGTGTTAGGCACTTAAAACCTCAAGCAAGATGTAGAGAACAGCTTGCATAAAGCACATTGCTGGGACTCTGTGCTTGCCTGGTTTTGAAGCATTCCTCCCTGGGAAGGGATTTCCTCCCAGTTCATTCTTTGCCTATTTTATTTCACGTTAGGAAACGCACTCTACACTAAGAGTGTTACAACAAGAGATCGGGGAGTTTGTGATGCTGAAATATCCTGAGGACAGCAGCTAAAATGTTGCTTTGCCCACTACTTCAGTGGCCGACCAGCAATTAATTTGTTGAGCACCAGCATTATTTTCCACAATATAGGACATGAAAGAAAATATAGCTCTTGCCCCTGTTGTGAAGAGTTCAGTGTTTTGAAGACAGTGAATACCATATAGAAGTAGCAAAAAGGAATTGCAGGATTGATCTTGTTCGTGGTAAACCAGCAATACCCGTTACACATGAAACTTAGGTGACCAGAAAACAGATTAAATTATGCAGACATCTCTTTTTTGTTGGGAACCAACGCTGACTGTGATGCCAGATGCACAAATCTTGACTCCTCTGTTGAGCTACTAATCCCTTTTGTTGTTCATTTTTTACATGTTAGCTGATGGTGCGGCGGTCAGGATTTTGAAATATGATTGAGGTGCTGTTAGAAAGAGAAATTATGTTTTGGTTACAGAGCGACCCGATTTGTTTTCCTTCATTGTTAGCTTTTAGAAAGGACTTGGAAAATCAGAATTATTGCATAAATAATGCCTGGAAATTGCAAAGCTTTCCTATTGCTCTACTGACAGTGATTCCGTGTATATTTGTAAA